>NC_056002.1:109889007-110579684 GCF_018446385.1 Zingiber officinale
AAAAAAAACAGAAAGAACTAGAACTTCAGACAGATCTAGTAGCAGATACCACAGCAGCTATACAACAGATCCGCCAGAGGATAGAGACAGCTCAGAGCCGCCAGAAAAGCTATGCTGATACACGGCGCCGACCCTTAGAGTTTTCAGTTGGGGATACAGTGTTCCTCCGAGTGGCTCCCATGAAGGAAGTAATGCGTTTTGGGAAGAAGGGCAAATTAAGTCCCAGATATGTGGGACCATACCTTATCACCAGAAGAGTTGGCAAGGTAGCATATGAGCTAGAGCTACCCCAGGAGATGTCAGCTATCCATAATGTATTTCATGTCTCTATGCTGAAGAAGCATATCCCAGATGCCACCCAGGTGATTGAGCCCCAGTCGGTACAAGTCCACGAAGACCTCAACTATGACAGTCAGCCTATTCAGATAGTAGACCGAGCAGTTAAGAAATTACAGAACAAGGAGGTACCATTAGTAAAAGTCATATGACAAAATCACACAGCAGAAGAGGCAACTTGGGAGACAGAAACTAGTATGAGACAGAAATACCCAGAGTTATTTTAAGTTCGAGGACGAACTTTTTATAAGGTATGGGGGATTGTAATGCCCGAAAATTCTCAAAATAATTTTAGAAATATTCTATGATTTTTCTGGAATTTTAGAATATTTTTATGGATTTTTTGGAATAGCAGAAGTAGCAAAATTAAGTAAAAATGTAAAATAGCCTAAGCGGGAATTGAACCCGAGACCTACCGAACCTCACGACTTATAGATGACTTTAGTAACCAAGGGGCCCCAGAAGGGGTGTGTTGAAAGGAAAGGAGAGCAATTATATTTAAGGTTTAGTTGGGTTGGATTGATCACTTAAAATAAATAGGTAATTCAAGTGGGGAATTTTTATTCTTGAACGACAACTCCTCACCCTCACCCGACGCCACCTCTCTCTCCCTCACCTCGCGGCGCACAAACCCCAAGGAGACCTAGGGTTCCATCCCTAGGGTCGTAGGAGCACCTTCCGGCGACATCTCGGATACGAGGACGCTCCTCTCCGCGAGAAGAACGCATAGACGTTCGAGGATAGCCGAAGAGATCATCTTCTCCGGAAACCTAGCGATCAGATTTGTAAGAAAACTAGCGCAGGATGTAAGTAACCCCTCACCTGCAGTATAAGTAGTTAATCGTGTATTTTTATGCTTTTAGTTCAGCCTTATGCATGATTGTTCAGTTAAGGGGATTTAGAGCACACCAAGTGTTCGATAGAATTACTAGTGCAGTTAAATGCCACAGTAGGCATTCTAATAGTTCAGCTAAATGCCATAGTTGCATTTTAAATAGCATACATAGCCTTGCTTCAGTTTATATGGGACTACGGTTCAATGGGTGGGCTCCCATAGTCGCCTCTAGGTTCAGATAACCTAGTTCTAGGTTCAGATAACGTAGTAAAAGCAAGATAAGATAAATCAGTTATAAACAGTATTTTACTTTTATCAGTGACACTGGACTCTCAGATGTCCTTGGGTTGGGCTCCCATAGTCGTCCCTAGGTTTAGATAACCTAGTAACCCTACTAGATTCGGGACTTGCTACCTCGGGCCTAGTTAGGGATGCGCGCACAGCAAGTACAGTTGTCGGGTCCATCAGCAGCATGATTAGTATTTTTACCTATTTATGAAAATAGTTTTCCAAACTTCACAAATCAATAATATGGATTCAGTACAGTTCAGAATTAACCTAATGTTAATCTTAGCCTGGTTTAGGTATCAGTTTAGTTCTTTTGTTGATACAACAGATATTTTATGTTTAGTAGTTGACTGTCATGACTTGTATGTCAATATGCCATGTTTTAGCATTTCTAGTATGATTCTCAGCTTGCATATCAGCATAGCATCTTTTAAAAGCATGATTTCTTCGAATGCATATTTTTATGAGGTAGATGGTTCTTACTAAGTGTCATGAATTATGAATGTGTGCACTATATTATGCTTAGACCACTAGTTGTCTTGATGTTGGTTAAATAATTAGGTATGATGAATGTAATGACATGCTTAGTAAGTTAGTAAAGCTTTTAAGTTGACACAATTGTGTTGTATGTGGATTTGTAGTGAAATGCAGCAGAAATCGCAGAAATCAGAGCTCCAATCGATCAGCCGATCTATTGGAGGATTCCCAATCGATCAGTCGATCGATTGGGAGGTGATCTGCCGTGTACAGAGAGCTGATGAGTCGATCAGCTGATCGATCGGCCATGGATTGATCAGCCGATCGATCGAGAATTTAAATCCCGCGAACAGAGAGCTTCTGAATCGATCTTTGGATCGATTGGCCAGACTGGATCGATCAGCCGATCGATCCAGATGGGACTTCCCTGCACAGTAGCTCGTTGGATCGACCAGTGGATCGATAAACCACTCCAATCGATCAGCCGATCGATTGGAAAGTCTAATTTTAACTAGAAGTGTCTGATTTCAACTTTTGATCAAGTAGGAAGGTTAGGTTCCCTTCTTAGTATGTGTACAACTTTAGGAGTGTACTCTGAACATAGACTTCCAGATTTTATAACAAATAGTGGAAGTTTTAATTATTTCAACTTTTCCGCACCTTGGTATTTAGTGATATCCCAAGAATAGTTTAGCATAATGTAACCCCCGGCCTCGCAGCCTAGACTATAGGAGGCGGGACATTACATAGTATTTATTTCTTTGACTTATCAAAGGGTGCGATTTAGTTCGATAAATCAATAGGTCCGATAAGTTGGGAAATTATGTTATTTATAGTGTGTGTTGTTGATTATAGAAGGAAACTGTGTCCTAGTAATCTAGGTTGATGATGTCCCCAAGAGGAACTCATAAGGATTGTCATGTAAACCCTGCAGGTGGACTTAGTCCGACATGACGATAAAGTTGAGTGGTACTACTCTCGGAGCTAGATATTAATTTAGTGAGTTGTTAGTAACTCATTTAATTAGTGGACATTCTATATCTTAAACACAGGGAGACTAACACATTCATGATAAAAAGGAGCCCAAAATGTAATTTAGGATTGATGTGGTAGTTCAATAATAATTATTTAGTGGTATGAATTATTATTGATGAAATTAAGTTGGGTGTTCGGGACGAACACGGGAAGCTTAATTTCATCGGGAGACCAAAACCAATTCCTCCTCTTGGTCCCTATCGTAGCCTCTTATTTATAAAGTATTATACCCACCCATACCCACCTTCTTACCCACCCTGGGGGCTAAATCTTTCCTTTTATAGTTTCTACAAAAGATTAAGAAAAGATTTGATATCTTTTCTTATTTGTAGATTGAGAGAAAGATTTTAATTTTAAAGATAACTTTCATTTTTGGAAATCATCCACATGTTTTAATAGAGAGATTTTAATTTATAAAATTTCCTTTTATAATTAACCATTAAGGGAAAATTAATAGAGAAATTTTTTATTTTAAAAAAAATTCCGGAAATAAATTAGGAAATTTTAATTTTGTATTTAAAACTTTCCTTGCTTGGATGATTAAGAGGTGGTCGGCCACATTGAGTTTGAAAGGGAAATTTTTTATTAAACTTTCTTTTCATTGGCTAAGAGAATAAGGAAGTTTTTTTATAAAATTTTCCTTATATGCCAAGACCAAGGAATATAAAAGAGAGGGTAGAGGTGTCTCACCTCATAACTTATGTTCTAATTTTCCTCTCTTCTATTTCCTTGGTTGGTAGCCGGTCCTTCACATCCTCTCCCTCTCCTATTCTTCTTTCTTGGCCGGCGGCATCTTCATCTCAAGGAGCTTGGTTGGTGGTCGAATCTTGCTTAAGGAAGAAGGAGAGATAGGAGGTCTTGTTTCTTAGCATCCCTTGGAGCTTGGTGGTGGCCGAACCTCATCTTCTCTTGGAGTTCTTGTGGTGGCCGAAACTTGCTTGGAGAAGAAGGTAGCTTGGGTGGTTCTCGTCTCGGTAGATCGTCGCCCACATGACGTCCGAGATAAGAAGAGGAATATGGTAGAAGATCAAGAGGTTGTTGCGTACAAAGAAAGGTATAATTAGTAATTGTTTTCCGCATCATACTAGTTTTCTTTGTATAGTTTTTGAAATACCAAACACAAGAGGCATATGATTCTAGGTTTCGAATTTGTGATTCGAGTTTGTGTTTTTTTTTGTTTTTTGAATTTGTGATTCGATTGTTCCTTTTGGTTAAACCTAGGGTTATATAAGGAAATTAAATATTAAATTTCGTTAAGAGGTTTTGTCGAGGCAGTGGTGGATGTTCCCATACCCAAGAAGGCCAAGTGTCTCGCCATGTTTGACCAGGGAACCGATTTTCGAAATTAATATTTAATTGAATTTGTAACATGGGTGGATTTGGATCAATAATGTTAAGTATCGTTTGAGATCCAAGTCTAAACCTAAAAGAACAGATAAGTTAAACTTGGAATCAATAATGTTAAGTTCCGTTTGCGATCCAAGTTTAATTTCTAAAGAACACAATAGGTTATTAGGAAAGGTTCGACACTTGTACAAAATTTTTATACAGTAAAACCGGTACGATCTTCCGAGTAGCAACCAACATATTTAATCTTAGATGAGAACTTCAAATTAATGTTAGATAGAGAATCGAGTTAAAGCACATCTAGAGGAAAGCCTTTTGGAGAACCATCTTCATTTAGTGCAACACTTGAAAACCTCACATATTGGAATCGAAGATTTAAGTGGGGAAAGACGTTAACATCAGTAGATAAGTGGTATGAGAAACTCCTGCTAGATGAATGGTCACAGATATTCCAAATCTAATTGAACACAGAGCTCAATGAACCCGAAGCCCTGGGATTGTGAATTGGATTAATGGATCAGTGCAAAGACATTTAGAGCATCCCTTAGAGAAGCCAAATCATTCAACCAATTCAGACATTGCAAAATCAACAATAAAACACACTTCAGTGGATTTCTGAGATGAACTTTACCCTAAGCTAACAAGGCACCAAGTCAAATCCAGGAATAAACACTTGAGTCAAGTCAGCATTCTCCCATGGTGCATGCCATCAGAGGCTAATAACTCAATGTTTAATATGGTATCCTTCTCTTTTAATCTCAAAGTGTTTGCTTAGGTGAACACGAAACTAAACCTCAAGCCCTTGGAAGCCTTTTATTGTCAGCCACACAAATCAACTGGACAAAATTAAAGGTTCTATGATCTACAATAGTGTACTGAATATTATACATGCATCACAAACTTGATTCGTCCCTAAAAACTGGTTCATAACATTGAGACCCATAAACGGTAGTCAAGCCGAAGATGCATCTTTGAGGTGACTGAAGAGTCGAATGTGCTAGTTAAGTTTTCAAAGGCCAATTGTGAGAGCACCACATCAGCCAAAAAATAACAAAAGCAAGCTCCTACTGAGAGATTTACACTAGGAGGTCATTTCCATCAAATCGGTTATTCACGGAAATAGGTATATATGTATAAAAACTGATTTGAGAGGCAAAAACTCTCAAACCGCATAACAAACATACAACTATCATGAGTTTAATCCTCAAAAAATGAGGTAAACTCATCAAACAGCCCACTCTCATGTCTCATGATCAATACTCTTGAGCACATGTCACTCAATATGGTACATTCACACTTATATGCAATCAAACACAACTCCACATCCACTTGAGCACATGTCACTCAATGTGGATCACATGCACTCGCTCACAATCCGCATCACAATACACGTTCATTTCACATCACATACACACTTAAACTCTCTTTTGCATGTAAATAAAACAAAACAAAACAAAACAAAACATGTATCAAAAACAAGGTACCCAATCAAAACAAGTTGAGGCAATCTCCCAAGCCATCACGCCAAGCTCCAGAAAGCTAGCTTCAAATAGAAATCCACATCGGCAAGCAAACTCCAAGTGCAATTGTCAAAATATCAAACTTCGGACATCAAGTGCAGTGGGCTCAAAAATTCGGACAGCTAGTGCTTTGAGCACCAAAATTCGGACAGCATCTAACAGCTCCCATTTCCTTCAAGTACAGTCATCTTCATACCTTCAAATACCCTCCAACAATAGCCTACAACCTGCAAATGAAGAGCTCTATGGAGGTTTTAAGTCTACAAACCGATAGGTATGTATTTGGACCTTCCGAAATAGTCAATCCACATCCGGTGCAATGCCTTGATACCGGCACCTATTTCTAGCTTCCCATATGTAATAGATTGAGCTAGAGATGCCTAGATGCCGGGCCTTCACCTTTCTACCACCACCCTTGTAATGCCTTCCAAAAATATGATGCAACTCCTCAAAGGACTTGAAGTTGTACTTGATCTCCAACCATCTCTTTACCTTGCACCAAAGTTCACCAGCTACTGGGCATTGAAAGAAGAGATGTTGATTTGTTTCATCTTGTTGATGACACATGTCACAATTCTTGTTTGGCTCATACTCCATTCTATCCTTTCAAACCGGTTATTCACCCTCCAACCTAAGGTGGTATTGGTCCATCAGACAAGATGTTATTGATCTATTGGCACCAAAAATTGGGCAACAGTCAATGCCCACACCTTACTAGTGCACATATTATCTTTGGTTGCAACACATGGAAGTGTGTTGATCTCCATTTATAATCCTCTCACAATCTTGCCCATAAATGTTTTCCAAATAAAGTGTCCACAAAGGGTCGAACATCCTGATCTGAAATATGCACTTCAAGACCTTAGGTAAATGTTCATTGGTCAAGGTCTCGAGCTATTTGATGGAGATAATGTTAGTTAAGTCGACTAAACATTGTCTTGTAACCCATCGCATTAAAGAGATGCGCTATCATTAGATAACTAGTCGAAATCCCTATCAATCGACGCTCTACCTCTCGAAGCTCATCATATGATATTTCCACTTTGTAATAGTTGGATTTCATAGGTGTTAAGCAACTAACACCATATTCTCCGCATCCTTACGGTTATATATCTCTATATACCATCGAGGATATCTAACCATATCTGATAGACTCATGAGTCAGGATCTCCCATGGAACAACATTAGGTGAGTCAGCTAACCATCGCCTTATAAACCATTATCCTACAAAAGGAGGTAGAAAAGTACTCTCTCTAAATATCTCAGCCTAATAACTAAGTGATTCTTTGTTTCCCGAAGATCATCTTCAGTGTTTTCCATTAAGTAACGACATGATCCCGTAAGTATTAAGCAGCTAGTTCTACATTTTTCCATATCAGTGGGGGTCATCTATCCATATATACCTTTAGGTTATCCAACCAAGTACATACAGTCCATGGTCGAAGTCCTCATGAAATAGGATACATCGATCCTCTATAGGCTGGTCAAGCCAACAATGGTCAACAGCTACTTCAGTCATTTATACGTATATACCAATCAAGTACTCAAATGTGTCTTTAAGGATATCTAGCCAAGCACAACTAACCTAAAGGTTAGAATCTCCATGAAATAGAGTAAGTCGGCACCTTATTGATCGAACCAACAAGAATAAATAAGTACTCTACTAACCGAGCCAACATGAGTATGCATGTACTAACCACTACCAAGCTAATAACAGCAAGGATTGGTATGGTTTGTGGTATTTCCCTGAGATTGTTCTTTAATCTCCACCAGGTTGTTGACAGATTCGACCCTCATTTGTCGACTCGGTATCAGTTGGCGCTACCAGAGAAACAACATTCTCTTCATCAAGGTTGAGTCCTCAACATGTCACTCGTCGCTACCATCGTCGACGTTGACCATAATTGCAAATAGGGTTGATTGACTAAGTGTCATCATGATACACTAAGTTAGTGAATACTTATTAGACATGTAGAGAAATAGATATAAAATGCAAGTAAATTAGAGAGTGTCTAACCATAACCTAACAAGGTAGTGAACATAGAAGATCAAATAATCAATAGAAGTATACCTTATATTCTTATAGCTTGGAGATGTCCTGTCGTTGCTGGGTCCCAAGATTCAAAAAGTCACATTGAGAAATAAATCACGAAATCCAAAACATAAAAATAGGGTTCGCAGACCTAGCTCTAATACCAATAAATTGTTACACCCCCGGAAGAGTACTTGTTCGACAAAAAATCGGACAACACCTCCTCTGTAACAATAACAAATGAAACCTGGATACATAGCCACAGATCATACTAACCACATAGTGGAATATAAAAACAAATATACCAACAATAGGGTAAAGGGATTCACACAATCCCACAATAAACAATAAAAAACATACACAAGGGAGGGATTTATCCAATCCGCTCCAAAAAGAAAAATAGAAACTAACACCACTGCATACCAGTATGACTTAACTCAACCACATATACCGTAACCGAATAAAAACACATCACAAAACAAAAACCACAATCAAGGTAATTATTGCACAACCAAGTCTGAAAACCAGAACAAAAAATAGCAATAAAAACAAAATAGAAAACATGATCTCGAGTGTGATGTGGGACTGGCAACCCGTGTTGGTGTAGGGAGCACCAGATGATCAAACTTGTGTTTTGATAATGGAAAATGATTTAAAAGTTAAGATGTCTTGTTATCTAACGAGGTTGAATGAGCTTGTAGGAAAAGTCCTAAGTGTTCTTAGGAAAAAGTCCTAACTACGGTTAAGCAGGTAAAAAACCCTAGGGGAGGAACCCCTAGGTACTAGGGGGTGGTAGCCCTAGGTTATGAAAAACCCTAGGGGGAGGTAACCCTAGATCCTATGGGGTGGTAACCCTAGATGAAAAGTCTTGGCAGGTTGAGCACTTTAGGAGAAATCCTAAAGTCGGGGACTCTAGGTGAAAATCATGGTGGTCGCGAACCAAGTGGAAGACTGGATGAGTCAAGGATCGGACGTCCAGTGAAAAAGTCCTAAAGACTCAAACGCTAAGCAAAAGTCCAGTCGGTCTGGACGACCAGTCTGACAATAGGCTAAGAGGAGTAGGTGAGGGCGCGTTCCCCAAAGAGGGAACAGTAAGCATCGATTCGATCTAGAGTTTCAGCGAAACTCAAAGTCAGAACCGAACAGTCCAGAGACTGTCAAAATAATTTATTATTTCATATTTTATTGTGCTAACACTATTTTACAGGGTATATTTTATTTTGGACTAATATGCCTTGCAGGAAGTGGAAAACACAAAAGAGCCTCAGATGAACAGTGTTCAAGGCACCTTCCATGGAGCTTGAAGGCTCCTTCGGACAGATAGAATTCACAAAAAGAGGATGTTATTGACGACCGAATCTGCATGGATAAGTGCCTAGATGGAGGTGCCTTCCATGGAGCTTGAAGGCGCCTTCAACAGCCTATATAAGGATGGTTCGAGCAAATGCATAACAACACTTGATCTTCGTAATCTTTCTACTGCACGCTGCTCAAAAGATGATCCGATAAAGCCATAACGCGACTCCGACAATCGGAAGCCTGAAATTTCTTATTCTTAGTTGTCAGTATACTTTAAATTGTTGTACTTTAATTATTATACTTGTAATTTCCGAACTGATAGTGGATTACCCAATGAAAGCGATCAATGATCGTGGGCCTTGGAGTAGGAGTCACCACAGGTTCCGAACTAAGTAAAAGAAATGTGTTAGCGCTTGTTTTGCTTCTGCTTTATTTCTTATTTCTGTTTCATTACTCTGTGCTTTCCGAAATGAGTGAAAAAGCCATGAGCGCTATTCGCCCCCCTCTAGCGCATCTCGATCCTACAATTGGTATCAGAGTTAGGTCGCTCTGAATTAGTGAAACCACCAATCAAGCAGTGAGTTCCTTTTCAAAAAGAAAATTGTATATCGTTTGTGTTTAAAAAATATTCTTACGCCTTTTATTTTTTTCCCTCCAAAAGTTTTTGAAAATTTTCTTTCTTAAATTTTTACCATAAGTCAGGATTGGTCTAATAAACTCTCCTGACAATTTGTCAATTCATCGATTTTTTCTCGAAATTAGTGCAACACCATCGAGCTGATTTTTTTTTTTTTGCTTTATTCTCCTACCACACTACTAATCCAAGACGAAGTCTTGGAACAAGGTTTATTATTTTTTTCTGTGTGAGATTCTTCAATGGCCCACCAAGAAATTTACAGCACAGTACGCCAGCCTCTTTTCTCCAGAGAGGATTTTAGTTACTGGAAAGGGCGAATGGAATACCACCTCAAGACACAAGTCCAGATGTGGATGATCATTCAACCCGGCCTCGTACTCCCACACGACAGCACTGGAAAACCAGTATCATGTGAGAACTGGGATGTAAGCCTGATGAAGAAGATCAAAGTCGACGCCAAAGCAACATGCACTCTTCAATGTGGCTTAACCAAAGAATAATTGAACCGAGTCAACCCGTTCTCAAGTGCTAAAGATTTGTGGGAAAAGTTAATCGAGCTGCATAAAGGGACCTCCGATACTAAGGTAAGCAAAAGAGATTTAATTTTAAACAAATTATATAACATAAAAATGTAGGATGGTGAATCGGCAAGTCAACTTCATGCTCGGATTCAGGACCTTCTCAACAACCTCCACTCAATCGGACAAAAGTTAAGAGAATCGCAACGTCATTAGGTATGCACTAAATGCATTCCCTAGGAATACCTTGTGTGCATCAATGGTGGATGCTTACAAGGTATCTAAGGACCTTTCCTCAATTAGACTAGACAAATTATTCTCTGAATTTGAATTACATGAACATACTAATTCACCTTTAGTCGAGAAAAGTATTGCTCTTATTGCAGGTACAAACAAGACAAAGAAACTAAAAGTCAAGTGTTGAACTGAACCTGAGCCCGAAGATGAATCAAACTCAGAGGATGACGATGAGATCACTGCCAAACTCATTAACCTTGCACAAAAGCTATGCAAGAAAAAGAAGGGTTTCACAAAATAGGAGATCAAAAAGGTGATCCAATCAAAGATGATGCAACCAAGCCCAAGCTCCAAAGTGAAGTTTGAAGTCACCTGCTATGGCTACAACAAAAAAAAAGACACATCAAGGAGAATTGTCCAAATCAGTAGGAAGCGAAGAAGCAATGAAGAAAGAAGGCACTATAAGCAACATGGGATGAATCATCATCGGAACACTCCGATGAAGACCAAAGTTTCTTCGCACTTCCGACCCGAGAGCAAGTCGTCGAATCCGAGTCCAAGATTGAATCGAAAGCTGAGTCCGAGCAAAGCCACGGATCTGTATCCGGTTCAAAAGGTTCCCAAGCCAATGTAAGTATCTCTTTAATTAGATCGCATAACTTGATTTCTTACCTGTTAAGAAAGTTACCTAAGTCCAACCTCCGGGTCAAGTCACTCCATGTAAAATACAGAAAATGGCGAATAATGATAAGAGAATTTTCCGAAATTTTTAGAAATTTTTCTGGAATTTTTCAGAGATCGTATGGTGTAGGTTACGGGGATCAATTATGGGTCCTAGGAAAACCTATTTAGGTTACCCTGTAAAATACCGAAAAAATGACGGATAATAATAAGGGAATTTTTTAAAATTTTTGGAGATTTTTCGGGAATTTTTGGGAGCTTGTATGGACGAGTATACGGGGATAAAAATAGGGCCTAGGAAAGCCTATTTAGGCTACCCTATTTAAGTGAGGAAATGTTTATTTATTTATTTTATTTCTTTCCTTTTCTTTCTCTCCTCACTGCGTTTTAAGCCGACGTCGTTCCTCGACACTGTTTCCCCGTGCCTTCTCCTTTTTCCCCCGATCTTCTGCCCTAACCGCTTCTCGCCACTTCCTTTTCTTTTCCCTTCCGAGCCGCACAATCGCTGCACACCGCCGGCCAAGCTTCAACTCATCTGTGACGTCGCTGCCGCCACTTGAGGCCGCACCATTGTGAGCCGATCACCGCTGTGCCCTCTTGCGCCGCTGCCTTCCTCGACCACTCTCTGCCGCGCTGACCTCTGATCACAGTCAACACTGAGCCCTAGCCCCGGCTGACCCGCCACTTCCTTTCTTCACCGGCCACCTCCTCCTCTTCGCCGAGACCCCCTCCACTTCCACAAGCGTCGACGACGGTCTGTCACCGCCGATCGCCAGCCACTCCTCACCGTGCCCTAGTCTTCTCTTTTCGTGCCGCTACCACAGCCGGCACCGCACGAAACAGTGGCGACCCAGCGCCGCCGGTCCTAAGAACCCTAGCGTCGATCGTTTCCTCTACCCTAGAGCAGTCGCCACCCTTCCTTTTCCTGGATCGTTGCCAGTGTCTGAGGTATAACCGTGCCCTAGATTTCCACCGGCGAGTCTTCTATTTCTACACGACCACTGATCAAGCCAGCGTCGGTTGTTATTCACCAGGTACTGCCTTCAACCGGTCATCGTTGGAGGTAATCTTCTTGGGTCTGTGAACCCTGTGGACGAAGGAATTTATTGAGCTAGTTGATTCGCAGGTTCTGCCGGGCCATCTATTCGCTTTTCTGGTGGATCTAATCGCATTGCAAGTTGTGGCTTTCCTCGGTTCCGACCTTTCCATTGTGGATCGGGTTTGTTGCCATCACAGATGGCTGAAGGAGAGGTAGAGGAAAGGTGTATAAATTTGTTTTGGTATTAGGTTCGTATTTAGAAGAGTTCAAGTTGATTTAGGTTTAGACCTAAATCAAATTGTATAGTGGAATGAATTAGGGTTTTGGTAAATAAGGAATTTCTTTAGCTATGTGATATATATGTAGCTAAATTAAATGTGGCTATTATAGGACTTTGATTTGAGACGGTATATCGATGAGTATCTCGATTATCGGATTGAACCTTTTCGATTTGGAGGCGGGTACTTCTGACTTTATGTCGTTTGATATGCATAGTAGTGAATTTAACAAATTGCAATAATTATGTTTCTTATCTGTTTCGGTTAGTCGCTACCCGATACTTGTTATATGCTTGGTTGATACTTGTTTTGCATCTCATGTTATTTCTTACCTGCTTATACATGCTTATAGGGGGTAGTGATATACCATGCTTCACCATGTTCAGGACCTAGGTTTTATACCTTATCTTATCTGTGTACCTTTGATTTGATTCATTGGCCTAAGGTGCACCTTCTATATATATATGGTTTAGCTCAGGATATTTACATGGTTAGTACCATGCACCATTCGCATGATTGCATGCTCTACGATAGTCCGCTCCATTATTGTTGAGCACATCGCCAGTTACATGGATCTGCACACACCACCACTCATGGGTTAGTGGTCGATTCAGGCAGAGTGTGTTGTAGCAGGGACTTTGTTTGGCTTCGTTGGTCCGCTCATGGGTAGTGTGACGCAGCGTGGTAGTCGGCAGAAATTCCTCCCCGTCATCATGTACCGGGAGATGAGAGCATTGCGCTCCCCCATTTATGATTTGGGGTAGGAGGATAGGTGTACTCCGACAGCATCTCGTCCACTCGGTCACTCATCAGGAGCAGTGACGACAGAGTGCACGGTTGTCACAGTTATATCCACTCTGTCTCACTATTGTGTGTGAGATGGCTGACTGGTGTCAGGGGTGACCAGGACACATCATTGGCATCATACGCATTGACGCATTTATTTCTTGTGATTGTGTTTGCTACATTTATTTGCTGCATATTGGTTGGATGTCATGCTTGACATGCATACAGGATTTCTATACCTCTCGGACTGTTTATCCTTGTACCAGGTCCTAGTTAGTACAGTTTTCTCCTGTTTACTACAGTTGCATTTTATCCTTCTTATATCAGGAGACTGTACGCATGATTAGTGCTAGATGTTATTTCTCTACTATGTATATCAGTTGTTACCCGCTGAGGAGTTGACTCACCCCGTGGATATTTACTATTTTCAAGTTGATGCTGTCAGGAGAGAGTTCCAGTTGCTAGTCCCCTGCAGCCACGAGGATGTTTATTTATACTTTAGTTTTATGTACTAGACTATGTTTGGACTGGATTTGTTTTGATACCTGGAGCTTGTATGGATTGTACTTGTCGATGGGTTTTTAATTGGATTTATTTTACTATATGCCTGCCTAGACGGCAGAAGAGGTAAGTTGATTTGATCGTTGGATTTGTGTTTTATGAGTGTAGTGGAGTAGGATATCGGTTTTGAGCTTTATGGGTGTAGTTGAGTAGGGTAGATTTTGAGTCTTATTATCATTGCTTATTAAACTGCTTGGATGTCTATATGTTGTAGTTTGTTTATTATTGTTATTTATTCTAGCCGCATGTGGCTGAGGTATATGGTGATGTAGTAAAGTTTCAGATTGTCCGCCGTACAAGGGAGATGCTGCTGAAATTTCTTCGGACAGGGACTCTTCCGGGGCGTGACAATTTAGTGGTATCAGAGCAGGTTTACGATACTTGCTATGTGTTCTGGATTTTTGAAATTTATCTGATACCAATTTATTTGGTATCAGAGCGGGTTATGATACCTGCTTTTGGTGTTCTGGATATTTGGATATCTACTTCGGTTTGTACGGATTTCTGTTATGGTTATATTTCGGACTTCCATTTCGGATTTGTATAGATTCCCGGCGATTTACTCGTTCGGAATTTTGAGGTCAGTATGGGAACTGGACAGCGACGGAACATCTCCAGACAGCAAATAGGTATGATATTATTTTGTAATTGTTTATACTTGTAGTAATATCTGTGATATAATTTAACAGATATGAGGAGATCTACACGTATTGCTGCGAGACGTGGTGCTGGACGACCACGTACGAGGACTTTGGGATCTCTGGATTCCCCAGAGATGCCTACTGGGGCTGAGCCTGTCAGTCAGGGACAGACTCAGCATATCGCGGGCGTGTCGGGATCTCAAACCCCGATGGATCCCATAGAGTTCCTACCTCGGCTGTGCCGAGTGTACCTATCCCTACTGTATTTTCGGTACCACCAGGGGTACTACCGGCATACCCCGCACCTGCTCCGGCCCAGCCTACGGCGTACTCGGCACCACCGCCACCTGGACCTACAGTGTACCCGACAGCGATGCCGGCTGCTCCACATCCGGTACCATTACCTACCGTACCTCCAGCCGCGACCACCTATGTTCATCCTACAGTGCCACCGACGGCTTATGCTCTAGTTTATACAGCAGCACCGGGGGTACCTCCTCCGGTTTATTCAGCGATACCATCTATAGCACCAGCTCCAGTAGTTCCGCCAGTTCCTGCAGCCGTTCCGACACACCTCATTGACATTGCCGCGGTACGAGCTAGGATTCCAGTATTAGCAGAGTCGATGAAGAGTCGATTCACACTCTTCCGAGGAGACCTTGACCCGAGTATGGCTCTATCATGGATAGAGACTATGGAGCAGACCTTCTTCTATATGGCTTGCTCCGAGTGGGAGAAAGCAGAGCTGGCTGCTTTTCATTTACGGGATGAGGCTAACGCCTGGTGGATTACTCAGCGTTCCATCATCGGCGAGCGGAGCATTACTTGGGCCAGGTTAGAGAGGCTTTTGAGAGCCGTTTCTTTCCACTAGCATATCAGATGGCTCGCCAGCAGGATTTCATGAGTCTGCGGTAAAATAATCGCTCGGTGACAAAGTATAATACTGAATTCAATCGGTTGGCTAGGTTTTGTCCAGAGTTAGTTGCGGAGGACAGATCCCGCATGATGCAGTTTATTCAGGGACTGGACGGTCATCTGCAATTAAGGCTTGCCGGTTTAGGGATCGCATCTTACTCAGATGCACTGGATCGAGCCTTGATGATAGAGTTAGCTCAGCAGAGAGCATTTCCGGACAGGAAGAGGAAGCATACGGGTCAGACATCTAGACAGATCCAGCAGCCACCGGCTACACAGCAGCAGAACTGGAAACGACCCGACAGTGACATTCGCTGTTTCAGATGTGGATCCAGAGATCACATTACCCCAGCCTGCTCTCTGGGACAACCAGTTTACTTTTATTGCAAACTGCCTGGGCACCAGAGCCGAGATTGTCAGCTGAAGGCTCAGCACACGGCTTCTGGAGGGTCAGGTCAGACGGGGGTATATCGAGGAGGGCAGAAAGCCCAATCTTCACATCGTCAGCAGGGGATAGCTTCACCTGCAGCTGCTGCATTTGGCATGCTCGGACAGGAGTATTCCAGTACTCCCATAGTACCTCAGAGCTCCATCCCAAGACCTTATTATCTGACGCAGGGGCAGTATTAGCTGCAGTCCCAGTCACATGATCAATATCAGCTACAGTCCCAACCACATGATCAGTATCAGACGCAATCTCAGCCATCGGTACGGTATCAGTCGCCACCCTCTCAGTCTTCTCTGGCACATTATCCAGTACCACCTCAGTGGCAGGCTTTTGCCCAGCCGCAGCAGCCGCTAGCAGCGTTACCACCTCCTCCTCCTCCAGAGTCTGGACGTATTCATGCGATTACCAGAGAGGATGCGCAGCGAGCCGACGGATCCGTTTTTCGCGGTATGATTTCTATTTATGCCTTATCTGCAGATATACTGATAGATACTGGTAGCTCGCATTCTTTTATATCTCGTACTTTTATACAAGAGATTGGTAGATTACCCACTGTCAAACCCCAGTGAATGACCGTCTCTCTACCGTCCGGTGACCCCATGGATGTCACCCAAGAGGTTAGAGTTGCCGTTAGATTTTGGCAACATGATACTTACGGTAGATCTGTTAGTATTGGAAATGGTCGACCTTGATATTATTCTTGGCATAGATTGTTTGTCCGCATATCATGCCACTGTTGATTGCTAGACGAGGGTGGTCACATTCGGGCCATTATGAGTTTTTGGTAATGTCATTTGGGCTTACCAATGCTCTAGCGGTATTTATGGATTGTTGTGGTGGAGTATTGCTCTCACATGTTATGGATTGTTGTGGTGGAGCGTTGCTCCCACATATTGTAGATTGCTCATAGAGGAGCGCTGCTCTCATATAGGTTGCATTGATGGTGGTAGAGCGTTGCTCCCACATATGTAGTATTTCTTGTGATGGAGCGTTGCTCTCACATTCGATGATCTATTTCTATGGTGATTTGTAGCTAGTGATCAGATTTCAGACTTGTTGTCGGGGATCTTATAGTTGAATATGCCTACTGTACGGGCATTATGAGTTCTAGGTTTTTACCATTTAGGCTTACAAAGCCCTAGATGTTTTCAAGGACTCGATGATTTCGGTATTCCTAGGTTGTTTGGATCAGTTTCCATTGTCCTTGTTGACAATCTTGTAATCTATTTTTTTTTATCCGAGCTTGATATCCTCATCTTTTCACTTGAGGTATGTGATTTAATTTACCGTTCAGTATTTTGTACTCTTTATCTGTTGTCAGTATTTGCTGATGGTAGATAACGAAATTTGGGGACCAAATTTTTATTAGTGGGGGAGAATGTAAAATACCGAAAAAATGACGGATAATAATAAGAGAATTTTCCGGAATTTTTGGAGATTTTTCGGGAATTTTTGGGAGCTTGTATGGACGAGTATACGGGGATAAAAATATGGCCTAGGAAAGCCTATTTAGGCTACCCTATTTAAGTGAGGAAATGTTTATTTATTTATTTTATTTCTTTCCTTTTCTTTCTCTCCTCACTGCGTTTTAAGTCGACGCCATTCCTCGACACTATTTCCCCGCGCCTTCTCCTTTTTTCCCCCGATCTTCTGCCCTAACCGCTTCTCGCCACTTCCTTTTCTTTTCCCTTCCGAGCCGCACAATCGCAGCACACCGCCGGCCAAGCTTCATCTCATCTGTGATGTCGCTGCCGCCACTTGAGGCCGCACCATTGTGAGTCGATCGCCGCTGTGCCCTCTTGCACCGCTGCCTTCCTCGACCACTCTCTGCCGCGCCGACCTCCGATCACAGACAACACTGAGCCCTAGCCCCGGCTGACCCGCGATGTCCTTTCTTCACCGGCTGCCTCCTCCTCTTCACCGAGACCCCCTCCTCTTCCCCAAGCGTCGGCGACGGTCTGCCACCGCCGATCGCCAGCCACTCCTCACCGTGCCCTAGTCTTCTCTTTTCGTACCGCTACCACAGCCGGCACCGCACGAAACAGTGGCGACCCAGCGCCGCCGGTCCAAAGAACCCTAGCGCCGATCATTTCCTCTGCCCTAGAGCAGTCGCCACCCTTCCTTTTCCTGGATCGTTGCCAGTGTCTGAGGTATAACCGTGCCCTAGATTTCCACTGGCGAGTCTTCTATTTCTACACGACCACTGATCAAGCCAGCGCCGGTTGTTGTTCACCAGGTACTGCCTTCAACCAGTCATCGTCGGAGGTAATCTTCTTGGGTCTGTGAACCCTGTGGACGAAGGAATTTATTGAGCTAGTTGATTCGCAGGTTCTGCCGGTCCATCTATTCGCTTTTCTGGTGGATCTAATCGCATTGCAAGTTGTGGCTTTCCTCAGTTATGACCTTTCCATTGTGGATCGGGTTTGTTGCCATCACAGACGGCTGAAGGAGAGGTAGAGGTAAGGTGTATAAATTCGTTTTAGTATTAGGTTCGTATTTGGAAGAGTTATGGGAAAAATTGATCGAGCTACACGAGGGCACTTCCGACACAAAGGTAAGCAAACGAAACTTAATTTTGAATAAATTATATAATATAAAAATACAGGAAGGTGAGTCAATGAACCAGCTTCATGCTCGCGTACAAGATCTACTGAACGGACTCCATGCAGTTAGACAGAAGGTTGAAAATCGTGACGTTATAAGGTGTGCATTAAATGTATTTTCGAGGAACACCTTGTGGGCATCCATGGTAGATGCTTACAAAGTGTCTAAGGATTTGTCATTAATCAAATTAGATGAATTATTTTCTTAATTCGAGCTTCATGAACAAACTAATACTACTCTTGATGAGAAAGGTATTGCTTTGATTGTAGGAACAAGCAGAACGCGGGAACTAAAAATCAAGCGCTGAATCGAACCCGAGACCAAAGATGAATCAGACTCAGAAGGCGACGAGATTATCGCCAAACTCGTAAAATTGATACGAAAAATATGCAAAAAGAAGAAGGTGACTCAATCGAACACGAAGGCCAAGTCTGGGGTTACTTGCTACAGCTGTAACAAGAAGGGACACTATAAGCATGACTGTCCAAACCAGATGTCACGCCCCGCGGGAGTCCCTGCCAGAAGAAATTTCGGCAGCATCTCCCCTGTACGGGTGACAATCTGAAACTTCCTACAACCATCCAAATACCTCGGCCAACACGGCCAGAACAATAACAATAAAAATAAGCAAACACCCACGCAGTTTAATAGTAAAATTAAACTAATGCAACGATAAGGAAAATCATCTCAAAAATCCTACTCAACTACACCCATAAAGCTCAAAACTTATATCCTACTCAACTACACCCATAAAACTTAAATCACCAGCATACATCCAAATGAAAACCCATCGATAACAAGGGATCGTACAAGATCCAAGTGCCAAAAGATATAAGTCAGAAAACATAGACAATAACATAATAAGAAAAAAAACCAAAATGTGCGAACTCATCGCTACACGAAGTGGTGGGGGACTAGCGATTGGAGATCTCCGGACAACCTCAACCTGAAATAGTAATACAACGGGGTGAGTCAACTCCTTAGTAGGTAACGACTGACTTGCATAGTAAGAAAATAACCATTAGCAATAATTATGCGTACAGTCTCCTGATATAGGAATGATAAATGTAAATTGAAATATATAGGAGAAAAACTGTACTAACCAGGACCTGGTGTATGGATAATAGACCGAGAGGTATAGAAATCCTGTATGCATGTCAAACATATGCATCCACCAAATATGCAGCAAACACAAGCAATAAATGCATCAATGCGTATGATGCCAATGACATGCCCTGGTCACCCCTACTGCCAGTCTGCCGTCTCACACATGATGGTGAGACCGAGTGGGTAGGGCTGTGATAATCGTGCACTCTGCCATCATTGCTCCTGAGTGACCGAGTGGACGGGATGCTGTCAGAGTACACCTATCCTCCTACCCCAAATCATAAATGGAGGAGCGCAATGTTCTCATCTCTCTGAGACAATCCAAAGGAGGGATCTCTGCCGATTACCACGCTGCGTCACACTACCCATGAGAGGACCAACGGAGCCAAACAGAGCAAAACTATCTACCGGCTACCACGCTGCGTCACCAGACCAGCGGAGCCTAACAGAGCAGAACTGTCTATCGGCTACCACGCTGAGTCATCGGACCAGCGAAGCCTAACAGCAAAACTGCCACACACCCTGCCTGACATATCACTAACCCATGAGTGGTGGTGTGTGCAGATCTATATAACTGGTGATGTGCTCAACAATAATGGAGCCGACTATCGCATAGCATGCAATCATGCGAGATGATGTATGACACTAAGCATGGAAATATCCTGATCTTGTCTATGTCTACATAATGTGTACCATAGGATAAATAGATCCAATCAATGGTCTAGGTACACAGGGCAGATATGGTATAAAAACTTAGGTCCTGATAGGGATGGCAATGGGTCGGGTTCGGATCGGATTCTATATCCTCCATCCCCATACCCATCGGGTATAGGATCTCTAATGGGTATACCCATACCCATTAAATGATTGGATATCTTCTATAGTTATAATTTTTCTTTTTTCTATCCAACTATTATCATTCAACAAAAATATATTAAAATTAACAACCTATTAAATATATATATATATATATATAATTAAAAAAATAGATTAAACATCTATATAGTCTCCTCCTAATATCAACAAAAATAGTAAGTTGATTTTAGAAAAAGAAAATTTTCTTTAATATATGTATATATATTATTTAATCGTGTATTCGGATCGGGTATCGGGTATTGATAGTCCCTCCATACCCTCCTCCATTCGGGTCGGATGTCGGATCCTCCATCGATTTTGGGTGAAATTGTCATCCCTAGGTCCTGAACATAATAAGGCATGGTTATGTCACTACCTCTATAAGCATATAAAATCAGGTGTTGCCACAATATAAAATCAGGCGGGTAATAACATGGAATGCATAACAAGTAAGCAAAAACAAACATGTAACAGGTATCCGATAGTAACAAACCGATGCAGATAAGAAACATAATCATTACTAATTGTTAAAAACTACTATGCATATCAAATGACATATCAAAATAGATAAGTCAAGGTACCCGCCTCCAATAGAAAGGTCCAATCCGGTCCAAATCCGATGTCGAGATACTCATCTCGTATTAAAGTCCTCAATTCACAACCGTAGATTGCTGCTGGTGAAGGTTGTTTGCTGCTGGAACTAGAACAAGCAACTTCACAACCGTGCTTGTTGATCCACAACACACAAAATCCTGCTAAAATCCTTCCCTCACTGTTATCAAACGAATCAAGCAGGAGATCACTAATCAAGCAACAACCTTCTAATCTCTGCCCGACACTCCTCCTTGAATCTAGTCTAATAGAGGAGAGCTAGCCACCGACGATCATGAATCGGGAGCTAGGGCTCGGCCTTTCCTCTCTTGGCCGAGATTATGCTCGTGCGGCCGACTAATCAGAGAAGAAGGCAACCACCGGGAAGACGACGGGGTTGCTCTGTGCGGCGGCGAAGTGAAGCGACTTGGGAGGCTCTCGTGCTTCGGCGTTCGGCCTCATCTCGTTGCCGCAATCACGGCTCGAGTCGGGAGAAGGGCGACGGTGGAGACGGCTAGGGCAGTGGCATTGCTATCGTCCGCCGGCGTCGATGGATGGGGGGAAGAACACCAAGATGAATAGAGGTTCGGCAATGTCGAGCAGAAGCACAGAGGGAGAGAAGTGAAGCTTCCCTTGGTCGATGGCTTTAATCGCGAGGAGGGGGGAAAGGAAACCGTCGCTTGCGGTTAGGGCAAGGGAGGAGACGGTGCGAAGGAGGAGGGGGACGGCGTCAAGGGCTAGGGCACGGGTTCGGGGAAGGAAAAATAAGAAAAAGAAAAGGAAAATAAAAAGGAAAAAATCAAACATTTCCTCGCTTAAATGGGATAGCCTAAACAGGCTTTCCGTGGCCCAATATTTATCCCCGTAAACTCATCATAAGAGCTCCGAAAAATTCCTAGAAAATTTCTAAAAAATTCTAAAAAATTCCCTTATAGTTATTCGCCCATTTTTGGTACTTTACACCAGAAGCATGGAAGAAGGAGGACGTTGAAGGTAACGTGGTCCGAGTCATCGGAAGAGTCCGACGAAAAAGAACACAAGCAAGCAAGCTACCTTGCTCTATCGGTACAAGCGTATGTTGCTAAAATCGAGTCTGAGTCTGATATCGAGAGCGAATCGAAAATTGAGTCCAAGAAAATCCACGGATCCGTATCCGTTTCCTAAGGGCCTAATCACATTGTAAGCTCTTTAATTTCTGGTACTAACGTAGATGATTTACAAAATTTAGTTTCATATTTATTAAAGAAATTGGCCAAATCTAACGTCCGGGTCAAGTTACTCCAAAAGGAGGTAACAGCCCTTAAGGAAGAGAGTAACTCAAGTTCTTTGACTGAGCAAGTTCAGGAAGAAAATTCTAATTTGAAAACTCAAGTCAAAGAACTTAAGGACTCATTGGAACGGTTCACTTTAGGTTCTAAGAATCTTGATCTGTTTCTTGGAAAACAAAGGGTCGTATACAACCGAACTGGACTTGGATACAAGGTCAAACAAAGATTTAGATCCTACTTATCATTAGTAAATCGATCAAATAGAAAATTAGTCCAAGTGTGGGTCCCCAAGTTAAACTTGATTAATCAAGTTGGACTTGATCAATATTGGGTCCCCAAAGATCAAATTCACTCCCTTGATAGACCATATCGAGGCTATGATCCAGGGGGAGCCGATAGAAAGACCATTTTTATCGATAGATAGATTTGTTTGATGCTTGCTATACTGCTTTCACTATACATGCTTAGACTAGGGTAGATAAGGACCTAGACTTGATTCACACTTGACTAGTTAGACCAAGGAGTTTCAGAAAGGAAATTAAATACCTAATTTCTTTGAAAGGTTTTATCTAGAAGTGGTGGATGATCTCATACCCAAGAAGGCCTAGTGCCTTGCCACAGCCTGGAAGCCAATCATTAAAATAAATATTTAATTGACTAATTGTAAAATTTTAGTCTAACTCAATTATAAATCAATCCTTAGATTGTAATCGAAATTAAAGATAACATTAACCAACTCACAAAATCCTGTAAGGTTCCCTGATTGATAATTTAGAAAAATGGTGAGATGGGCCTAGGTTTAAAGTAGTTAACCAAATCCAAATTAATTAAAATTAATTCAATTAAGTTAACTTAATTAATTTTGAAAAATTAATCAAAATCATAATTATTTTCAAAATCATAATTATTTTCAAAATCATCTTACTTAATAATTATTTACAAAATCAAAATATTATTTACAAAATCATAATTAATTTCAAAATCATAATTATTTATAAAATCATAATTAATTTCAAAATCTTACTTAATTTCATAATTAATTTCAAAATCGTAATTAATCTCAAAATTAATTTTAAATCATAATAAATTTCAAAAATCTTAATTATTTGATTATTAATTTTCAAATCATAATTAAATTTCAAATTATTAAATCTTAGATTTTCAAAATCTTAATTATTTTTAAATGATAATTAATTTTCAAATCATAATTAAATTATAATTATTTTTTAATCATATTAAATTTCAAAAATCTTAATTATTTGATTATTAATTTTCAAATCATAATTAAATTTCAAATTATTAATTCTTAGATTTTCAAAATCTTAATGATAATTAATTTTTAAATCATAATTAATATATAAATTTATAATTTCAAACTTAATTAATTTTTAATATATTTTTAAAATCTTCAAAATTTTAATTATTGTCAAATGTTTAAATCTAATTAAACTTATATTTTAAAATTTAAAATTCAAATTTAAATATTTTAAAATTCAAATTTTAATATTTTCAAAATCCAAGTTTAACTAAAATTATTTTTAAAATATACTTTAATATCATAAATATTTTTTAAAGTTAAAAATAAAATCAACTTAACTTAACTCCATCTCACACAAACTCATAAACTGAACATATTTGATAGTCTAGAAAGGGTGAGATGGAAAATCAAGAAAATAAATAATGACTTTTATATTTATTTTACATGCTTGGACTCTAGGACTCTAAAACTTAAATTTTTAAGGCATTAATCAAGGGGGAGTAAAGGGAGTCAAGTTAAGTTAATTGTTTTGAAAAGTTAAAGTATTCTTTTTCAAAATTTCAAAGTTAAACTTTTCTTTTTGCTCTTTGAAAAGGTAAAGTTTTTTTTTAAAAAAAAAAGGAAATTCCGTTTTCCTATTTAACTATTTTTTTAAAATAATCCTTAAATATTTTATTTGAAAAAGAAAATTTAAATATTTTTTATCTAGAAAAACAAGTTTTAAAAAAAAATGGTACTTAACTAAGCTTTTTATGAAAATCCTTTTTAATCTAAGTCCTTAATTGAGTTTTTATCAACATCCTTTTAAAGCTAAGTACTTAACTAAGTTTTGATCAAATTTTTTGAAACTAAGCTTTTATCAAAAAAATTTTACAAGAAATTCTTTTTAAAGTTAAATGTTTTATCAAAATCTTTTTAAAGCCAAGTTTTTATCAAAAGTTTTCAAAAACCTAAGTACTTGACAAAGTTTTTTAAAAAGCTAAGTATTTTCAAAGCATTTCTAATTTAGCTAAGTGTTTTTCAAATCAATTATTTTCAAAGCTAAGTTTAGCTAAGTTTTTTTAAGTGTTACCCTTTAGGGGGAGCATAAGTTAAACAGAGTAAAAACTTTCTCTCTACTTATTTTATTTTTGATTTATGTCAAATGGGGAGAGAGAGACAGAAGCGTACAAGTGTTTGGAATATAAATTTCTGAGTTAATTCTAAGCTTCTGGACCAAGGCTATATTTATAGCCTTGGTCGGGGCGCCTGGAAGGGTTTCGGGCGCCCTGGGGGGGATAAATTTTATCCCCCAACGTTCAGATCGAGTCAAAGCTCGATTTGGTCAAAAACAGACTTCCGAGCGCTCGGAAGGGTTCCGAGCACCCCGGGCTGGTCCGAGCGCCTCGGATGCTGAGTCAACTCTGGTTGACTTTCGTCCAGGTCCTCTGCTTCGGATCCGCTTGATTGGGTGATCTCTGCTATCCGGAATAGGGCTCACCCGAACCCAACTTTCGGTCTTCTCGAGCGTGCTTCCCTCCGGCTTCTCGTCCCTCGGAATTGCCGCGTGTTTCCTTCTCGTTCGCCAGCGTACTCATCCGCAGTCTTCGTCCCTCGGTCGTCGACCTTCTCTCTAGATGCGTCTCTTACTCCCCGAGCAATCTTCCGCTCCGGCTTTCGTCCCTCGGAACCACTGCGCGCTTCCTTCTCGTCCGCCGGTGTACTCTTCTGCAGCGCCTCGTCCCTCGAATGCACAGCGTGCCGTCCTTCTCGTTAGCTGCGTCTTCCGCTCGACTACCTGTGTTCCTAAGCTCCTGCACACTTAGACACAAGGTTAGAAACACACAGCACCTAACTTAACTTGTTGATCACACCAAAACAACCTTGGGGTTCCAACAATCTCCCCCTTTTTGGTGTGATCAACCCAAGTTAAGCTAGGGTAAAATAGACATTAAATAAAATTAAATAAATTAACTTAATTTACAATTTAAGTGAAAAAAGATAGAAAAAATAAATCTATCTACCTCCCCCTAGACTTATACTTTCCCTTCTCCCCCTTTGATCACAAAAAAATGGGGTTCCAGAAAAAAAATCTAAGGGTTAAAGACTAAGAAAATTTGCAATAATTTTCACATAAAGAGTTTCTGAAAAAAAATTAAGTAAAATTTTCTAAGGGAAAATATATATATATATAATTTTTAAGCAGAAATTTTCAATTATAACTTTTAACTAAAAAAATCTTCTGAGAATTTTTCTAAGTGTTAAAGAGAATTTTCAAAAAGAAATTTCTAAGTAAAAAATTTTTTGAAAAAATGTTTGAAAAACTTTGAAAGCATTAATTAATTCTAATTTTAATGCTTTGACAAAAAGTTAATTAAACATTTTTTTCAATATTTTGGCTTCCAGGTCGTGGCGAGACACTAGGCCTTCTTGGTTATTGGAGCAACAACCACTTCCTTAGACAAAGCCTCATAAAGAAATTTATTGTTTAATTTTCTCACTGAAAGCGCTAACTTTTATTAATATTTAGATTAAGCAAGATTTAGGAACCCAATAAAGGTTCCAGCCTATTGGGTTGATTAAAAATTTCTTAGGGACATATTTTCTAGAGATATTCCTAATTTGTCCCTGGTGATATCTATAATACCAATTTAAATTATTAAATCTTCTAACATTGGTTTTAGATGAACATGCATAGTTTTTCAAGTTATCTACTTGAATTTTCAAATCGTCATTTTCAAGTTTCAATTTTTCATTTGCTAGTTTTAATTTATCTAATTCTTCTAAGGGACAAGACTTAGCTAGAATTACTTTTAAATTTTTATTTTCACTTTCTAATTTGCAGCAATCTTTTGTTAAAAGTTTAACGTGTTAGGATCTCTTCGTACTCGGCTAGAGAGGGGGGGTGTGAATAGCCGCCCCAAATCGCTCGTTTCTTCCTACAATTAGGTTAGTCGCAGCGGAAAAATAAACTAGAAACGAAAGGAAGACTACAAACCTCAAACAAACCGATGTAACGAGGTTCGGAGATTAGGGCTCCTACTCCTCGGCGTGTCCGTAAGGTGGACGACTCCAGTCAATCCGTCGGTGGATGAGTCCCCGGAGAACCGGCTAATACAAACTCCTTATGGGTGGAGAAACCTCGCCACAACACACTCTTGCAACAGCAAGTAAGGAGAGTACAGAAATACAAAGAAAGACAGCAAGAAATACAACAGTAAGAAAACTCTTGCTTGCCTTCTCTTCGATTGGAAGAAGCAGCAGCTCCAAGCGCCTACAACAGCAGGTGACCAGCCAAAAGGAAGCTCACGCAAAGCTTCAACGCTTCAAGAACTCGTGAGCTCAGCAGGCAAGCGGGGCCAAAGAGAAGAAAAGAAGAAGATCAGTAGCTTCTCAACCTCTTTTATAACTGCGAAGAAGATGAAGAAACTAGCCGTTGCGTCATTAGAACTCGATCGGCCCGTGGACCGATCGTGGAAGAGGCCTTTGCTTAGTCACGATTGGTCCACGCATCGATCAGAACTTCCGATCGATGTCCGGGACCGATCGGGAAGAAGCTTTGTTCCCTCGATCGGTCCATGGACCGATCAGATCCCTCCTGGTCCATAGACCGATCGACCTCTGATCGGTCCGGGACCGATCAGGAGGTTGCCGATCGGTCCCCGACCGATCAGCCCCTCTCGCGCCTCGCTCTGTTCGATCGACTCGATCGGTCACCGACCTATCGGTTATCACACAAGATGCCATCGATAGCACGATCGGTCACCGACCGATCGAATATTCATGGATCGATCACCGATCGATCGGCTCATGGTTTTCGCCCAAACCAAGTTCAAACCAACATCCGGTCAATCTTGACCTGTTGGTACATCATGCTTAGCATCCGGCCCCTTGACCTGCTAAGACTCTCCACCAAGTGTCCGGTCAACCTTTGACCCACTTGGACTTTCCTCTTCGTGCCAAGTATCCGATCACCCCTTGATCTACTTGGACTTCCCAACACCGGATGTCCGATCACCCTTGATCCATCTGGATTTTCCTGCCCGGCTTCACTCACCGGGACTTTCACCTAGCTTCACCACTAGGGTTTTCACCGCTTCACTCACCGAGATTTCCAATCGCCGGCTTCACTCACCAGGACTTCCAAACCGCCTGCTTCACTCACGTGACTTTCCCAATGCCTGGCTTCACTCACCAGACTTCCACTTTCACCTAGCTTCACTCACTAGGATTTTCACCGGCTTCACTCACCGTGATTTCCACCGCTTCACTCACCGGGACTTCTCCGACCGCCTGGCTTCACTCACGGGACTTTCCGATTGCTGGCTTCACTCACGGGACTTCCACTGCTCGGCTTCACTCACTGGACTTTCCACACCGCCTAACATCCCAGTTAGGACTTTCCCACTGCCCGGCTTCACTCACGGGACTTCCACTGCCTGGCTTCACTCACCGGACTTTCCACACCGCCTAACATCCCAGTTAGGACTTTCCCACCGCCCGGCTTCACTCACGGGACTTTCCCTCGTCAAGCTCCTGCTTGGACTTCTCCGTGCCAAGTCTCCATACTTGGACTTTTCCAGTGCCAAGTCTCCATACTTGGACTTTTCCCGTGCCAAGTCTCCATACTTGGACTTTTCGCGTGCCAAGCTCCCTGCTTGGACCTTTCCAGTGCCAAGTCTCCATACTTGGACTTTTCAGGTCAACCAGGTCAACCTTGACCTAGGGTTGCACCAATAATTTCCCAACCATCTATTCTTGTCTCACATCAAGAATAGAACTCTCTTCTCGTCAAACTTCAACATACAACTCAACTAGGTCAATCTTGACCTAAGGTTGCATCAATAATCTTGCAACCATCTATTCTTGTCTCACATCAAGAATACAACTCTTCCACGAGTGTCAAACATCAACATGCAACACAACTAGGTCAACCTTGACCTAAGGTTGCACCGACAATCTTCCCAAGTCAAACATCAAAATACAACTCGAGTCAAGTCAACTTGAGTCGGGTCAACCAGGTCAACCTTGACCTAAGGTTGCACCAACAATCTCCCCCTTTTTGATGTTTGACAAAATCATAATCAAGTTAGGTTAACCCGATAACCTAACTTAGGTTTTCCAACCATCTTCCAATGTCCAATGTTCTTTCCTTGAACATTCTCTGGACATTCTCCCCTTAGGTTAACCCGATAACCTAACTTGGGTTCTCCAATAATTCTCCCCCTTTTTGACACACATCAAAAAGAATTCCAATGTTCTTCCTCGAACATTCCTTGACATTCTTCCCCTAGCTTAGGTTAAACCGATAACCTAACTTGGGTTCTCCAATAACTCTCCAATGAGCACTCTCCCCTTTTTGACACACATCAAAAGAAAAGGAGAGTATCAAGGTCAAGAGTTTCTTCCTAATGAAAGTCCCATACCTTTCATTGAAACTCTTAATTTCCCCTTGATACTAAACTCAACAATCAACTTAGTGATAATCCCATATCACTAATCCTTAAAAATCTTAAGGAGTAAAAACTCCCCCTAAAAGCCAACTCCCCCTTGACCATTGCACCAACAATGTCTTTGGGAGTTCCAAACCTTTAGAAATCTACAAAACCCAACTTCCACTGAAATTTCAGACCAACAACTGAAATCGAAACGCACGCTCTGATCGGTCCCAGACCGATCGAAACCCATGAATCGGTCCCCAGACCGATCAGCCTTCACCAGATCGCACCGGTTCTTACTTGATCGGTCTGCAGACCGATCCATGCTTCACTGGATCGGTCCACAGACCGATCAGGACTTCCCTGGATCGGTCCCCAGACCGATCCAGACTCTGATAGGCAGATTTCTGAAATTTCCTTCCCGAAATTCAGAAACTCCTAGAAAATTCCAGAAAATTCGAAAAAATGTGAAATTCTGAGGATACATTCCTCATAACATATACTACCATGGAAAAATAGTTTTCTATGAAAGTAGTTTCCATTTTTCAATCTTGATACAAAGTTCAAAAACTTTGAAAAAGTTCAAGTTTAACTCAACTTTGTATCACAATGTTCAATGATGAATGCTATCACTAGGAAAGCTTCATCAAGGTTTTTCAAATCAATTTTAAAATGCTTTTAAAACCATTTGAATTTAGGACCATAATCTTAGGGCTATATGCACATAACTTGTACACAAGCTTTCCCTATGATCCTCCATATCTTGAATTAGGCTCATCTAGGTACAAGAACTATGCACCTTGATCCTAATTCATGATCCTAATATCTCACACACATCTAAAGTGTATCAAGCACATCCATGTCAATTTTGATGTGAGATATGGGTTTAGGTATCTTAGGCTAAGGTCTCATGCATTTTCTAAACACAAATTTGATCTCAATATCAAAATATGTTTTTCATCCTTAAATCAATTCAATTGATTATTAATGCAAGAGATGATGACATGGCATAAAATGGTATCATAAATGAGAACATGTGCCAATGTCATGATGTCATGGCATAAAGTTTGAAACTAAACTAACACATGACATATAAACTAGCCTAAGTATTATCATGACATTTCAAATGATAATAAAATAAATATGATGTCATGGCATGGCATATGGCAACCAATCATGGCAAGTTAGCTCAAATAAAATACCTAAATCCGTATCTAAGTATCCTTAGCCTTAGCTAACTTAAAATCTAACCCTAGATTGCCCATATATCCCTAAGAGAAACCAAAATCCCAATTATGGTATTTCTCTAGGTTTTCCTCAAATTGTGCCAATTAAAATCATTCTTTTCCATAATGGCACATTTTACTCTTTAAGGAGTAAATAATAATTCTTTTTCATTTCCAAAGGTTATCAAGACCTTGAAAATGCTCCTTGAGTGTCAATTTCCTCAAAGTTGGGTTAACTACCCTTCTAATTGGAGTTGACACTCTCTAACCCATCTATGGGGTAGAGAAGATGCTCCTAGGAACCCAATACCTATTAGAGCTCATTGGGTTCACTAAATATTCACTAGGGATGACTTCCCTAGCAACTCTCCTAATGACCCTCTTAGGCTTTAAAGCCTTGGTCATTTGGGACTCATCAAGATCAACTCTAGGGGTGACTCCCCTTGTGACCTTGGTGGTGGTCTTCCTAGCCCTAGGTTTTGTTCCATAATTGAATGGAACATTATGATAAGTGGGCTTGACCACTTGGGACTTAGGTTTGTGACCCAAACCTTTCTTGTCCTTGGACTTGGGTTTTTGACCCCTAGACCCTAGAGTCAAATCCTTAAAAGCCTTTTCTAGAGAGTCAAGTCTTGACCTCAAGACTTGATTTTCTTTCTCTAATACCTCAAGTTTTGGTTTGTCATTTTCTCTTGAGATATTCCTAGGCATGTGTCTAGTCTTTTTGGGATTTCTACCTAGGTTTTCCTTAACTTTAGAAGCGTTAATCCTAGGGTTGGTATTTCTAGTGTTATCCTTACCTAGGCTAACATGTTTAGCTCCTAAGCACATGTATTGGTTCCTAAAGTTAACATGCTTATCATTATTAACAATTGCAACAAAACTACTAGCATGAGTTTTATTAGAATTGCAATAATGAACCTTAGAGGTTACCTTAGGGTTTGCCTTAGCTCCCCTATCGTTGTGCCCGGTCTCTTGCCCTTGTGAGGTTGCCTCCCCTCGGACAATGGCTCCTATAGTGTCCCTTTGCTTGCATTGGAAGCACACGATGTGCTCCTTGCCCTTGCGTTTCGGGACTCCGGCTTCCTTGACCTTTGGCGCCGGTGGAGTCTTTCTTACCCTCTTTGGACACTTACTCTTGTAATGCCCATGTTCCCTACACTCAAAGCACACAATGTGTAATTTAATTGAACTTAAATTGCTTGAGTTACCTAGGGTTGAGGGTGGAGATGAGCTTTCTTCTTCAACCCTTCCGGAGGTGGAAACTTCTTCTTCTTGCTCCGAACTTGAACAAGAGGAACTCTCCTCCTCTTTTTCCTTGGATGTTGAGTAGCCCTCAACTCCCAATTCGCTCCCTCCATGATGTGAGCTACTTGGCTCACTAGGCTCCTCTTCATGGCTTGAGGTGGAGCTCTCCTCATGGTACTTGGCCAAGTTATCCCACAACTCCTTGGCATTGTTGTATTTACCTATCTTACACAAAATATTAGTAGGTAATGAAAATTCAATTGTTTTAGTTACCTCATTGTTGATCTCGGATTTGTGAAGTTGTTCTCTTGTCCACTCCTTCTTCTCAAGTGGCTCTCCTTCTTTATCCATTGGAGGAGAAAACCCTTCTTGTACACAAAACCAGTTCAACATATTAGTCCTAAGAAAATACATCATCCTTACCTTCCAATATGCGAAGTTGTCGTTGTAGAAGGGTGGAATGGTGATGTCTTCTCCAAATTGATCCATCTCTAGCTTGTGCTCCCACGGGTGTGAATCCGATGAAGAGCGGCCTCGCTCTGATACCACTTGTTAGGATCTCTTCGTACTCGGCTAGAGAGGGGGGGTGTGAATAGCCGCCCCAAATCGCTCGTTTCTTCCTACAATTAGGTTAGTCGCAGCGGAAAAATAAACTAGAAACGAAAGGAAGACTACAAACCTCAAACAAACCGATGTAACGAGGTTCGGAGATTAGGGCTCCTACTCCTCGGCGTGTCCGTAAGGTGGACGACTCCAGTCAATCCGTCGGTGGATGAGTCCCCGGAGAACCGGCTAATACAAACTCCTTATGGGTGGAGAAACCTCGCCACAACACACTCTTGCAACAGCAAGTAAGGAGAATACAGAAATACAAAGAAAGACAGCAAGAAATACAACAGTAAGAAAACTCTTGCTTGCCTTCTCTTCGACTGGAAGAAGCAGCAGCTCCAAGCGCCTACAACAGCAGGTGACCAGCCAAAAGGAAGCTCACGCAAAGCTTCAACGCTTCAAGAACTCAGCAGAGCTCAGTACGAAGCGGGGCCAAAGAGAAGAAAAGAAGAAGATCAACAGTAGCTTCTCAACCTCTTTTATAACTGCGAAGAAGATGAAGAAACTAGCTTGCGCAGCTTAGAACTCCCGATCGGCCGTGGACCGATCGGGAAGAACCTTCTCACCCTCGATTGGTCCACATCGATCAGGAACTTCTGATCGGTCGGGACCGATCGGAAGAAGCTTTGCTTTCCGTCCTCGATCGGTCCATGGACCGATCGGGCTCCTGATCGGTCCATAGACCGATCAGAACTCTGATCGGTCTGGGACCGATCAGGCTTTATCTGATCGGTCCCCGACCGATCAGCCCCTCGCGCCTCGCTCTGTCGCTTCGATCGACTCTGATCGGTCACCGACCTATCGGTTATCACACAAGATATCTACTGATGTATCGATCGGTCACGGACCGATCGAATATTCATGATATCCGGATCGATCACCGGATCGATCCACTCATGGTTTTCGCCCAAACCAAGTTCAAACCAACATCCGGTCAATCTTGACTGTTGGTACATCATGCTTAGCATCCGGTCGGTCCCTTGACCTGCTAAGACTCTCCACCAAGTGTCCGGTCAATCCCTTTGACCCACTTGGACTTTCCTCTTCGTGCCAAGTATCCGATCACCCCTTGATCTACTTGGACTTCCCAACACCGGATGTCCGATCACCCTTGATCCATCTGGATTTTCCCTTGCCTGGCTTCACTCACCAGGACTTTCACCTAGCTTCACTCACTAGGGTTTTCACCTGGCTTCACTCACCAGGATTTCCAATCTGCCTGGCTTCACTCACCAGGACTTCCAAACTGCCTGGCTTCACTCACCAGGACTTTCCCGACTGCCTGGCTTCACTCACCAGGACTTCCACTTTCACCTAGCTCCCCCCTCTAGGTTTTTCACCTGGCTTCCCTCACAATCTGCCCGGCTTCACTCACGGGACTTCTCCATTGCCCGCTTCACTCACCGAGACTTTCACCTCTGGCTTCACTCACGGGACTTTCACTGCCTGGCTTCACTCACAGGACTTTCCACACGCCTAACATCCACTTAGGACTTTCCCACTGCCTGGCTTCACTCACCAGGACTTCTCCGACTGCCTGGCTTCACTCACCAGGACTTTCCACACTGCCTAACATCCCAGTTAGGACTTTCCCACTGCCTGGCTTCACTCACCAGGACTTTCCCTCGTGCCAAGCTCCCTGCTTGGACTTCTCCGTGCCAAGTCTCCATACTTGGACTTTTCCAGTGCCAAGTCTCCATACTTGGACTTTTCCCGTGCCAAGTCTCCATACTTGGACTTTTCCAGTGCCAAGTCTCCATACTTGGACTTTTCAGGTCAACCAGGTCAACCTTGACCTAGGGTTGCACCAATAATTTCCCAACCATCTATTCTTGTCTCACATCAAGAATAGAACTCTCTTCTCGTCAAACTTCAACATACAACTCAACTAGGTCAATCTTGACCTAAGGTTGCATCAATAATCTTGCAACCATCTATTCTTGTCTCACATCAAGAATACAACTCTTCCACGAGTGTCAAACATCAACATGCAACACAACTAGGTCAACCTTGACCTAAGGTTGCACCGACAATCTTCCCAAGTCAAACATCAAAATACAACTCGAGTCAAGTCAACTTGAGTCGGGTCAACCAGGTCAACCTTGACCTAAGGTTGCACCAACATAACGAACTTAAACATTTTATCGGGAGGAAGAGATCGTACCTGACTTACCTTGTCGATCTCGTTATCTGTTTCTCCCCCTGAGCTGCTGCTTTCTTCCAACGAAGCTCCCCCTTCATCGATGCTTTCGATGCTCATCTCGGAGGAACTTGAATCGCAATCGTCGTCTTGATGACTCGCCATCAGTGCGAGTCCGGAGAATGCTTCGACTTCCGATTCGGACGATGTATCGTCCCACGTCGCTTTTATGGCTTTGCGCTTTTGAACAGGCTTTTTCCCTTTATATTTATCCTTGTTCTTTAGCTTGGGGCAGTTGTCCTTAACGTGCCCTTCTTCGTCGCAATGGTAGCAGCGGATCGTTCTTTTCTTTCTATCCTGTGGATGGTTAGTTTTTCTAGAATTGTATAACTTCTTAAATCGTCTTACCATCATTACCATTTCCTCGTCGTCGAGAGAAGATTTCGACTCAGGCTCGTCTCTCGATGCTTTGAGGGCAATGTTGTTCTTGGGCTCCTTCGAACCTGCACATCTTGATTCATGCACTTCAAATGTCGAAAAAAAATCTTCTAAAGAAACTTTTGCTAGGTCTTTTGAAATATAAAAGGAATATACTAGTGATGCCCATTTTGAATTTCTCGGAAAGGAATTTAAAGCGTACCTGAGCGAATCTCGGTTACTTACCTCTTCTTCGAGATTCGAAAGTTCGGTGATGAGCTCCTGTATCCTTGAGTGTAGATGTGCAATTGTTTCACCTTCTTCAAGACAGAGGTTGGTGAGCTGGTTGCAAATTAAGTCCCGTCTCGCAAGCTTGGCTTCGGATGTTCCTTCATGTAGTTCAAGGAACTTCTCCCAAAGCTCCTTTGCCGAGTTGTAAGTGCTGACACGGTTGACTTCTTGTTGCGGAAGTACGCTTAGCAGATGAAATTCTGCTTTCTTGTTTGCCACGTACTCGGCCTGCACTTTCTTTGTCCATGAATTTTTTGCTTTGCCCTCGGGAGCTTCAAAACTGAGTTCCATTGTAAGTAATAAATTGAAATCGGTACCGAAAAATACCTCCATGTGTTTCTTCTAGCTTGCAAAGTCCCCCTCGAATTTTGGCGGGTGGATGTTAGATCCGGCCATCTTGTTACTTCATTCGGCGGTTAGTCCTCCTAAAGCGTCTCGGCTCTGATACCACTTGTAGGACCGTTGCGGCCAGCTAGAAGGGGGGGTTGGATAGCCTGTAAAATCAAAAACAAAACAACCCTTCTCGAACTCTTAAACTAACACTTGCATAAAATTAACTTAAACAAGAAAAAGCAAGAAAAGGAAGAGGCACCGGATTTGACTTAGTTACAACCGGGGTGGTTGTTAATCCAAGGAACGAACGTGCACTAAAATATCTCCTTCAGGCGGAGAAGCCTCTTACAGCAGTGAAAGCACAAAAGACAGAAGCTAAACTAGAACAGAAGCGCACAAGTGTTTGTAATGTAAATTTCTGAGTTAATTCTAAGCTTCTGGACCAAGGCTATATTTATAGCCTTAGTCGCGGCGCCTGGAAGGGTTCCGGGCACCCTGGGGGGATAAATTTTATCCCCCAACGTTCAGATCGAGTCAAAGCTAGATCTGGTCAAAAACTGACTTCCGGGCGCCTGGAAGGGTTTCGGGCGACCCGGGCTTGTCCGGGCGCCCCGGGCTGGTCCGGGCGCCCCGGGTTGGTCCGGGCGCCCCGGGCTGGTCCGGGCGCCCCGGATAGTTCCGGGCGCCCCGAATGCTGAGTCAACTCTGGTTGACTTTCGTTCAAGTCCTCTACTTCGGATCCGCTTGATTGGGTGATCTCTGCTATCCGGAATAGGGCTCACCCGAACCCAACTTTCGGTCTTCTCGAGCATGCTTCCCTCCGGCTTCTCGTCCCTCGAAATTGCCCCGTGTTTCCTTCTCGTTCGCCAGCGTACTCATCCGCAGTCTTCGTCCCTCGATCGTCGACCTTCTCGCTAGCTGCGTCTCTTGCTCCCCGAGCAATCTTCCTCTCCGGCTTTCGTCCCTCGGAACCACCGCGCGCTTCCTTCTCGTCCGCCGGTATACTCTTCCGCAGCGCCTCGTCCCTCGGACGCACAGCGTGTCGTCCTTCTCGCTAGCTGCGTCTTCCGCTCGACTACCTGTGTTCCTAAGCTCCTATACACTTAGACACAAGGTTAGAAACACATAGGACCTAACTTAACTTGTTGATCACACCAAAACAACCTTGGGGTTCCAACAGTATGCGGCGTTGGCTGAAGCACAGAGGGAGAGAAATGGGTTGTGGTGGCGACGTCGTAGAGGGCAGAGAGGTGCGTCGGGGAGGAAGAAGGAGAAGAGAAGAGGCGTGAAGCTTCCCTTGGCCACGACTTTGTATGCTAGGGGAGGAGAAACCATCGCGTGCAGCACCAATTGGGAAAAGGAAGAGACGGTGTGAGAGGAGAAGAGGCTCGGCACGAGGAGGTTAGAGCACGGGCACGAGTTCAGCGGGGGAGAAAAGAAAAAGATAAAAATAAAATTAAACATTTCCTCGTTTAAATGGGGTAGCCTAAACAGGCTTTTCCGTAACCCAATATTTATCCCCGTAACCTATACCATATGGTCTCCGAAAAATTCCCAGAAAATTTCTAAAAATTCTAAAAAAATCTCGTTATGGTTATTCGCCTTTCCTCGATATTTTATATTCTCCCCCAGTAATAAAAAAGTTGGTCCCCAAATTTCGTTATCTATCATCAGCAAGTACTAACAACAGATAGATAGTATAAATGCTGAATGAAAATTAACCCACATACCTCAAGTGAAAAGATCAGAGTATCGAGCTCGGATCGTATCCTTGAGCTCCCAGGTAGGCTCTTCGTCAGAATGATGCTGCCATCTAAATTTAACCCGTCAGATTGTCTTGTTCCGCAGCTGACGCTCTTTCCGGTCTAGAATCCGTACCAGAACCTTGTAGGTAACGTCAGGCTGAATGGGAACTGATATATCTGACAGAACATGTGTTGGGTCAGCTATATATCTCCTCAGCATAGACACGTGAAATACGTCGTGCACACCTACTAGAGTCGGTGGTAGCGCCTGACGATAAGCTATTGCTCCAATCCTCTCCAAGATCTGGAAAGACCCAATGTATCGTGGAGCTAGCTTACCTCGGAGGCCAAATCTCTTCACCCCTTTCGTGGGTGAGACTATCAGAAAAAACATGGTCGCCAAAAGAGAACTCCAGGGGTCTCTATCTTTGATCAGCATAACTCTTCTGGCGGTTCTGCGCCTCTGACATCCTCCGTCTGATAGTACGAACCAACTCTGCCTCCTGCTGAGCTCTATGAGGCCCTAGCAACTGGGCCTCCCCAACCTCCTCTCAGAGGGTGTGTGTCCGACAAGGCCTACCATACAACGCTTCAAACGGTGCCATCTAGATAGCCGAATGAATTTGTTGTTGTAGGCAAACTCTACCAATGGCAAATGGTCCTCCCAACTGCCTCCGAAATCCAATACACAAGACCTTAGCAAGTCCTCTAGAGTCTGAATGGTCCGCTCTGACTGTCCATCAGTCTGCGGATGGAAAGCTGTACTAAAATGGAGCTAAGTACCCAAGGCCTGCTGCAGACTTTGTCAGAATCGGGATGTGAACCGAGGGTCTCTATCCGAAATAATACTCAAAGGAACTCCATGTAATCTGATGATCTCTTGGCAATACAGATCTGCCAATCGATCCAGGGAATCAGTCTTCCGGATCGCTAAGAAGTGCGCCAATTTGGTTAATCGATCAACGATTACCCAAATCGCATCATGGCATGGTCGTGTCCTAGGTAAACCCACCACAAAATTCATGGTAATATGTTCCCATTTTCACTCAGGAATAGGAATCAACTGAAGTAATCCAGCAGGTCTCTGGTGCTCCGCCTTCACCTGCTGACAGACAAGAAATCTAGCTATGAATTCTGCAATGTCTTTCTTCATGTCATTCCACATGTAGGAACGCCTCAAATCTCGATACATGCAGGTCCCGCTTGGATGAATAGCAAATCGGGAGCGATGAGCCTCCTGAAGTAACTCCTCCCTGACCGGGTGAGATGAGGTACACATGATCAACCTCGGAAATATATAATACCCGCATCATCTCGGGTGAACTCTATCTGCTGTCCGAAAGCTATCTGGCTGCCAATGAACTGAAAATGCTGATCACCTGCCTGGGCCTCTCGGATCCTCGTCTTGATCGACGACTGAGCCACCATAGTAACCAAAATGCATCGCTCTGTCTGTCCCTACTCCTCAAGGCCCAACTCGGAGAAACCCTAAATCAAGTCCGTGACTAAAACTTTGTGATAAGGTAAAGTCCCTCTGGACTTCCGACTATGGGCATTGGCAATCACATTAGCCTTCCCTGGGTGATAGCTAATGGTACAGTCATAATCCTTTAGGAACTCCATCCATCTCCTCTGTCGGAGGTTAAGTTCCTTCTGGGTGAAAATATATTTGAGACTCTTATGATCCGTGAGAATCTCAAAGGTAATGTTGTACAGATGATGTCGTCAAATCTTCAAAGCAAAGATGATGGTGGCTAGTTCCAGATCATGTACAGGGTAGTTCTTCTCATGCTCATTCAACTGACAAGAAGCATAGGAGACTACTCTGCCGTGCTGCATTAGAACAGCGCCTAAATCCTGAAGAGATGCGTCAGTGTAAAGTACGAATCCATCCTCTCCAACGGACAAAACTAACACCGAAGCCGACACTAATCTCCACTTCAGCTCCTGGAAGCTGGTCTTGCAGGCCTCGGACCACGTGAACTTCATGTTGGTTGCTACTCAGAAAACCTAATGGTTCCACTGTACAAAAATTTTGTACAAAGGTCTTACCCTTTTCCTAGCTACCATGTGTTCTTTTAAATTAAACTTGGATCGCCTGCAGAACTTAACACGTTTGATCCAAAGTTTAATCTATTTGTTCTTTTAGGTTTAGACTTGGATCTCCTGCGGAACTTAACACGTTCGATCCAAATCACCTAGGTTATTAATTCCATTAAATATTAATTTCCAAAATTGGCTTCCAGGACTGCATGGCGAGGCACATGGCCTTCTTGGATATGGGAACAACCACCACCGCCTAGACAAAGCCTTTTAAGGAAAGCTAATATTTAATTTCTTTAAATAACTTTAGGTCAACCGAAAAGAACAATCAAATCACAAGGAAAAGAAAAACAAGGAACACAACATCGAAAACAAATTCGAAATATTAGAATCACATGCCTCTTGTATTTGGTATTTTTACATGAAAATAAAACTAGTATGATGCGGAAATTGAATACTAGTATACCTTTTCTTTTGCAAGCAAAAACCTCTAGGTCTTCTACCGTATTCCTCTTCTAACCTCGGACGTTGTGTGGGTAACGATCTTCCGAGATGAGAAACCACCAAAGCACCTTCATCTCCTCCTTGCAAGGTTCGGCCACAACAAGAGCTTCCCCAAGGATGAAGAGAAAACACCACCAATGCTCCAAGGGATACAAGCTTTCTCTCCTTCTTCTCCAAGCTAGAATCCGGCCACCACTTGATCTCCAAGAAGATGTGAGGTTCGGCCACAAGGATGGAGAGAAGAGAAAAGAGAAGGGTCGGCCACAAGAAGGAAGAAAAAGAGAGAGAAAATAATAGAGGTTGTTCACCTTCAAGGCTCCCAAAACCCCCTCTTTTATAATCCTTAGCTTTGGCAAATAAGGAAATTTAATTATAATAAAATTTCCTTAACTTTCCTTGACATGAATTAATTAATAAAAATTAAACAAAATTTCCTAAACCTTCATGTCATGGTCGGCCACATCATTAAGAGCAAACAAGGCAATTTCAATCAACAATTAAAATTCCTTATTTGTCTTCGGAAATTTTTAAAAAAATAAAATTTCCCTTTAAAATCCTTCATGGTTGATAAAAAGAAATTTCTATAATTTTAATTTTTCAACATGTGAATAATTTACAAAGAAGAAAAATAAAATATCTTTCCAATCTACAAATAAGGAAAGAGATCTAATCTCTTTCTTTAATCTTTTGTAGATCCTTTTAAAAGAGATATTTTAATTTTTAATCTCTCCAATAAATTATATCTTTCACATAAGAAAATTTTAAAATTAAATTTTTTTTTAATTTAATGGGGGTCGGCCACCTAAGCTTGGGTTCAAGCTAGGGTCGGCCACCCATGAACCAAGGCTTGGCCGGCCCTAGATTGATCCACAAGCTAGCTTGGCCGGCCCCTACATCATGTGTATGAAGGTGGGTATAGGTGGGTATAGTACTCTATAAATAAGAGGCTACGATAGGGACCGAGAGGAGGAATTGGTTTTGGTCTCCCGATAAAATTAAGCATCCCGTGTTCGCCCCGAACACACAACTTAATTTTATCAATAATAATTCATTCCACTAGAGAACTATTATTGAACTACCGCACCAATCCCAAATTACATTTTTGGGCTCCTTCTTATTATGAGTGTGTTAGTCTCCCTGTGTTTAAGATATCGAATGTCCACTAATTAAGTGAGTTACTGATAACTCATTTAATTAATATCTTAGGCCAAGAATAGTACCACTCAACCTTATCGTCATGTCGGACTAAGTCCATCTGCAGGGTTTAACATGACAATTCTTATGAGCTCATCTTGGGGGCATTATCAACCTAGATCACTAGGACACAGTTTCCTTCTATAATCAACAACACACACTATAAGTGATATCATTTCCCAACTTATCGAGCTTATTGATTTATCAAACTAAATCTCACCCGTTGATAAATTAAAGAAATAAATATCAAATATATGTGCTTGTTATTATATTAGGATTAAGAGCACACACTTCCATAATAACTGAAGTCTTTGTTCCTTTATAAAGTCAGTATAAAAGAAAACGACCTCTGATGGTCCTCCTCAATACACTCTAAGTGTACTAGTGTAATTATATAATTAAGATAAATTAATACCTAATTACACTACGACCTACCAATGGTTTGTTCCTTTTCATTTTGGTCGTGAGCTACTGTTTATAATTTATAAGGTACTGATAACATTATCTTCTGTATGTGACACCACATACTATGTTATCTACAATATAAATTAATTGAACAACTACAAACAAATGTAGATAATTTGACCAAATGTGATTCTTTATTCAAAATAAATGTTTACAAAAGCTTAGGCTTTCAGTATACACTCTAACACTTCACGCCTTTCCTGGTCAGGCGTGTCAGTGACATATCTATGCGGGAGAAACCCTCGACAAAATGTCTGTAATATCCTGCCAGCCCCAAGAAACTACGGATCTCCTGTACTGATTTCGGCTGCTCTCAATGGTGACAGCCTCCATCTTATGAGGGTCTATTGAAATACCTCGGCTAGAGACCACGTGACCCAGAAAATCGACCGAAGATAGCCAGAAGGCACACTTCCTGAACTTCGCATATAGTTGATGTCGTCAAAGAGTCTCCAAGACTGTGCGAAGATGTTGTGTATGTTCCTCCTTGGAACGCGAGTAGACCAATATGTCATCGATGAAAACGATAATAAACTGATCAAGGTACTCCAGGAAGACGCGGTTTATCAAATCCATAATACCGCTGGAGCATTGGTAAGCCCAAATGGCATTACCAAAAACTCATAATGGTCGTATCTGGTACGGAATGTTGTCTTTTGAATATTAGATTCTTTAACTCTCAGCTGATAATATCTAAACCGCAGATCAATCTTAGAATACACTGATGTACCTCTGAGCTGATTAAATAAATCCTTGATTCGAGGTAAGGGGTACTTATTTCTGACGGTCACTACATTCAGTTGTCTATAATCTATGCACAACCTCAGAGTACCATCCTTTTTCTTGACAAATAATACCGGAGAACCCCACGAAGAAGCACTAGGACGTATAAATCCCCTGTCTAAAAGCTCCTAGAGTTGAACCTTAAATTCCTTCAACTCTTTTGGTGTCATACGATAAGGAGCTTTCGATGCCGGTGTGGTTCCCGGAATCAACTCAATAGCAAACTCCACTTACCTTCTGGGAGGCAACCCTAGTAGCTCCTCTTAAAATACATCTGGATACACTAGAACTAATAGAATGTCAGAGAGTTGAGAACTACTGTCGTCTTCAATAGTAATCAAAGATAACAGAAAACTCTGACAGCCATGTGACAACAGTTTCTGAGCCTGAATCGTCGAAATAGTCGATATATCGTCGTCTCTGATGCCAGTGAATTCCCACGAGGGTTGGTTCGGAGGCCTGAATGTGACCACCCTCGTCTGGCAATCAATAGTCGCATGATATGCTGACAACTAATCCATGCCAAGAATAATATCAAACTCGACCATTTCCAGTACTAAAAGATCTACCATAAGTATCATGTTGCCAAAGTCTAACGGGCAACCTTTGACCTCCTGGGTGACGTCCAAAGTATCACTGGACGATAGAAAGGCGGTCAGTCTCTGCGGTCTGAAAGTGGGTAATCTACCAATCTCCCTCATAAAGGTACAGGATATAAAAGAATGCGAGCTACCATTATCTATCAGCATATCAGCAGATAAGGCATAAATGAAAATCATACCGCAGAAAATGGATCCGTCGGCCCACTGCGCATCCTCTCTAGTGACCGCATTAATCTGTCCAGTCTCTGGCGGAGGTGGAGGTGGCAGTGCTGCCAGTGCCAGTTGCATCTGGGCAAGAGTCGGCCACTGAGGCAGTGCTGGATACGGGGCCAGAGGTGGAAGTGAGGGCTATAACTAATACTGTACTGGTGGCTGTGACTGCGTCTGGTACTGAACCAGAGGCTGGGGCTGCAGATACTGGACTAGGGGCTGAGGCTGCAGTTGATATGGCGATCCCATGACAGAAATCTGTGGTACTATGAGGGCACTGGGGTGCTCTTGTCCATACATGCCATAAGCAGCAGCTGCAGGGGGAGCTATCCTCTGCTGGCGATGCGAAGTTTGGGCTCTGTGCCCACCTCATTGAGTCCCTGTCTGACTGAGCTAAACTCCATGACCAGAAACTCCGGAAGCAATATGTTGAGCCTTCAGCGAACAATCTCAACTCATGTGCCCAGGCAGTTTGCAATAATAGCAAACTAACTGTCCCAGGGTGCAAGCTGATGTGGTGTGCTCTTTGGACCCACACCGGGCGCAATGGATGTCACTGGCAGGTTGTTTCCGGGTCTGCTGAGGAGGCTGGAAACGTCCTGATGAAGATCGCCTCAACTTCTGAGGCTGACCAGATGCCCCAGAAGTTCCCTGACCTGTCCGACTGTGACCACTCTGCTGCTGTGTAGCCTATGGTTGCTGGATCTGTCCAGATGTCCGATCCGTCTGTTTCTTTTTCTTGTCCGAGTATGCTCTCTGGTGAGCTGACTCTATCATCAGGGCTCTGTCCAATGTCTCTATGTAGGAAGAATTACCAAAACCGGCAATCTTTACTTGCAGATGTCCATCTAGTCCATGGACAAACTGTAGCATGCGGTATCCGTCCTCAGCAACTAATTCTGGACAAAACATGGCCAACCGATTAAACTCAGCATTGTACTTTGTCACCGTGCGGTTGTTCTGCCGCAGACTCAGAAAATCCTGTCGGTGAGTCATCTGATATGCTCGTGGGCAATACCGGTTTTCAAAAGCCTCTCTGAAACTCGCCTAGGTAATATTCTACTCGCCTATAATGGAACGCTGCGTATCCCACCAGGTGTCGGCCTCATCCCGTAGATAGAAAGCAGCCAGCTCCGCTTTCTCCCACTTGGAGCAAGTCATGTAGAAGAAGGTCCGCTCCATAGTCTCTATCCAGGACTGGGCCACACCCGGATCGGTCTCTCCGTGAAATAGTATGAATCGACTTTTCATCGACTCCACCAAAGTTGGAATCTGGGCTCGTGCCGCGACAATATCAGTGAGATGGGTAGGGATCGTCGCGGAAACTGGCGGAATCCCCAAAGCTGGTGGTACCGCTAGATAGACTAGGGGAGGTACTCCCGATGTTGCTGCATAAGCTGGAGCATGTACTGTTAGGATCGATGGTCGCGGCTAGAGAGGGGGGTGTGAATAGTCGCCCCAAATCTTCGTGTTTCTTTCTACAATTAGGGTTAGTGCAGCGGAAATAACTAAATAGAAACGCAAAAAGGAAAGATCAAACCTCAAACTCGAACTCGACGATGTAACGAGGTTCGGAGATGAAACTCCTACTCCTCGGCGTGTCCGTAAGGTGGACGAAGCCTATCAATCCGTCGGTGGATGAGTCCCCGGAGAACTGGCTAATATAAACTCCTTATGGGTGGAGAAACCTCGCCACAATATTTTGCAAAAGCAATACAGAAGTAGAATGCAGCAAGAAGCAAAATACAATACAAATGTATGAAACACCTTCGCTTACTTGCCTTCTGTTCGACTGGATGAAGCAGCAGCTTCAAGCGAAGCCTACAATAGCAGGAACCCAGTCGAAAGGAAGCTCACGCGAAGCTTAGACGAGAGCTCAGCAAAGCTCTAGAGAAGAAACCAGGAAGAACTTGCAGAAGCAAGAAGAAGGTCCTGTAGAGTCGCTCGACTCTTTACATAGCTGAACCTGCAAACCTGTGAAGGCAGAAGAAATACAGAAGACCGAGATCTAGCCGTTGTCACTCACAACGGCTAGTCCTGGACCGATCAGGCTCCAACCTGATCGGTCCACACTGTCCCTGATCGGTCTTGGGGACCGATCAGGCTATGTCCTGATCGGTCCAGGAGGAGTCTGATCGGTCCCTTGGACCGATCAGCCTTTCTCCTTCTTCTCTTTTGTTTGCCTCCTGATCGGTCTTCAGATCGATCAGATAATCCACAGAAGCATTCTGTTTGATTACTGATCGGTCACCAGACTGATCAGTCGTATCACTGGATCTGTCCCCAGATCGATCCAGAGCTTGGTTTTTCCCGAGTCTCCCACACCAACATCCGGTCAACCTTGACCTGTTGGTACATCATGCTTAGCATCCGGTCACTCCCTTGACCTGCTAAGACTCCCCACCAAGTGTCTGGTCAATCCCTTTGACCCACTTGGACTTTTCTCTTCGTGTCAAGTATCCGGTCACTCCCTTGACCTACTTGACCTTCTCAACACCAGATGTCCGATCACCCTTGATCCATCTGGATTTTCCCTTGCCCGGCTTCACTCACCAGGACTTTCACCTAGCTTCACTCACTAGGGTTTTCACCTGGCTTCACTCACCAGGATTTCCAATCTGCCCGGCTTCACTCACCAGGACTTTCTAACTGCCTGGACCAGGACTTTCCCACTGCCTGGCTTCACTCACCATTGCCTGACTTCACTCACCAGGACTTATCCGTCTGCCTGGCTTCACTCACCAGGACTTTCCAACTCCGGTCCAGAGAACGAGCTACCGAGCCCTCTCTGACCACAGTTCGGAGAACGAGCTACCGAACCCTCTCCGACTTCCCATGTGCCAAGCTTCCATACTTGGACTTTTCCCGTGCCAAGCTCCCTGCTTGGACTTTTCACCATGCCAAACTCCCTGCTTGGACTTTTCCCATGCCAAGCTCCCTGCTTGGACTTTTCCGAGTCAGGTCAACTCACCTCGGGTCAACCAGGTCAACCTTGACCACGGGTTGCACCCACAATCTCCCAAGCTTGTATCCTTGTAAAACATCAAGATACAACTTTTCTGTTCACGTCAGACATTGTCAAACATAACTCGTCAAACATCAAAACACAACTCGAGTCAAGTCAACTCGAGTCTGGTCAACCAGGTCAACCTTGACCTAAGGTTGCACCAACATGTACCACTGGTGGTACTGCAGGGTCGATATGAGTGGTCGCGGCTGGAGGTACGGTAGGTGGTGGTACCGGAAATAGAGGAATCGGTACCGGAAATGGAGGAACCGGTACCGCTGGTGCGGGTGCTGGGTACACTGTAGGCACTGAGGCCGCGGGTGCCGCTGGTGCCGGATACACGGTAGGTCCCGGTGGCGGTGGTGTCGGGTACGCTGCAGCCTCTGCTGGTGGAGGTATCGGGTTTGCCACGGGTGGTACAGTGTATAATGTATGGGTGGGTACCTCTAACGAAACCATCGGAGTCTGAGAGCCCAACGCGCCCGCAGTATCTTGAGTCTGTCCCTGACCGACAGGCTCAACCCTAGTAGGCATCCCTGGCGAATCCATTGCCAGAGATTCCAAAGTCCTCTTACGTGGTCGTCCAGCACCACGTCTCGCAAATACTACCCGCGTAGATCTCTTCATATCTGTTAAGTTATAACTCAGATATTACCACAAGTAACAAAAATTTTAAAATTATCTTTTTACCTATTTATCGTCTGGAGATGTTCCCTCGTTGTCCAGTCTCCATTTTATAACCTCAGAATTCCGTACGAGAAAATCGACGGAAACCCGTACACATCCGAAAATAAGTACCCAAGTTAACTAGCAAACTTGGGCTAACTCTCAAATCCAGAACGTGAAAAGCAGGTATTATAACCCGCTCTGATACCAAATAAATTGGTATCAGATTAACATGCAAAACCAAAATACGAAAATCAAGCATCAGAAACTTTGCTCTGATATCAAATAAATTGTTACGCCTCGGGGAAGTCTCTGCCAGAAGAAATTTTGACAACATCTCCCCTATACGGGTGACAATTTAAGACATACCTACCAGCCCTCTAGGCCACACAAAACCTCGGCCAACACAGCCGGAACATATATATATATATATATATATATAACTAAACCTAAGCGATGATAAGGAAATCATCTCAAATATCATACTCAACTACACCCATAAAACTCAAATCTTATATCCTACTCAACTACACCCATAAAACTCAAATCTTATATCCTACTCAACCACATCCATAAAACTCAAATCACCAGCATACATCCAAACCTACCTCTTCTGTCGTCCGGGCAGGCATGTAGAATGATATACCAAATGAAAACCCATCGATAATAAAGGATCATACAAGATCCAAAGTGCCAAAAAGATACAAGTTTGAAAACATAGACGATAGCATAATAAGAAAACCAAAGAAAAGGTCCAAAACAGAAATCCTCACAATCTGGAGGGGGGGCTAGCGACTGGAAATCCTCCCGACAGCCTCAACCTGAAAATGATAATATCAACGGGGTGAGTCAACTCCTCAGCGGGTAACTACTGACATGCATAGTAAGAAATAACAACTAATAATAAATATGCGTACAGTCTCCTGGATATATATCATATGAAAAATGCAAAATTGTAAGGAGCAGGAGTATCTATACTAACTAGGACCTGAGTATAGGGATAACAAGGTCGTTAGACCGAGAGTATCATAAATCCTGTATGTATGTCAAACATATGCATTCACCAAATATACAGCATATAAAGTGCAGCAAACACAAGCAATAAATGCAATCAGTGCATATGATACAACATGTCCTGGTCACCCCTGATGCCAGTTAGCCGTCTCACACACGATGGTGAGACCGAGTGGGTAGAGCTGTGACAACCGTGCACTCTGCCATCATTGCTCCTGATGAATGACCGAGTGGATGGGATGCTGTCGGAGTACACCTATCCTCCTACCCCAAATCATAAGTGGGGGAGCTCAATGCTCTCATCTCCCTGAGCCAATCCAGAGGAGGGATCCTTGTCCTGCTACCACGCTGCGTCACACTAACCATGAGTGGACCAGCGGAGCCCTTAACAGAGTAACCTGCTGCAACACAGCCTGCCTGAATAAAAACCACTAACCCATGAGTAGTTGTGTGTGCAGATCCATGTAACTGGTGATGTGCTCAATAATAATAGAGCCAACTATCGCACAGTATGCAATCATGCGAGATGATGTATGACACTAAGTATGGAAATATCCTGATCCTATCCACCTCTACATAATGTGTACCAAAAAGGTATATGAATCAAAGAGAATATCCTAGGTACACAGGTCAGGTAAAATAAATCAATGTCCTGAACATAATCAGGCATGGTATGTCATTACCTTAAGGACACAAATAATCAAAGGAATATGAATGCAAAGCAGGTAATAAATACAGCATGCTCAGGTAATAGATAATGACATACCAATGCAGAAATGAACATAAATATTACTACTCGTTAAATATTAATATGCATATCAAATGACAATATCTTAAAAGATAAGTCAAAGTACTCGCCTCTAATAAGAGGATCGTATCTGAAATAGATCCCTCGTCGAGACACCGTCTCGAATCAAAGTACTGTGATATCAAACATAATGTATTTAGCTATATAGCTAAATAAAAATCTCCAAACCTATTTAATAATCTTATCCTTCCTTTATATTTAAAATCCTTGAATTAAACAAATTCTAACTATTTCACCTTCCAATTAGGATTTGCAACTAGCATTATCAACCTAAACTTAATTAAATTCAAGTACAGTTTATTCTTAATCTTTCCTAGTTCAAATCCTGTGTATGCTACTACAAATGAAACAATTCCTCTATTCTTTACCTCAACACCAAACCTCTCCGGTTGGATCATAGCCAAACAGGTCAATCGCCGGAAACTGCTGGAGGTACCCGTTACCGGAGATCCTTTGCCAGAACTATGAATAGCTGCTACGGAGAACACACAGTGACTGTACCACAGCGATCAACCCATCAATTCAACACAAGATAAAAAAAAACCAAACCCCCAATATGCCTTACCTACTTGATACCCCCTTGTTTCCTCTCTGCCGACGACCGGTGGACGATATAAACGTTAGGAGGCTCTTCCGAAATACTAACCTAGCCAGAGGTGGCGGTGAGGGATCTGATCTAGTGCACAAGGGGAAGACGGTCACTGGTTAGTGCGGCAAGATGCATGAAACTAACAAATCAGAGAGGGCATCAGCCAGACGGAATCTGATGATCAGAGGAGAAGATGATAGCCAGGCCGAAGGTAGCGAATCGGGAGCTAGGGCACGGGTCGGGGGTGTCTTCCAGCGTGATCGGCGGTGGTCAAAAAATCTAGGACACAGCGGCACGTTGGGTCAGATCTGATGGTCGATCAGTGGATTTGTGTCGGCGAGGAGAAGTCCTTACATCGGTGCTCGACGGGGCAACGGAGCAGATGGTGACGCGAGAAGAGGAGAAAAACTCGGCACAGGGGAGGCGGTCGGCCGTCGGCGCTAGGGCAGAGAGTATGTGGCGCTGGCTGAAGCACAGAGGGAGAGAAATGGGTTGCGGCGGCGACGTCGCAGAGGGCAGAGGGGTGCGTCGGGGAGGAAGAAGGAGAAGAGAAGAGGCGTGAGGCTTCCCTTGTCCATGGCTTTGTATGCGAGGGGAGGAGAAACCGTCGTGTGTGGTGCCGGTTGGGAAAAGGAAGAGACGGTGTGAGAGGAGAAGAGGCTCGGCACGAGGAGGTTAGGGCACGAGCTTTGTACAAAGTCATTTTATCTTATAGTTTCGAGATGATCAATGAAGATCATTGTGTTTTCCTGAAAAGGAAAAAAGGAAAGTATGTTATTTTATCATTATATGTTGATGATATGCTGATAGCTGGAAATGTTAGATTATTGCCTCTATTTTCAAGGATTATTGCCTCTATTTTCAAGGATTAGATATGAGTCTAAAAGATTGTTCAGATGCAGATTGGGCTGAGAATCTGGATGATAGAAAATCCACATCAGGCTATGCATTCTTGCTGAATGGTGACGTCATCTCTTAGAACAGCAAGAAACAAGCTTGTGTAGCTTTATCAAATATGGAAGATGAATATGTGGCATGTGGTTGTGCAAGAAGCAGTCTGGTTAAGAAGGTTCCTAAAGCATCTAAAGATTGCTAAGGATAGTGGGAGTCCAATAACTATTTACTGTGACAGTCAAGCTGCAATAGCTTTTTCCAAGGATCCCAAATATCACAGCAAAGGCAAGCATATAGAAATTAAATATAATTTTGTGAGGGTTATTGTGGCTAAAAGAAAAGTAATTCTTGAGTATGTCCCTACACGTGTTATGTTTACAGATCCTTTTACTAAGCCAATGACTAAAGAGTTATTTAAAGAACATGTAAAGTCTTTAGGACTTCGTAGAATGTAACAATATTAAAATAACAATCAGACTTTGTCATTTAATTGTGTCATTTACCATAATCTATTCAGTGTATCTGTTTTATTTGTTACATTCATATAAGATCTCGGTGAACATGTTGGCAGGTTGAGATTGGTCCACTCACATAGACAATCATCTCTATTTGTTAAGTACAAATAGAGGTAAGACCGTTACTTATGGAATATCTTATGTAGCTTAAATTAGAGACAGATTCATAAGTTGAGGTCGCCTTAATAATTGTATCAAGATAAGATCATTATAATGTGTTAATAATGATCCAAGTAAATGACCCCACCATTTACTGAACCTGTTGAAGACCAGATTAGAATTCATATATTGAATTCAGGATTAGACATTAGGTATGTCTAGATCAAAATCTTTACGATGTTAAATTTGAGAAAAACATGCGCTCTTTTTAGTAAAGAGAATAACATCGTAATATGTGCTATTGCGACAATAAAAATAGTATAGGAGAATGGATCCCTGTTTCTCTACTATGTGAGACCTTTGAGATTATAAGTTAATCTCAGTTTTTTGTCTTAGTGACTATTTAGCTATTTACTTGAAGTTCTAATCAGTATCTGCTACTTTAGCATGTATCCTATGACTATGTATGATTCGATCTATGAAACATAATTAGGAAAGCGACTGATTAGTATGAATAGATTATAACTAAAAAGGAAGATTAAATATATTTACATCATTAGATGTTATTCACTAGTGGACCCATTTCTGTTATGTATAGAAATGAATGTGAATATTAGATATGGAACATGCTCTTGACATAATGATCATTATAAGATTGATGTAAATGAAAATTATTTAATCTGGATAAATAGCAAGACATAGATATCTCCAAGATAATGGTTGTGTACCACTCGGAGACTGGATGGATCCTGGATAAAGGCTATATACCACGAGGAAAGAGGTTATGTGTCATGCAGAGTGTGTCTCTAATTTATTTGAGCAGCTAAGTAAAGTGTAACAACTTTGTTAGCATTGATCACTCAGAGAGCGACTATGTAAGGTATAGCAATCTTCTTAGCAACTATCGCTCAGTGTGCTTGCTATCGCACGAACCATTTTCTCTAAATATGGATTAGATGTTCTAATATGGTCTATGTGACGAAACTCTCAAATAGTTTATGTGACTTATTTAGTTTTTGTGACTAACTGGTCTTAGTGACTAACCTAAATGAACTAGTCTTAGTGACTTACCTTGGACGAGTAGGAGATGTAGGAAATGAGAACGTGGGAACATGGCCACGTTGCCCACTACTCTTAATGGAAAATGTCCATTATACCCCTGGGTTATTTCCCTTTATAAAGGGTGTGCCCAAGGATCATTCAAGAGGGACAATGAAGGTTGTGGAGATAGAGAGAGAGGAAGGAAAACATCCGAGACGGTGGGTTTTGGTTTGTGGAATTGTGGAGAGCTTTCTGACTTTGTGATCGCTCTTCCGATAGCAAATCCGAAGATTACATTCAGTCATTACCGATTACAAATCTACGGAAGATCGTTACAAATTTTTAATTCATACATTTTGAAAAACAACATAACTAAGCTATAATTACTAACTATAATGTTACAGGAAAATTGGTATGATAAAATACAAAAGAAATGGCCAGAAATGAGCTTACCTTCTGTAGTCTCATCTATTGTGGCATTGGTTCGTGACTTAATCATTTGATTTATTGTTTCTTTTTAAATGATAGTGTGCATCATTTTGCTAATATTGTTTTTTTAATTATTTTACTTTTAGTTTGGGACGAGTGAGAAAGCAATAGAAATATCAAACTTTTTTGCTGGCAGAAGCAATTCTTCTATTTCTAAAACCTTGCGACAAAGTCTTGATCAAGTTATGATAAAAGAAAGGTGGACTAAAAGTGTGAAAAATGAGTTTGCACTCGGTGACACATTGAAGGATTTAGTGACCAAGGGACTTTAGCATGATCAACTATTGTATTTCATATAAATAAGCATGATTTCCAACTTATCACCAATGTATTCTTTTAACAAAAAATTATCATGTAAAAAGATGCTTTATTGTTTTGGTGGAGTATCTATAGGAAATCAACATGTTATTGCAAAAGGAATGATAAATTTTTGCATATAATGTCATCTATCAAAGTTTACTAGAACAGAAAAAAAAAAAAGTTTAATTAATATATATTGAACACAAAAATCTCTAAACAATAAATGTAAAATAATCAAAATATTTTAACAGTGATTCTTTGTGGACATCATATTTCCTGAAAACTTGAGCACTAAATTTCAGTTAAATTAATTATCTCAAAATGAGCTAAAGGCAAAAATTTAACTCCTATGACAAAGAAATAACCATCAATGCTCCACTTTCACACTTATCTCAACTCTAACTTGAAAATAAATATAGGCTAATTGTGATGATCCGTAGATGCGATTGCTAACTTTTGTTATTTTAGAAGTCTTCATACCATCATATCCCTTATTTTTTATGTCAAAACTCATAACTTATCTTAGTTTTGATGGCTAAAGGGAGTAATAATAAAGAATAATGATTACAAGTCAATATATGATACAAACTAACTTGTACTCTTTATCATTCTTGGATTATAAATCTATCATATATTTAGAGTTTATTTGCTAAATTAGGTTCATGGGAACAATAGTCCTAAAGTATTATTATATATGATTGGAATTATATTATAATCTAACCTTTTTCCAAATAGATTTCAATCAGATCCCTAATTGTTTCAATCAGTTGATCTCTTTTGTCTTTTGTATTGCTTTTAATGTTTATCCTTTTATTTGATCTGGCGTTCTGAATGAAGCTTGTTCGATAGCAAAGTGGAATATATATATTTCCTGGTATATATCGTTTTCAATTCTTTAATTTATATTGATTTTCTTTTAAAAAAAAATTCTGGTGTAAAAATGGACTTGCAGTCTTCTAAAGTTAATATATTAGAGCACAGGTCTTCTAGACTATTTTTTTTATTTAAGAAATATATCATTTATATTTGCGATCGGATCATGATCATAATTCGGTCATAAATGGTTGTGATTCTTTCTTGGATTCATCGTCCCCATCATGTTATAATTTTTATTCAGAGCGGATGGTCAGAGACCGTCCGGAGGCCTCTGGTGGTGGATAAGTGATCAGGTTACTGGGTGTCAAACGAGGGTACCCTCCGGACAACCTCCGGCTTCCCGCTCCGAATAAAAATTATAACCTAATGAGGGCGGTGAACATAGGAAAGGAAGGCAACTATTTATGATCGAATCATGATCACAATTCAATCACAAATATAAATAATATGACCTCTAAATCACAAAAATGAACCCAAAGATCCTGTCTTAATATATTATCCACACAAACGTGGACAAACAAGACAGTATTAATTTTTGGGATTTGGGGCACGTTTAAAGAGTGAACGACAAAATAACGTTGTGTTGCGTACAAAACCATCATGCTTGACTTTGCAAATTTGTAGCAGACAAAATGTTCCTGGGCGGTGGAGCAGCAAACCAATAGGCAATGGCCAAATTTCCTTAAGTACGCAGGAGTCAGAAATACAATAGTTGCTTTGAAATTGTTTACTTTTCAGCATAATTAAATGAGGATGAATTAAGAGGAGTTTACTGAACATACAACCTTAATTTTATTGCGAATGGAAGAAGAGCTAGAAAGAATAGCTCTTCTGTATCCGCGTTTATACTCGACCTTTTACACATTGCTGAAAGGAATGCATTAATTGATTTAGTTGGAAAAGAAAAAGGACCGCCGCAATGGGAGTCGTGACGTCGTGTTGCGTGTCAAATTAAAATGATGGATGAGATGGAGAAAATTTCGAGCAACACATTATATTTTAATATTTTATGGAGCCTTATTTATCTAATGCTTAAGAGTCACGCAGTCAGGCATATAATTTCTTTTTTATTTTAAGGTCAAGATAGAACCTTCTGCTATCAGGTTAATTAATATAGACATTGTCCCGAGATGTTAATTGAGTCATAAGTTTAATAAATTAATAGATGAATTTTTTTAATGAATTAATATAAGAATATTGAATTAATAGATTATCTGTTATGAATATTTTTTTGATTTACTTCAATAACTAATAGAAAATATTTTAGGACCGAAATAAATAAGAATGTCAACTAAAAAATTTTAAAAAAAAAATAATACAGACATGAAATCTTCATTTGGCATTTATCTTAAAGTAAGGCTGTCATGCTGTTCTTTAATTTAAAAACTAAAGTTAGTATAATGTGTAATATTAACATTTACTAGATTTATGATTTATTATTACATATAGTTGAAGGAAAACATAATAATTATATTTATTCTAGATATTTCTCATAGTCTATCTATATGAAGTGAGATAAATTATAAAGTCAAGGTATAATTAACCTAAATGAGGGTATAAGAAGTTTCTGTCTGAGAGTATGTACTTATCAAAAATTAAACTATATTTTATTATAATAAACATGTCATCCTTTAATATATATAATTTATTATATACTACGTCAGAGAACATGATTTATTATTACACAGTACACATATTTATATGATTGTAATCATTTTTTAATATTACTCTTAATATTTAATATCCATCGCACCCCACAATTTGCCCTACTCTGACGTTAATACAGTTGTTTGTTATAAGCGAAACCTGACAGGAAGACGTTTTAAAAAACACAGAAAGTATTATTATTATTATTATTATTATTATTATTCGAAAGCATTTGTTGTCGTATAATTGCAGAGTGCCTACTTTGCACAACTCTGTGCATAATGAATGAAAATCGATCTTTGAATAGCGACTTCAAATCTCCTCATCGTCATGCCGTACGTCACGATATATTTATTTATTTATTATAATTTGGAGTAATTATATTACAAGCCTTTTCTAACGGCAACTTCAGATCATGTACACGGCACGGCAGGCAAGCTGATCAGCCGGTTAGTTTTTTGCCACGTGGGCCTGCCTTTCTCATGAAGAGGCGGTACTCGTCGAAGGTCATGGGCTGGTACAGAGCGGGCCGATCGGTCGTCAGCAGATGGGGGATGGGCCCAATGGGTACGTCGCTTCTCGGGTTGTAGAAGAACGCCATCGACAGCCGCTCCGACGAGGCGTTGACCCTCACCCGGTGCTCCACGCTTTTGTACGCCGCATTGCTCAGCACCTGAATTAATTAATGGATTTAATTGGACAAATTAAACACAATTCAATCACATGTTTATTGAACAAGTATAATAGTTGTTGTCTTATCCTTTACCATGAGACATGAGTACGTCACAGGTGATATTTTTTATAAAAATGAATTAAAAAAATCGGATAAGAATGGGGAGACGATATTATTGATGATGGGGCCATCAGTGGCTATACCTGAATTTGATCGCCGATGTTGACGATGAAGGCGTCAGGGAGCGGTCGGACAGTGATCCAGGAGTCATCCTTGCGGACCTCGAGGCCGGCGACGTGGTCGTCGACGAGGAGGATGGTCATGCCGCCGGGGTCGGAGTGGGCCGAGAGGCCCAGGGTGAGCTCCGGCTGCGGGCACTTAGGGTAGAAGTTGACTCTCATGCACGTTCCTTCCTCGTCGAACGCCGCCGGTAGGTGGTCCGCCTCCAGCCCCAAACCCATCGACAATGCCTTCATTAATCTCCGGCACAGCTTCCTCAATTCCTCGCCGTACTCGTCGGTAGTCTCTCTGTGTGAATTAATTAATCTTTGAATCGTAATGAATTTAATTAACGTAGGAGATCTTGAGATAATATATATAGGGCGTGCACCTTAATGTGGGAGGCTGAGCCGGCCACTTGTGGTGGCTCATCAAGCAGAGGGGGAGGAAGTGGAGGAAGTAGTAGTCGCCCCAGTCCAAAATGGCCCCTTTCTGGATCCCGAGACGGCTGCCGTAGCCCTCGTAAGTGACGGGCGAGTTGGCGTAGCGCTGCTTCTCCTCCATGGGGAGGTGGAAGAAGGCGCGCCACACCTCGCGCGCTCGGCGGAGCAGCCCGGGGCTCACCCCGTGGTTCACCGCCTGGAAGAACCCCCACCCCCGGCACGCCTCCGCGATCGCCTTCACGGTCTCGGCGTCCGCGCCGTCCTCGAGCTTGCCGAGGTCGACCACGGGGATGCTGACGGCGCCGGCTGCTGCGGCGGGGGCAGCCGAGGGGCGCTCCGACGGCGGCTTCACATAGTGGGCCGGGATGGTCGGCGCGCCGCTTTCGGACAAGGACTGCACGCGGACGATCGGCTCCGGCCACTCACGCAGGCAATCCATCTCCGGTGGGATAGATCGATCGATCGATCTAGGCGTAGCTCTCCGCTCCTCCGATCCGAAGCCTCAGTGCGGTGCCATGCATGCAATTGTATGGGTATTTAAAGAAGCCATGGCGCGCGCTCGCGTGCTGCGACTAAGGTTGCTCGCTCCAGTTGTGGATCGGATCTACCGATCCGACAAATCAAACGTTGGATGAGATCGACGATCCAGCCATGCACGGAGATAAAAATGAACGTGTGGTAGCGAAAACAGAGCGTCAGAAAGAAAGAGAGAGAGAGAGAGAGAGAGAGGAAGGAAAAAGTGGATGATTAGAAGCACTAGATTTGCACTACAATTTCTGTGTAGGGGTTAGTTACAGCCAGGCTTACAGCTGCTAGATATTAAACTATAAGAATGAAAAAACACACGTGATAAACATGGGTGTAGAAAATTTTAAATGGTTTTTTTCTTTTTTTTTTTTAAGTCTGTAGGGATTATAACAGTCGACAAACGGGGATGCAGTGGGGCCCGCGAGGGACATCCCCAATCATGATATTTTTAGTCTTTTGGCCGCTTTTAAAGTATGAATAGTCTAATAATTGTTTTTGAGGGTGTTTATATATATATATATATATATATATATATATATATATATATAAAACAAAATATAAATAATCATTGATCTATCGATTTAGATTAAAAAAACATGATCATGTAATAATTTTGATTAAATTATATCAAAATTATTACATGATCATGTTTTTTTAATTAAATCGATAGATCAATGATTATTTATATTTTGTTTTATATATATATATATATATATATATATATATATATATATATATATATATATATATATATATATATATATATATATAGTAAAATTTTGAGGTAAAAAAAATCTGTTGAGCTCGAATGCTCTAGATCTCTTGTTATCGTTACTACTGTTCTCCTGATCAGTTTTCCGTATTTGAGTGACTGCAGCTAGCTCAGCTTAGCTTACAACAGAGTGACGTGGAAACGAGTTTACAATTTAAAAAGAAGGGAGATTAAAAATCTATGATCGCGGGTGGATTTGGAAAAATCCTGAGGTTTACTTTACTGCATGCAAGGTCTTGAGATATGTATATCACGACGATATCATCAGAGTTTTAGTGTGTGATAATTCTGATTAAATCAGTAATTGGACTGTCATATATATACATGAATGTTTTCTCCATAAACTTTATGATGCGATGCATAATGCTGAAGAACAATATATATATTTAGCAGCCAAAGGCAGGCCATTAATGTCGCAACGTGGAGAGGTGAGAGATTGCGTCAAATGGCGATAGCGTCGCCAAAATGAAATGCTGTGGGTGGAAACTGAGATGAGACATTGGAACGTAAATTAAAGACCTCTTTATCGTCTATCTTGATTAATCAGTATTGTCTCTCCCAGTGCCACCGTACATTGTGATGGTATGTTATGGTACTGGATATATTTAGCCATGAGCCATGGGCATTTTAACCAAAAATCCACGCTTAATGTATAAGATTTACAAAAGGACATCCCTAGCTATAACGAAAAGTGACTCCGGATATAATTTATTGGGCTCGACAAAGTGACTCCTTGTAAAATTTCTGACAGGAAATTAATCTACAAATAAATTTATAATAAAATTATTTTAAAATTTTATCTTCTCAAACTTATAGAAATTGAGAAATATACCATTTTAAAAGCATAAATTAATTTTCAATTCAACCTACATTATTAAAATAGGTCCTCTTTCAAGGGCAAGCAAAATTATTGACATCTAATAGTGAATTCATATATTTTCATTGTTATACTTTGAGAAGGTAAAAAAATAATGATAAGGATAATGAAATTTTAAAGATCTTAGTTGACTCTGAATTTAGAGAAAAACTCATTTGCTAATCAATTTGCATTCTAAATTTAGATTTAATCGATTGACCATAGGGGCACTATTAAATCCTATATATGAAATGCACTTTTTGGTAAAATTCACTTAAAAATCATTATAGGTCAAAACTTGAAATACTTTTTAGTAACTCTAGAGGCGTTAAGATTGTGGATCTATCTTTTTGAAATAATTTTTAGAATGATAAAAGAAATATGTTAACATAACTGGAAGGTATATCATTATAAATATAGACACAAAATCTTGGGTAACTTTTGGCTGCATTTGTCTATATTAGTTAAAATTAATGATAGTATGAAATTTTTTATGGAAAAAAAAAACCATGTAATCATTGATATGAACAAAATAGGTCAAATATCTAAATTTTTAAATAGGAATATGATTAAGTGAAAATAATAAATACAGTTCATAAGCAAAACCTAGAAAATTTGCCCAAAATAATCAACATAGAATAAGCAAATAAAAACCTCAGTAAAATTACAAATGAGCATCACACGTAAAACATCAAGATAAAATACTGAAAATTCGACCAAAATAAGAAAAAAGTTATTTAATGATTGAAACTTATTTATATAATAAAAGCACACGAAAGAAAACAAAAAAAAACTTTTATCATTTCTATTTTTCCATTTTAAGTATTATTTGTTTACATGATCATATTCAAACATAATCTGCAACCAATTTAGAATCTTCCACGAGAGTCCAATTAGTTAATATTTATGGAAAGGAAATTGAGTCATGAAACCATGCATCTGGGAAGTTGGAAGTTGGTGGATTCCTTCAAATGTTTGCAGCTGCTCCTGCCTAAATAACAAACATTGAAATAACATAACTCACTAGAAACCTTTTAACTACTGGTCCTGAGTCTTTTTACTGGTCAGCCAATCTTCCACCAACCATACTCTTGGTAGAAATTGATTTAATTTCACTTGCCTTCATGTGAAGTGATTAGTTGCTAGCCATCTTAAAACCATATTATGCAATCTTAGAGCACTCTTTTTTATGATTAGCAAAACGTGATCAGATGCCCTTTTCCTCCGGTTATAATCTTCATTAACATTCACACACTCCACAGGTCTTCCTACCAAAATCATCGTTTTTGCCTCTCATGGTGACTGATGGTATTTCTACCTGTTGGGCGTGAGTTAATTTTAGGTATGTGATTTTGAGTAACTTCAATTGTTTACCACCAGAATTTAACCATTTAGTTGACATGAATCAATTGGGTTGAATTTTTGTATGATGAATTGATCATGTTAGAGTTTTAACAGCGAAATCCTGCTCGCTAACTCGGCGATAGAGAAGAGCTGAAGCTTCCACCCTGCTCAAAATGAAAAATGGTTGAATTTAATGAACTACCTTAGGATGTGAATGAGTACCACAGCATCATGAACTGTGAAGGCAACAAAGATAAAGAAGCCATTTCTCACCAGCCAGGATGAACAACAAATCTTCCAGTAGATAGAGCCCAATTCACCTGTGATTCATTCGTAGTTGTGAACACAACGAGGTATTAAAGATCGTGGCATTATAAATTCACAGTTAATGTATTGGTTAGAGAATAAATACTGTCTGATCAGCCATAAGGAACTAGACAGGGTGGCTTACCTTGTCGGTTCCAAGAGAATTGGCTACAACATGAGTAACCTGTTCATCAATTTGGTTAGTGCAGACGGCACCAAACTGTTCGGCTGTCTGCCATAGAGGATGCCTATGAGGATTGACTTCCCCAACTGGGAAAACCCGACTAAAAACTATACGACACCCTGCAAGAATTTTATGTTGCTCAGTTGCTAGTATATTTCGAACATCTACATCTTTTAAGGAGTTATGTGAGAAGAAATTCTGATGAATACGCTCAATGACCTGGTAACACCAAAAACAAGTATCAGACATGGAGATCAAAATGGATTCAGAAGTGAATTCCCTGAGAATAAGGTGGCATTACCGCCGATGAAGAAGCAAGTGTACCATCCTCTGGCCTCTCATCATGATCAATCTCGAGAAGAGAAGGTCCAAGAAGTCCAAATTGGCGCCTACTACTAGGAAAGTAAGTATATCTGCGATAACAAGAGTGACAACAATAAATTCAACAACAATAAGAATTAGGTGCAAGAAGTCAGTCCCAGCAAGCCCATACCTCTCCACAACAATCAAATTGAGTTTGTTAAGTGGCCATACTCTAACCGAGTCATCAATAATCACCACAGCCGATTCCATACCCAAAACACCATCTAGATCCTTGCTTTTCGGAACCCTTTCGTCGCCATCAAAAGTATCAGCATCATCTCCCTTAGAGATGACCCGGCCAGCAAACAATGTTCCTGTTGGATCTAGCACCTTTGCCATCTCTGTAGCATACAGTTTGTTTCCCATGGTATATAAATGCAGTTCGTAGAGCTTACTAGCCTGTGGGAGCAAGAGAATTTATTTGAGAATACAAATGATCAGGACTTGTTTGGAAAAACTGTGAAAAAAAGATGACAAAACACTATCAAAAGCTTAACCTTTTCCAGAAAATTCCAGACGCCTGGTCTCAATTTTGTCCACATTCCCATATGTTGAAAGCGATAAAGATGTCGTTGTGGCATCTCCTTGTCTTGCTCTTCTTTCCTCCTTAATTTATCTTCATGAACTGGATCTACTTCTACAAACTAGAAAGAATTGAAAATTTTTGCTAGTAACAAACTATATAGAATTATCTGAGTGGTGCAAGGATCAAGGTTGGGTATTCTATAAAATACCTTTGCAGAATTAAGAAGTGTATGATCCAAATCAAGGACAAGACAAAGCTTCCTAGCAGCAAACATTTTATTCTGTTCTGCTATCCTCCTTGATCTCTCTTTTTGGATGGTTGCTTTTTGTTCTTCGTTATAGCCATCAAGTAAATGGTCAACATCTCCCCAAGGATTGGTTGATTGTTTACTACCTTTCTCGCCTGTTTCAGAAACTGGACGAGAGGTGGCTTTTGAATCATTCAACTCTCCTGAAGCTGCCTCCGCGGTCACCTGATTAACTTGACTTGGAACTGGCTGGTTGATACTGGGCGGAAGTACTTGCGAAGTTGCAACTACTTGGGATCTAGGCAAAACAAGGTTCTTGGTTAACTGCAGAGGAGCAGACAGATGTACCAAACTGAACTGGGGATCAGAAACAGATGCATTTCTTTTACTTTGTTGATATACAACACTATCATTCTTCTGTAACATATTTTCATGGAGAATACGGCGGGGATCACGAGGTTTCATGTGAATCCTTGCAGCATCTGTTTGAGTGCTCTGTGCACAAAGATAGAGTTAACATTGATGCTTGTTCATATAATAAGTGTGCTATAATTATATGCTGAAGTCTTGTAAACATGAATCTCAAAACATTATGTACAGAGGACCAAAGATATCCAAAATATTCTATAATACAGAAAAAGTTAAAACTTTTAACCGTTGGATAACTAAATTTTACTTTAAAGCAACAAAAGTTCAAATTCAAACAAATTTCAAGCAAGTGGATAGTAGTATGAACATATAAATTCAATAAAAAAAAGTGTACTACAAAAAGAATATAGCAATATGACAAACTGTAGGGGCATGTGACAAGAGAAATAAAATTGAAGGCCTCACCAAAGAAGCAATCTGTGAAGCGATTGGAGATATTCCTGGATGCTTAAGACCAGATTCTTTTGACTTGAGTGGAGCATAATTTACTGAAGCTACTGTTCCTGGCAGTCCACTATCACTCAAAACATTTGCACTCTCAATTGTTGAAACAGTATTTTTCTTTTGATTCTCTCCTGCTGGTCGCTGCTGTTCCAGTGGATGTAGATGCATAAGAATTGTTGGGTTCACAGCTTTCAGCAACGAAGGCAAAGAAATAGTGGGAGTGGGATTACTTTTAGGAATTGATTGAAGACCATTTAACTCAATAAAATTACTATCAAATATTTGTTTTTTATCAGGAACTGCTGCTGCAGTTCCCATTTTTCTATCATCAACCTGAATTTTTTCATTCACTTTGATCCTGCCACTGGGTTGAAAGATAACATTCTTGTCCTCTGGCCATCCACTCCCTGATGCCATCCGCATTCCTCTCGAAGTTGCAAGCTCCTTTCTTTGTTTTTTCACTGTATGGTCCCTAGCTACAGACTCATCTGTCTTATGCTTTTTAATATTCCTAGTCTCTCCCATTGGATCACTGTCGAGTGGATTGGGTTCTGTAACTCTTCTCTCCTCAGGAAGACTTTTCACTTCATTATTCACAAACTTAATCCTTGGGTCTCTCCTCTTTAATGCAGACTTTAAAGTAGGTTTTGATGCAGGATTAACGTGCTCAACTGGAGGACATGTGTTGCTATTTGAACCATTTATGCATTGAGCACTGCTCCTAGATTTGAGCATCCGAAATTGAGCTGTTGCATGAGCAGTTTTGGGATTACAAAAAACTATAGAACTGGATACTTCCTCAGTGGAATCATCTTCGTTCCCACCATCTTCTGAGGGAGTTGGACTTGGAAGACGATCAGTTGACAAAATGGAACTCCTGCCAAATTTCATCTGGTAGGACGACACAGCCTTTAGTGCATCAGTTACATATGGATGTAACATACCATCTTCCCCTCCTTCACTCATCGCAGTTATTGGCTGAGAAAACACAGGTGGCGCCATTCCAAAACCAATGGGCTTTGGTATAGGAAATTTTGGTAAATCCTCTCTTGTAGGTGAAGGAAGACTATCTTCATCATAATCTGCATGAAGATCCAACAGCGGACTAAAGTCTACCCTATTGTTGGTGTGTGTAGGTAAAACCAACTTTGGCAAATCAAGTGTTTCTCGAACCAAACAGGTTTTGTCCAAAACACTTGAACCATGAGACGAGACAACAGGACCGTTAACAATATTTGTAAGGATATTCATATTGATATCGGCATGCTCCTCTTTCTCTTTTTTATTATCCTCAAAAACAAGTGAATTGACCAGATTATCAATCTGATAAAGCAAAAGAACGTTTCAGAATTCACTTGAACTGTCAATAGTAAGTATAAGACAATATAGAGTTGTTTATACCTCCCAAACTTGTTCTAGATTAAAAATGACAGAATACTGGTTCTTTACGTGAATCAGCAACCTAACAAATTCAACAGATGTAAGATTACTTAGAAGACTCCAGTGATCGTGAATGAATGAGAACTACATAAAGAAGATTTAACCTCATGAGCAGTTGTTTATTCTGGTCCTTCTTCTGCATTGTAACTGAATTGAGTGCCTGTTACAAATTTAGCAATACCATTTTATAAATCCAACACAAAAAATTCAAATTAACTAATTCAATGGTAAATATCAATGTTGTTCTTACAGAATAAGTTGTTTGTATTGCCACAAAAGCCTGTTGGACTAGAACATGCAGAACTGTATCTGAATTCTCTATGCCAGTAAACATAGGCTTCAAGTCTTCAAAAGACTTGCGCAACCTCAAACATACACCTTCAAAGGATCTACAGGTAAGGAGAAAACCAACAGCATCATCAAAAATGCTACTTTCATTGAAAAAGTTGGCAAGTTAAAGCTTGCAATATTATGTAAATCTTTCTAAGCAAAAAATCTTGCTTATAAAACCTACTCTCCATTGAGCTCTATGGAAGATTTTGAACTTTATAGATTGCATATAACTCAATGGAGAAAGAAGATTCATGTACCCAGCACGGAGTACTTGGAAAATATATGGCTTTTGATGATGATTTGCTTTATGTTTTCTTACAATCTTTTTCAGATTTTAAAATGGAATAATTAGTGATTGAGAATTATAGCTCCATTTTGAAGTTCTCAAATGCTCAAACTTACTTCTCTGCCTCTTCCACAGTAATCATATCGAGCTCTTCCAGGATTAAGCTTATACGCTTGTCAAATTCATCAATATCTTGTAACTCTTCTCCATCTGATTCCTTCTTTTCTGTCTTATTCTCAGGTTCATTCGAAGACATCTCAGTAGTTTCATCAACCACCAACGGCTCAGACCCAAGCTCAATCTCCCCTTCCTCCAACTCCATTCCAACGTCGCCCTCCTGGATGCTATCTTCCATAATCACATCGTAAGCTTCCTCCTCTTTCGGTTTACCCTTGGCATTGATGTTGCCAGTGAGATCGCCTGCACTCATCGGCTTCAAATCTAATCCCAAAGGCTTATCCTGCACAGCCTGCGCCCAGGCGAAGTTATACAGACTGGGGCCATAGTTCTTCGGCATCGGGTAGCCCATCCAAACCCTAGATCTCCCAGCTCTTCCTTCCTGCTTGAAATCTTCTGCCGATATCTCCTCCACCGACTCCGAAGAGTCATCATCAGACGTCTCCCCATCCAAAGCACGGCCCCCGCGTGGGCGATCCCTCGCCATATTATCTAGGGATTTCTTCTCGCTAGGATTCAGGAAGAATCGAGCGGATCCGGCGGCGAGCATAGAGACGGAAGCCTTAAGGGTATAAATCCGGATGAATCCGGCAAACTCAAAGCTACTAGATTCAGATTCCTAGAACGATCAGTTTTGGATGTCGATTCTGAGGCTGAAGGCTTCCTTCTCACTCGATCCTGAGATCGCCTGACGAGGTCCGGAGAGGCAATCGAGCGATAGGAAGATTGATCCGCAACAGTTTCGCAAACTGATCGCAATCGATCAGAAGAAGAAAAAACAACGCGGCGGCGATCGATCTCGCAGGGATGGAACGGAAGCGCAACCGATCGGAGAGGAGAAGTTTATGGGCAAGAGTCGTGGCTGCGAACGGAGCTGATCTAATTTAAAAGGGATTAGTTCTCATCCCCGCCGTCGGCGTCAATAACGCACCGTAGGTTTTCCAGGAGAAATGGGGTATTCTAATTTGAAATTATCTCTTAGACATACTCACTGTGCCACAGCCCCCCGCTTGAATACCTGATAAAGCAGTGTCTAAGGCTTCTCTAAAATTACCAGTGAAATTGAAATAGTTTCAGTTGAAATTGAATTAAATTTTTAATTAAAATATAATTAGTTATTAAACAAAGCTGCTATATAATACGTTATTAAATTAATAAATACTAATTATTTTAATAGTCACTCACTAACCACAAGGTACCAAAAATTGCCTATAAAAGCATCTCCAATGCAAGCTCTGTGAAAGATTTGTAAAATTGAAAAATCTTATCAAAAAAGTTTTTATGATTGTGTAGATGAGATTTAGGATTTTTAATTTAAGAGCAGGTTCGAGTTTTCAAACATACTTTTTTTTTTTGAAAGTGAAGTCACATAATTAATGTGCATGATTAATTATTTTCAAATAATTAAAAATAAATTATTTGATGTAACATTTAATTATAATATTTTATTTCATAAATAGTTAATAATAATTAAAGTGGAATTTTTTTCTTTTGAAAATAAATATATTTGAGATAAGTTAAAAAAATATAGAAATGATTATAATTAAATTAAAATCATAAATTAATTAATTTATTAATTTAAAATTATAAATTTAATTAAATTAAAATCATAAATTTATTAATTAAAAATTATAAATAAATTAAATCAAAATCATAAATTAATTAAAATATTAAATATAAATTATATAGATATATTAAATGAAAAATTAATAAATAAAAATATATGATTTATAATGTAGGACACACAAAAAAAAATTATAGGGAGGTTTTTTTATTGTGGAGATAATAGTAAATATTTATACTTGTGATGTGGCATGATGTGGCATATTGAAAATTATAAAAAAACTCATTAGGAAGTTTAACCATTATTAGAGATACCTTAAGAACTTTTTATACTTATGATGTGGTATTGATGTGACATATTGAAAACTATAAAAAAAATTTATTGAAAGGTTTAACTATTGGAGATGCCCTAACGCTTTAAGTAACACAACTGCCTAACTAAATTATCTGGAAAAACAGTTAGGTTACTAAACTGAGATATGAAGATTTAATTTTCACCTAAAGGGAAAAGGGAAAAGATCTCAATTCTGCATTTCATCCAATCTCCGATGGATCTCAGCTATTCTTTTAGTTTTTTTTATTGATGCAATTGGCAAAGGTTTTTCTCTTTCCTTTCATTCTGCTTCTTCAGGTTTCACAAAGATGAAGTCTTGTTTACGTTCGTGCTATTCAAATCCAAGTTTGTGCCATGGAACCCAAGTACCAACTGGTTGATGCTGTTGATGTCCTCTTTTGAATTTATGATCTCACCTTAACTAAGATGTCACCAACCTGATACACATTTGCATTTATATTTTTGTATATATTGAAAAGAAGTAGATAATCATTCTTCCAAATACTATATATCTGTTATCTGTATGTTCCATCTCTGACCTTTTTCTGATAATTGTAAAATGAAATCAAACATTTTTTATCCGGTCTTTTTTTTTTTTTTTGTTAATGGGGGACGTGGGTTATGTTGCCTATTATTAATTGAGATAAATTATCATTGTATCTTTAATGGGATACTCATTATACGAGCGTCCAAGCAATTAATCTAGGGATAGGGCTAGAGAAAAGAAGAACATCAGAAAGGCTACGGGATTTGATTTGTAGATCTGTCGAGGAGGTTCGCTGTGATCTTCTCACCATCGACAAGCATTCTTCATCTTCAGGAGATCGCTTCGGAAGATCACGGTAAGATTTATACAATTTTCCCTGAGCCGACAGCGTCGCTAGCAATCGCCAAGAGAGCATACCTCCTATGTTTGGCAACCGTGTCACGAGTGGAGCGAACCTTCACCGGCTGCTCACGTAGTTGGAGGTCATGGCGGCGTGAGTGACGGGCATCGGCAAAAGACGTGGGCATGCATTGGGTGGAAGACGTGGGTGTGGTGAGAATTAAGTTTGGTTTTAGAAATAGGTACATGAACTGTAATCGATTAAAGCTAGATTTAATTGGTTAAAACAATGATTAATCAGGTTATTGTTAAATCTGAATGGTCCGGTCTAGTTTCACAAAAGTTCTTCATCAGTATTTAATTGGTTAAAACAATGATTAATCAGGTTATTGTTAAATCTGAAATGACCACTACAAAAATAGTCGCGAATAACGACTGAATATTCCGTCGGCATTCCGTCGGTAAATGAGCTTTCCGACGGAATACCGACGGAATTTTTGATATCGGGAAGAATTGGGTCGGGACTCAATTTACCGACGGAAAATATATTCAGTCGGAATTTACCGACGGAATGTATGAATTCCGTCGGTATACGTTAACGACAGAAAACTCACCCGTCGGCAAAGGGCAAACGGCGTGTAACGGAGCTTACCGACTAAACCATATTCCGTCGGGAATCACCGACGGAAATTTAAATTTCCGTCGGTGATTCCCGACGGAATATTGGATTCCGTCGGTAATCACCGACGGAATTTAAATTTCCGTCAGTGATTACCGACGGAATTAACATTTCCGTCGCCAATGTATCGTAAATATCCTGATGCAGTTCGATAGATTACCGACGGAATGTGAAATTCCGTCGGTAATTTCCAGTAAAAATTTTGAAATGTCTGCTCTGCATTTCCCTCTTATCATATATACAATTTTTATACAATAAAAACCATCACAAACGATGGTAACACAAACACAAATCATATATAATCACAATACACACAATCAACAACCAACACAACATACAATATGCTCACAAATAAATGATAAAACTGTTTTAAAAACAATACAAAACATACTAACATGTGGTCATATCTCCAAAATTCAATACAAAATAAAACATAACCAAATATCAAGTACTGACAATCACAAACATCCAAAAGTACTGACAAGTCAACGTCAAATACAAAATATCTAAACTTATCATGATACATCACCTACACATATATCCAAATATAATCCTGTAAAAGTCAAATATAAGATATTATAATCAGACTGAATAGATATAAATGTAATATATAACTCAAGAATTGTAATATATAACTAATTTTGCATGTAATAAAATACCTGGATTGTATTGTAGATATCCAATGATAATACGGTGGTGAATGTATCAATATGGACTCCTGCAAAATGCAATACAATTTAAGATAAATATCTAAATTTGTTAAGTATCTGAAACCTAATAAGAATCTGAAATTGTAATGGCTACTCTATCTTATAAGAGATAAGGAATCAATGAATCACATTCAAGCATAGGGGAAAGCAAGATGGATGCAACATGCTCATGGTAGTATGAGCTTTATTTTCAGCATGCATTTGGTATTTGGAATATGAAAATAATCTAGACGAAACAAAAACTTAGAAGTGCCCAGCAGACATACAATAGTGTAGGAACAAATGATGAGAAGAGAGCAATATAGCAACAAACTGAAAGTTGAAAGTGCACTGTGGGAAAAGATGAGAAGTAGATGGAATGCACAACTCATGCTTTATCTAAAAATGAAACTTAAGTTGTACACTGCACATGAGTAGAACATGAGAAGAAAAATTAAAAATACAATAAAGGAACATTAGAATAAGACAAATGACAGAAAAAAAATAATAAAGTAAATAAGAATGAAATTAAAAATAAACTTGAACAAGTAAAAAATAGAGGACTAGAAAAAACATTAAAAAAATAAGGTAGATGATAAAAAAAATAAAAAGAAAATTATAACAAAAGCAACACAAAAAATAATTAAAATAAAGGATGAAAAAGTATGGTGAATTAATAAGATAAAAATCAAACATATTAGAGAAGAACAAGAGAAAGAGACTAAGCAAAAGTTGTGAGAAGTGTTTTTATAGAAATGTTCATTCTTAATAGTTAATACTATAATTTAAAAATATAAATAATTAATCCAAATGGTTATGCAATGGTTATGAGAAATTTTATGATGGAGAAAGTAAACCAGATGTAGTACCAGCAATGCAGACTCTTTCTTTAAATTTTTTTGTAATGTATGTGGATACTCGATGGTCGTCAGGAGTAAATCTGCATATAAACAATTTTAAAACATAAGCTATATGTTTAAAAAAAGAACATGAATTACTAATAATGAAAAAATACTTGCGACTCTCCAACAACCCTAAGAACTATAGATTCATGAAGTGGTGGTGTTGGATGATCTGCCATGAGATATATATCTACAAAATGACATTACAACACATCATAATAAAGTTTACAAACATGATAATGCGAAACAAGTTACATTTCATAGGAAGAAGAATCTCTAGTACTATGAGATTTCAGCAAAGAGCAATTATAATTTTGATAAGTCGTTCCTTTATCTTGCCAGAAAACTTGCAGGGTTAGTATGATTTGGTTCTGATATCAATTAAAGATTATCTAATCAAGAATTAGAAGTAATGATAAATGTGGTTCCAGGGACCCTAACCTTCACTTTGTCGAATCACCGACACTGGCACCTCCTGAAGTTCAGATTGACTTGGCTGCACAGCAACAATATGTTCAATTATATGTTTCTGTCTAAAATTTTGTTTCCCTATCTACATTGATTCCAAGAACTTTTTGATTATTGCTTGCGATATTAAGTTTGGTTTTTATATTTTTGGAGGTTTCTTGGATTTTTTTGTAGGTGGATGATGATAAATGTATACATTCAATTGCCATATACTCAACTTAGGTTTGCTTATGTTATACAACATAGAGAATGATCCATATGAACTCATTATAGGACCAAATTTACATTGTTATTATTGGCAGATCTGGTTTTCTATTACAAAAAAATTGACTTAGATGTGTAAGTAGTTGATGATCCTTGTTTGTGTAATAAGTAGATAACTGTTGCATCCATGAACTGGCATGTTCTTTGTGCAAACATCAATTGTAATAGCATATCGTTTGATTTATGCCCAATGAAAATAGGGCCCTGCGGCGCCGCCGACCTGCAGCGAACAGGGCCCTGCGGTGCCGGCCTACAGCAAGCAGGCGCCAACGGCGGCCGACTGCCGTGAGCAGGCGCCTGGGGAGCTGCCGCCGGCAGAGCACACGCCTGGGGAGCTGGCGCCGGCGTAGCAGGCGACGTGTGCGTCAAACAGAAGAGAAGAGAGAGGAGAGGAGCATACCAGAGTCGCCTGTTGCTGATCGCCGAGAACGGGAGAGGACACGAGGCTAGACGCCGAGATCGCCGGTTGCCGAACGCCGAGGATGCGGAGAGGAGAGGAGAATGAGTTCGCGCGGAGAGGAAAGTCGCATCGTGCCCTAATTTTTACTCTGTTTTACCGACGGAATTCAATTCCGTCGGTAATTACCGACGGAATCACAATTCCGTCGGTAATTACCGACTGAATTATGGTTCCGTCGGTAATTACCGACGGAATGTTACAATCCGTCGGTAACCCCTAACACTAATCGGAGCAGCCGAATACTGGTATTTATCGACGGATTTAATATTTCGTCGGTAAACATCAATACCCGAACCCGTTAAAAGATTTGCCGACTGAATATTATATTCAGTCGGTAAATACCGACTGAAATTTAATTTAGTCGGTGTTTATCGACTGAATTTAATTCAGTCGGTAATATTCCGACTGAATATATATTTCAGTCGATAAACACCGACTGAATTAAATTTCAGTCGGTATTTCCCGACTGAATTAAATTCAGTCGGTAATGTCGTCGGTATTTACAGGTTTTTTTGTAGTGGACTGGTCCAGTCTAGTTTCATAAAAGTTTTTCATCAGTCGTTAGGGTAAATTAGATAGCGCTTGCGCGTGGCTAGCGGCCCAAAAGCTCAACATCCCATGATTCAAATCCTATTTGGAGAAAAAATCCCTACAAATGCATCATAGATGAGAATCAAACTATAAATGTCTGGGTGATAATTGGACGCCCTTCTACTACACCATAGCCCCGGGGGCTTTTATTTAATCGATTAAACTCTTAAATTTAATCAACTAAACCTTTTATTCAATCCATTAAATTTTAAATTTAAAGTTTAATCAATTACACAAATTTATGATGAACCGGTCAGGTTCAATTGGTTTGAACTAGTCTAATCAAACTATTGGTTGGTTTAACTAGATTAGTTTGGTCTTATTAGATCCTGATCTAATTCAAACTATTATTTAGTTTAATTAGACCAGTTTGATCTAAACCAAAACTAATTTGGATTGATTTCGTTAAATGGGTCTAGGCTAATTATAAAATTGTGTCAGTTTGATTTATTAGGTTGGATCTTTCCATATTTGATTAAATGGGTTAGATTTATTCTAATGGATCAAATCTAATCAAAATATTGGGTCAGTTTGGCTAATATGTCAGAATTAATTAAATGAGCTTAGGTTAAACAAGAACAACATAAGTAAGACATCTCTGTCCAATTAGATTAGTTCTAATGAGAATAATGGACCAAGTTCAGGCTTCGATTTTTCAATCAACTGGTCTAGTGTGTCAGTCCACTAGATCTCCTCAAAATAAAAAATATTATTTTTCTTATTTGCTTATAGATTCGGTGTATTTTCTATGCATATATGTGAATTGAAAAGAAATCAATTTTGTTACTGATTTGTTGGTTTTGTACTGACATTATTATTTTTCAATTCCAGATATCATGGATAATATACACGATGACTCGTCGAGATGTGTAATGGAATGAGCTATGAGATGAGATTCAGAAAATTGAGCATGACCCATTTTTTAGAGTCAGAGGACATATTGGACAGCTTGATCGGTTATTCTAGTAACTCAAACAAGAAGAGTTTCCAGTCCTAGATAATTATAGGATATGGACTTTGATTCAATTATTGTTAAGGTATCCTAAGGTGGTAGCACACCATATATGGGGGCACTTTAAAGGGCACATTTCATATGCAGAATTATGTGTGGAGTTACTTCACCATGAGTATTTAGAGGAGGATCGATCCTAAAGAATCAAAGGAGAATCCAGAGGAGAACCCTGGAGAATCTGAGGAGGATTCAAAAGAAAATTCAATTATAGACCAATTGGAGAATTCTAAAGTTAGTCTATCTAAGCTTGCGCCATATGAGTTCACGTTGAAAGAGATTATGTTAACCATTGCACTCGAATTTGTCCTAGTGGGAGTAGTATTAGCTTATCTATTTTATTGAGTTCTATTACTATTATTGTCATTATGTACAAATAGTATTAGTCCATTTAGTTTTTGAGTCGTGTAATAATTTCTATCGTTATGTACGAATAGAGTTATTTTATAAAAAGTTATGTTATGTGTTAAAAAAAAATTAATGATTAGTTCAAATTTACTTTAATGATTTGTTCATTTTATGATTAGTTCATTTGTTAGAATGTGTGTAATAGTATTGATCACTGTCGATTTGATTGGATCATACGAATGATCAATGGAAACATAGTCACCACTTAATTTTATAAATAAACTCAAATTAACATTGAGTCATTTATAAATTACATGTATATGAATTACATTGAATACTAAATAATATGTTTATTTATGCTAGATCATGGTAAATAAAAATATTATAGCTGAACTCAATAAAGGAGAGAAATTATATGGGGATAACTACACAATCTGACACCTCAAGATACAATATGTTCTTGAGGAAGAAGAGATTCTAGAGACTGTCCATCAGTTTATGGAAGAACCTGCAAATGGTTCTATGACATATCATAAACGTGATCTTGATGCTTATAAGACATGGAAGAAAAAGACTCTACTGCTAAGGGTATATTGATTAGTTCAATAATAAATGACCTATTCTATAAGTATGAGTCATTTCCATCAACTCATGCTTTTTGGGTAGCCCTTAGAGAGAAGTGCAGTGGAGTTAGCTTGAGCAAACTTTATCAGCTGACAATAAAGTTTGATAGCTATAAAAATCACCCGAATGTTACTATGACCCAACATATGAGGGAAATTGATGTTGGTGCAATATTCCCTAGGGTCAAGGTTGACCAGGTTGACTAATCTTGAGTTGGCTCAAGCTCAAGTCTTGTTGTTTGTGTTTCTTGTATTTCCGCTGCACATCATCCCAAGAAGCGAGCAACGATGAGCACGACGATCGCAACAAGCTATTCACCCCCCCCCCCTCTAGCTACATTTCGGTCCCAACAAGTGGTATCAGAGTGAGGTCGCTCTTCACCGGAATCATCGCCGGAAGGGGCAACAAAGCTAGAGGGTGAAGAAGTTGAAGCAAATTCATCAAAGTCAAAGAATTCAAGAAGCTCAACTTCAAGATAGAATTCCGAGATGGACTCGGATTCGACACGAGGGTGCCTCCACCATTCACAATGATGAGCTTCGATCTTTGGAGATCAAGGATCGAAAATTTCTTGATGGTGTAGATAGAGCAATGGTTTGCTCTTATGGAAGGCTTCGAAGCTCCAACAAGTTCAAAGGGCAAAATTCTCAAGAGGAGTAAGTGGAGCCAAGAACAAATTCAAATGAGTGAGGTCAATGATAAAGTGACCAAGCTTTTGGTCAATCTATTGCCTAGCCATATTTTGGAGCAAATTGGAGAATTTAAGGATGCCAAGGAGATTTGGAGCAAATTGGCAATGATTCATGAGATCCCCTCCACTATACCAGATCAAGAAGAATCCAAAGAGGGTGACTCATTGGATCAAAATCAAGAGAACTCCGAAGTTGAGAGATGCTTAACTTCCGAAGAAGAAGTCCAAGAAGCTTCATCTTCAAAGGAATGCAACGAAAAGGACAAAGAGGGAGCATACTCCCTTGTTCCATGTACAAGATGAAGATGAAGAAGTCTCCACCTCTAGGATTGAGGGGGAGCGACCCTTGTTGACATCGGATCAAGAAGAAGGAGAAGCTTCTACATCCGGGTCAAATGGAGAAGAAGACAATGCATCCTCCAAAAATCGAGAAACATCAAAAGGAGGAGCAAGTGTCATCCCTACATGTGAAGGTATAAGTATTTCAATTAAAAATAAAAATCATATCATATGTTTTGAATATAGGGAACATGGGCACTACAAAAGCAAGTGCCCTAACTTGGCAAAGAAGAAGGGCCAAGTGACACTAAAGGGTGAGGAGAAGCCTAAGGAGACCTCCCCCGCTACAAAGAAGAGCAAGGAGCACATTGTGTGTTTCTTGTGCCATCAAAAAGAACATTACCAGAGTCAATGTCCTAAGGAGAAGAAAGCGGTCAAAGCTAAAGGAGGAAGCATGGATCAAGGGGGAGCTTCAAAGGTAAAACGCAAGGTATCATTTATTGAGTCTACCTCTTTAAATTATGGTAAAAAACATGCTAGTTCTAATTTTTATCACTTTAATGCTATTTACCACAAAAATAGAAAGCATGATAGCATTAAGGAAAAACATGTAGCTTTTTCATGCTAAAACCACTCAACCTAAGGTTAGGAAGGTAGATAACCAACTAGGAAATAATTCTAAGGGTTTTAAGCATATGCCTAAGAAAAGGAAAAAATCAAGATTTTAGTGAAAAATCTGATGTTGAGGAACTATGGAAGGAAAATCAAGCCTTGAGGTTAAGACTTTATAAAATGGAAAGGATCCTTAGGAAAATCATAAATGAAACACAAGGGTCCAAAAATCATAACCTAGGTCTAGGAGTACAAAAGTCATCCAATGGTCGTAAGGGGTTGGGATACAAACCTAAAACCAAGAAGGATGTAATTTCTTACCATAGGATTCCATATAGCTATGGAACAAACCCTAAGTCTAAGGGTCAAGTCAAGGATACAAGGGAAGTTATCCCTAGAAATATTTTTGAAACCACAAATGTGACTAAGACTTCTAAGAAGTCTAAGAAAGTCACTAAGAAGGTCACAAGGGAATAAATCCCTAGAGTTGACCTAGAAAAAATTACCAAGGCTTCTAAGAAGCCTACTAAGGTCATTAGGAAGGTATCTAAGGAGGTTATCCCTAGTGAGTACCTAGAGCATCCAAGGAGCACCAATAGGTTTTGGATTCTTAGGAGCATTTTCTCTACACCTTAGATGGGTTAGAGAGTGTCAACTCTAATTGAAAGGGTAGTAAACCCAATCATGATGAAGTTGACACTCGGAGAGCAATTTTCAAGGATAATATTAACCTTTGGAAATGAAGTGGATTTTCATTTACTCTTGGAAAGAGTAAAATGTGCCATAATTTGAGAAATTTGATATAGTTTTGATTGCCACAAGAAATCAAGTGTAAAGAACTACCAAGTTGAGAATTTGGTATGTTCTTAAGGAATTAAAAGTAAATCCGGGCCTAAAATTTAAAGTGATTAATCCGTTTGGAAGGATAAATATGCCAAAATTTTAGGGATGTGCTTGATTGTAATTGACATAAATAAATCAAGAGATTAAACAAATGTCCAGTTGGGCTTTGACATATTCTTGAGAAAGAAATGTCAAAATTGGGATTTTGACATTATTTGGGTAATCTAGGATTTAAGTTAAGTTAGCTAAGGTTTTAGGATACTTAGATAGATAATCTAGGTATATTTTATTTATGCTAATTTACCATGTTTTGTTTGCCCATCATATGTCATGACATCATATTTTGCATTCATACCTTATTAAGAGAAACACAAAAATACCATGTCATGTCATACATACATCATGTAGTTATAAGATTTTTTTAAATTATTTATTTTGATGTATGTCATATCACATCATGTTTTTTTTTAAATTAAGGACTAATGACATTCATTAACAAGTAACATCCTTAGTGGTTATTCATAATCTCAAAATGCCTAGGTAGATATGTATGATCCCTAGATTAGGGCAAACTAAAATTTTACATCTCACACGAACTATAAGGTGACTTGTATGTGTTTTAGTACACATTAGATTCAAGTGAGATGTTAGAATGATGAACAAAACTCAAGATGTTGATTTAGTGCATTTCTTTGAGTTTTAGGTTCATTAAAACACATAGTTATGTATTTTCCAATCATTGAAAAAGCTAATGTACAAGTCATGTGCATTAAGCCCAAAGAACATGGTTGGATATTGGTTTTGAAGATGATTTTAAAATGCTTTTGGAAAATCTTGATGAAGGCTATCTTTTGATAGTAATCATCATTGAATAGTTAGGCACAAACTTGGAAGAAAACACTAAAGTTTTTACAATTTTTCAAGGTTGTGTCAATCTTGGAAAATAGAAAGTATTTTCATAGTAAACTATTTTTCCTTGATAATATATACCCTAAGTAGTGTCTGTTGGACCGTTAGATTCGATAGAGGGGGGGTGAATATCGATTCGAAAAACAAGAGTATAAACGCAGCGAAAAAGTAAAATAGACACAGTTGTTTTACTTCGTTCGGAGCCTGTGACGACTCCTACTCGAAGGCCCGTGGTCCTTGACCACTTTCGTTGGGCAATCACTAGCAATTCGAAATAATGATTACAAAAGAATCGTACAGTGAATGCTAATGAAAACTAAAAACAAAATACCGACAAGAAGGTAAAAGAATGGAGCGTAGTGTCGGAGCTTTGTTGGCGTCGCACTGAACGTTGAGCAGCAAGACCAGCAGTAGAAGAATTCTCAGCTTAATTGATTCATCCTGAAGCTCCTGTCTGGGGCTTCTTTTATATGCTGTTCCAGGCGCCTGGATCCCTTCCGGGCGCCTGGAATGTGACGTAGCTGCACAAACCATGATGCTCCACGTGGCGACGACTCGGCTGGATAGAATTCGCCTTCCGGGCGCCCGGACCTCCGGGCGCCCGGAACACCTTGTTCCAGAAAACTCCCTTTTCCTGCAAAACAAAGTTAGTCTGAGCCAAATGTATATCCGGTAAAACAGATTGTCAGCACATTTAAAGTTCAACAGATAAATAAAAAGAGTATGACTTAGATTCCGTCTTTCCGAGACCGGAATCTAGTCACGATCTCGACTTAGACATCCGAAATGGATCTAAGCCGGATCGACGCCTAATGTTCCCTTCCGGGAACGCGTCCTCGCAGTCACTCCCCTCCAGTGACTTACCTCACTTACCTGCCAGACGTCCGGTCAGCCCGTCGACCCGTCTGGACTTCTCGCCAAGCGTCCGGTCAGCCCGTCGACCCGCTTGGACTTCTCGCCAGCTATCCGGTCAGCCCGTCGACCTAGCTGGACTTCTCGCCAGCTATCCGGTCAGCCCGTCGACCTAGCTGGACTTCTCGCCAAGCGTCCGGTCAGCCCGTCGACCCGCTTGGACTTCTCGCCAGCTATCCGGTCAGCCCGTCGACCTAGCTGGACTTCGTGCCAGACATCCGGTCAGCCCGTCGACCTGTCTGGGCTTCTCCTGCACACTTGATCAAAGTGTCAGACAATAACAAACTAACTTAACCTGATTTGTCATTCATCAAAACCTGGGTTAAATCGTTAGTGCTAACCGCACCAACAGTGTCTACATGAATTTTTCATGATTTTTCAAATTTTGTAGAATTTTTAGGGAGTTTTTAAAGTTGGCTGAAATGGAATTTCAGCAATTTCAGGCCTTCAATTGATCGGGTGATCGATTGAGGAAGGTTTTCCCGCGAGCAGAAGCTTGCTGGATCGATCCACCGATTGACCAATCGATTACCCAATCGATTCAACCCATTTCTGCATGAATTCGCGTCAACCAATCGATTGAACCCCCAATCGATCGATCAATTGATTGGAAAGCAGAAAATTGGATAGAGCTTGAAATTAGCTTCGTTTTGCATCTGAGGTCACCTCATTCCGATATCCGAGCCAAAAGTTATGGCCTTCGAAAGTTTACTACGTCCGAACTTTCTAGTTCTATGCCAACTCCCTATTGGACTTACAACCGCTAAGAATTCGGTCAACTTTTGACCCATCTTGACTTTTTCTTTGCCAACTTCTCGTTGGACTTCTGATCACCAAGTATGGTCCTCCTTGACCCACCTAGATTTACCGTCTCATGCCATGTGTTCGGTCCTCCATGATCCACTTAGACTTTCACCCGATGTCCAGTCACCCTTGACCCATCTGGATTTCTTCGTGCCAAGTATCCAGTCAATCCTTTGACTTACTTGGACTTTTCAACACCAGATGTCTGATCAACCTTGACCCACCTGGATTTTCACTTGCCTGGCTTTACTCACCAGGTCTTCCCATCTACCTGGCTTCACTCACCAGGACTTTCCATCTGCCTGGCTTCACTCACCATGACTTTCACTTCTACCTAGCTTTACTCACTAGGTCTTTCACCTGGTTTCACTCACCAGGATTTTCCTTCTGCCTAGCTTCACTCACTAGGTCTTTCACCTGGCTTCACTCACCAGGATTTTCCAACTGCCTGGCTTCACTTACCAGGACTTCTCAGTCAAATATCCAATCAATTTTGACCTACTTGACTCTTCTTCACATCTACTTGGTCAACCTTGACCAGAGAGAAATTGTACCAACAATCTCCCCAAATGAACGATTGCACTTGCAATCTTCATTTACTATCAGTTTCCATGTATTGTCAAACATCGAAACACAAACATCAAGACTTGATCTTGAGCCAACTCAAGTTTAGTCAACCTGGTCAACCTTGACCCTAGGAAATATTGCACCAACAATCTCTCCCTTTTTGATGTTTGACAATACCTTTAAGTTAGGCTAATCCGATAGCCTCAACTCTCCTTCATGCCAATGTAAAGATGATGGTTTCCTTCATTCTTCCCCTTTACTAGAGGGCAAACTCCCTCTTTAGGTAATAAAGGCCTAACTTAATCACACAATTGCTAATATGATTCGAGAGCAAAAAATTGTTGGTCATGAGTTGATTGATAAATAACAAATTCAGACAGTAATTTGTTCCCTTCCTAATTCTTAGGAAATGATAAAACAGAATTTTACACACAATAAAAATATCAAGAATTTCATTGATGTCTCACGTCATGTTGAACTTGAGGTGGAAAGAATTGAATCCGCATATTTTCTAGACAAACTTTTATAGTTGAAGATTTTGTTGGAGCATCTGTAATCAAGAATAAGAAAAGATGGTATAAGAAAGGAAAGAGAAAAAGAAAAGAAGCTAATGTTGCTGCTGGGTAAGGCCCAATCAAGAAGAAGAAGTATGGAAAGAAGTATAGAAAGAAACTTAAAAGCAAGCTGACTTGCGATAACTGTGACAAGAAGGGTCAATTTGCTTAGGATTATACTAAGCCAAAAAAGTAGATATGTGTTTTACTTCTTTTCATGAGCATTATGTTGCTAGTTCAGTATTGTTAGCTGATTCTTATCTTTTGTGAATTATAGATTCATGAGCAACTAACCATGTAGCTCGTGATCAAGCTACATATGTGGAGTATCATCATGTACCAGTTAGCAACACATGGATATATATGGGAAACAATGCAAGGATTGAAGTCAAAGGAGTTGACACTTGGGAACTCAACCTACGTGGTGGGCATATCTTGTTCCAATATGATGTCTTTTATGCTCTTGAGATTCGACGGAATCTAGTTTCTATTACTAGTTTTCTTGATTTGAATTATTGGATAAACTTTTTCAGTCAATATGTGGAACTTCATATTAACTCTGTGTTAATTGAGTGTGGTTATGTAACGAATGATTTTATGGTTCTTGATGTAGAACCCGATATTAATTATGGTATTAATGATTATTTTTTAAATATTACTCTTACTAGTGATGTTGATTTTAATGGTGAAATTTGACATGCTAGATTAGGACATATTTAACAAGAACGAATGAATAGATTAGCTAAAGAGAGTCGATTAGACACTATGCTAAGATTAACTTATCTGTATATAAGCATTATTTTGCTGGAAAAGCAATAAGAACACCATTTGGTAAGGCTATTAGAGCTGAATCATCATTGTAATTAATTCATTCGGATATTTGTGGCCTAAAGAATATGAAGTCTAGACATGGAGGTTCTTTTTTTATTACATTTATTGATAATTCCACATGTTTCGGTCATGTGTATTAGATTTCTCATACATTTAAAGCATTAAATTGATTCAAATGTTATTTGAACAAAGTTGAGAATTAATTGGAACATAAGGTTATAACTTTATGCACTAACCATGAGGGTGAATATTATCTGATCAGTTCAAGATAATATATAATGATAAAGGAATTATTAGACAGCTAACTATCCCTAGAACTCTACAGTCACTACAACAAAAATGTCAAAAGACAACACCACAAAGACAACGGTTTTGGAAGAAACTGTTGTGAATTTGATAAAAGACAACGGTTTTTGACAAAACCGTTGTCTTTGAGCTCCCATAAAATATAAAAGACAACAGTTTTGATAAAACTATTGTTGTTGAGCGATTTTATTTTAAATCAACGACACATTTTACAATGATTATTTAAAACCGTTGTCTTTAAATACTTCTTAGGGGTTAAGACAACAGTTTTATAAACCGTTGTGTTTTTATATTGTTTTATATAGTCAAAGACAACGGTTTTAATAAAGCGTTATCTTTGACTTTATTCTTTCATTGTTTTCCCCTTCACATTTTTATTGCAACCGTGTTTTACTTTCCCTTTCTGCCAAAAATTTTTAGCGCCATCTTTTCCCCCCTTAGCCTTCTCGAACCCTAACATATTTTTCTTTCCCTTTCCTTATACAATCTCTTCATGCAATGAACCCTTGCTGTTTTTTCTTCCTCCTCCTTCCTTGGTCTCTGATCGAGTTGTCCCTCCTCTATGGTTAGACTAACTTCCACCCCGATCTTCTCATCTTTGGCACAAACTTCTTCTACACCTTCACCCTCAACCTCACCATCTTCTTGCTAGACGTGAAGACCACTTCTCTCACTATGAACGTTGCCGGCGTCATCAAGGATGGGCTCCTCATTGCCTTCTCCCGGTCCATCATCCGTGACACAATCAACCCCGTCAACCTCTTCCTCTATGATGTCACCTTCCTCGGCGTTTCCTACTACAACAAGGGGCCTCGTGGCCTCTTCTCCCACCACATCCATCCGTCTCTAGGGTTTCTTTGGATTTCGGGTACCGATTTTTTTTCCTCTTTGTTTCTTCTACGAGTACCAAAGTTACGATCTTTGTCGACTCTCCTCCCGGCTCCTTTGATTGCTTTTCAATTTCAGCAGGTAAACGTTTCTTTCTCTTTCTGATCTTATGTTGTATTTTCCAACCTAGGGTTACTAAATCGGTTGTTCTACTTCGTTTCTATGAGATGGTTCCACTGGAAACTGTTCGAGTAGATTTTTTTTTTCTTTTTCCTTTAGTTTTTCTCATAGTATTCAGTTAGATTGGGAGTTCAAGATCGGAACTTTCAGTCCATTGAGGTTAATCTTGAATTTTCTCTTACACTTCTTGTTTAAAATTTTTTACTTCTCCTTTCTTGGTATATGTGTCCGTGTCGTGTGACTATCTTTTGTCTTCTATGTTCTATCCTGCTATTTTCTTTCGTTCTATTGAATTTTTTTTCAATGATGTTTCGTAATAGATTATTGGATCAACAAAGAAAATTGTATGGCATTGTTCTGTAAAGCTGCAGATGTATTGGATCACGGTGCATTTGCTTGAAAAATGTTTGGTGCTTGTGTAATTCTATTGTGGTCAGTGTCTTAAGAATAGGTAGTTTGTTGCCCCTAAACCCTCTATGCATTGCATACCTGATCTCTTTTCCTTTATGGACATTTGTGAGTAAGATTTTCTCGTAGACTCTATTTTTTTTTTTTTTTTTGCTTCTGTGCTTATTTTGACCCTTTTACTAATTTATTCTTTGAATAAGCACGGAATTCTTCTTGTGAAGGAATTATGGTGAAGACTCTAGATGATTTTGGGTATTCTGCATCAAAACGTTGTGAGGCATGGCTGAAGGTATCCTAGTTTCTAACTGTTCTATACAGACAATCATTTTACTAATTTTCTTTCTTTTAGGTAAAGCGTGATTATGTTGAAGGAATAGGTGACAGTCTTGATCTTGTTCTTATTAGTGCTTGGCATGGAAATGGAAGAAAAATTGGATGGTACAAATTTTGAGTTTTTTGTTCTGCTGTCATTTTTTATGAAATCCATGGCATTTGACATTTCACAAGGATATTTCATATTTGTGGATTCCATCGTTCAAGTATAGTCCTTTCCTCGTGGCGTGCTACAATCCAGATACTGAAGAATTTCAAAGTGTATGTTGCATCATGTCTGGTTTTTCAGATTCATTTTATTTAGAGGTACTCTTTTTTTGTTTGGTTTCATGCCCAGCTCATACATTCCATGCATAGCAGATTAAGCAAATTGATTATTTTGAAATTTTTCTATATATATATATATATAAAATAATAATAATAATAATATTATTATTATTATTATATAATTCTTAAGCCTTAGATTTATGGTATTTTTAGCCTAAGATTTATATTTCTCTTCTGTTACCTTCACCATGCTATGCTCCAATGAAAGGTAGAAACTTTAATAAATTAAAGAATGTATGTTTGGTGCTTTTGAGCTCAACAAAGATAAGATAAATTAAACTAATTCCCTGCCTTTACTGTGTGACTTCCTTTTACCATCATGATTCGTTCAACTACTTTACTTTATCAAGATCGATTAGAAAAAGGATTAAATTTTGTTTTCCCTTTCCAATCGATAACTTTTGAATTGGTCATGACTTTTGCAACTGCTTCTAAGATTCTGCTCAACTGCCTTCTTCTTAAAGAATTGGACGCTCTGTAGTTGTGGGCGAAGTAATACTGATGACCTACTTGCACAAGAAGCACAATGAAAAGGGAAATACATAATTAATATAAGACAGTTCTATAGTGCTGTAGTGCAAATGTACTATTATTAAAGGTTAAAACAAAATAATAATCTTAAAATTACCAACTTGTGTTGGAAAGCTTGCAATGCTCCCCTTTGATGGATCAAATCAAGCTCGATTATTATAAGTTAAAGGTAATAATCTGTAGCCAAATGTGATGGATATAGTTTCCCATTAGATGTGTAATGGGCATTTTTCTTGCAGGGGAATGGTTGGCTGATCAAGAATTGGACAAGTAATATATATTATGTGACTTCCTTTTCTCCAGAACATAAATAAATAAAGGAAATAATGTTTTCTAGTTTTAAGTCTGAAATTTATTTCTTGTTTTTATTTTTGATTTCTCTTGCATGGCATAATATTTTCTGCTTGATTTTTCTGTTGGAGCAGTTCATGCTATCTGATGGTTTTGGAAGAAGAGAAACAAAATACCAAAATGAAATCTTTCATTTTTAAAACTTCATTCTTCTTGCATTTATAGTCTCCAGCTTTTCTTGGTGTTTAGAACAAAAGTGAAAAACTAGTTCAGCAAGCCTATCATTGGATTAAGGTATTATTAATTTTCCCACTGTTTAAAACTGTTAAAAGATAACAGATTTTATCCTTCCACAATCAGGATTCATTCTCTGGTTGACAATCAGAAACTGAGATTGGAGCGGCAGATATTGAATACTATTTTAGGTACCTTAATATCTGTAAGGTATTTTTTTCAGGCAGTTAATAATTTAAATTGTTTCTGCTGTAGCGTGGATAATCTCTGTAAGGACATTTTTCTTCGTGGCAAGATGGATGATCAAGGTTGGGTTCTCGTCTCATTGATTGCTACCTTTAACATGGTGAGTAATCCATGTGATTATGGATATGAGGAGTAATTCCATGTTCAAAAAAATTTAACTGCCTCTACTTCCTAACACATCACAATATATGCAGGTCAAAAGGGTGACCATGAGCATAGCGGTGATATTGAATGCTCTAAGAGATTCGACAGAACTTGAAATACAGGTACTTCACCCCCATCATTTCCCCTCTTTATTCTACTCTTATCAGCTATGTTTCTTAAATAATTCATTTTGATATTTTTCTTCAAAACATGTTCCTGCAATCATCTACAAGCAGAGAAAATTAGAAGACGAGAGGATTGGATGAGATGGTTACTGCCCTCGATGGAAAATCCAAATGGTCATGGTTCCACACCTCAGTTGACATTGAACCATGATGATTCAGTCATCCACCCCATGCAGACTCTCGGATTAGAGGAATATTCCAGCCAGGCCACCATGAGTTGTACTCAAACTGAGGTAGCACTTGATAGGGGATCAGCATCCTGTAGCTGCAACTAGGGCTGCAAACGAATCGAGCCGGCTCGTGAGCTTTTCGAGCCGGCTCGAAAAATATTCGATTCGTATTCGAATTTATCGAATTCGAGCCGAACTCGAACATGTTCGAACTTTTTTTCGAGCCGAACTCGAGCCCAAATTATATTGTTCGAGCCGCTCGCGAGCCGTTCACGAGCCTTAATATTTATTAATATAAGTTAAATATATATTAAATAAATAAATTTCGAGCCTTTCGAACCTATTTTCGAGTTATAATTCGAATAGATCGCGAACATGTTCGAATATTTCGAGCCGAATTCGAACTCGAACTCGAACCCTAATTCGAACCGAACTCGAACCAAACATTTTAAATTTTTCGAGCTTCGAATCGAGCTCGAGCTCGAATACACTTATTTCGAGCCGAATTCGAGCCTTAAATTTTTCAGCATATTCGGCTCGATTCGATTCGTTTACACCCCTAGCTGCAACAACCAGTAGGGTAGAGATCCAGCTCAACTAGAAGAACTTTACCACAGTGGTTCAAATCATGAAATAGGCAGTGACTGAATCATCATGAAATAGTCGTTTGGCTATTGTTCATTAGTTGTAAATAGAGTTTCTTTATTTATTTGTATTGGGATAAATTTTATTTGAACATGAGATATGTTTCTTATTTTGTGATTGTAATTCTTGTATAACTAACATTTTGAATGATATTGATGTGGGAAATATTCTTTCTTGATTATGATTCTTTATTATATTTTAAATTGATATATGATATATTAGTATTAAAAGATAATAAATTAAAAGACAATGATTTAAAACTGCTATTCTTATCTATCACCCTCAAAGACAACGGTTAAAAACCGTTGTCGTAGCCCCAAAAACGATTGTAATTGGCAGAAAATGCTCTAAATAAGAACGGTTTTAAACCGTTGTCGTAGCCCCTCCCACTTTTAACAACACTGCCAATTACAACGGGTTTAAAGGGCTATGACAACGGTTTTTAACCGTTGTCTTTTAATATTTTTGTTGTAGTGAGTAAATTGGAGTTACTGAAAGAAGAAATTAAACTTTCTAGATATGGTTAGGTTTATGATGACTCAAGCTAATTTGTCAATTTTCTATTAGAAGGATGCATTATTAGCTGCAACTTATATACTTAACCGAGTGTCTTCTAAATTTGTTTCATCTACTTCATATGAACATTAGATAGGTAGAAAATCATATTTAAGTAATTTGAGACCTTGGATGTCAACCGCCTACATTTAAGATAAGATTCACAAATATGAAAAATTAGGACGTAAGGGTAAGAAGTATATCTGTGTAAGGTATTCTGATAATTCTAAGGGTTTTGGTGAGCAACATGATGAAACCATCTTTGAAATAGAGTCAAGAGATAATACTTTTCTTGAAACTAAGTTCCTAACAAGAGATGAAGTTGAAAAGATAATTTCTTTATTTATAATAGATGAAGAGGATAATGTTCATTTATCAACAAATTAGGTATCACAAGAGATTCTTGAATCTAGTCAATTTAGTAGGATGATTACCGATGAATTAATTAGTTTCTCAATAGTCAAACATATGAAAAAAGTAGTTGTCAGATTATTCCTTAGAGAAGATTTTGTAAGTACCTATGTGAGTTTTGATGTGATTAATCGGGTTAACTAAGGTCATGTTGTATTTAATCCTTGTGTCTAAATGTGTAGGAACTTAGGAGCACAAGAAGTCAAGCAGAAGATGTAGTGGATGAGAAGGATAACATGGGAAGCAAGTTGATGGGATCGGTGCATCCGAAAGATGAAAAGTTACGGAAGAGTACTGGTGTCTGCCTTTTTGTATGTCACGAGGTGCTCCAAATTAATAAAGATTGAAACTCATTAAAATTAAAACAAGCATTGTAGTAAGGAGTCCCAAGTCGTATTTTTCCAAGGATAAACTAGTGAGTTATGTGAGTACTCTAGAATTGATTCACATGAAATTATTACAACAACAAGATCAAAGAATAAGATCAAATAAGGTTCATTCTCGTATAAACATGATCCATTTCCTTCTCATCAAATAAACACAATTGAATTCGGATTGTATCAAATTACTCAATTTCTATCTCTAAAATTCACAATCACAGTATCCATTAAATTCAAGAACTCAATATAATTGCCAAACCGAATTCAACATTTAATTCACCATCACACTCTAATTCTTCACTCACCCAATCACTAAGCTTTCAATTCTCAATTACAATAAACAGAGATAACAATCAAAACATCAAGTTGAGTATTCCATAATTAAATTCAATCACAGCACAAAGATCAAATGTAGATACCAAGTGATTTTAATATAGAAACGGATTAAATGCAAATAAGAATGTTTCTACTGCCCGAAACTAGACAATCTTGCTATAGCCGGCATTGCAAGTTTAAATGAACAAAATTTGCAGACAAATAAATCAAGGTTCGAATTATAGAGCTCAATCAAGAACGAAATTGCAAAGGAAATGCAGGAATGGGTTTGCAGAAATAAATTCATACAAGAACTGAAATAGAAAACGTAAACAAAGATTAAAATGCAATCTATACTATCAGATCTACATATCTGAGCAGGTTTAAACATAATTCAAAGACAGCAACAAAGATAACTAAACCCTAAGCATTCCACAACCAAACCCGTAGCAGATTTTCTTCATTCTGTCGAAAAGCAGAGTAACCTCTGGGAAACACCCTTCGGGTGACCACCAGCGACAAACCAAGCTCTCAGCTAATGCATCATCTCTATCACAGCCTCTGGAAAACATCCTTCGAGCTCCGGATCGGGTAACACTCACATCAACCGAAGAACAGCAGCTCAACTTTAGAAATTTGCATCACTCGGCCAATTGATCAGATCGGTACGAACGCAGCAGGTGGAATGAATATGGAATGAATTCCGGAGCTTCTGGGAAACACCCTTCGAGCTCCGGTGGCTATCGAAGATCACAGCACTTGGGAAACACCCTCAACTTAGATCGCGGACTGTGAACCAGCGTTGAACTCACGGACTGGGAAACACCCTCGCCCGCAATCTGACCTCGGATGATGAACGTTGATAGCTAAGAGATCGCCGGCGATGATGAAAGATTGCTCGCGGATCTGGAATGTGGAAGGGAACTGCGGCGTCACAGCGGAGAAGAAGCAACTACAGTGGAGAAATCGCGAACGCCGAGTCCAAGGAACTATAGCTTCTCACGCGGCTTTTAAACCTCCTCAAAACTGATCGGACGGTCCAGATTAACTCAGACTTGATCAACGGCTGTGATGTCTTCAGATCTAGATCAAACTTCTTGGGTCTTCATCTATGTCTATGATGTGCTTCCTCGTAACTTGGATGGACCAGATCCTAGATGGATGACTCAGATCTCTCTAATCTTCAATGGATGGTCCAAAACACTCCAAGGCTTGATCGACTTGATTAGCCCTTGATTTGAGCCCAAATGTGGCCTGATTTGATCGGGTCCATGACCCTTTTGATGTCTATAAAATAATAATCACATTTTAGCATCAAATACCATGATTATGAACCAATTTGCAATTAAATCCAAAATCAAATGCAATTACAAAATGTAATGTAAATATGAGTTTAAGCTATGAATAGACCATCAAAAATATGTATTATGAATCAAAATAATATAGCCAAAATCATGGTTATCAAATCCCCCACACTTAATCTTGGGCGTCCCGTGCAAGTCAAGAAAACTAAAAATTATCTCCATACAATTTCCCTAGCAATACCTAGAAGATAGTAAAAGGTAATTAAATAAGGTCATCTTAAAGATCACAAACAATCATGAATACAATCCAAACAATAATCAGTAGGTATGGTGGTTTCAATCCAATTGAAAAATTAAGCAAGTTGCAATCTCACAAGGGATTTATCTATTCTATCCCTCACACTCAAAAATGCATATTAGTGGAGCTCACTCAATGTCACTCAAAACATTTCACTACCATAAGCTTGCTTATTTTCTAATTCTCCACCACTATAAACATAGCATACATGAATCAAAAGGATTTTATCATGAAGAATTGAAAATGGAAGCAAGAAGAGCAATTGAAATGAATGAAATTGGCAAAAGAAAAGTATTCAATGAAAAATATGAGAAGATGAGAGTATTGGAGAAATATACTTGATGAGTTGACCATTTTGATATGAAAAGAGATGAACACCATTTGTCATTACCAATTCAAAACATCAAGCTAACCTCTCCTTCAATTTGATGACCAACAAAGAATCTTGATACTCAATCTCCAACTTTGATATTCTTTTATCTTGCCACTATTTTTTTTAAATATCACTGTTTTCCACTTCAATTCTAGCATTTGGAAGCTCAAATAATCTCACTTCAACTTGCCAAGAAGAATCCCCTCCCCCACACTTAAAACATTGGCCGTCTCGGGCAATTAAGCATATTATGGCACTCTTCTAACCACTTGCTTGATACACTCTTTAAGCCACTGTTTCCATTTTTATTCTGTAGGTTTTTCTATTATTGTTTCTGCATATTCAAACACCAAGGTTTGCACCATGACATTACAACACTTCATAAATCTCTGAAATCAGATTTCAATAAGCAGGAACTCACTGGATACATTCTGTCTCCTTAAAGTGTATCAAATACAACAAGTACTCAAATAATTTACGCTACCAAAAAGTGTTACAGAAGTTTAGAAATCCAGTTCTAATTCAAACTGGCTAGTTACAATCCGTTTCCCAAATTAACACAGCAACTGCAGGTTTCTGAATTTTGTTTTCCAGCATTATGTATTATACTGATCCAGCTCCTCAGGTTCTTTGCAACTTATGAATATATATCTCAATTAAATCCATGTTTCGATCAAAAGTAACATGAACATTTGCTTCAAACAGATTTCAAATGCCAAGTTGCAGGAATCGAAATGTTTCACTAAAATTCAAGGTCTGTAATGTCCTATTAGGTCCTGGAATTCACACAACTTCCAGCAGCTACTGCTTAAAATTTAATATACAGCAACCTTTGATTATAGCCAATGCATTACAACTATTCAGTTTCAAAATCTCATTCATAATTTTCATTTTCTTTCCTCTTCCTGCACTTCATAGTTCCTGAATGCTAACTTCTACACGTTCCTATGCAGCAGATCCTTAGCTTCTTGGAAGTCTAGTTTCAGAAAATCAAAATTGCATGTGAAGTATAACTGTCTTAGCAACAACATTCAAAATGTTTTTACTTGAATTTCAACAATGCAAAGGTGCATGTAGGATTCCAGTTTTTTGAATTTTGAATTGAACTTTGCTAAAAATGAGTTGCAACCTCATCATATGAATCTGTTCCAAGAAAATTGGCACACTATTAAATTCCAACAGTAGCCTCGAATTTTAGTAGCCCTGCTGCATGATTAATTCCGGTAGTTCGGCTTGTATCATGGAGAATTCTGTTAAACAAAGATCTCTATTCAGCATAGAATGAATAAGAGTTAAATTTTAGTTATTGCTAATCAACTTCCACACACAAAATTGGCACTAAGCATTAAAGCACAATTGAACAATTCCAGGTTCATTATGTGTAGTGAAGTTTCAACCCAAAGCTTTGAATCCAGTCCAATATATCCAACATCAGATTAAACAAAACTAGATTATGAAATTTGTAACTCAGTTCAGAACAAGAAAGTATAAACTTCTTCCAGCAACATTCAACTTCAAGAATCAGATTCAGTGTTAATTTAAGAACTCTTCATCTCCATCTTGCTTCTCAAGATCTCTATCAATGCATAAACAAAAACTTTCCAGGTTATTATGATTCAGCTCTACAGAAACTTTAAAACTTAATGCATCAATGATCAGAAAATTTGCATCCTGAACATAGCACACAACATAACTCAGAAAATCTTTGTTCCACTAATACAAATCTGATATAAACATTCTATTTCACTTTTGATGCTTAAGTTCCTGCCTCTGAAATTCCCAGCATTTCTGTAGCTTTTTAGAATTCTGCAGATTTCATTAACTTGATCCTTCTAGTTTATGCTAAATTCAATTTGAAAAAGCATGGAGTGAAATGAAAAATGTTACTGCTATTAATAGAGTTTCACTTGAGATCTTGTTGATTTAAGGACTGCTACTAAGAATTTGGTACAAACTTGATACATCATAGTCAAGTTACAGCAGCCACATTTTCCTCCAGATCATTAACTCTTTTCTCGTACCTCTTTTGTTACAACAGCATCTACTGATCTCTTTAAGGTTAAGCAACTAATACTCCTTTCTACTTTGCTTGAGAGTTGCAATAGAAATTAGATCCAGTTTCAGAAATTCTCAGAAAGTGTACATTCAGTTTTCAGATTCAGAAATTCACTTTCAGCAGAATGTTTTCCAGGTTAAGCATCAGCACCTCCATTTCTTGTCAAACTCTAATCCAGTTCAGAATTGAAGGTTCAAAGAAATTCTAGCTCAATTAATGAAATTCACAGCTCAACTCTTGACTCCTCTTAAGTTTCTATTCTGCATTACTATATTTTTTTCTTCTGCTAATTCTGCACAAAAATTCCAGGAATTCAAATCATACATCAGATTAGCAACCTTGCTATATGTTTCACTATTCTTTTCCATGTAGTTATTCACTTCATTATTGTCTCCCAACCACAACACACATTCACTGAAATGTGTATATCAGTAGACCCCACTGCCTTAAGCAATTTGAGCACTTGATAATACTCCAACAATTCCAATAAACCATACAAATGAAAATCTCTTGTCATTTTCATATCATACTCGAAAATCAAAGATCAATTTCTCATAAAGCCATCTAAAAACTTCATCATCTTCAAACGTATACCAATCTTCCCCCACACCTAACCCTTTATCCATCTAGTCAATCCACTTCATCAAGAATTCAACCAATACTCTCAATGAAATAATGACAAGCAAAGATAATAAAGAATTAGAATTCTAGATGAGAATGTTTCAAGAAAATTGTGGAGAAAGAAATTAGAAATTATAAGGGGGAATAAAATTGACAAAATCCTCAATTTCCATGCATACATATGCTATTATGATTTTGAAAAGAAACTAAGCAAGTTCTAGAGTTCAATTGCTATGAGCACATGTCACACAAAAATACAATAGTGTTTAGGCTTAAAGTGGTCCTCTCTAGGTATTTTTTTTATGCAATCAAGATCAATTGATCAAATTGTCATCCACCACCAAATTAACCAATATCATGCAAGAAAAGCATCTAATCATGTCACATGACCTAAATTGATCATCAAATTAAAGAAACTTTACCATCTTAAAAAAATTACTAGAAAAATTCCCATGGAGACTTTATTAAAAATAAAATGCTATGTACTAAACAAAAATACAAAGTATGAAAGTAAAATGCAAAATGCAAAATGCAAAGTATGAAACTAAAGCAAGTCTCTCAAAAAGAATTTATTAACAAAGCATGAATTAAAATGTAAAAGAAAACTAAGTTGGAACAAACTCCCCTTTTATTCCGGTGGTCGAAGAAGATTAAGCAACAAAATCCACACCGGTAGAGGCGTAATTGTGGTTCCACAAAATTTTTTTTTTATTCTTCATTTTTCTATTGCAAATTCTTTCTGGAGGTCTTAAGCGGTTCAGTTCAAGCATCCACTCCGGAAGCTTGTATTCTCCTACAACATCAATACAAGAAAATAACTCTCACACGCATGTGGGGTAAAAAGAAGATAGGAGAATATTAGTTTTGATAAAAGATATGTCAAGGAATGAATCACAACTAATAAAGTCAACAATTGATACCTCAATTAAATTTTCTGATGAATCACAAATAATACTCACCTTTTCATCTTGAAAGGTACCTGGAGTGGTGATTGTTACCTCTTTTTCATCAAATGAATGCTCAAGTTCTTGTTCTGGAGAATATTTATCCTCATATAATGATTCTTGGGTGCTTAGCTCCATAGCACAAGTCCCTACACTTACATCCTCTATCCTTGGTGATTCTTGAGGTAATGCTTCCAGTAAGTATTCCCCTACACTTAAATCATCTTCAAAAACATATTCAGAACCTGATTCACTAACAACATCTTCAACAACAAAATCATTAGGATTAGAAATTTGCATAATTACATCATTATCACAACAAATACTAGAAAAATCATGTGAAGTAATGGGAGTAGGGTCAGGCCTGACAGAATCGCTACTTTCCATCTCTCCACTAGAGTTTTGTGCTTGCAGCTGATTGATGGATGATGCAATTTGATCTAATTGTAACTGTATGTTCTGTATCCTTGAAAATTGTTGTTCTTAATGCTCATTCATTTGTTGCATAATCTCCTTGAGTTTTCATGTTGTCTCATCCATTCAAAGTTCGTTTTGTTGAAAAGGTTGTGGCAAAAATGATGTTGAAACCTCTTGAAATCCATATGAATTCTGGAAAGCTTGATATGACTCAATAAATGGTCCTTGTGCATTTTCATACCTGAAACATGAATTATCCATCCAATTACCATTAAAACCATTTGAAAATGATTCATACCTATTTTGTTGATCCATGTTTGGGTAAAACTGATACTCAGGCTGAAAATATTGATTTTCCATTCCACCCCCAAAATTCTGAAAATATGGATTCATGCTAAAGAAATCTCCTGTTCTTCACTACAACACTAAAAATCAAGATTAGAAGATTCAAGAGCATAAAGTTTCAAACTCATGAAATTGTGAACAGTAAAGCACTTAAAAATTCAGGAATAAACCAACATGAAAATACAAAAAGAAATAAGCAATCAAATCAATTAACATGCTAACAAAGTAAACCAATCAATGCATCAATCTAAAATAAATACACACTACTAGTTAGTTGCTCCTCGACAATGGCGCCAAAATTTGGTGTCTGCCTTTTTGCATGTCACGAGGCGCTCCAAATTAATAAAGATTGAAACCCATTAAAATTAAAACAAGCATTGTAGTAAGGAGTCCCGAGTTATATTTTTCTAAGGATAAACTAGTGAGTTATGTGAGTACTCTAGAATTGATTCACATGAAATTATTGCAACAACAAGATCAAAGAATAAGATCAAATAAGGTTCATTCTCATCTAAACATGATTCATTTCCTTCTCATCAAATAAACACAATTGAATTCGGATTGTATCAAATTACTCAATTTCTATCTCTAAAATTCACAATCACAGTATCAATTAAATTCAAGAACTCAATATAATTGCCAAACCGAATTCAATATTTAATTCACCATCACACTCTAATTCTTCACTCACCCAATCACTAAGCTTTCAATTCTCAATTACAATAAACAGAGATAACAATCAAAACATCAAGTTGAGTATTCCACAATTAAATTCAATCACAGCACAAAGATCAAATGTAGATACCAAGTGATTTTAATATAGAAACAGATTAAATGTAAATAAGAATGTTGCTACTGCCCGAAACTAGACAATCTTGCTATAACCGGCATTGCAAGTTTAAATGAACAAAATTTGCAGACAAATAAATCAAGGTTCGAATTATAGAGCTCAATCAAGAACGAAATTGCAAAGGAAATGCAGGAATGGGTTTGCATAAATAAATTCATACAAGAACTGAAATAGAAAACGTAAACAAAGATTAAAATGCAATCTATACTATCAGATCTACAGATCTGAGCAGGTTTAAACACAATTCAAAGACAACAATAAAGATAACTAAACCCTAAGCATTCCACAACCAAACCCGTAGCAGATTTTCTTCATTCTGCCGAAAAGCAGAGTAACCTCTGGGAAACACCCTTCGGGTGACCACCAGCGACAAACCAAGCTCTCAACTAATGCATCATCTCTATCACAGCCTCTGGAAAACATCCTTCGAGCTTCAGATCGGGTAACACTCACATCAATCGAAGAACAACAGCTCAACTCTGGAAATTTGCATCACTCGGCCAATTGATCAGATCGGTAGGAACGCAGCAGGTGGAATGAATATGGAATGAATTCCAGAGCTTCTGGGAAACACCCTTCGAGCTCCGGTGGCTATCGAAGATCGCAGCACTTGGGAAACACCCTCAGCCTGGATCGCGGACTGTGAACCAGCGTTGAACTCATGGACTGGGAAACACCCTCGCCCGCAATCTGACCTCGGATGATGAATGCTGATAGCTAGGAGATCGCCGGTGATGATGAAAGATTGCTCACGGATCTGGAATGTGGAAGGGAACTACAGCGTCGCGGCAGAGAAGAAGCAACTACAATGGAGAAATCGCGAACGTCGAGTCCAGGGAACTGTAGCTTCTCACACGGCTTTTAAACCTCCTCAAAACTGATCGGACGACCCAGATTAACTCAGGCTTGATCAACGGCTGTGATGTCTTTAGATCTAGATCAAACTTCTTGGGTCTTCATCTACGGCTATGATGTGCTTCCTCGTAGCTTGGATGGACCAGATTCTAGATGGATGGCTCAGATCTCTCTAATCTTCAATGGATGGTCCAAAACACTCCAAGGCTTGATTGACTTGATTAGCCCTTGATTTGAGCCCAAATGTGGCTTGATTTGATCCGATCCATGACCCTTTTGATGCCTATAAAATAATAATCACATATTAGCATCAAATATCATGATTATGAACTAATTTGCAATTAAATCTAAAATCAAATGCAATTACAAAATGTAATGTAAACATGAGTTTAAGCTATGAATAGACCATCAAAAATATGTATTATGAATCAAAATAATATAGCCAAAATCATGGTTATCAAGTACACCGACAGACAAGAAGGATGCGAGCGACGCTTGCGAGGGATGAAAAAGTAGGGAGGTAGACTGCTCGAGGAGAAGGCCGGAGTTGGGTTCGGATGAGCCCAACTTTGAATGGCCGAAGAATCACCCAAGCAACTCTGTGTTGACTTGTCCAAGCGTCTAGACCAAGTCCGAGCTCCATAAACGGTCTAGGCATCGGGGCAAGGATAAAGTTTTATCATCAAATCATTGAAGAGTCATTGTGAAGTAAATAAGGTGCACTACTAGGGAGCCCAGATCCACTCTAAGCACTTGGAGATGTCACGTCAATCAATGGACAAATTTGACCAGTAGGCTATACATAGAGCTCTGGTCCTCTTCATTCTACACAACACTTGTTAACTAATTCTGAGCTTTAATTTCCAGTTATATTTTTACATTTCTATGCTTTCAACGTTGTAAGAGGCTACTCCACCTTTGACAAAAGGAGATCTTTCTATTAGAGCTTTTATTACTTTGGATTAGCAACCTCCCCAGTTGCAAACCAAGTAAATTCTGCCTCTTCTTTAATTTATGTTTATTTTATTTCTAACTACTTAATTTGTGTTTGTCTTTGCTAAACAAGAAAGCAAAAGAAGTTGTAACATTATTTTCAGGGCAATTCACCCCTCTCTTGTCAGTTGTATCAGGATCAACAGGTTTGACATTGAGAATGATGTATTAATGATTCTCTTAGTTAATGATGAAAAACCTCGAATAGTTAGGGAAACATTTGCTCAGTCAGAGAAAAATAAAAAATTTTAATGGATGAAGAAATGAAGTCTATGAGAAAGAATCAAGTTTGAGATTTAGTTAATCTTCCTCCGGGCCAAAGGGTTATTAGGAATAAATAAATTCTCAAAATTAAAAGGATAATAGATGGATCGATTAATCGATACAAACCTCGACTAGTTGCAAAAGGATATCCAAATTGAAGGTATTGATTTTGAAGAAATATTTTCTCTTGTTGTGAAGTTTATGTCAATACGTGTCATCTTTACTATAGTAGCACATTATGGCCTACAATTATATTAGATGGATATAAAAATAGCTTTCTTTAATTGTAATCTTGACGAGAAAATCTATATAGTATAGTCAGAAAGTTATATTGCAGAAAACCAAGAGAATAAAGTATGTAGACTTAAAAAGTCTATATATGGGTTAAAGCAAGCGTCAAAATAATAGAACATAAGATTTAATGAAGTCATTTTATCTTATGGTTTCAAAATGATTAATGAGGATCATTGTGTTTACCTAAGAAATGAGAAAGGAAAGTTGATCATCTTATCATTATAGGTTGATGATATGGTAATAGTTAAAAATGACATGAAGTTTGTAATAGAAATCAAATCATGAATTTAATCACAATTTGACATAATAAACATGGGAGAAACTGAGTACATCTTAGGAATAAAGATCATTAGAGATCAACTGAAAAGACTTTTGTATTTGACTCAAGAGGCTTATATTACTAAGATGATACAACACTTCAATATGTCATATTACAACATTCACTACTAGAAAACTAAGTTTTTGAGATAAAAATTTTAAGACAGCGACAAAATTTATCTCAAATACTAAGTAATTAAGACAGTAATAATAGATGTCTCAAAATTTACATGGAGACATTAAATTTAAGATAATATTTAAGATTTTGTCTCAAATTCAACTAAATAAGACACCTAATAAAGATGGTAAAAAATATAATTATATAAGACATTCAAATAAGACAGTAAAAAAATATTTGTCTCAAATTATCTTAAATATGGTTCGTTAGAATGGTCACAGTAATCGTCACGGACTCTACCATTCCAGTTCCAATATCATTTCATAGAACGGTCGTGGCATATATATATATATATATATATATATATAGAGAGAGAGAGAGAGAGAGAGAGAGAGAGAGAGAGAGAGAGGATGATATTAATTAAAACTAATTAAAATTTAATCTAATTAAATTTATTTAAGAAAATAATAATAATATAATTAATAGTTAATAAGAAAATAAATGTATATGATTATATAGAGTTTTTTTAATTTTTTTTAAAATTTAAAATGATTTTTTATTATATTATATTATATTTTTAAATGATTATATTTAGAAAATAAATTTTATTTATCAAAACTAACTTCTAAGTTCTAAATTTCTATTAACATCGTCTTCTCGTCTTCTCATGCGCCTAAACCCTAAACCACCACTGCTGCCGCCATCGTCACTTCCGTCATTGTTGCTGCCGCCACCGCCTTCTTCTTCTTCTTCTTCTTCTTCTTGCCCTGTCGTGCCTGCCCAGTGATCTACCTATTCAGGCCACGCCAGAGCTCCTCCAACGTTATTGTTCAATTTATCTGAAGGTAATCATGACTCTATGCTTATATAGGATATATGCCTCCGACGTCTTTTTTTTCTAGATTTTGATATAAGATATTGAAGTAAAACTTGGAACAATGTTTGGAGATGAACCAGTAAATCAATTTACATAGTATAGCTCTTATTGCCTTTGATTTGATTTTAATAGTTGGATTTGATGTGAGGGAGAGACAAGAAATTTGGTTTCCCATCCTATTGAATTAAGATGTTCGATAAAAAGTCAATATGATTTTTGAGAACCCAACAATTTTAAGATTACTACTAACTATATAACAAGCAAAGCATGTATACTTTTACAAGATTCACTCATAAAGTCACTTCCATAATTTGTTGATAAGGTTTTAACTCAAACCTGACATTAAGTTTTGGCCATTTGGAAGAATGCATGCATAATAGTAGTGGTTTGACTTATATTTGAGTAGTTAAGTCCATGCACATACATATATTGTAATCATCCATCAATGTTAAGAAATAATGAGAACCATTAAATGAATCTACCTGATACCGCCCTCAAATGTCAGCATGAAATAGTTGAAAACAAATAGTAGTTTTAGTATTCCTCTCAGGAATGGAAAGTCTGTGTTGTTTTACTAGAGGAAAAACTTTATAGAAATGAGAAGTTGGAAAAGAAATATATCTAGTTATGATTTTTTGCATTCCAATTGAAGATGGTGGCCAATCGTTTGATGTCATGATGCACTTTTAATTTTTTATAATTTCATTTGTAGGCATTGAATACTAACAGTTATGATGTTATAGCTTTATCACATTGGAGAGAACTTCTAGAAAAGGTGATGTTCTTTCATTAGTTAAAATTTAATTGTACTTGTAAGTGTTATTCATATAGTAAATATTTAGTTGTGATCTAAGAAGTAACTTCTATTCAATCATATAATGATACAATTGTTAACATAGATTATTTTTCATAAATGTATAAATCTGACAAACTACTTTTTCTTTTATAAGTGATTATTTTTATCAATAAATTATTCCTTGATGAAGATTAATGATGTGGAAAAAAGTTGATTCATTCAAAGAATAGGAATTGAGAAGAATATAGGAGAGAAGTTGACAAATTTTTAAAGTTAGCTTACAAAGACAAGACTGAAGATAGTAGAATTTATTGCCCATGTTATGATTACAAGAATCGTTATTTTGTCTCTAAGGTGGATGCTAGGATGCATATTATTGTAAGAGGCTTTTATAACAAATATAGAGTTTAGGTTTACCATGGGGAAACTTACAATTCTCATGGAAGAATCAGTTTTTTAGTTTTATTAACAATTTTTGCGATGTAGTGTACATATTTTTATATTATAAATAAATCTATTTTATAGGTGCAACAACTTAAAAGGCACAAAGATATTGACAAACATATGAACCATCATTTTTTTATTACAAGATGAAGAGGTTTGTTTAACTTGGGGTTGTTTGTGTTGTTTATATATACAGTTACAAGAAAGAGGGTTATGTGTTCAATGATGAGATTTCTTATTAAAACGTTTTGTTTATTGATTTTTTTGAATAATATATATGTTTAGTCATGTAATCTCAACTTGGGATTGTTTGTGGTGTTTAAAAAGTAATTTAACTTAGGTTTGTTTGTGTTGTTTATATACATAGTTGCAAGAAAGAGGATTATGTGTTAGATGATGAGATTTCTTAATGAAAAGTTCTGTTTATTAATTTTTCTAAACAATATATGTTATAAATCATCTTTACCTCTAATAAGAGTTTTTTTTTAATATTTAGATTTATGATGAAGAAGAATTATAGAAGTTATCTCCAGATTATGAGGAGTTATTCTTTAGGCTTTCTCTTATGTAACTTTTATGGGAATAGTAGTTTTTTTCTTATCAAATTAACGATGAATATGTAGATATTTATATTATTGGATGAATGTTAGCATAAAATCTACGTACTGACTTGTAAATAAAAAATATTAGAATTTTATATTATGTATATCACTTTTAATTTATAAAGAGAGTTTTTTTTATTTTGTTTTAAAATGTCAATTAAATAAATCTGATCTATATTAATTTGTATAATAAATGTTCTTTTTATATTATTAATTTTTGTCACAAATGGTGCATCTAATAAGTCAAAACACTAGAGAAAGTAATTTATTGTCTTCACTTCTATTTGAGATGACACATTACCATCTTAATTTAGTGTCTCTAGTTTTTTCATAAGATAAGATATAACATTTGAAACAAAAAAATAATTGTCTTAAATACTTTTGAGATAATTGAACAACTGTCTTATCACCGTCTTAAATAACATTTGAGACAGTACAACTGTCTCAATATTTTTTTTAAGATGCTTGTATTAGTGGCAGTCCTACATTACCGTCTCATCACCGCCTCAAAAATATTTTGAGACATTAAATTTATAATTTAAGACATATTTTGTTGTGTCTCAAAAATTTTTTTTTCTAGTAATGATTTAATAAACACCTATTATTTTGAGCAAAATTATATATTCCAAGACTCCTGAATAAATAGCCAAAATAAAGAAAAACCCATATGCAATGTCATTGATAGTTTGATATACACTATGTTATGTACTCGTTTTGATATAAGATATGTTGTTGGCTTAGTTAACTGTTTCCAATCAAACCCAGGATCGAGACACTGGAAAGCGGTGAAGAGAATATTCAGTTATCTCAAAGGGACAACAAATTATCGTCTATGTTTCCAATGATCAAATATGAGTCTGAAAGGCTATATAGATGCAGATTGGGCAGGAGACCTTGATGACAGAAAATCCGTATTTAGCTAGAACTTCTTGTTGAATGGTGGTGCTGTCTCATAGAATAGTAAGAAGCAGGCTTGTGTAGCCCTATCGATAATGGAAGATGAGCATTGACTTGTGCAATGACTATATAAGAAGCTATTTGGTTGAGAATGTTCCTAAAACATTTGAGGACTGTTGAGGACAATGGGAGTCCTGTTATAGTATACTGTGATAGTCAATCTGTTATAGTTTTTTTTCAAGGATCTCAAATATAGCAAAGGCAAACATATAGAAATTAAGTATTATTTTATAAGAGATATTGTTGACAAGAAAAAATAATAATTTTTGAATATGTCACTACACGTGTTATGCTTCCACATCCTTTTACTAAGTCATTGACTAAAGAGTCATTTCAAGGATATGTGAAATCTTTAGGACTTTGTAAAATTAACACTTTGTAAATACAATTAAATATATGAAATGTCATGATCTGTTCAGTGTAAATGTCTTTGTTACATTTGGATAAAAGTCTTGGTGAATATGTTGACAGATTGAGATTAGTTTACTCATATGGACAATCATCTCTGTTTGTTAAGTATAAATAGAGGTAAGACAGTTATTTATGGAACAACTTATGTAGCTATGAATAGAGACATACCCATAAGTTAAGATTGCCTTGATAATTGTGTCAAGATGAGATCATTTATGTGTTAATAATGATCAAAGTAAATGAACTCACTATTTACTAAACTTGCGGCATGCTAGATTTGAATTCATATGTTGAATTCAGGATTAGACATTAGGTATGTGTAAATTAAAATCTATACGATGTTAAATTTGAGGAAAAATATGCACTCTTTTTAGTAAAGAGAATAACATCGTACTATGTGATTCATATACCACATGTTTTATTACGACAATAAGGTATAAGGGTAGTAGGATAATAGATCTCTGCTTCTCTACTATGTGAGACTCTTAATATTATAAGTTAATCTCAGTTTTACCCTAAGTAATTATTTAGCTATTTACTTGAAGTTTTAATTAGTGACTGCTATTTTAGCATGTAACTTATTGACTATGAATAATTTGGTCTATGAAGCATAACTAGTGATCCTGTCCGAACGCTGAGTCGATGGACGCTGGGCACGTGGCACTCTCTGAACTGATGACGTGGATCTCTGACCGACCGTATGGATCGCCGGCGAACCTGCAAGGAAGTCGGGCCGGGAAGGGGTTCCCGGCGACGACCCTCCGACGCTCAAGTCAGGCAAGTGGAAAACGATGAAGTGGCTCCAAAGATGCGAGATTGCGTACCTCCGGCTAAGTCTGAGGGCTCTTATATAGAGCTGTGGGGAGGCTTATGCACACCTACCGAGGCGTACACGTGTCCTTTACCATACCTTAGTATGGGCTTACCAGAGGAGCATGCCTGACACCATACTGCTATAGTCCGAGCACCTCTCTGATGGGACAGCAGAACCTTCTGTCGTAGGATTCTGCGTATGGCTTGGTCGTCGAACATGCCTGTTGTCAGAAGATGTCTCCCAATGGCCCCTTGTCCTTGTCTCTTTTTCCCCGAGCTGAGCGACCATCCGCTCGGCAGGCATCGGTCCGACCAGGCGTAGGTATCGGTCCGACCGGGAAGATTTTACTCCATCGCGTGCTCGGCTGAGACTGTTCCTTCACAGCATTGCTACTTTATGCCTTGGCCGAGCGGACTACCCGCTCAGCCTGGCGACCCTGTTCACCATGAGCGTCGGAAACCCGACTCCCCATCGGGTTGTTGATTTCGGCTCGGACTCTCTGGGGCGGTCGGCCTGTTAACCCTACTCCTATCCGATCGTCCCGACCTTAGGTTGACCATTTTGCCTTTTGACCTCCACGTGGCGTTGACTCCCCTCCAGAGGGGGTCCCCCGACCTTACTGTCGGATCACTTGCCTCCCCTTCAAGTCTAGTCGAAGGAGGCGATTAGTCCGACTGACTGGACGCCCGTAGCACCGAGCGGCGCATCCAAGAAACCATCCTCCGCTCGGCCCGTGTGGAGGTAGCTACGGCCTCAGTCAACGCCACCCTCCCTCGTATCTCCTCGGAATTTGCGCCAATCTCCGTCATTAAGGGCGAGCACGCGCTCATTAAATGCACTCCAGTGGCCAAATGCCACATGGCGCTGCTGTCGTCATCGTACGACGGCGGCGTCATGGGCGACGAGACCGAGGCGGTTTGAAATGGACGGCCCGATGCGTGCTTCAATTCCCGTGACTTGCATCCGACGGTGGAGGCCGCTCGGGCCCAACCCTATAAAGCCTTCGCCTTCTCCTCCCCCGCCGCATCTATGCTTTCTCGTGCTCCACAGCTTCCTCTGGCGTTTCAGACTTCCGGCGATCCCACTTTTCTGTTTCCGGCGATCTCCAGCCTTCTCCTTTCGATTCTCAGCTTCTTTGTAAGATCCTTACCCCTTCTCTGGTATCCTCATGTTTTTTGCCGAGTTCTCGCTTTCTGGTCGCTGCATTGTTTGTCATCTTCTTCCTTCTGTCATTTGTCTTTCCTCACCTTTTGTGGTTTCGCCCGTTAGGACAATGGTCAGTTCCTCTCAACCTCAAGACCCAGTCCTCGACCCGTGGTATACCACCATGGAGTCGCGCTTCGATCGGCGCGACGCCGAGGTTCTGATGGACAATTTTGACATCCCCTCTGACTTCGAACTTATCTTACCCTCCCCCTCCGCTCGGCCACACAAACCGCCGCGCGGAGCTATCTGTGTTTTCCGCGACCAGTTCATAGTCGGTCTGCGCTTTCCAATCCACCCCTTTATTGTAGAAGTCTGTAATTTTTTTGGCATTCCGCTCAGAAGCTTAGTCCCTAACACCTTCCGTCTTCTATGTGGCGTTGTTGTTTTGTTCAAAATCCACAACATTCCCCTCCGACCGGAGGTCTTCTACTATTTTTATTACCCTAAACAGCCCGAGTTGGGCACTTACATGTTCCAAGATCGGACGGTGTCGCACCCGAGCTCAGAAACTCCATGATGGTTGTCCTCCAATCGCTCAGGAATGTGAGGCCCTCCATCCGGTCAACGTGCGCCACCAAGGATACTTGCTCAATTGGCTGCTGGATGACGATCGGTGATATTGAACTTGCGAGCTTGGCTAACTCATCTGTCGCCTGGTTCTCTGCTCGGGGTATCTTCTAGATAATGACTTCTCTGAAGTGGGCCTTGAGCTTTTCGAAGGCCTCGGTGTAGAGCCTGAGCCGAGTGTTGTTAATCTCAAAAGTGCCCGAGAGCTGCTGGGCGACCAGCTGAGAGTCTGAATGGATTGTCACCCGACCGACTCCTACATGTCGGGCTGCCTGCAAGCCGGCTATGAGGGCCTCATACTCCGCTTCATTATTTGTGGCTTTGTAGTCCAGCCGGACGGATAGGTGCATCCTTTCTTCTTGGGGAGAGAGTAATAACACACCAATTCCGCTCCCGAGCCGAGTGGACGATCCATCCACAAATATTTTCCACATAGCTTCGGGCTCGGGATTTTGTACTTCGGTAACAAAATCTGCTAAGGCTTGCGCCTTTATCGCCGAACGGGGTTGATACTGAATGTCAAATTCACTCAACTCCATTATCCATTTGATGAGTCATCCGGACGCTTCTGGGTTCAGTAGCACTCTTCCCAATGGGCTATTTGTCCGGACGATGATTGTATGTGCTAGGAAATAAGGACGAAGTCTCCGAGCGGCGAGGACCAAAGCAAAAGCCAGCTTCTCGAGCCCAGTGTAGCGAGATTCAGCATCTTTTAGAATATGGCTCAAGAAGTACACGGGTTGTTCTTCACCGCTCATCCTCACTAATGCCGAGCCTACTGCCTGCTCGGTTGAAGATAAATAAATACAGAGCGGCTCACCTACAGCTGGCTTGGCTAGCACGGGCAAGGAGTTCAGGTATGTCTTCAGCTCCTCAAACGCCTGATCGCATTCCTCGTCCCAATGAAACTTAGTAGCTTTTCGTAGGATCTTGAAAAAAGGGAGACTCCGGTCGGCAGTCTTAGAGATGAATCTTGACAATGTAGTTATCCGCTCGGTCAGGCGCTATACTTCCCTCAGATTTCTTGGGGGTGACATATCTTGCAACGCTTTTACCTTGCTGGGATTTTCCTCTATGCCCCGCTCGGTGCGTTTGGAAGGTCTCCTCCATGTCCGTAAAAAGATCAACCGCTCGGACGGACTTGATGAGAATATCATCCACGTACACTTCTAAATTGCGTCCGATCTGCTCCTTGAATACCTTGTTCATCAAGCGCTGGTAGGTTGCTCCCGCGTTCTTCAGTCTGAACGGTATTACATTGTAACAGTAAGTGCCGTCAGCTGTGACGAAGCTGACCTTCTCTTGATCTTCTCAGGCGAGCGGTACCTGATGGTAGCCCTGATAGGCGTCTAGCATGCATATCAACTCGCACCCGGCTGTGGAGTCCACCAGTTGATCAATCCGGGGCAGAGGGTAGAAATCCTTTAGGCATGCTTTGTTGAGATCCCGGAAATCGATGCAAACCCTCCACTTGTTGCCCGGCTTGGAGACTAGCACTACATTTGCGAGCCAGCTCGGGAACTGGACCTCCCTTATATGGCCGGCCTCCAGGAGCTTCTCGACCTCCGCTCGGATGATGGCGTTTTGTTCGGCGCTAAAATCCCTCTTCCTTTGCTTCACCGGCCGAGCGTCTGGTCGGACGTGAAGCTCATGCTGTGCTATACTTGGCGAAATTTCCGGCAGCTCATGGGTCAACCAAACGAAGACGTCGCAGTCTCTCTGGAGACATTTGATCACCTCCTTTTTCTGGCTTGCCTCCAGATCGGCCGAAATGAATGTGGTGGCATCCGATCGGGTCGGGTGGATCTGTACCTCCTCTTTTTCTTCATAAACCAAAGAGGGTGGTTTTTCGGTTATGGCGTTCATCTCGATCCGTGGCATCTTCTGTGCGGAATTAGTTTCAGCTCGGACCATTTCGACGTAGCATCGCTGAGCCGCCAGCTGGTCTCCTCGCACTTCTCCAACTTTATCTTCAACCGGGAACTTAATTTTCTGGTAGAAAGTGGAGACGGCAGCTCGGAACTCACTAAGCGCTTGTCGTCCCAGGATAACATTGTATGCTAAGGGAGAGTCGACCACGACGAAGTTGGCAGTCCGCGTCCTTCTGAGCGGCTCTTCTCCCAGCGAAATAGCCAATCGGACCTGTCCGACCAGTAGAACTTCATTGCCCGTAAACCCGTAGAGGGGTTGGTCATGGGCAGCAACTCAGCTCGATCAATTTGCAGTTGGTCGAAAGCCTTTTTAAATATAATGTTGACCGAGCTGTCTGTATCAATGAAAATGCGGTGAATAGTATAGTTAACTATTACCGCTTTGATGATGAGGGCGTCGTCATGTGGCACTTCGACTCCCTCAAGGTCCCTGGGCTCGAAGCTGATTTCGGGCCCGCTCGCCCGTTCTTGATTGCAGCCGACCGCATGGATCTTGAGCTGCCTGACACTCGCCTTCCTCGCTCTGTTGGAGTCACCTCCGGTCGACCCACCAGAGATGATGTTGATTTCGCGCCGGGACGTGTTGCTTCTATTTTCTTCCTCCCGTGTGGACGGCCTAGGCTGCTCCCTAGACATACGGGGATTGTCCTCATGCCTCTGAGGATGATACCACTCGGGAGACTTTCTGGATATTCGCCGACCGGCTTCATGGTGTCGCTATCGCCTGTCGGCCGATGGCGATCGACGAAGGCCACTCCGGGGAGCGGGGTGGGCGATCAGGGGAAGGCTTCGGCAATCTCGTGTGTTATGCGTGTCGGTCCGGTGGAACGAGCAAAACATGGGAGTCCATACCTTCTTTTTTGGTTTAGGCCGCTCGGCGGCTACCTCTTGGATGGCGTGGGACCTTGCTTGTTGAGGGCGGACTGCTTTGGCTCGCGGTCCTCTGGGCGACTGGTGGCCAGTGAGCGGCTTCCGCTCGGCAGGTGCTGGGCGCTCAGTTGGAGCTTCTTTTCGTCGGGCCACCTGGGCTTCCTCCACATTAATGTACTCATTGGCCCGGTGTAACATATGATCATAGTCTCGGGGCGGCTTTCGAATAAGTGAACGGAAGAAGTCACCGTCCACGAGGCCTTGCGTGAACGCATTCATCATTGTTTCTGAGGTGGCTGTTGGAATATCCATGGCCACTCGGTTGAATCGTTGGATGTAAGCTCTGAGCGGCTCCCTGGGCTCTTGCTTGATGGCAAATAGACTGATACTGGTCTTCTGGTAACGCCGACTGCTCGCAAAATGATGGAGAAAAACGATACGGAATTCTTTAAAGCTGGTGATGGATCCGTCCGGCAGCCTCCGGAACCATCGTTGCGCCGATCTCGAGAGGGTGGTAAGGAACACCCGGTATTTCACTCCATCTGTGTATTGATGCAGTGTAGCTGTGTTGTCGAACTTACCTAGATGGTCGTCCGGGTCGGTGGTTCCGTTGTATTCCTCGATCGTCGGGGGCACATAATGCTTTGGCAGAGGGTCCCGCAAGATGGCCTCTGAAAACTGCCGGTTGATCCGCTCGGGGGAGGCGTCCGTTCGGGGAGCCTTGCCTTTTCTGTAGTCTCGCCTGGGTGCCTCGTCGGATGAAGATCCTCGATCAAGGTTAGCTGGTGCGACTTCAGGAGGCGTACGGAATAGGGCCCGATGAAATGGAATCGGGACAGGCGGTGCTTCTCCTTGGATGCCGATCGGATCCTTATCTCGGCCCCATGCCGCTCGGCCTCCTGACGCTGACGTCGCTTGTTGCTCCAGTCGCTCGGCTTGCGCCTTCTGTTTCTGTTGCTCCACGAGCTTAGCTGCTCTTGCCTCGATTAGAGCGTCGAGCTCCTCCTGGGAGAGCATCACGGTGTGAGGTCGTCCAGCTTCGTCCATCTCTTCCTCTCGGATGCAGGTGCGTTCCCACAGATGACGCTAATTTGATCCTGTCCGAACGCTGAGTCGATGGACGCTGGGCACGTGGCGCTCTCTGAACTGATGACGTGGATCTCTGACCGACCGTATGGATCTCCGGCGAACCTGCAAGGAAGTCGGGCCGGGAAGGGGTTCTCGGCGACGACCCTCCGACGTTCAAGTCAGGCAAGAGGAAAACGATGAAGTGGCTCCAAAGATGCGAGATTGCGTACCTCCGGCTAAGTCTGAGGGCTCTTATATAGAGCTGTGGGGAGGCTTATGCACACCTACCGAGGCGTACACATGTCCTTTACCATACCTTAGTATGGGCTTACCAGAGGAGCATGCCTGACACCATACTGCTACAGTCCGAGCACCTCTCTGATGGGGCAGCAGAACCTTCTGTCGTAGGATTCTGCGTATGGCTTGGTCGTCGAACATGCCTGTTGTCAGAAGATGTCCCCCAATGTCCCCTTGTCCTTGTCTCTTTTTCCCCGAGCCGAGCGACCATCCGCTCGGCAGGCATCGGTCCGACCGGGCGTAGGTATCGGTCCGAGGTAGAAGATTTTACTCCATCGCGTGCTCGGCTGAGATTGTTCCTTCACAGCATTGCTGCTTTATGCCTTGGCCCAGCAGACTACCCGCTCGGCCCAGCGACCCTGTTCACCATGAGCGTTGGAAACCCGGCTCCCCGTCGGGTTGTTGATTTCGGCTCAGACTCGCTAGGCCGGTCGACCTGTTAACCCAACTCCTATCCGATCGTCCCGACCTTAGGTTGACCGTTTTGCCTTTTGACCTCCACGTGACGTTGACTCTCCTTCAGAGGGGGTTGCCCGACCTTACTGCCGGATCAACTAGTAAAGTGGCTTATTAGAGAATAAATAAATTCTAGCTAAAAAGAAAGATTAAGATAAATTTACATCTTTGACATTTATTTACTGGTCGACCAATTATATTTTTTTGTTGAATACATAAAATGTGATATAAATAATTATATTAATTGGAGATATAGAACATATTCTCGACATAATTATCATTATAAGGGATTATAGATGTTTATATTGATGTAATGATTTAATCTAGGGTAAAGGTAAGATAATGATGTCTCTGATTTATTTGGAAGAGTGGCTATATAAGGTGTAACAATTTTCTTAGCATCAATCGCTCAGTATGCTTGTTGTCTTACGAACCTTAGTCTTTAATATATGAAATGGATATTCTTGTATAATCTTTGTGGCTTGATTCTAATTAATTAGTGTTTGTGACTTAATTCTAATTAGTCTTTGTAACTTAATTAGTCTTGGTGACTTGACTTAGATGAGTAAGAGATGTTGATAATCGGAGATGTGGGTTGTCCACGTTGCTCGCTATTAATTGGGACAAATTATCATTGTATCCTTAATTGGATTCTCATTATATACAAGTGTCCAAGCAGTTCGTCCAGGGATGGTGTTAGAGAAAAGAAGAAAAAAGGACATCAGAAAAGTTGCGGGATTTAATTTGTGGATCTGTAGAGGAGGTTTGTTGTGATTTTCTCGCCGATGACAATTACAAAGATGAAGACCGGCAAATACAAAGATGATTCTTCATCTTATAGCATCGGGAGATCACAGTAAGATTTATAGTTTTACCGACTTTGTATTTTTGAATTTCATGAATTCAATCTTCACTTTTCACATGGATTTATCATCTACTGTTGAGTTCCCTATATAACAAAATGAAGAGAAACACTAAGTGCAATTGGTCAAGACTAAATCATACGAGTTGAGTGAATCAATCGGATGGATCAAGTAAGAAAACGTTAATATTCTGAAGGCTGTTTTTCCACAAACATAAGAACTACAGGAATGCACTGTCAATTATTCTTTCCTGAATAAAGACAAAATAATATATATTTCAAATCTCCCTTCATTCAACTCCCGATCGAACAGATGCGAAGCACACGCAAACAATGGTGCGTTTGCCTTTCTTGCTCTCCTCAAATTCCACCATCAGTTGCCTAATTAAATATATGACTCCGAACACCTCCCAGCTTAAGCAAACTCATTAAACAACAAGAGGAATCCATCAGGAAGGACTTCATCTCCGCCGCAGTCGAATATAATTAAAGAGGTAATGCAGGGGACAATGCAGCTTTCATTGAACTGGGGGACGGAGAAAACAAACACAGGTAGTGTCGTGAACGATCTCTCAAACCCTTACTTGGATGGTGATCTCTAATTCACTGTCACAAGAAACCCTGGTCGGCGCACTACTTTTTGGTTCCCATGTCGTCGCAGGCACGTAAGCAATTATTAATAAATTTAATGATTCATTCGAGCCCATATTTATATTATATATATATATTTTGTATGCATGTTCTTGTTTAGCTTTGTTTAGCTCACCCATAGGTTAGGTTATCTCGCATCCTAGTTGTCATGAGTAAAATATTACAAGTTTCAAGACAGTATCAACTCCATCACTCGGGCTACAAGTATAGGCGTGACATAATTTTAGAAGCTGCCATGCCTACTCCTTGCTAAACAAATGCATGATAACCTAACGTGAGAGTTTGCAGAACCATGATTGATTATTTTTAGTTAGGTTGCTCTTAATGCCAGTGAAGCCTCTTCCATCATCGGCCAAATTTTCTATTGCAAAACCTAGAAATTTCGTCATCATCGCGAGTTTCTGAACTCAAATTGCATTTACTGAAATGTAACTCATGGTGATTCCTGTGCTGTAATGAATTGAGTAAAATACCATGGTGATTTTAAACTCCATGAATATAAATGGGAATAGAATATTCAAATGTTTTGATTAGATAGATGGATGTAATTCTCCAGGCCAAGAGTCCAACGTGAAACACTTGCAGGAGTAGAGAAGCTCTTTCTTTATTAAACGTAAAGACAATAAAATAATGCCTGCCCCATTTGACCAAGTCACTGGTAAGAGTAACAGTGCGCACACACATTCATCATGGGTCTCAATCTGATGTGATCTGCACTAACCCCATGTCAAGGCTACAAAAGATCTTGAGAAAAAAATATTCTGGAGCAAGCAGGCTGCCTGCTTTTGACTAGGCCTCTGACCTCACAATTACATTGCATGGAACATTCATCCCACTTAAAATGAACCAAAGAGCGGGCAACTGGAAGAACACGCGATGGATTTCATTGAGATTGAAACATACAACTGACTTGCACATCAGCCATCAGTTCAGCTGCTCTGTGGAAACTAACTAGATAATAGGTAGCAGTACAGGCGTTGGAGAGAGCTAGAAATACTCAAGTCAACCGCTCAAAGATCTGTTTTTTTGGACTTTGGCTTAATTCCTAGATTAAGGGGGAGAAAAATATATATAAAAGAAGAAAAGAGGCTGTAAATTCGGTACACGTTACAGAAAATGCAACAGTTCATTTCTCTAAGCAAGTGGTGATCTTCTAGAATCGCTCTCCTCTCCGCCGCTGGATCCATCTGAGGACTCGGTGAGGCAGCTGGAATCGGATAAACAGGTGGAAGGCTGATGGCTTCCGTCTCTATCTGTCTCCCCCATGAGATCAATGAATTGGATCATATTGCATGGAATTGTTTCATCTCCTGCCGTGTCCGCATCCACGTCGGTGGCTCTTTTCTTCTTAAAAATGCGACAGAGCACCCAATCTCCGTTCGGCACCGTGCAGCTCTGCATGATTAGGAATCGAATCCATCTTAAACCAATTATTTTCTACTTTGGATTATATTGTCCGCAATGTTAAATCTTTATAGGAAGACAAACTCACGTGAGTTGAGTTCTTTCTCTGAGGGAAGACGCAGGCCGGGCTCTCGGCGCCGGCGAGCCGGTACTCGTGCATGACCCAGTCGGTCTTGGCGCCGGTCGCAGGCTTCCCTCGGAAGAAGACAAACACCTGCTTCATCCCCACCACCTGGCCGAAGCTAGAGGACTTGATCGGTTTTTCCTTGCCGGTGGCCTTCCAGTAACCCGATCCGGCCGCTCGGTTCGACCGGCTCCCAGTCGGGTATTTCGCCTCCTTCAGATTGAAGAAGTATCTCTCCTCTTCGCATCCACCTGCGAACCGGAATTACGATACATCACAGTTAACACAGCAGTCGGTCACATGGATTGATGATTTCTTTCTTGTTTTACATGGAAGAGACTGACCTGATAAATCCCAGGGGTCAAACTTTGCGAGATTGATGTCACGAATGACGGAGGAAGGCAACGGGCAGGAGAAGACCTTCCTCTTCAGGTACTGCACCACCAGCTCTTCATCAGTGGGGTGGAATCTGAACCCAGGAGGCAGCTTCAGCATGCCTGTTTTCCTCTCCATCTTAATTTCTCTTTCAATGAAACACAAACAGGGCAAGCAGCAACAGAAGCTACAGGATCGTGGAGGAGCAGTCAAGCTGCAGCGTCGCAATTAAAAAGAGAGAGAGAGAGAGGGGGCAGAGGCCAGAGGGGAGGGTTGTTGGGAGGAGCAGAGGAGGGTTTATTAGATATATAGCAGAGAGAGAGAGAGAGGGACGTCTATGTGGCGTGAACTGGAATCAAACCGTTGACCCAGCTGAAACAAACAACGATTGTCATGAGCCGATCGTATCGTATCACCGAGAGTTTTTAGACTCTTCTTTCTTACCCGCAAAAGGAAAATGCAGATTTGCTTCTTGTTCTTGTTCTGGGAGCAAAGCAAGTTGCAGAAGCAAACTCAATGGACCGTCTCCGGGCGCAAGTTGCTCTTGGCACGACCTCGGGCGAATTTAGTGGTGGTCCGCCACTACCGTTTAATATATTAATTAAAAATTCGGCCATTTATCAAAGCACGGATTTCATTACCATATGTGTACCTCTTTAATTAACTTTTAGAGTAAAAAAAAACCTTGAAGCTCATTTGTATATGATCCGTCCAATGGTTAAAAACCAATTCATTGCATGCGATAAGCAAAAGAAAGTGTGTTTGAGATTGCGCATTACCCCATAATTAATTTAATTACTGCGGCAGTTCCCTCGTGAAACAGGCGTTGTTTCTTCTGATCACACGATAGCCATTGATAATAAAAAGCAATCCTTTTATCCGGTCAATTACGTGTTTGCGTGTTCAGATTGCAAAGAAGAGGGCCCGTGCTTTTTTGCTGTGGGTGGGAGCAAGCGGGAGGGAGTCAAAAAGGTACGATTATTGCGTTTTTGGAATAGTCTAACTCTTTACGTGCTTGCTTTCTTGCTTGCAATTAATTTGGTTTTATCTGGAGAAGAATCGGAAGCAAACTGAGGAGGCCCACTGTGTGTTTGAGAGAATGTTTGTTGTAGGTTTTAGTAGGAAGCCATGGAGGGAGGAGCCGTCGGAAATGGCGGAGGTTCGCGGAGAGCTCCTCCGTCGTGGAGTTCCTGTGCGGCCTCTGCTTTAGAAATAGCTTTCTGGTTGTTTTTTGTTTCTTGTGCTTGACAGCAAGCGAGTACCTAATGGGTGCTTTGCCCACTGAAGCAAGCAAGTGATGTCAACTCTTGCAGGCATTTTTTGGGTTTCAGTGAGTCAAACTTGGACCGAGGGTTCCGTTATTAAAAAAAAAAATTATCTGCTTTCTTATTTAAAGGGTTTAGGAAGAAGAGTGGGAGGAAGGAAGACAGAGCACTGTACAGAGAGTAAAAAGAGACAGTAATTTAATTGGTCATGTAACAAATTGAACCACTGATTTTCAGAAATTTTAACTAGATTAGTATTTTTAGTGTATGTATATTACACTAATCTTGGGGAAGCATACGCATATTGCAAGGAGTTTTGGATTCAGTGAGTGTCGTCTATATTCCACCACCTAAAAGAAGAATAATATTAAAAGATATAATTTAAATGGTATTTTTAAAAGATGTGTCATTTCATTCGGTATATTTTCTAAAATAATTTGAGGTATTGAGAATATAATTTATTTGTGAACTATAATTCGCAAAATCAACTAGATTAAAGATTAAAAATACTTTCCCCTCATCTAATATTTTTATCGCTGGTTAATCCTAACTAGCGAACCACAAAAGCTAACTTCTTGAAAGCTGTTAACTCTTCTTCTAAGATCTCCTCCTCCATTCATTTCTATCCTAACAGTAAATTTTAATCTTCTCATTCCTCATTTAATCCAAAATGAGCAAAGTCATGCTGAAACTCTTTGTCGATCAAGAGGCCTTCGGGACTTTCCTCATGTTTTTAATCAAATTAAGTTGTTAATTTTTTGGATTGATCCTGTCCGAGTGCTGAGTCGATGGACGTTCGGATATGATGCTCTTGTTGACTGGTCGAAGACTCTAAAGACGTAGATCATTTGCCGCAGTAAACCTGCAAACACAATGCCAAGCCGGGGAAGGGTTCCCCGGCGACGACCCTCCAACGCTCAAGTCAAACCTCCGGCAGAAAGAAGTAGAGAGAAGAAGAAGCGAGAACTGTACGCTTTTCTGTCCGACCCTGTCGCTGGCACAATGCCAAGCCGGGGAGGGGTTCTCCCGTACGCTTTTCTGTCCGACCCTGTCGCTGGCCATGCCTTTTGTCGGTGGCACTGGTTCCTAGGAAGATATCGTCAACTGCTCCCTTTGTCCTTTACCAGGCCGAGCGTAGGAACCGCTTGGCTAGCACCTTTCCCTGGCCGAGAGAAGGGACCGCTCGGCTAACGCCCTCCCCATAGGTCGGACCGACTCAGATGTACGCTCGGCCGCTAATTTGATGTCCGACTCCACCCTATCGAGCGAGGGAGCCTTAGCTGCCGAGTCGATACTATGTTCCTAGTTAGCCGAGCGAGATGTCCGCTCGGCCTTCATCTCTTTTCGCTTGCCTTATGAGCGTCGAAAACTCGGCGCCAGACCGAGCTGTCGAGATGCCGGGTCGACTATTCTTCCTGCCGCTCGGGAAGGTATCTCACCCGATCGGGCGCCTACCTTGGGTCTTGACCACTTTGACTTCCTATCGTGCGAGCCCCGTCTTACCACCGGATCACGTGCCTCCCCCTCAAGTCAAGTCGAAGGAGGCTGCAAGTCCGACTAACTGGACAAGTAGCCTGGTGAACGGTTGGTCGATCGGCTAATAATGAGTCTGATCCCGCTCGGTCTCTGTGGGACTGATCTTTCTCCCTCGGTCGGTGCTTCGTGTCTTTAAACTTAGTATTTTGGATACTTTTCCTCACCGCTATCGAAGGGGTGTGGGTCGGTCAGCTAATGTTGACGCCGTCCAAATCTCTTCGTGATGCGTGCAAATCAATTCCATTAAGGTCGAGCACACGCCCATTAAATGCTGCCCTGTGGGATGACACCACATGTCGTCGGCACAGTTGTCACACGTCTGAGGTGACAGCTGCTGATGTGATGTTTGGCGGTTCGAATTCAACGATCGGATGTGCGCTCTGATTCCTGTGCCCTAGATCGGACGACCCCGATCGGTCGCGCCCATCTTTATAAAGCCGCCTCGCTGACTCCTGCTTCCTCACTGTTGCTTTCGTATTGGTGTGTTCCAGCGATTGTCCGCATCCAATGCTCCGGCGATCGTTTGCGTTCAACGCTCTAGCGATTCCCGACTCTCTCCTCCGACGCTCCATTCTCCTATAAGCTTTGAGTTCTGTTCCGTCATCTTCCTTTCTTGCCTTTTGGTGTTCTCTGGTGCGCCATCGTTCTGTCCGGTGATCTTCCGCTTTATTTTTCCGGCGATTCCCTCAGCGACTCCTTCTTCTTCTCTGTTTTCGATTATGGCCAGTTCCTCCCAACCAGTCGACCCGACCCCTAGTCTCTGGTATACCACCATGGAGACCAGGTTTGATGCGGGTGACGCACCGCACCTCATCAACGTTTTTGACCTCCCGCCCGACCACGATATTGTCCTGGTCGGACCGTCTGATCGGCCACACCACCCACCGACCGACACTATTTGTTTCTTTCGAGACCAGTTCATGGCCGGTCTCCGGTTTCTCATCCATCCGTTCATAACTGAAGTTTGTAATTTTTTTCGAATTTCACTCGCCCAGCTCGTCCCAATTCCTTCCGCTTGTTGTGTGGTGTGGTCGTGCTATTTAAAGTGCACAACATCCCGCTGACCCCTCAAGTCTTCCATTACTTCTACTACCCCAAACAATCCGAGCTGGGCACCTACTTATTTCAATCCCGCATCAGCCTAGTCTTTTTTGACAAGATGACCTCCTCCAACAACACACTGGAAGGAGTACTTTTTTTTATTTGAGACTCCCCGAGCGACCACACTTTCGCACTCAATGGTAGGCCGCCCTGCCACCTCCACTCGAGCTGAAGAGGTATAAGACTTAGCCAAATTACCTCCACGCCGCTAATATGTTGGTCGGGCTGAAGTTCAACATTCACAAATTACTACCAGAGGGCATAATGTACATCTTCGGCCTGAGTCTGAGCCGAGTGAAGCTCCCGAGCAACCTAGGTATTGAATTTCTTAATTTTCTTCCTTTGAGTCTAAGTGATTCTGTTCTTCTCTTGTAGCCGACATCATGATGCGTGCCTGAGCAGCGGGTATAATGAAGGCTAAGCAGACCGAGATCGAAGCAGCTGCTACTAAGGAGATGGAGCAGCTCAGCCTGACCCCGGTAGGCTCGCAGGAGGGCACAGCTGGGGAAACTACAACTGCGGGCGACGGAATCGTCGAGTGGACGCCCAGTGCGGGAGGGGCAACCGAACCAGGCTCAGTTCGCGGTGCGCCGACCGTCATTCCTGCTGAGGGATCGGGGTCATCGGGCGACAAAGTATCGCTCTCCCGCAAAAGGCGCCGAACGGAGACACCATCCCAATCTACTACTTCAGCCATCCAAGCTTCTGCGGAGGGAGGCGTCCCGTCCCCAGCTCCCGTAACAGTGGAGGCTAATTCCTCCGATCGGACTCCGTCCGTGGCTGAGCTATAAGAGCCGCTCTCCGTTCAGCCACTCACCTCCCTTCCTCCGGCTGGGCGGAAGATAACCCGCTCAGCCATTCTTCTCGTCCGTCATGCCCAATCCTCCGGTCCGTCTGCCTCTGCCCAATCGGTGTCGGGCGGGAGACGATTCGTCACCGCCACCCTTCGTCTGCCGACTGAGGATCTTCGCGCGCTGGGCGACCAGCCGGACTCTCCCCAACATCAAATCTACATCCGGGGTCGGCTCGGCCGAGTTTGGGAGGAGGCGAGGGCGCGAGCGGCCATGAAACCCCCAGGCACATTGGCCGATAGTCATCTGGAGATGTCCACCGGGGTTAGTACTTTCAGTTATCACTTCATAAATTATCTTCGATCGACACTAATATTTGTTTGTAGTACTGGGTGGAAAGCATCGCCATGTGCCAGTGGTTGGCACGGGTGGAAGATGAGCTGAAGAAGCTCAAAATTTCTGGAGAAGGCTCTTCCTCCCGGGGACTGCCATCCGCTCAGCTGAAGGCCGAACTAGAGAGGGCCCAACAACTTCTGACGGAGGAGCAACAAAAATCGATCGAGCAGGGAGTCAGATTGAGGCTCAATTGAAGACTTACGATCGGAAACTCGATCTGGCCCCTACAAGGAAACAACGCGCCATCGCCGATATGGAAGAAAAGAACAAAGAAGCCCGACAAATTGGCCAAAGATCTGGAGAAAGCAAAGGACTCCTTATCGGTCGAGCGGGAGAGTTGTTCGACAAAGGAGACTGAACTTCAAGGCTAAGTGAAGCGCCTTGAAGAGGAACTGGAGGCTTCGCGTGCTGCTTTGAAGACCTATCAGGAGGCCGAGCCGAGTCGCTTCGCGGTCCTGAAGCAACGGTACCTCCGCTCAGACCAATTCATGGGGAAGGCGGCTGATCGGATTGCCTGATCGTTTGAGCTGGCGATCGAGACGACGCTCAGCCAGCTGAAGATGAACGGTCATGTCTCCGAGGCCCTATCTGATAAGGACGTGAACCGCGTCCAACTCCTTGAATCCATCCCCTACGAGGTCTTTGAATACATCGAGTGAGCAAGGGGTCGGTAGAGTTTTTTGTAAGCCTTGACTGTAATCCTGCCGCTCGGCAGAGTTAATTAATGAAATTATTTTGCACCCTCTTCATATGTTGTTTGCTTGCTAAGTATTTGGATGTGTAGTCCCACTCGGCTGTGGCACCCATACTATTATTGAAACATTCATTTAGGATCATAACTCTGGGATTTATAGTCACCGCTCGACTTCAATTTTAGCATATACGCTAGACGATTTTCTAAGGCCGGGGTTCATCGTCGCCGCTCGATGATCTGTAAGACGGAGTTTTTATAGTCGCCGCTCTGACTCTAGGGTTTAACGTTGCCGCTCAACGATCTTCAAGGTGGGATTTTTATAGTCGCCGCTCTGACTCTAGAATTTAACGTCACCACTCGACAGTCTTCAAGGCGGGGTTTTTATAGTCGCCGCTCCGACTCTAGGGTTTAACTCGACCTTCTTCAAGGCAGGGTTTTTATAGTCGTCGCTCTGACTCTAGGGTTTAACATCGTTGCTCGACGGTTTTCAAGGCAGAGTTTTTATAGTCACCGCTCCGACTCTGGGGTTTACCATCGCCGCTCGACGGTCTTCAAGGCGGGGTTTTATAGTCGTAGCTCCGACTCTAGGGTTTAACGTCGCCGCTCGACGGTCTTCAAGGAGGGGTTTTTATAGTTGCCGCTCCGACTCTAAGGTTTAACGTCGTCGCTCGACGGTCTTCAAGGCGGGGTTTTTATAATCGTTGCTCCAACTCTAGGGTTTAACGTCGCCGCTCGAGTGACTGCCTGATCTCCTCTCGTCGTTCGATACTCGTCCGCCTATATTGCAGTTCGTGGGAAGGCGATCGACGACAATAACTCCTGGGAGTCAGCTGGGTGACTACAGGGACTCCGCGGCAGTCTCAGGTGTTGTGGGTGACGGATTGATGGAAAGCATAGAACATAGGAGTCCATGCCTTTCCCTTGGGCTTTGGCCGTTCAACAGCTACGTGTTGGGCGGAGTGTGGCCTTGCCTCCTGATTTGGTCGTACCACATCGGCTCCGGGCCCTCTTGGAGGCTGGTGACTATTTGGCGGCCTTCATTCGGCCTGCATAGTCGGTTCCGATGGCGCTTCTTTCCTTCGTGCCGCCTGAGATGCTTCCACGTTGATGTACTCGTTGACCTTCTTTAGCATATGATCATAATCGCGGAGCGGCTTCTATTGGTTAGTCCTAGGAAAATCGTACCGGTTCCACTGTACAAAAATTTTGTACAAGTGTCGAACTTTTCCTTAAATAACCTATTGTGTTCTTTAAAAGTTAAATTAGGAATCGTAGATGAAACTTAACATCATCGATTCCAAATTTAACTTATCTGTTCTTAATGGTTTAGATTTGAATCACAAGCGGAACTTAACACTATTGATTCAAATCCACCTACGTTATAAATTCCATTAAATATTAATTTCCAAAATTGGCTTCCAGGACTGCATGGCGAGGCACATGACCTTCTTGGATATGGGAGCAACCACCACCGCCTATACAAAGCCTTTTAAGAAAAGCTAATATTTAATTTCCTTAAATAACTCTAGGTTTAACCAAAAGGAATAATCGAATCACAAATTTGAAAAACAAAGAAAACACAAACTCGAAAAATAAATTCGAAAAACTAGATCTAATATCTCTTGTATTTGGAATTCATACAAAGAAAAATAACTAGTATAATGCGGAAGAAAATTATTAGTTATACCTTCTCTTTGTATGTTAATGAGCTCGAGATCTTCTGCCGTATTCCTTGCCTCGCCTTGAACGTCGTGTGGGCGACGATCCTCCAAGATGAACACCATCCAAAGAGCTTTCTTCTTCCTCCTCTAAAATCCGGCCACCACCACCAATTTAGGAATCAAAGAGAGCAAGGGAAATGGAAGGGGAGAGATCCGGCCATAATAGAGAGAGTACAAGCAAGTGAATAAGAGATGATGCAATCCCTACTTCTCCTCTTCTTCTCCTTCTCTTTGTATCCGGCCACACCAAGCAACCACAAGAGGTGGCCGACCCTAGCATGAAAGGAAACAAGGGTCGGCCCTTAGGAGAAGAGTAGAGAGAAGAGAGAAAAAGAATAGCTTCATCATGAGGCTTCTCCTCCCCTTCTTTAATAATACTTACCCAAGACAAATAAGGAATGACTTTTTACAAAAATTAAAATCTTCCTCTTGTTTTTCTTTTTCCCTTTTAATTTTTCCTTTTCCTTCCTCTTGATTGAATCAATCACCAATTATAGATTGGTTTTAATTTGATTGGATGATGATTTAATCCTATTGGTTGGCCCCTTGCTTGGGCACCAAGCAAGGGTGGTCGACCCCTATAAGGAAGGAAAAGATATCTTTTGTAAAAATTTTATAAACTCTTATAAAATTTTATAAGTTCTCTTTTAATTTCCTAAAGTGGATGTTAAAAAAGGAAAGTTTTAAAAATTAAAACCATGTTTTAAAATTTAAAACTTCTCTTCTAAATATTTCCTTTTTTAACATGGTTACAAAAATTTAAATTTTAAAACTTCTATTCCTTTTTCTAAAACCATGAGGATGATTAAAAAAGGAAAATTTTAAAACTTTTAAATTTTCTTTTAAAACATGTGGCCTAATTCAAATAAGGAAAGTTTTTAAATTTTAAATTTCTCTTTTAAAACTTGTAGTTTTCTACAAAGAGAAGATTTTAAAAATTCAAAACACCCCTCCTTGTTTGAATTAATGTGGTCGACCCCCTCTTGCTTGGGCACCAAGCAAGGGGTCGACCCCTTAAGAGGATATGGTGACCGACCATTGCTTGGTCACCAAGCAATGGACCGACCCCCTTCTTGGACATCAAGATGGGCCTTTCTTTGGATAGACTTGAGGCTTTAATGAGGCTACGACAGGGACCTAGAGGAGAAATTAGTTTTGGCCTTCCGATGAGCTTGAGTATCCCATGTTCGTCTCGAACACACAACTCAAGTTCATCGATAATAATTCATTTCACTAGAGAGTTATTATCGCACTACCGCACCAATCCCAAATGACATATGAGCTCCTTCTTATCATGAGTGTGTTAGTCTCTCTGTGTTTAAGATAACGAATATCTACTAATTAAGTAAGTTACTAACAACTCACTTAATTAATATCTAGCTCCAAGAGTAGTACCACTCAACTTCATTATCATGTCGGACTACGTCCATCTGTAGGGTTTAACATGACAATCCTTATGAACTCCTCTTGGGGGCATTCTCAACCTAGATAACTAGGAGACAAATTCCTTTTATAATCAACAACACACATTATAAGTAATATCATTTCTCAACTTATCGGTCATTTTGATTTATCGAGCTAAACCTCACCCTTTGATAAGTCAAAGAAATAAATATTAAATATATGTGCTTGTTATTATATTAGGATTAAGAGCACACACTTCCATAATAACTAAGGTCTAGTTCTTTTATAAGTCAGTACAAAAGAATTTACCTAAACTGGTCTTACTCAATACACTTAGAGTGTACTAGTATAATTTATTAGTCAAGATAAACTAATACCTAATTACACTACGATTATTCCAATGGTTTGTTCCTTTCTATCTTAGTCGTGAGCAACTGTTTATAATTTATAAAGAACTGATAACATGATCTTTTGTGTGTGACACCACACACCATGTTATTTACAATATAAATTAATTAAATAACTACACTTAACGAATAAATGTAAGTATTCGATCATTGTGATTCTTTATTTTTAAATAAATGTTTATACAAAAGATAGGCTTTTAGTATACACTCTAACAGCTTCCTGATGAGCGAGCGGAAGAAGTCCCCGTCAACAAGCCCTTGGGTGAAGGCATGCATTATTGTTTCGGACGAGATCGTGGGGATGTCCATGGCCGCCTGGTTAAAACGTTGGATGTAGGTCTGAAGAGTCACTCTCGACCCTTGCTTCATAGAGAACAGACTGATGCCGGTCTTCTGATAGCGTCTACTGCTCGCAAAGTGGTGGAGGAAGGTCGTCCTAAAGTCCTTGAAGCTTTGAATCGACCCGTCCGGCAACCTTTGAAACCAACATTGTGCTAAGCTGGACAAAGTAGTGAGGAAGACTCGGCACTTAACTCCATCCGTGTACTGATGAAGGGTTGCAGCGTTGTCGAACTTGCCGAGGTGGTCGTTTGGGTCAGTCAACCCGTTGTACTCGCCGATCGCCAGGGTGCGTAGTGCCTTGGCAGAGGATCCTGCAGAATTGCTTCAGAGAATTGGCGGTTGATCCACTCGGGTGATGAGTCAGCTCGGGGCGCTTTGCCCTTTCTTACATCCCGAGCGGGAGCTTCGCCTAGGAAGACCGGTCTCGATTCGCTTGCGCGATCTCAGAGGGCGTCTGGAACAAGGCCCAATGGAATGGGATTGGGGCGGGCGGCGCCTCTACTTGTGTACCAGTTTGACCTTTATTTTGACCCCATATGGAGAGCTGTTCCGGCCGGTCCTGTGCGCCACTCGACCTCTAGATGCTGAAGTTGTTTGTTGCGCCAGTCACTCGGCTAGCGCCTTCTATTGCTGCTCTATTATCTTGGCTGCTCGTGCCTGTATGAGCGCGTCAAGTTCCTCTTGAGAGAGCATCATAGTGTGCTGGCGTCCAGCTTCTTCTATCTCCTTGACTCGGATTCAGGTGCGTTCCCACAGATGACGCCAATTAGATTCTGTCCGACTGCTGAGTCGATGGACGCTGTGGATGTGGCGCTCTTGTTAACTGGTCGAAGACTCCAAAGATGTAGATCCTTTGTCGTCGTGAACCTACTAGCACAATGCCTAGCCAGGGAGGGGTTCCCCGGCGACGACCCTCCGACGCTCAAGTCAAACCTCCAGCAGAAAGAAGTAGAGCGAAGAAGAAACGAGAACTGTAGCTACAGTGAATAAGTGAGCATACCTCCGTCGAAGTCTGGGGGTCCTTATATAGGGTTCCCTAGAGGCACGTGCACGCTCCCCGAGGCGTACATGCTCCTCAAAGCATACCTGGAATGGATGTGTCAGAAAAGCGTGGAGGACGCCATACTTTAATGGCACAAGCATATCTCTGACGCGACAGTGAAAATTTCTCCCGTACGATCCTCTGTCTGACCTTGCGGCTGGTCATGCCTTTTGTCGGCGACACTGGTTCCTAGGAACATATCACCAATTGCTCCCTTTGTCCTTTACCGGGCCGAGCGTAGGAACTGCTCGGCTAGCACCTTTCCCTGGCCGAGAGAAGGGACCGCTCGAGTAACACCCTCCTGGTAGGTCGGACCGACTCGGATGTCCGCTCGACCGCTGATTTGATATCCGACTCCGCCCTATCGAGCGAGGGAGCCTTAGCTGCCGGGTCGATGCTATGTTCTTGGTTAGTCGAGCGGGATGTCCGCTCGACCTTCATCTCTTTTCGCTTTGCCTTATAAGCGTTGGAAACTCGGCGCCAGGCCGAGCTGTCGAGATGCCGGGTCGACTATTCTTCCTGTCGCACGGGAAGGTATCTCGCCCGATCGGCTACCTACCCTGGGTGTTGACCACTTAGACTTCCTATCGTGCATGCCCCGTCTTACCACCGGATCATGGACTATGGGATGAAATGAGAAATTTTTTATAGCTACGATATAAGTTTTGCCCCGTCAGTTCAATTCCCCGATTTCTTTGATCGATCTATTTGATATCAGGGGCTCAGCATCCGCAATGCTCCACTCAGTCAATTCAGCTCTCCAATTTTTCTAGTCGGTCCACTCGATTCTAGGACTCACCTCCTCAATTCCTCCAATCGATCCGTTCGACTCAAGGGCTCAGCTCTCCGATTCTTCTCATCTCTCTACTCGACTCCAGATGCTCAACTCTCCAATTCCTCCAGCCAGTTCGTTCGACTCCATGGGCTCGCTCCTTGATTCCTTCAATTGATTCGTCCAACTACAGCGACTTAACTTCCCCAATTCTCCCAAATGAGCTAAGCAGATATTAATAATGACCTTCAAAAATCAACGCTATGCTCAACTTCATTTGGCTTTGCCGACTTAATGTCTTGCTCGACTCAATTCTCTTTTACTTAATGGGTTATACTCTTAGGCCCAATTGCCCCCTATTTCATGGGTTGATGACATAAATATTATAGCACGTAGAGCGGTATAATTATATAAGATATGAAGTATGAGTAAGATCTCATACAACGAAAATAGTGATGAGATGTTTTTTTTATTATGATACGCTGTCTAATTAATGAGGAAAGAAATATTATCTCTGCAACAATATTATAAAAAGATGTCCGTCCTCGCGAGTCAAGATACACATATACATACATGTCTATTTATTCTTTATTAATCTATTATTAATCAGAAATTAACTCGAGTGTCAAAATACTTAATTCTGGATACCTTGACCTTTTTTTTTTTCTTTTTTTTTTCTCTTTATCTGGTACAGAATCGGCGACCATCCTTAACACCCCCTTCCTTCTCTTGGTGATAGATGACCTTGTCAACCTCAAATCAAGCTCACGGTTGACTCGTTTTCTGACCATACGAAGCAGGAAAGCATCAATGAAAATAATATTTATGTGTTACAATTGATAGTTTGGGATTTTTTAAAGAAAAAGAGAGAATTTCGATGTCCTATTTCCTGCTTATAATTTCTAGGCACGGCTCTGAAAGACTTGTTATGATCATTTAAGATATCTAATATATTTTTTTTTTCAAAAACTAAAAATATATTTTGTCATTCAAATATTTTTAATGAGAAAATACAGTGTTTTTAGTGATAAAATAGAGATAACGATGCCTAAATTTCCAAGGAGACACAAAATGACAATAATAAACATTGAAAATGTTTTTTTTTCTTGTTATACAGAAAAAACCATTACTTTCCGGTTCCAGAATTAACTGGAATATTTATCCGGAAACCTCTATACGGACACGCTGCTTCCAGAATCTTCTTCCTCCCGCTTTCCATCCTTCCCCTGAAATACTATATATTTACCCTAATTGACGATTTAATTCAGATCAGCACAAAGATCTTCAATTCCCCAAATCTTCTTCGAACACGCACCGAGCAATCGATGGAGAGCCCTTTCTTCTTCTCGAACGATCCTTGGAGTGCCGCAGCTCGACGCCGTCCCAGCGGGAGAGGCACGCAGAGGCCCCTCTTCTATGTTTCCGACCCATGGAGCGCTCACCACCCTTATTCCGGTCGAACCAATCACTTCCCTGAGTCGGCGCCCAGTCGTGCACCAGAGCCGTCGCCTGCCACAAGGCCTCGCGTTGTTTCCATCCCCGTCCACTTTGGCCGATCTGACGACGCCACCGAACCTGCTGGGCCAATTCGGCCGGAAACCTCCAAGTCAGACGCCGCCGTCACCATCCAGAGAGTTTTTCGAGGCTACATTGTGCGCAAGAACATCAAAATACTTTCCCAGGTCGCCTTGGAGGTGGAGGAGGTGGAGGGAAGGCTCCGCGCCAACGAGGCGCGGTTGCGTGTGGACCCCAAGGAGCGATTGCAGATGAATGAAATGCTGATGGCGCAGCTTCTTCGCCTCGATTCCGTCCGCTGGGTCAGGGAGTATCGGAGAAAGGTGATACGCAAGGTGATCGCGCTACAGGAGTTTCTGGATGCGATCTCGGTCCAAATTGAAGAATCCCCCAATTCGGTTAATTCTCAAGCAACTGCGAAGATGAACTCGAATTATGTTGATTCTAGTGGTATGTCTAACGATGTTGTCTCCAATACGATTTCACAAGACGCGATTTGCTCCGTCGCTGAGGAAGTCAGTCCAGATAATAAAGATCCAATCTTGGGCTCCATTGAAGATGGCGAAGATGCAGAAAAGAAATCAGATGGCAATGTGTCGTCCGATGAGGGATTCAAAGCCCAAGATTCCCTAGCTTGCAGGAATGACTCTGAGGAGAAGGAAAGGATGTCGCAAGATGAAGGATTCATTGTGGTTGCAGCAGAGGAAGCAACCTGCAACTCCCCGGCGGACGTGCATTCGCAGAAAGATCCCGGTCTCGAGTTAACGGAGCAAGAGACTTGTGAGGTTGAAGCAATGGAGGAAGTTGTGCAATTGCCAGAGGATTCTGCCCGAATGACTGTGGAAGATGAAGGATTCATGGTGGTTGCAGCAGAGGAGGCAACCTGCAACTCCCTGTCTGGCACCGATTCGCAGAAAGATCCCGGTTTTGAGGTAACGGAGCAAGAGATGAAGGAGGAGGCAACGGAGAAAGTCGTGGAAATGCCAGAGGATTCTTCCTGGATGACTGTGAAAACTGGGAATGGTTCGACGGAGGTTTCGGGGGTGGAGGAGGCACTGAAGAAGGTGATGGCGGAGAGCGAGAGGCTGCAGGGGTTGGTGGCGGCCTTGTGCGACTGGAACGCGGAGCAATGTAGGCTGATGGCAGGGCTGGCCGATAGGGTGGGGAGCTTGGAGCTGGCTGTGCAGCGGATGGAGAAGAGGAACAAGAATAAGTGTGGTAGAGGTAGATGCTGATGGAGTAGTAGTTCTTTGTTTGTCAAACCATGCAATATTTTCTGGTAAAATTGGCATAAGTTTGAATGCTGAAATAAATGAATGGAAAGAATATTGTCCTAAAGTTTTTGACCAATAAATCTTATAAGTGAATGTTTCTCTAGTCAAAGTGTAGTCTATTAGTTAGATACTGGCAAGGATCCCAAAGCCAAGAACTATTTTGGATAGAAGATTTTCAGTGTTTAAGTTGTTCCCCCAATAGCTTTTGGCAAAGTCCATTCTTAGATGGGCTGGATAGTTTTCTCTTTAAAAGAAAGTACTGAATTTTAAGTTTTGGACATGTAGTTTAATTAGATGTTTGATTGGTTCTATTTGTATCACTAACCATTAAAAATAGCTAATACTAACGTCTCTTTTTCTTTAAGTATATGCTGTATTCTTTTTTTTTTAGAATAGGAGGTAAAGTTTGTACAAGTCTATGTCATGTACCAAAGTTATTGTAAAAGTCCCAAGTTCATTAGAGTGACTAGAGGAATTAGTCGTTTTCTATAATTTTTATATTTGAATTTTTCTACATGAATATTAACTTTTTAGGAAGAGTAAAGTAGTTGGCTTCTCCAATCTAAGTCTTAAGTAGTTGGCTTCTAGAATCTAAGTCTGGAGTTTTTGGAGTGAAACATTGAGGAAAACTTTTGGTATAAGTAATTTTATAAGTGTATTCTTCTCCCTAAGTAATAGTAATCCCAGGTGTGAGATTTTAATGAAACCAATTCAAAGCTTTTTCAAATTCTATAAAGTGTCGGTAGGAAGAGGTATCTCCCAGCTTCGAATATAAGTAAGTATATATTCTGGAAGTGCCTTTATAGATAGTAAACTATCTTTTGTTTTTATTGGTAGTTTGTAAGATTTTCAATGACTGATAATTCATCTGTATATAGTCTTTCAAGACTAGTATGGATTGAAGAGGTTGCTGCCATAAAATAAGTTGTATCTTCTAGAATTTTTTTTGTCCAAGTGAAGTAGATGACTGATTATAAAGTTAGGATCTAGTTTTGTCACGCCCCCAGAGGAGTCCCTGTCAGACAAAAATCCGACAGCATCTCCCCTGTACCGGTGACAATATGAAGCATACATAAAATAGAAACAACATAACCACGAAATGTATCAACTATATGTATATGTCATAGTTTTCATAAACTACAATTACTATACAGATAAATGACATCTGTAACAAAATTGCAAAATGTAAATACAGCGAAACAAAGGTAAAACAAACCAGAAAATCAGCACGTCGAGATCTTTGAGCAACTCTATGAAAGTCCAAAATCAACTATAATATCAAAATGATCCCTGTGTCTGCAAAACTGGAGACCAAGGAATGTAGCAAATTAGCCAAATGGCTAAGTGGATACTCAAGAAAGATGTGCATGAATTTAATCTTATTGAAGAAGTCAAGGAAGTAGAATAAATCATCATCTTTTGTTACAACTTTAGGATTATTCTTAAAGTTCTACATTTATACATATATAGGTATAATCATCTTCTCATTATCTATAATCAGGTAAAAATTTTTAGATAGAGTTTGGAATCTTCACCTTATCATCACTTGTCATCATTAATAAAACCAATTCTTCAATCTTATTATTTAATCACTCAATTATAAGTTATCATGGTAAGATCAACATGTATATCAATAGTCTGAATCTAATAAATCAACTAAAAAGTGAATCACTGGAGCCAATATCATCAAAGTGAAATATCATATGGATAGGCTAAAAGCCTCCTAAGAGTATAAAACTGTCGCATACGTCATCTGACGTACGGGCTATCAGCCCTCACCGGTGGAAAACATAATAAACACTGACCGAGGGCTACATCACGCCAACACGCCTCGGGTGTACGGTCAGATACTCTGGACCGCGGCCGCCGCGCTACCACAATAACATGTGGGTGGTCTAGTACTCTAATATAGAGCTCTGGTATAAAGCTAGGCTCATAGTCTTCACTTTTTAATTCTTCATTTACTATCTTTATTAATTCACCGTTATGATTATATTCATCCATTTATCATGAATATTCTCTTTTCATATTGAATGGTCAATCAAGGTAATATTTTCGTATCAAATCTATTAATTTATCATTATAGGGCCCACAGATAAAAAGCTACAAGTATCAACAGATAGAGTACCAAAATCATGAAGTATGAAAGGTCAAGCAAGTCAAAAGAGACAAGGTATCAACAGAAGAGTAATTCAGAATATTTCTTTAATTTTAAAAAAAAACAACCCTTCCCATATCAATCCCAATATGAACACACATGTGAACAAGAAATAATATTAATTATTTAACCTCCAATAATTTTAATATTTTAACCCATTTCGCTATTTATAATATCAGTTTAATCCCCATTTTGAAAACAATAATACAACATATACATATTCCAATTTATATATTTATTCATGCACAAGGAAATAGACAAGAGTAGATGTATCCACCTTATATACAGCAAAATCTCCGAGTATCGGCAGGTCACCGTGCTCCACTCGAGCTCGGATCTACAAACACAATATCAAACATAACTTAAATAATCAAAATACTATCTAATAATAATAATGACCTAAAATCTACACATTATCTCTAATTCAAAATCAGTGAATTATTTTGATCTCGATACCTCGTACCACTTCGCATTCCTAGATACAACATCTGTTCTAATCTAGATAACCCTTCTAACTACACATCAATTTAACCCAAAGCAACCTAAAATATACCTTCTAAGGGTTTTGTGTGGCTGCTGGAAATGAGGACAACAACTAGGGTTATTTTCCCTTCGTCGTTGGCCGCCTCAGCTAGCTCCGGCGAGCTCCGGCGAGCTCTGGCGGTGCTGCCCAGAAAAGGACAGCAGCTAGGGTTGCTGTTGGAGGAAAGAAAAGGCAGCAAAGTGCCGCTGTTGGTGGGGAAAAGGAGAGAGCAACTAGGGCTTTGTTTGCCCCCCCTTTCCTAGTGGTCCGGCGAGCTCCGGCACACTCCGAGGAGCTCCGACGATGCTGTCGAGAAGCAGGACAGCAGCAAGGAAGAAGAAACTTGTTGCTTGTGGCCGTTGGAGAAGAGAAAAGCAGAAGAGAAGGGGTTTGCAAGCTTGGAGAAGAAGAACAGGGCTCTCCCTGTTGTTTGTCGCTGTTGGAGAAGAAAAACGAAGAAGAAGAAGAGAGGGGGAAGGGTTTGAGGCTTCGGTGGGGAAGAGAAGAAAAAGGAGGGGGTATGGGGAAGGGTTTGTGCACGTGGATGGCATGGGTATATTTGTTTTTTTTTTTTTTTCAAATACTTAACATTCTCCCCCACTAAAAGAAATTTGGTCCCCAAATTTAAATAATTGTGAAGCACTGATACCTCGGGGAAATAAATGAGGATATCCGATACGCATATCCTCCTCACGCTCCCAAGTTGCTTCTTGATCAGAGTGGTGCTGCCACCCAACCTTTACGAGACGGAGGCATTTGTTCCTCAACCGATGTTCCTTGCGATCTAGAATACGAACAGGGAATTCTTCTTATGTCGCATCAGACTGTAGGGGAACTACAAGATCCTTCAAGACATGTGTCGGATCCGGAACATACTTCCGCAGCATAGAAACATGAAAGACATTATGTACTCCTGCTAAAGATGGGGGTAATGCAAGTCGATATGCAGCAGGACCAATCCGCTCAAGAATCTGGAAAGGTCCGATAAATCTGGGTGCTAACTTCCCTTTTAACCCAAATCTCTTAACTCCTTTTATGGGTGAAACACGAAGAAATACGTGATCACCTACCGCAAATTCTAACATTCTTCGTCTTCTATCTGCGTAACTCTTTTGGCGACTCTGAGCAGTCAACAGTCTTTGTCTAATAGTTCGTACTAGTTCAGCATCCTGCTGAACACTCTGAGGGCCCAAGAGTTGACGTTCACCGACCTCGTCCCATAAGATAGGAGATCTACATGCTCTGCCGTAGAGTGCCTCAAACGGTGCCATTTGAATAGCAGAGTGGTAACTGTTATTATAAGCAAATTCTACCAAATGTAGATGGTCCTTCCAACTACCCCCAAAATCTAGCACACAAGCACGTAATAGATCCTCTAGAGTCTGGATAGTGCGCTCTGACTGTCCATCAGCCTGAGGATGAAAAGCGGTGCTAAAGCGCAGCTCGGTTCCCAACGCCTTTTGGAAACTTTGCCAGAATCTCGAAGTAAAACGTGGATCTCTATCAGAAATAATACTGAGGGGAATACCATGGAGTTTAATAATTTCTCTGCAATATAACTCTGCTAGACGATCTAGAGATTCTGTCTTACGAATCGGTAAGAAATGTGCGGATTTAGTTAACCGATCAACAATCACCCAGATTGAATCATGTCTCCTCTGGGTCCTTGGTAACCCCGTGACAAAATCCATAGTGACATGCTCCCACTTCCATTCCGGCACTACAATCTTCTGAAGTAACCCGGCTGGTCTCTGGTGTTCTGCCTTAACTTGCTGGCAAACTAGACACCGAGCTACAAAGTCCGCAATATCTCTTTTCATACCTTTCCACCAATATGATCGCTTCAAGTCTCGATACATCCGTGTACCACCAGGATGAACTGCAAATCTCGATCGGTGGGCTTCTCGAAGAAGATCCTCCTTAACAGGATGTACCTCTGGGACACATAATCTGTTTCGGAACCGAAGAGATCCATCCATATCACGTGTGAATTCTGGCTTGGGGCCTAACTTCAACTCACTAACTATAGATCTGAGATATTGGTCTTCCATTTGACTTTCCTTAATCCGCTCTACCAATGGGGACTGTGCGATCAAGGAGACCAGTATACCACGCTGTGTTTGCCCTACTTCAGTTAAATCTAACTCTGAAAACTGTCTGACTAGATCTGTAACTGCCACCCTGTGAGTTGCCAATACTCCTCTAGACTTCCTGCTCAATGCATCTGCGACTACATTAGCTTTTCCAGGATGGTAGTTGATAGTACAGTCATAGTCTTTCAGAAACTCCATCCACCTTCTCTGTCGAAGGTTTAACTCTTTCTGAGTGAAAAGATATTTCAGACTCTTGTGATCGATGAATATCTCAAAGGTAATACCGTAGAGATAATGTCTCCAAATTTTAAGGGCAAAAATGATGGCTGCTAATTCTAAATCATGCACAGGATAATTCTTCTCATGATCTTTTAGCTGACGAGAAGCATAAGCTACTACTCTATCATACTGCATCAAAACTGCCCCTAATCCTTGAATAGATGCATCCGTGTAAAGAATGAATCCATCATCTCCAGAGGGAATAACTAATACTGGAGCACTCACCAATCTCTGCTTGAGCTCTTGGAAGCTTGCTTCACAAGCCTCAGACCAAGTAAACTTGACTCCTTTTCTAGTTAATCGAGTCAAAGGTGCAGCAATACTAGAAAATCCTTCCACAAATCTCCGATAGTACCCAGCTAATCCGAGAAAGCTACGAATTTCCTGCACTGACTTTGGTTGTTCCCATCGGTCAACTGCTTCAATCTTCTGGGGGTCTACTGAAATCCCTTTGCTAGAGATTATATGCCCTAGAAATCCCACAGAACTCAGCCAAAAAGCACATTTACTGAACTTAGCATATAAGCGTTCCTTTCGTAAAGTTTCTAAAACTATTCTGAGATGTTGTTCGTGCTCCTCTTCTGATCGTGAATATACCAGAATGTCATCAATAAATACAATAACAAACCGGTCTAAATATTCTAAGAAGATCCGGTTCATTAGATCCATAAATGCTGCAGGAGCATTGGTAAGCCCAAACGACATTACCAAAAACTCATAATGTCCATACCGAGTACGGAAGGCAGTCTTCTGAATATCTGTATCTCTAACTCGTAACTGGTGATAGCCTGATCTTAAATCAATCCTTGAGTACACACAGGTACCTTTAAGCTGATCAAATAAATCATCTATTCTAGGTAGAGGATACTTGTTCTTGATAGTTACAGAGTTTAACTGCCTATAATCAATACAAAGTCTCAAGGATCCATCTTTTTTCTTAACAAAGAGCACTGGAGCACCCCAAGGAGAAACACTAGGACGGATAAAACCCTTGTCTAGCAACTCCTGAAGTTGAATCTTTAGTTCCTCCAGTTCTCTTGGTGCCATCCGATATGGAGCTTTCGATATTGAAGTTGTGCCAGGAAGCAACTCAATGTCAAACTCTACCTGTCGCTGAGGTGGCAAGCCAGGAAGTTCTTCAGGAAATACGTCGGGATATTCACGTATTATGTGGACATCAGAAAGCTGGATAGAACTATCCACATTGGAACTCACTAAAGACAAGAGATACCCCTTGCATCCCCGAGCCAACAACTGCTGAGCCTGGAGAGATGAGATAATAGATACCCCTCGATCATTGATCCCAATAAATTCCCATGATGATTGATCTAAGGGTTGAAAAGTCACCACTTTGGCTCGACAATCGACAGTGGCATGATGCTCTGACAACCAATCCATACCCAAAATAATATCGAATTCAGTCATCTCTAGCACCTGGAGATCCACTGTAAGGATATGGCTATCGAAATTTAAAGGACAACTCTTGACCTCCTGATCTGACATCAATACTCCACCTGATGGTGTCAATACTGATAATCCATAAGGTCGAAGAGTTGGGACCCTCCTAATCTTGCATACAAACTCAGGAGAAATAAAGGAATGCGAGCTACCCGTATCTATCAACATATCCGCAGGAATACTATAAACAGAAATAATACCTCGGATAACATATCCTCCAGCTCGCTGTGCCTCCTCACGAGTCAAAGCATAAACATGTCCTGGCTCAAGACCTGATGGCTGACCCCTCTGGATAGAAGAAGAGGGCTGACTCTGATCCTGCGAAGGCTGGTATGACTGGGTCGAAAGCTGATAAGATAATTATGGCTGATACTGCTGGGGTGGAGGTAGCAAGTACTGCTGGGGTGGAGCTACCAAATACTGCTGAGATGGAGCTGGCAAGTACTGCTGAGATGGAGCTGGCAGATACTGCTGAAGTGGAGGTACTGAGTGATACTCACTCTCCACCTGGGACTGCAAATGATAGAGTTGTGGCTGGTGAGCAAACTGTGTAGGTGGGGGATTTCGTGGCTGAGACTGCTGAGATCTCTGCGGGCCTTTCTGCTGCCGAGACTGTGAAGGTCGTGAGGTAGATCGAGCCTACTGAGACTGTGATCCTCCTGCTTGATGTTGTGCCTTCAAAGTGCAATCTTTCTGCATATGTCCTGACAGTTTACAATAAAAACATATACTCTTATCCAGTGGACATTCTAATGCCAGGTGATTTGGTGCACCATATTGAAAACACTTCACCGATATCTGGCCCCGCTGTGATGGAACTGGGCGACTAGATCCCTGTGATACTTTGGCCACCTTTCGTGACCGTGAAGACTCTCTAGTCGTATCCTGACCACGAGATCGACGACCTCGACTCTGCTGTCTAGAGTGTGAGCTCTGCGAGGTCTGTCGGCTGGCTTCTCTTTCTTGAGAGACTTGCTGCTGAGTCATCTCAATAAATATGGCTCGATCAAGTGCCTCTCGATAAGTAGTAACAGGAAATCCAGACATCCTGATCCGAATATATGCTGCCAGTCCCTGTGTAAAGTGAAACATACGGTCTGAGTCCTGAGCAACCATATGTGGGCAAAACTCAGCAAGTCTGCTAAATTCTGCACTATAGTCTAGCACGCTTCGGTCACCCTGCTTGAGACTCATGAATTCCTGGCGTCGAGCAACACAAAATGCTGCAGGAAAATACTGTCTCTCGAACGCCTCTCGAAAAGACTGCCAAGAGATAATCTGATCCCCAAAGACTGTCTTTTGCATCTTCCACCATGTGGATGCTTGCCCTCGAAAATGATAAGCGGCTAGCTCTACCTTCTCTGTGTCTGAACAGGACATGTATCCAAAAGTGGCCTCAATATCCTCCAACCATGTACGCGCCACCCAAGGATCGGTGCCTCCATGGAACAGCGTAAAACGATCCTTTGCTGAACTAGCAAGCAAAGGAATACGGGACTTTTCCATAATAAACGATGCTGTAGGAATGGCTGGTACGGCTACCTGAGCTGCAACAAGATGAGGTTGTCCCTCAGTCTGACCACCAACTCTAATACTGGGACCAACCTGAGCTCCCGGTATCAACTCAGATGGGGAGATAGGAGCCTCATCCAAACCATGATCAGTAGTAGTGGCACGCTGACATGCATGACCACGACCGCGACCACTACCACTGTCGTAACCACGACTACGACTACGAGCACGGCTACTGCCCCAACCGCGACCATGGGCTCGTGGCATTGCCTATAAAATCAGATGAAAATTTTCAATAATCATTTATAATCACGATAATTAAAACAAAGAATGACTCGTACATCCTATAGCTCAGAGATACAACTCGACTTGTATAAAAATTCCTTTGATCGAGAACTACATAAACCGAAAAAAATCTCGAAATAAAGCCAAAACCCACGAACAGAAAATGAAAAACCGGGCTCTGATACCAATAAAATTGTCACGCCCCCAGAGGAGTCCCTGCCAGACAAAAATCCGACAGCATCTCCCCTGTACCAGTGACAATATGAAGCATACATAAAATAGAAACAACATAACCACGAAATGTATCAACTATATGTATATGTCATAGTTTTCATAAACTACAATTACTATACAGATAAATGACATCTGTAACAAAATTGCAAAATGTAAATACAGCGAAACAAAGGTAAAACAAACCAGAAAATCAGCACGTCGAGATCTCTGAGCAACTCTATGAAAGTCCAAAATCAACTATAATATCAAAATGATCCCCGTGTCTGCAAAACTGGAGACCAAGGAATGTAGCAAATTAGCCAAATGGCTAAGTGGATACTCAAGAAAGATGTGCATGAATTTAATCTTATTGAAGAAGTCAAGGAAGTAGAATAAATCATCATCTTTTGTTACAACTTTAGGATTATTCTTAAAGTTCTACATTTATACATATATAGGTATAATCATCTTCTCATTATCTATAATCAGGTAAAAATTTTAGATAGAGTTTGGAATCTTCACCTTATCATCACTTGTCATCATTAATAAAATAAATTCTTCAATCTTATTATTTAATCACTCAATTATAAGTTATCATGGTAAGATCAACATGTATATCAATAGTCTGAATCTAATAAATCAACTAAAAAGTGAATCACTGGAGCCAATATCATCAGAGTGAAATATCATATGGATAGGCTAAAAGCCTCCTAAGAGTATAAAACTGTTGCATACGTCATCTGACGTACGGGCTATCAGCCCTCACCGGTGGAAGACATAATAAACACTGACCGAGGGCTACATCACGCCAACACGCCTCGGGTGTACGGTCAGATACTCTAGACCGCGGCCGCCGCGCTACCACAATAACATGTGGGTGGTCTAGTACTCTAATATAGAGCTCTGGTATAAAGCTAGGCTCATAGTCTTCACTTTTTAATTCTTCATTTACTATCTTTATTAATTCACCGTTATGATTATATTCATCCATTTATCATGAATATTCTCTTTTCATATTGAATGGTCAATCAAGGTAATATTTTCGTATCAAATCTATTAATTTATCATTATAGGGTCCACAGATAAAAAGCTACAAGTATCAACAGATAGAGTACCAAAATCATGAAGTATGAAAGGTCAAGCAAGTCAAAAGAGACAAGGTATCAACAGAAGAGTAATTCAGAATATTTCTTTAATTTTAAAAAAAACAACCCTTCCCATATCAATCCCAATATGAACCCACATGTGAACAAGAAATAATACTAATTATTTAACCTCCAATAATTTTAATATTTTAACCCATTTCGCTATTTATAATATCAGTTTAATCCCCATTTTGAAAACAATAATACAACATATACATATTCCAATTTATATATTTATTCATGCACAAGGAAATAGACAAGAGTAGATGTATCCACCTTATATACAGCAAAATCTCCGAGTATCGGCAGGTCACCGTGCTCCACTCGAGCTCGGATCTACAAACACAATATCAAACATAACTTAAATAATCAAAATACTATCTAATAATAATAATGACCTAAAATCTACACATTATCTCTAATTCAAAATCAGTGAATTATTTTGATCTCGATACCTCATACCACTTCGCATTCCTAGATACAACATCTGTTCTAATCTAGATAACCCTTCTAACTACACATCAATTTAACCCAAAGCAACCTAAAATATACCTTCTAAGGGTTTTGTGTGGCTACTGGAAATGAGGACAGCAACTAGGGTTATTTTCCCTTCGTCGTTGGCCGCCTCAGCTAGCTCCGGCGAGCTCCGGCGGTGCTGCCCAGAAAAGGACAGCAGCTAGGGTTGCTGTTGGAGGAAAGAAAAGGCAGCAAAGTGCCGCTGTTGGTGGGGAAAAGGAGAGAGCAACTAGGGCTTTGTTTGCCCCCCCCCCCCCCTTTCCTAGTGGTCCGGCGAGCTCCAGCACACTCCGAGGAGCTCCGACGATGCTGTCGAGAAGCAGGACAGCAGCAAGGAAGAAGAAACTTGTTGCTTGTGGCCGTTGGAGAAGAGAAAAGTAGAAGGGAAGGGGTTTGCAAGCTTGGAGAAGAAGAACAGGGCTCTCCCTGTTGTTTGTCGCTGCTGGAGAAGAAAAACGAAGAAGAAGAAGAGAGGGGGAAGGGTTTGAGGCTTCGGTGGGGAAGAGAAGAAAAAGGAGGGGGTATGGGGAAGGGTTTGTGCACGTGGATGGCATGGGTATATTTGTTTTTTTTTTTTTCAAATACTTAACAAGTTTGGTCTGAAGTAAGTCATATGCTTCATTAATAGAATAAAAGTCTTTATACGTAGATTTATCTTCTTCGGGGAGGAGAACTTTTAGCTCATTCCAAGAAGCATATTAACATGCATAAACGCTTAAGAAAATAACATAATAGGTGAACTTTTTGCTAAGCAATTTTTGCAAAGTTGTCAGAAAATAATTTGTGAGAGCATTAATAACAACGATCTTTTGACTCACTATTCTTGGAGAAGTTGGAATATTCCAAATGTTGTCAATTAAACACTGTTATATAATGTCAAGTTGTATTCTTAAGGGACACTTAAAAAGGTCTTCTTTTCTGGAGTACCGAGGGAGTTCTTGAACTCCAAATTTCATAGTCTTTTGGTGACCATAAATACGAACTCTTTTTTATTTATCCATTCCTGTAAGGGTAACTTTACGTTAATATGTGAGATAAAGTATTTGCTAGAGAATTATGACTTCCCTTAATATGTTCCCAATGGATTCTTACACCTTTATTCAAGATAATGTTTGTGAATTTTATCCATCATTTAGAATCAAGTCTTTTCATCACTTCCTTTGTTGGTTGGCTGTGTTGGTGCAGTCGACCTCTATAGTTTTGATATTTGACAATATAACTTAGTCTAGTCAGTTTGACCAAGGGTTAATCCAAACAGGACTTGATGTTTGGAAAAAAATAGTCTAGTCAAGATTAGATGACTAGCAAGGAGAAGTCCTAACTGAAGGTTAGGCAAAGTAGAAGTTCTGGTGAGTGAAGTCAGATCCTAGTGAGTGAAGCTTGATAGTGGAAGTTCTGGTAAGTGAAGTCAGACCCTAATGAGTGAAGCTAGGTAGCAAAAGTCCTGGTGAGTGAAGTCAGACCCTGGTGAGTGAAGTCAGGCCCTAGTGAGTGAAGCTAGGTAGTGAGTGATGCTAGGTAGTGAGTGAAGCTAGGTAGTGTAAGTCCTGGTGAGTAAAGTGTTGGTTGCTACTCGGTAAACCTAATGGTTCCACTGTACAAAAATTTTTGTACAAAGGTCTGAACCTTTACCTAGCTACCATGTGTTCTTTTAAATTAAACTTGGATCGCCTGCGGAACTTAACACGTTTGATCCAAAGTTTAATCTATTTGTTCTTTTAGGTTTAGACTCGGATCTCCTGCGGAACTTAACACGTTCGATCCAAATCACCTAGGTTATTAATTTCATTAAATATTAGTTTCCAAAAATTGGCTCCCAGTACTGACGTGGCGAGGCACATGGCCTTCTTGGATATGGGAACAACCACCACCGACTAGACAAAGCCTTTTAAGGAAAATTAACATTTAATTTCCTTAAATAACTTTAGGTCAACCGAAAAGAACAATCAAATCACAAGGAAAATAAAAAACAAAAGAACACAACATCGAAAACAAATTCGAAATACTAGAATCGTATGCCTCTTGTATTTGGTATTATTTCCAAAAACAACTAGTATGATGCGGAAAGGAAAAATACTAGTTATACCTTTTAGAAAGACCTCTTGATCTTCTACCGTATTCCTCTTCTAACCTCGGACGTTGTGTGGGCAACGATCTTCCAAGATGAGGACCACCTAGCACCTTCTTCTTCTTCCTTCAAGTTTCGGCCAAGCACCAAAATCCAAGGATGAACTTTTTCCACCAACTAAGCTCCAAGGGATGCAAGCTTTCTCTCCTTCTTCTTCTTCTTCTCCAAGTAGTATCCGGCCACCACAAAAGCTCCAAGCAAGGTAAAGTTTCGACCACCACAAAGAGGAAGAGAGGGAGAGAGGATGGCCAGCCACAACACCAAGGAAAAGAGGGAGAGAATAATAGAGGTTGTGTCTCATGAAGGCACCCCAACCCTCTCTTTTATATTCCTTAGCTTTGGTAAATAAGGAAATTTAATTACAATAAAATTTCCTTAACTTTCTTTGATAACAATTAATTAAGAAAAATTAAATAAAATTTCCTAATCAATTGTATATGGCCGGCCACCTCATGGAGAGCAAACAAGACAATCTTTAATCAACAATTAAAAAATTCCTTATTTGTCTTCGGAAATTTAAAAAAATAAAATTTCCCTTTAAAATCATTTCATGGTTGATAAAAAGAAATTTCTATAATTTTAATTTTTCAACATGTGAATAATTTACAAAGAGAAAAAATAAAATATCTTTCCTCTCTACAAATAAGGAAAGAGATCTAATCTTTTTTCTTAATCTTTTGTAGAAGAGATATTTTAATTTTATTCTCTCCAATAAATTATATCTTCCACATAAGAAAATTTTAAAATTAAAATTCTTTTAAATTTAATGGGGGCCGGCCACCTAAGCTTGGGTTCAAGCTAGGGCCGGCCACCCATGAACCAAGGCTTGGCCGGCCCTAGCTTGAACCACAAGCTAGCTTGGCCGGCCCCTACATCATGGGTACGAAGGTGGGTATAGGTGGGTATAGTACTCTATAAATAAGAGGCTACGATAGGGACCGAGAGGAGGAATTGGTTTTGGTCTCCCGATAAAATTAAGCATCCCGTGTTCGCCCTGAACACACAACTTAATTTTATCAATAATAATTCATTCCACTAGAGAACTATTATTGAACTACCGCACCAATCTCAAATTACATTTTTGGGCTCCTTCTTATTATGAGTGTGTTAGTCTCCCTGTGTTTAAGATGTCGAATGTCCATTAATTAAGTGAGTTACTGACAACTCATTTAATTAATATCTTAATCCAAGAATAGTACCACTCAACCTTATCGTCATGTCGGACTAAGTCCACCTGCAGGGTTTAACATGACAATCTTTATGAGCTCATCTTGGGGACATTATCAACCTAGATTATTAGGACACAGTTTCCTTCTATAATCAACAACACACACTATAAGTGATATCATTTCCCAACTTATCGGGCTTATTGATTCATCGAACTAAATCTCACCCATTGATAAATTAAAGAAATAAATATCAAATATATATGCTTGTTATTATATTAGGATTAAGAGCACACACTTCCATAATAACTGAGGTATTTGTTCCTTTATAAAGTCAGTATAAAAGAAACGACCTCAAATGGTCATACTCAATACACCCTAAGTGTACTAGTGTAATTATATAGTCAAGATAAACTAATTCCTAATTACACTACGACCTTCCAATGGTTTGTTCCTTTCCATTTTGGTCGTGAGCTACTGTTTATAATTTATAAGGTATTGATAACATCATCTTCTGTATGTGACACCACATACTATGCTATCTACAATATAAATTAATTGAACAACTACAACTAAATGTAGACAATTTGACCAAATGTGATTCTTTTTTCAAAATAAATGTTTACAAAAGCTTAGGCTTTCAGTATACATTCTAACATAAAGTCAGACCCTAGTGAGTGAAGATAGGTAGTATAAGTCCTGGTGAGTGAAGTCGGGCCCTAGTGAGTGAAGATAGGTAATGGAAGTCCTGGTGAGTGAAGCCGGACTCTAACGAGTGAAGCTAGGTGGAGGAAGCCCTGGTGAGTGAAGCCGAACCCTAACAAGTGAAGTTAGGAGGAGGAAGTCTTGGTGAGTGAAGCCAAGCAATGGAAGTCTTAGTGAGTGAAGCTAGACAACCCTAGGGGAGATAACCCTAGGTTATACTTGAATTTTGTTTTACCTTACTATTTAATCTATTGTGCTAACTTAGTGTTGCAGGAAAGTCCAGCTAGGTCAACGGGCTGACCAGATAGCTGACACGAAGTGCAAACAGGTCGACGAACTGACCGAATTTTTGGCAAGTAAGTTAAGGTAAGCCACTGGAGGGGAGTGACTTGGTGGGGATGCGTTCCCCGTTCGAGAGAACAATAGGCGTCAATCCAACTTAGAACCATTTCGGGAATCTAAGTTGAGATCGTGACTAGATTCTGGTATCGGTGAGACAGAATCTAATTACTACCCTTTTTACTATAATTGTGCTAACACTTTGTTTTGAAGGGTAGTATAAATTGTATTTTGTCTCGGACTAACATTTTCTTGCAGGAAAATGATTTTCTAGAAAATGGTGGTTCGGGCGCCTGAAAGGGATCCGGGTGCCCAGAGTTAGTCCAAGCGCTTGGAACTGGTCCGGGCGCCCGGAAGGCCCACGTGATTTTGCCTCAGACTAACGTGATTGGCCGGACCCACGTCACGGTCCGGGCGCCTGGAGCACTCCTATAAAAGGAGCCTTCCTCCAGAGCTATGGACAACAACTACTTCCTACGACGACTCTATTGCGTTATGCTCCTGCGACATGACGACGCTTCTTCGACAACTTGTGGCTCAAGTTCTTTTTATTGTTGTCGGTATTCTCTTTTTAATAGTTCCTGTACTTACTATTGAATTCTATTTGCAAACTATTAGTAATTGCCCAACGAAAGCACTTAACGAGTGTGGGGCTTGGAGTAGGAGTCGACAAAGGCTCCGAACCAAGTAAAACTAGTTTGTGTTAGCGTTATGTTTTTTATTTTCTGGTGCATACTCGCTTCGAATTTTCGATCGCTATTCACCCCCCCTCCCCCCTCCTCTAGCGACTTCTACGATCCAACAGGCTATATTTGACTATAACCTCGCAATTTGTTCTAAGTGTAATTTCTTGCTTGCTATAGATAAATAGCATAAAGGTTTCTAGATGGTAAATGATTGTAAGGATTTCATAATATAAAAAAGTAAGATGTCCTTTTTCTTTGTATTTGCTAGAGGCATAATGACAAAGGGTTTCTGAAGTCTTTGGGTTGTATTTTGACTTCTTACTAAATAGGCCTCCACCCCAATCCATTTCACAATTGTTTGTTTCTATAACTAAAAAATCAGAGTCTAATGGAAGTGTTAACTGAGGTAGGTGTTGTACCATAAATTTGATTTGTTTGACTTGCTCGATATCTTGCCGATTACAATATCTCTACCCTGTCTGAGAGGTTTTATTATATAAGGGGCCACTAATTTTTTTAATATCTTTCAGATATGGTCTGGCGTAATTAAGTAATCCTAAAAAGGATCTAAGTATTTTAACGTCTTCCATTTTATTTGAAAAACCTAAAATTTTATTGGTTATATGAGCTTGAAGTGTTATTTTTCCCTGACCAATAAGACTGCCTAAGACTTCAATATGTGTTACTACTAGTTTCATTTTCTTTCTAGACACAATTAACCCATGTTTCTCAAATAAGTTAAAGATCATATGTAAATGAGCATAGTATTCCTCTTTGGTATGTGAAAATACTAAGATATATCAATATAGACACAAATAAAAGTAGTTATTGGTCTAAATCTATCATCCATCTTCCTTTGAAAAACCTGGTGTGCAATTTTAAGTTTGAAAGACATAACTAACCATTCAAAATGTCCTTTGGGACAAGAGAAGGTTGTCCATGGAACATAGTCCGGATGTATACATACTTGCCAAAATCCCGATTTCATTTCAAAATTTGAATACAATTTGGAGTTTTGGATTTTATTAAGTAGTCGTTGGCAGCGAATAAAGCCTTATCCGCTACTGTCTTACTGGAGGCGTCCTCCATCCACCCTAGAGGCGCCTTCAAACTTCGGATGAGATTTCCCAGGGGCTATAAAAAGACCCCTAGACCTAGGAAATGTATAACAACTGCTGTAATCAATTTCCTAGTCTTTCCTGAGCTTTTCAAAGATTATAAGAGGCTTCTCCGCCTACACGAAGGAGATATTTCTAGTGGATCTTTGCAACCGTCTTGGATTAATAACCACCTACGTTGTAATCAAGTTAAACCTGTTACCCTCTTTTAATTATATTAGTTGTTCATTTCAGTTTATAATTATTGTGATAGTGCTACTAATTTTAGTTGGAAAAACAGAAAAAGGTTTTTGTTTTTGTCTATAGAAGCTGCACCCTCTTACCGGCCCCGCTGCGCCAATAAGTGGTATCATAGCCCAACCGCCTCAGAAAAACTAACCGTCGATTGTAGCATCAAGATCAAGACGATGGTAGATATAAGCATTCACCCACCAAAGTTCGAGGGAAACTTCGCACAATGGAAACGCCGGATGGAAGTATTCTTCAAAATAGATTTAGAAATTCTATTAATAATGAAATATGATTTTATAGTTCTAAAATACAAAGAAGAATATCAGTGGATGAAGAAGGAACAAGCCGACTTCGTGGCGAACGGTAAAGTAGAATTTCATCTGCTCAACATTCTTTCGCCCCAAGATGTCAATCGAATCGGTAGATACGACTCCGCCAAAGATCTCTGGGAGAAGTTTCTAGAACTTCACGAAGACACCTCGGAAGCAAAGTTAGCAAGGCTAGACATTCTTCGAACCCAGCTAACAAACCTGAAGATGAACAATGGAGAAAAGTGTTGGGACTGATATACTCGCTAGGAGGGGGTGAATAGCGTTTCGTCGCACTCCTTGCGTCGTTTGCTTCGTCTTGTTGATATGCAGTGGAAAGAAAAACACAACGAACCAAAACGCTAACACCTAGGGTTTACTTGGTATTCACCTCAAGAAGAGGTGAGGTGACTAATCCAAGGATTCACACACTGACTCACTCCTCCACTATGAAATACTCCTTCTCGGTTGCAGCCGGAGGCGGAGAAACCTCGTACAAACACACACAATACTGCAACACTCACACAAGAAGAAAATACAAGAATATAACTGAAATACACCCTTTTTCTTGCTTACTTATTGCTTGTTGTTGTTGCCTCTTGAATCTTGGAGATGCACTCCAAGAACCCTTAAGAACTGGCAAGAATCTCGGAGAAGATCATTGGTGAAAATCGCAGAAAACCTCAGGAGAAGAACACAAAGTTCTACGGAGAAAACGCTCCGCCAAGGCTTTAAACAGTGCTCCCAATCGATCCAATTCATCCCCAATCGATTGCCATGTCAGCACTGCTCCATCGCAGTCGTCCATCACCTGCATCCTACCCAACGGTCGAATCCCAATTGATCGATCGATCGATTGGGAACATCTGAATCGATTGGTGGATCAATTCAGAAGCTTTCTATGTTCTCGCGATCACGCGAGAACTCCCCTGCCCAATCGATCGACCAATAGATTGGAAGCTCCCAATCAATCGATTGGGAAAGCTTTTGTGCTCGCGATTTCACATCCCAATCGATCAACCGATCGATTGAGCCTTCCCACAATCACAGTACACTCCAATCGATCCACTGATCGATTAGACTCTGGTTTAATCGATCACCCGATCGATTGACCAGCCTGGACTTGACTCAAACTCAAGTCCAAATTCCCAAACCCAACTCCTAGTCAATCGTGACTTGTTGGGTCTCCATGCCTAGCAATTGGCCACACCCGACCAACCTCGAACTAGCCTTCTAGTCTCCTCCATCAGCCTTACATCTCTCTGATATCTCCCATCCTTCATGCCTTGCCTTCAGGAGCTTCTTTCAGCCTCATCCTAGTTGTCGGATTATACCACCACACTCGACTAACCTCGAACTAGCCTTCTAGCCTCCTCCATCAGCCTTGCGTCCCTCGGATATCTCCCATCCTTCATGCCTTGCCTTCAAGAGCTTCCTTCGGTCTCAACCTAGTTATCGAGTTCTCCTTGCCAAGTCACACTACGACTTATCTTGCCAAGACCACATGCTTGGACTTACAACCTTTGCCAAGATCACACTTGGACTTTCCAATTGTCTGGCTCCTCACCAGGACTTTCTCCTTTGCCAAGATCACACTAGGACTTGGCAAACCATGCTTGTTTTCATTATGAAAACTCTCCCTAAATGTATACAAATATATTCCAAAGGGTTAGAAATGGTTAATGACCTTTGAAAATCGAAATTTGAAGTTTTAAGGTTCCAAAATTCAGAATTGAAACTAAACCTTATCCTAAACTTCACTTTGGTTTCTCTTAACCAATCCATACTTATTTTCATCATAAAAAAAAAACTCCCCCTAAACGTATACAAATGTATTCCAAAGGGTTTGGAGTGGTTAACGGGACTTGAAATCACTTGAAGTGCTGAAATCAGGCTTTTTCAGCCAAAAACAGACTCCCCAATCGATTGAAGTTAGGACTCAATCAATTGAAATCACTTCAATCGATCCATTGATCGATTCCGCAAGCTACTGCTCGCAGAAATTCCCTCTGAATCGATCGATTGATCGATCCAGCCTGGGGAAATCGATCGGCTGATCGATTCACTACCCTTTTGTTTACGAAAATTGGCTTCCCAATCGATCGGCTGATCGATTGGGTTTCTGATTTCTTTGAAATCCAATTTCAGTGAAATTCAGAAACTCCCCAAAAATTCTACAAAAATCATGAAAACTCATGTAGTCATTATTTAGGGTATACTTTATCAAGGAAAAATAGTTTTCTATGAAAATACTTCCTATTTTCAAAGATTGACATAACTTTGAGAACCCTTGAAAACTTCAATGTTTTCTCTTAGTTTGTGTCTAACTTTTCAATGATGATTACTATCAAAAGATAGTCTTCACCAAGATTTTCAAAAAACATTTTAAAATCATTTTCAAAACCAATATCCAACCATGTTCTTTGGGCTCAATGCACATGACTTGTACATTAGCTTTCCCAATGATTGGAAAACACATAACTATGTGTTTTGATGAACTTAAAACTCAACAAGATGCACTAAATTAACATCTTGAGTTTTGTTCACCATCCTAACATCTTACTTGTATCTAATGTGTATTAAAACACATTCAAGTCACCTTATAGTTCTTGTGAGATGTATATTTGGTTTTGCCCTAAACTAAGAGATCATGCATATCTATCTAGGCACTATAAGACTTATGATCATTCACCTAGAATGTCATTTGGTATAATCCCACTAATTGGGATATTTACCATTCTTAATAAATACCTTTTTTTCCTTAATTACAAGGAGATTAACATAATGCATGATGTTACATGACATACATCAAAATAAGTAATTTTCAAAAGAAAAACATGCTATAGCTACATGATGTATGTATGACATGACATGATATTTTTGTATTTTTTTTATAATAAGGATGAATGCAACATATGATGTCATGACATATAATAAGCAATCAATCATGACATTTTAGCATAAATAAAATATACCTAGACAATCTATCTAAGTATCCTTAAACCTTAACTAAAACCTTAAAATTAAGCCTAGATTGCTTATCTCTTGAAGGAATGCCAAAACCCAACTTGACCTTTCTTTTACCCTTTCCTATTTGTGCCAATTGAGATTAAGAATTAAATCCTCAAAATTCAAATCAAAAGCTTGAATGACCATGCATGCTTGAAACTGAATAGTTGTCAAAAATCAAAGTATGGAAAGTATAGTAGATTAAATTAGTATATTAGACATCACCAAGGACAACTTAGAAAAATTCCTAGAAAATATGTACCCCTAAATTCTTAATTAACCCACTAGGAAGGAACCTATATTGGGTTCCAAAGTCTTACTTAGATTAAATTTCTTTTTGGATTTAAGGCATTCAAAAAAATTAAATGTTTAAATTCTTTAAAAGGCTTTGTCTAGAAGTGGTTGATGATTCAATAACCAAGAAGACCTAATACCTCGCCATAGCCTGAAAGTCAATTATTGAATTGAATATTTAATTGATAAACTGATAAGCTTGTGAAATTAATTAAGATAATGTTTTAAAATGTTTTTCAATTATTAGAAAATCTTCACAAACTTAGTAATTGTTTGGAATTTCTTTTACTTGTTCTATTAACTCAAGTTTTTTTCCCTAAAACTTAATTTCAGAATTTTTCAATTGTTTTACCCTCTTTTAATGTGAACAAAGGGGGAGGAATAGATACAAGTTTAGAGGGAGTAGGGAAAGTTAGAATTTTATCAAAATTTTAAATTTTTGCTAACTCTATTTTATAAGTCTGAATTTTGATAAATCAGTCTATTTCATACTTAGTGTTGTAATTTCTTTATTGCAAACTTTATACTTAAAATATTTTATTTGCAAATTCTTTTATTACTACATGTTTACTTTTTACCCTAACTTCAACTTGAGTTGATGCACATCAAAAAGGGAGAGATTGTTAGACATGGTTGTTTTGATGTAATCAGCCAAGTTAGGTTAGGTCCTGTTTGGTTTTGATCTCTGTGTCTAAGTGTGTCGGAGTTTAGGAGCACAGGGAGTCAAGCGGAAGACGCGACTAACGAGAAGGACGACATGGGAGAGAGTCGACGGGCTTTGTGCGTCTGAGGGACGAGATGCTGCGGAAGAGTACACCGGTGGACAAGAAGAACGTACACAACGTTCAAGGGACGAGAAGCTGGAGCGGAAGCCTGCTCAAGGAGAAGGCCAAGAATTGGGTTCAGGTGAGTCCTATTTCGGTTGGCCGCAATCACTCAGGCGATCGGAGCAGCAGGAGAGCGAAAAGGAATTGATTAAGCCTGCTGAAGGCGCCCTCAACAGAGGTTGAAGGCACCTCCGAGCGCCTCCTCCACCATCAGGCGGAGGGCACCCTCGACCTGGCCAAAGTAGTCGTTGGCAGTGGATAAAGCCTTATCCATTGCTGCCTTGCTGGAGGCGGCCTCCATCCACCTTCGAGGCACTCTCAAGCTTCGGATGAGATTTCCCAGGGGCTATAAAACGACCCCTGGACCTAGGAAATGTATAACAACTACTGTAATCAATTTCCTAGTCTTTCCTGAGCTTTTCAAAGATTGTAAGAGGCTTCTCCACTTACACGATGGAGATATTTCTAATGGAGTTTTGCAACCGCCTTGGATTAACAACCACCTAGATTGTAATCATGTGAAACATGTTAGCCTCTTTTAATTATATTAGCTGTTCATTTCAGTTTATAATTATTATGATAGTGCTACTAATCTTAGTTGGAAAAACATAGAAAGGTTTTTATTTTTGTCTACAGATGTTGCACCCTCTTACCGGCCCCACTGCGCTAACAATATTATACTATATTAGGCTCACGTTGGGCCTAATAGTACTCCATATTAGGCCCACAATCAGGCTAAAATTTTTTATGACATTCTATCACCACTAGAGAGTTTTCAATCAGTAATGGATAACACCATTATAGTCCTTGCTGTTAGGACCAAAAGTAGCTAGAGGGGGGGTGAATAGCTCGTCGCGTTCGCTCGTTGCTCGGCGTTGCTTGTTCCTTCAAAGATGTGCAGCGGAAATACAAAGAACAATCACACAACGCTAACACGGTTGGTTTACTTGGTATCCACCTCACAAGAGGTGACTAATCCAAGGATCCACACCAACACACACACCCTCCACTAAATAAAACTCTCCTTTATGGTAACTACCAAGGGCGGAGAAGCCCTACAAGACTCAATACAAGAAGAGAGGGAAAGGATACAAGAAATACAAGCTTACAAGCTTACAATGAGTATAAACCCTAACCCTAGCTTCTCTTCTTGGCTTTGATCCGCCTCTTGACTTGGAAAACTTCCAAGATCCTTCAAGAACTGGCGATCTGAGCTTTGTGAGTGCTGTGGAGGAGCTGGCGAGAGATCTGGAGTGAATTGGTGAAGAGATACCGAAGGAATCGTGCGCCTGTGGCCTTTATCGACGCTAACGGTCGGATCCCGATCGATTCGAATGTTCCCAATCGATCGGGGAGGCTTTGGATCGATCCACGGATCGATCCGGAGCGCCTGCTCACCGGATCGATCCACGGATCGATCCGGCGCTATCGCTGGACCGCGCCCAATCGATCCACCGATCGATTGAACATCCGATCGATCCACGGATCGATCCGAGGCTCTGCTCGCTCCAGAAGTCCGGATCGATCCACCGATCGATCCACCCTCGGATCGATCCACCGATCGATCCAACACTTGGTTTTGCCCAAAACCAAGTTCCAAGCCTCTCAAACCAACATCCGGTCAACCTTGACCTGTTGGTACATCATGCCTAGCATCCGGTCACCCTTTGACTGCTAGGACTTCCCACCAAGTGTCCGGTCAACCTTTGACCCACTTAGACTTTTCTATTCATGCCAAGTATCCGGTCACCCCTTGACCTACTTGGACTTCCATCGATGTCCGGTCAATCCTTTGACCTATATCTGGATTTCCTCGTGCAAGTATCCACCAATCCATTGACCTACTTGACTTCCCAACACCGGATGCCCGATCATCCTTGATCCATCTGGATTTTCCTGCTGGCTTCACTCACGGGACTTTCACCTAGCTTCACTCACTAGGGTTTTCCATCCGCCTAGCTTCACTCACTAGGGCTTTCACCGCTTCACTCACCGGGACTTTCACCTAGCTTCACTCACTAGGGTTTTCCTTCCGCCTAGCTTCACTCACTAGGGCTTTCACCTGGCTTCACTCACCGGGACTTTCACCCAGCTTCACTCACTAGGGTTTTCCTTCCGGCTTCACTCACGGGACTTTCACCTAGCTTCACTCACTAGGGTTTCACCTGGTTTCACTCACCAGGGACTTTCACCTAGCTTCACTCACTAGGGTTTCACCTGGTTTCACTCACCAGGGACTTTCACCCAGCTTCACTCACTAGGACTTTCACCCAGCTTCACTCACTAGGGCTTTTCTTCTGGCTTCACTCACCAGACTTCCCTTTTCCAGTCAACCTTGACCTACTTGACTCTTCTTCAATCAATTTCTTATTGTCAAACATCTAAACTCAAACCAAGACTCAGCTTGGTCACCCAGGTCAACCTTGACCTGAGGGATGTTGCACCAACAATCTCCCCCTTTTTGATGTTTGACAATACCATAATAACACTTACAATACCACATGTAAGTTAGGCTAATCCTATAGGCTCAATCTTCATGCCACTAGGTAATGAACATATAAATTAAGCTCTTCATTCTCCCCCTACGAGGGCACACTCCCTCTAGGTAATGAAAGCCTAACTTACACCCATTCATAGGTCCTTTCATTCTCCCCCTATTGGCACACATCAACCCATCTTTGGGCACACATCAACCCATGCCCCAATTTTGGGTACACATCAACAAATCCATTTGTTGACGACTCTCCCCCTGAAGAGTTACTCATCATTGTTCACAACATCACTCGTTGTGATCAACACGATAATGAAGGTCCCATACTCTTCATTTATCCTTAACTTCTCTCTCAATGTAGACAAATACCCAACCTTGAGCATTATCTAACCACTTGAGTTCCCACTTGAAATAATGAGGATATCCACTCCCCATTTCAAGTTCAAAAGCTCATACATGAGCATTTTCTTTAAAGAAGGTTAACCACCTTCCAAGGTTCATGAAAAGTAATTTTTCATGTCTTTAAAGAGTCCCTCCCCCTAAAGACATGGTGGTGACTTCTGTCATTGCACCAACAATGACTTGGAATCCCTAAACCTTTAGGAAACCCAAATTTAGAAGTTTTGAGGTTCAAATACTCAAAATTTGAAACAAACCTCAACCTAAACTTCAATGAAGCCTTCCTTAACCAATCCATCCTTGTTTTCACATGAAAACACCCTTTGTATGTATACAAATATATTTTAGGGGTTTGGAATGGTTACCTAGACTCAAAGAGGTTCAAAGATGCTGAAATCAAGCCTTCCCAGCCAAAATCAGCAACTTGGATCGATTGGAGTTGGGTTCCAATCGATTGAACCTTTCTGAATCGATCCACTGATCGATTCAGACTACCTGGATCGATCGGCTGATCGATCTAGCGAGCTTCTGCTCGCGGGAGACTTACCTTCTGAATCGATCCACGGATCGATTCGGGCACTCCAATCGATCCATGGATCGATCGGAGCTCTGATAGTTGCTGAAATTCTATTTCAGTCAACTTTAGAAACCCCTAGAAAATTCTACAAAAATCAAAAAATCATGAAATTTCGTGTAGACATTATTTAGGGCATACTTAATCATGGAAAAATAGCTTTCTATGAAAATACATCATATTTTCAAAGATTGACACAAACTTGAAAACTTGCAAAAACTTTAGTGTTTTTCTTCAAGTTTGTGTCTAACTATTCAATGGTGATTACTATCAAAAGATAGCCTTCACCAAGGTTTTCCAAAAATATTTTTAAAACATTTTCAAAACCAATATCCCATCATGTTCCTTGGGCATAATGCACATGACTTGTACATTAGCTTTCCCAATGATGGGAAAACACATAACTATGTGTTTTGATGAACCTAAAACTCAAAAGGATGCACTAAATCAACATCTTGAGTTTTGTTCATCTTCCTAACATCTCACTTGTATCTAATGTACACTAAAACACGGACAAGTCACCTTATAGTCCTTGTGAGATGTGGGATTTTGATTTTTCCCTAATCTAGGGATCATGCATATCTATCTAGGCATTCTAGAGATATTAGACATCCACCTAGGATGTCACTTGTCAATAAGTGTCGTTAAATGCCATTCGTCTTTAATTACAAGGAATTAAACTTAATGCATGATTATGTTATGGCATACATCAAAAGAAAATAATTTTCAAAAGAAAATATCCTATTACTACATGATGTATGAATGTCATGGTATTTTTGGATTTTTCATAATAAAACATGAATGCAAAACTAGACATGATGTCATGGCATATGATGGGCAAACAATCATGGCAAGATTTAGCATAAATAAAATATACCTAGATTAACTATCTAAGTATCCTTAAAGTCTTAGCTAAACTTACACCTTAAACCTAGATTGCCCTAAAGTGCTACAAGAGAATGCCAAAGCCTAAATTGGCATTTCTAATTTCCTTGATTTAATGTATGCCAATTGAAAATAAACATGTCCTCAAATGTTGGCATATTCCATTTTTCCTCAAGAGTGATTACATAAATCAAGGCCCGGATTGCCTTAAATTTCCAAGAGAATACCAAAATCCCAACTTGGTATTTCTCAAGGTTTTCCCAATTTGTGCCATTTTAAGATAAAATCAATTTTTCACCATTAGACACATTTTACTCTTTCAAGGAGTAATCAATAATTCCATTTCATTTTCAAAGGTTAACTAAAACCTTGAAAATGCTCCTTGAGTGTCAATTTCCTCAAAGTTGAGTTAACTACCCTTCTAATCGGAGTTGACACTCTCTAACCCATCTATGGGGTAGAGAAGATGCTCCTAGGAACCCAACACCTATTGGTGCTCCTTGGATGCTCTAGGTACTCACTAGGGATAACTTCCCTAGATACCTTCCTAGTGACCTTGTTGGGCTTCTTAGAAGCCTTGGTCACATTTTCTAGGTCAACTCTAGGGATAGCCTCCCTTGTGACCTTGTTAGTGACTTTCTTAGACTTCTTAGAAGTCTTAGTCACTTTGATTGCAAAGATACTTCTAGGGATATCTTCCCTTGTATCTTTGACTTGACCTCTAGACTTAGGGTTTGTTCCATAGCTATATGGAACCCTATGATAACTAGGCACATCCTTTTTAGCTTTGGGTTTATATCCCAAACCTCTATAGCCATTGGATGACCTTTGTGCACCTAGCCCTAGGTATTGCTCATTTTGCCCTTTAAGGATATTCTCCATCCTTTTTAGGGTCTTTTCTAGTTTGTCAAGTCTTGACCTCAAGACTTGATTTTCTATCATTAAATCCTTAGGTTTTGGTCCATGAGCATTTTTGATCTTGGGCATGTGTCTATTTTCCTTAGTGTTCCCGCCCATGTGTCTATCTACCTTCCTAACCTTAGGTTGGGTAGTTTTGGCATGTAGGGCCACATGTTTTTCCTTAAAGCCCTCATGCTTTCTATTCTTATGGTAAATTGCATTAAAATGATATAAGTTAGAACTATCATGCTTTTTACCATAATGTAAAGGGGTAGGCTCAATAAATGTTACCTTCTTCTTTACCTTGGAGGCTCCCCCTTGACGAATCCCTCCTTGAGCCTTGACCATCTTCTTCCCCTTGGGGCATTGACTTCGGTAATGCCCCTTTTGATTGCAAGAGAAGCATATAATATGCTCCTTGCTCTTCTTTGTGTTGGGGATGATCTCCTTGGGCTTCGCCTTGCCCTTTTGTGCCACTTGACCCTTCTTCTTGGCCAATTTAGGGCACTTGCTCTTGTAGTGTCCATGTTCCCTACACTCAAAGCATATAATATGATTTTTATTTTTAATTGAAATATTTATACCTTTGCTTGTAGGGGTGGCATCTTTTCCTTTGGATCCGGAGATAGAAGCTTCCTCTTGATCCGATCTTGATTCTCCTCCATTTGATTTTTCTTGACTCGTGGAGGTAGAAGCTTCTTCAATCTCTTCATCTCTTGACCCGGATGTAGAAGCTTCTCCTTCTTCTTGATCCGACGTCACCAAGGATTGCTCCCCCTCAATCCTAGAGGTGGAGGCTTCATCATCTTGAATATGAAACAAGGAGTATGCTCCCTCCTTGTTCCCTTCGTTGCATTCCCTTGAGGATGAAGCTTCTTGGATTTCTTCTTCTTCGGAGGTTGAGCATCTCTCAACCTTGGAGTCCTCCTCTTGATCTTGCTCCAAAGAGTCACCCTCTCCGGATTCTTCATGATCTTGTACAGTGGAGGGGATCTCTTCATGAAGCTTGGCCAATTTGCTCCATAGTTCCTTTGCATCTTCAAATTCTCCAATTTTGCAAAGGATGGTGCTTGGCAATAAATTGACCAAAAGCTTGGTCACTTTGTCATTGGCCTCGCACCTTTGGACTTGCTCTTGGCTCCACTTGCTCCTCTTGAGAACTTTGCCCTTTGAGTTTGTTGGAGTCTTGAAGCCTTCCATAAGAGCAAACCATTGCTCTATCTCCATCATAAGAAAATTTTCGATTCTTGATTTCCAAGAATCGAAGCTCGTGGAAGTGTATGGAGGAGCCACCCTCGTGTCGAATCCGAGCCCATCTCGGAATTCCATTGTAGAAGTTGAGCTTTTGAATTTCTTTGACTTTGACAACTGTGCTTCAACTTCTTCACCCTCTAGCTCTTCTTGTTATGCTTGACCATTCCGGCGATGATTCCGGTGAAGAGCGGCCTCGCTCTGATACCACTTGTTAGGACCAAAAGTAGCTAGAGGGGGGGGGTGAATAGCTCGTCGCGTTCGCTCGTTGCTCGGCGTTGCTTGTTCCTTCAAAGATGTGCAGCGGAAATACAAAGAACAATCACACAACGCTAATACGGTTGGTTTACTTGGTATCCACCTCACAAGAGATGACTAATCCAAGGATCCACACCAACACACACACCCTCCACTAAATAAAACTCTCCTTTATGGTAACTACCAAGGGCGGAGAAGCCCTACAAGACTCAATACAAGAAGAGAGGGAAAGGATACAAGAAATACAAGCTTACAAGCTTACAATGAGTATAAACCCTAACCCTAGCTTCTCTTCTTGGCTTTGATCCGCCTCTTGACTTGGAAAACTTCCAAGATCCTTCAAGAACTGGCGATCTGAGCTTTGTGAGGCCGTGGAGGAGTCAAGAAACTGGAGTGAATCGAGAAGAGATACCAAGGAAATGAACGCTGCGCCTTTATCGACGCCAACGGTCGGATCCCGATCGATTCGAATGTTCCCAATCGATCGGGAGGCTTTGATCGATCCACGGATCGATCCGAGCGCTTCGCGCGAAAAGCGCTGGATCGATCCACGGATCGATCCGGCGCTTATCGCACTCGCCCCAATCGATCCACCGATCGATTGGAACATCTGATCGATCCACGGATCGATCCGAGCTCTGCTTTCAGAGCTCTGGATCGATCCACCGATCGATCCAGCCTTGATCGATCCAACACTTGGTTTTGCCCAAAACCAAGTTCCAAGCCTCTCAAACCAACATCCGGTCAACCTTGACTGCTTGGTACATCATGCCTAGCATCCGTCACTCCTTTGACCCGCTAGGACTTCCCACCAAGTGTCCGGTCAACCTTTGACCCACTTAGACTTTTCTATTCATGCCAAGTATCCGGTCACTCCTTGACCTACTTGGACTTCCATCGATGTCCGGTCAATCCTTCGACTCCATCAGATTTCCTCGTGCCAAGTATCCACCAATCCTTTGACCTACTTGGACTTCCCAACACCGGATGTCCGATCATCCTTGATCCATCTAGATTTTCCTTGCCCGGCTTCACTCACGGGACTTTCACCTAGCTCACTCACTAGGGTTTTCCATCCGCCAGCTTCACTCACTAGGGCTTTCACCGCTTCACTCACGGGACTTTCACCTAGCTTCACTCACTAGGGTTTTCCTTCTGCCCAGCTTCACTCACTAGGGCTTTCACCGCTTCACTCACCAGGGACTTTCACCCTAGCTTCACTAAGGTTTTCCTTGCCCGGCTTCACTCACCGGGACTTTCACCCAGCTTCACTCACTAGGGTTTTCACCGGTTTCACTCACCGGACTTTCACCTAGCTTCACTCACTAGGGTTTTCACCTGGTTTCACTCACCAGGACTTTCACCTAGCTTCACTCACTAGGGTTTTCACCTGGTTTCACTCACCAGGACTTTCACCTAGCTTCACTCACTAGGACTTTCACCTAGCTTCACTCACTAGGGTTTTCCTTCTGCCTGGCTTCACTCACCAGGACTTCCCTGTCAAGTATCCGGTCAACCTTGACCTACTTGACTCTTCTTCAATCAATTTCTTATTGTCAAACATCTAAACTCAAACCAAGACTCAGCTTGGTCACCCAGGTCAACCTTGACCTGAGGGATGTTGCACCAACACTTGCAATACCAGAAACTCACAAGACTTGAAATGGTGCAATTAGAGATGTCTAGATCCATTAGTGGATTTTGATCAAAATCCATTGATGGCCCTACGATGCTTAGATTTCTTTGAATTCACATTCCCTATGAAGGTTCGAGAAAGGAGAAGTTATATACAGTGTCAAAACTTAGTTCTAACCATTACACATGAAGTTCTTGCTCCTGTAATGTTGGAGTTATAGGGATAACAACCAATTTTTTGACTCATAATTTAGTTATTTTGGAGTTTCCAAATTACATGCCTACTTCATATTTCCAAGCAGACCTTGTAGACTTGAAACCCAATGTTGGACCTAGCCTATTTGGATTTCTGAAAAATCCCAACCGTTACTAAGTTTTTAGTTTTCAGAAGAGTGATATGGTGTGAAGTATAAGTTATGTCTCTTTTTACTGATCAACACCTGCATGACAATTTGGATATTGTGATTTTTAGTTCACTATGTTAGTATTATTATTCCTGTGATAATTTAGTATACATTTCTCATATCATACATACCACTGTGTTAAACGACAAATACTACATATAAAGATATAAAACTAACAACACTACGTAATTGTACTTGCACATTCCCTACCCAACTTTTTTGCTTACAACACTATGAATATTTAATATGATATTTTATAGAACTTATCCCTCAAAATTGATATAAATACATCAATTTTAATTTTTTTTTTCATGTCTCTTTGTTTGAAGTTCATCTTTAGATCGTATAGAAGACATTGAATGTATTGCATTACAACAAAGCCACAGTCAACGATGTACATAACATCACCAATTTAATATTTAATATTTTATATCAATATTTTCTATTCACACTCTTTGCTCGACTTACCTGGTTTCTTATTGTGGACACTCTATTATTTTTTTTCTTCAAAGTCTTAAATTACTTCTTCACAAACTATGTCCATAAATATAAAACACATTTAATTAATGAATTAAATCAAACAAAATACTATTTTATATACAAATGCAAACTTACAATAATGACTTGTTTCGTTATTTTGTTAAGTTGGGCAATCCTAGTTGCATCCTTCTCTGCCTCTTCTTCAGAATTGTCTTTCATCAATGTGACGATGTCTATTTCTTCTTCCATATTATCCACATCAATTTTTCCTTTCCCCTTCTCCACAACATCAGGTTCTTTTACAAATTTTTTACCATATGCTTCTGACGAATCATACTCCATAGGCTCACATATTTGTATATTTCTCTGTCGCCTCTTAGGTAAAATTTGGAGCCACAATGGACTATCAATTGGACTATCCTTGTAATCATAGAGACTTTTGTCACGTCCTAGTGGGTGCATCGGAAGTCGGCAAGAGGGGGGTGAATTGCTTCTGAAAATAAAGATTATACGCTCCTCGGATCTTTCAACTCAAAAGTAAAGCAACTATAATAAAATTAATAGTAGAAATAAAAGGAGACAGAAATTAACCTGGTTATAACCAAGAGGGCTGTTAGTCCAGAGCAGTAAGAAAAGCGCAGTAAGAAAAACTCCTTTGCTGAAGGTGGAGAAGCCTTTTACACACTTAAAACACTCACTAGTTGCTAGAAAGTACTACAGAATTGATTGCTTGAGTTGTCGTTGAATTCCTAGTTCCAGGGGCCTTTAAATAGCCTCTGGAAATCTGATCTCGAGGGTCCAAGGCGCCTCCAAGGGGTGAGCGGATAAAACTTTATCCGCAGCTCAAAACGGTCACTTTGACCAGTTGGAGGCGCCTCCAACAGGACTGGAGGCACCTCCAATATGGAGGCGCCTCCGGTGTTGTTTGAGGCGCCTCCAAGGTGGAGGCGCCTTAAGCTGCATTTTCAGCTTTTTGCTTCTTTTGCTTTGGCTTCCGATGCTCTGTTCTTTTGGGTGATTTCGCCAACCGAAATAGGGCTCACCCGAATCCAATTTCCGGTCTTCCTCGAGCAGCCTTCCTCCCCGGCTTAACGTCCCTTGAACGCCGCATATGTTCTTCTCACCCACCGGTGTACTCTTCCGCAGCTCTCTCGTCTTTCGGACGCACCGAGCCCGTCGGCTCCCTTCCCGTGCCATTCTTCTCGCTAGTTGCGTCTTCCGCTCGACTTCCTGCGCTCCTAAGCTCCTACACACTCAGACACAGAGATCAAACACAAAGCATGACCTAACCAACTTGGTTGATCACATCAAAACTACCACGGGGTCCAACAATCTCCCCATTTTTGATGTGCATCAACCCAAGTTCAAGTTAGGGTAAAAATAGACACAACAAATAATTTTAAAGAAAATTAGTAAACTAACATGTTAAGCATAAATTTGTAATTTTTTAAAATTGCAACACAGTGTAGGCAAATATTTAAAAATTTTCTAACTCCCCCTAAACTTGTACTAAACTTGTACTAATCTCTCCCCCTTTGATCACAGTAAAAACGGGGTAAGAGTATAACACTAAAAAATATTTATCAGATTTTTAAGTTGAAAGAAAAAAAATTCTAAGTTAACTGTATTTTTAGAATTTTTTGAAAAATTCTAAAAATTTCTAAGTTAAATTAAATTTTTTTTTAATTTCCCAGAAATAATTTCTAAGTCAAGAATTAATTTAAAAAAACGTTTGAAAAAACTTTCAAAACATTATTTAATTTTAGTTTAATGCTTTTTCATAAAGTTAATTAAATATTTTATTTCAATATTTCAGCTTCCAGGTCGTGGCGAGGCACTAAGTCTTCTTGGTTATTGGAGCAACAACCATTTCCTTAGACAAAGCTTCATAAAGAAATTTAACATTTAATTTTGCTTCTGAGAGCTTTAATTAAATAAATTAATTTAGTACAGATTTCGGAACCCAATAGAGGTTCCTTCCTACTGAATTAATCAGATATTTAGGGGGTATATAATTCTTGGGCACTCTTTTAAGTTGACCCTGATGGTTTCTAATGTACCAATTTAATTTTCCATAAGTTCTAATTTTTTATTTTGAAAATTTATTTAAACATGCATCAGATTTCAATTTTTCAATTTCTAATTTTAATTTATCATTTTCTGATTTTATATTATCGTACATCTCAAGTGGACATGCTCTTGCTAAATTCATTTTCAATTCTTTATTTTATTTTTCTAATTAGAATAAGTCTTTAGAAAGAGATTTAATAAAGTGAAAAGACTGAGTCGGGGTTAGATTGCGTACCTGACTTAACTGACTCGGTGAGGCTCCCCCCTCACTGCAGCTTTCCTCTTCTGATGTTCCTCCCCCTTCATCGATACTCATCTCTGAGCTTGACTCTTCTTCCAGCTGATGGTTAGCTATTAGAGCTAACCCCGAGAATTCTTCGACGTCTGATTCGGAGGATGAGTGTGACCAAGTGGCCTTCAGATTCTTGTGTTTGGAGGATTCTCGTTTCTTGTACTTGGTCTTTGCCTTCTCCTTTTCCTTGCTCTTCAATTTCGAGCAGTCATCCTTGATGTGTCATTCTTCGTTGTAGTTGTAGCAATGAGTCGTTCTTCTTTTTCTCTCATACCTCTGCGATCTTAATTTGTTATATTTAAAAAATTTATTGAAGCGTCTTACCAGTAATGCCACTTCCGATTCGTCGACCGAGGCTTCGGAGTCAGAACTGTTCATTTTTGCCTTTAAGGCAATGTTCTGACTGGTCTTCTCTACTCCATTGGGCTCTGAAACTCGAGATTCGTGAAGTTCAAAAGTGGAAAACAATTGTTCTAAAGTACTTACCTCGAAGTCCTTAGATATGTAGTACGCATCTACTAAGGAGGCCCACTCTGGAGTTCTGGGGAAGGCGTTGAGCGCGTACCGGATAGAGTCCTGGTTCGTTACCCCTTCTCCAAGATTGGTTAGTTGCGTGATCAGCTCTTTGATCCTTGCTTGGAGTTGCGCTACCTTCTCACCTTGGTTCATCCGGAGGATGTCGCGCCTCGCTAGCTTTGCTTCGGAGGTACCTTCGTGAAGCTCCAGGAATTTTTCCCATAGATCTTTCGCAGAGTCGTAGCTTCCGATCCGATTTACCTCATGAGGTGGCAGAACGCTGAGCAGGTGGAACTCAGCCTTTCCGTTGGCGACAAAATCGGCTTGCTCCTTCTTTCTCCACGTGTTTTCTTCTTTATCTTTCGGTGCTACATATTCATATTTCATAATTAAAAGTATATCAAATTCAGTTTTAAAAAATACCTCCATTTTTCGCTTCCATGTGGCGAAATCTCCGTCAAACTTTAGAGGATGAATATTTGCTCCGGCCATCGTCTTGATCGTTGTGCTTCAGTCAGCGGTTAGTCCTTCTGAGGCGGTTTGGCTCTGATACCAATTGTGGGTGCAGCGGAGGTCGGCAAGAGGGGGGTGAATTGCTTCTGAAAATAAAAATTATACCCTCCTCGGATCTTTCAACTCAAAAGTAAAGCAACTATAATAAAATTAATAGCAGAAATAAAGGAGACAGAAATTAACCTGGTTACAACCAAGAGGGTTGTTAATCCAGGGCAGTAAGAAAAGCGTAGTAAGAAAAACTCCTTTGCTGAAGGCGGAGAAGCCTTTTACACACTTAAAACACTCACTAGTTGCTAGAAAGTACTACAGAATTGATTGCTTGAGTTGTCATTGAATTCCTAGTTTCAGGGGCCTTTAAATAGCCTCTGGAAATCTGATCTCAAGGGTCCAGGGCACCTCCAACAGGGGTCCAAGGCGCCTCCAAGAGGTGAGCGGATAAAACTTTATCCGTAGCTCAAAACGGTCACTTTGACCAGTTGGAGGCGCCTCCAGTGCTGTTTGAGGCGCCTCCAAGGTGGAGCCGCCTCCAGCACTGGCTGAGGCGCCTTAAGCTGCATTTCCAACTTTTTGCTTCTTTTGCTTCGGCTTCCGATGCTCTGTTCTTTTGGGTGATTTCGCCAACCGAAATTGGGCTCACCCGAACCTAATTTCCGGCCTTCCTCGAGCAGCCTTCCTCCCCGGCTTAACGTCCCTCGAACACCGCGTATGTTCTTCTCGCCCACCGATGTACTCTTCCACAGCTCTCTCGTCTTTCGAACGCACCGAGCCTGTCGGCTCCCTTCCCGTGTTGTCCTTCTTGCTAGCTGCGTCTTCCGCTCAACTTCCTGCGCTCCTAAGCTCCTGCTCACTCAGACACAGGGATCAAACACAAAGCAGGACCTAACCAACTTGATTGATCACATCAAAACTATCACCGGGTCCAACAGTCCTCTCCTACTTCTTATTCCAAAAGTTACTGGTTCACATTGAGGATCGTCTACATGATCGCTTGATTGAGATTGCATGCCTTTATTTTCTATTATTTCAAGTAATTCTTTTACCTTATCATTCAAATGTATGTTCTCCATTGTTAACTCCTTAATTTAATGCAGTTACACATTCCTTATTACTTTAGCTTCCTTCTTTGTTGCCTTCAAATTGTGATGTCTCTATTGGACGTGGAATGTCACCAATGCCATCAAGGTTCTCAACCAATGATTTCTCATATTGGGTTGGGATTAGGTCAATCATAACCTGTCAAATTATTAAAACACATGTTAAAAATGAGCATATTAACCTAAGTGACATTATTCAAATGTACCTCTTCAGATGAGACTCGATCGAACAAATCCCTCATCTTATTAATATGTGAAGGAATATTCCTTCACTTATTTATTCGTACTCTTTCAATTTTGTAAGGTTTTTGAATTGGAACATGCTCCAAAAACTATGCTTGTTTCATCATCACGAGTGTTAGATATTCATACATGTCCATAAAATATTGTTAAATTTAACATCAAATATAAACTCATTGTCAAAAGACCAACAAAACCCTTTAGATAAGAGAGGTTAGTGTTGGCATGGATTGTCTGAGTTGATGAAAATATGTTCTCAATCTTAAGTAATTGTGGAGGCATAAATTTATGGATGACTTCAACCTAGTTGAATAAGACACAAACAAGACACAAACAAATATATACTAGAAGAAAATAAGAAAGACACTAACAATATAAAGAGACCTTATATGTACTGGAAGAAAATAAAACACAAACAAATATATACAAAATATAGAATTTGTAAAATAATAAAATATCATCATCTTCTTCAATGCAATTGACATAAAATTTAAGTAACTCCTCAATTCTTGATCTAATAACTTCTTTTTTATTTGAGAAGCAAGTTAGAAAGAGATCACCTGATGATTTAGTTGAATTGATCGGAACCGAAGCACTTTGGTCTGCAATACCAAGTAGTAAATGTTGGATCGATGAGTTTTGCTTGGGGGGGGGGGGGGGGGAATAGCGATTTTAAAATTTAGAAAGAGTACGTAGCAAAAAGAATAAACGAAAAGAAAGAGCAACGCTAACACAAGTATTTTTTTTTTATTTGGTTTGGAGCCTTCGGTGACTCCTACTCCAAGGCCCGCACTCGTCGAGTGCTTTCGTTGGGCAATTCACTAGAAATTCGGAAGATTGATTACAAATTTAATTATAGGAATGCTAAAAAATAATAATACCGACAATGTAAATAAGGAAACGGAAAAGCACTCTGTCGGTTGTGGAGTCGCAGGAGCACAACAGAGCACTAAGGCTAGCGTTGAAGGATCTTGTCGTTGGTCTTCCTGCTCTAGTCTTCACCCTCCTTATTTAGGAGATTTAGGGCGCCCTGAATGTGACGTAGCCTAGCCAATCATGAAGCTCCACGTGCCGACACGCGTTGGGGATAAAGTTTGCATTCCGGGCGCTCGGATCCCTCCCGGTCACCCGGACCTCCGGGTGCTCGGATCCCTTCCGGGCGCCCGGACCACTCTTCTCCAGAAAATCCTTCTTCCGCAAGAAAGAGTTAGTCCCAGGTAAAATGTAAATAATATTATCCTGCAAAACAGAATGTTAGCACAATTTATAGATAAGCAGAATAATAATTAGATTCCGTCTCCTCGAGATCGAAATCTAGTCACGATCTCGACTTATGTATCTTAAATGAGTCTAAGTCAAATTGACGCCTAATGTTTCCTTCCCGAGAATGCATCCTCACAGTCACTTCCCTCCAGTGACTTACCTTCACTTACTTGTCAGATGTCCAGTCAGCCCTTCGACCCGTCAAGACTTCGTGCCAGCTACCCGGTCAACTCGTTGACCTAGCTGGACTTCGTGCCAAACGTCCGGTTAGCCCATCGATCCGTTTGGACTTCGTGTCAGCTATCCGGTCAACCCGTCGACCTAGCTAGGCTTCGTGCCAAACATCATGTCAGTCCGTCGATCTTCTGGGCTTCTCTTGTACACTCGGTCAGAGTGTTAGATAACAACGAAACTAACTTAACCTATTTTGTCATTCATCAAAATTGAGTTAGACCGTTAGTGCTAACCGCACCAACAGAAAAGAAACGTCTCTTCTTGTAAAGGCAACCGGTACACCTGAACAACTTAAATAATTAGTTGACTTCTATAAACAGATAAAATAAGTATTATGACCATGGTGGGCCTGATATGATCACATATTAGGCCCACGTTAGACTTGATATGAGCTTATATCAGACTCATGTTAGGCCTGATATGGACTTGTATCAGACCCATGTTGGCCCTGATATGAGATCATATTAGACCCTCATTTGTCATAATATCCCACTATCAGGGCCATTAGCTGACTAAAATATTAACCTTTTCAAAGTATTTTATTTTATTATACAACTACTTCGTGATTAAAATTGACAATTATAAACTATACTTGAGAATCTAAATGTTTGAGAAATTGAATCCCAATTTTAAAATATATTGGCCAATATACCACAGATATGTTGCATATCTTATATGCCCAAGAAAATACTAAAGGGTGACTATTTGATCATCGCTATGAGTCGATCATGTAAAATAACAGATCTATGATATCTTTCTTTCTTTGTGGATGTTTGAAAAAAAAAATTTAATGTGACTTAAGAGACTGTTCCAATGTAGTTTCTGCCCAACATCAACTGAATCATATAATTTAAAAAAATTAAAATTTTTAATCAAACTCATTGAACTTTTCAAAATTAGAGAGTTTCTAAGGTGAGACCTTTGTAGATAATTGAAGTGCAGAGGATGATACATCCGATTCACTTCTTTACGCCATTATGAAAGAAGATTATTACTAGAAATTCTAAAACCCTTCACTACAAAGTCGCGATCAGTGTGGATTTATAGGTGAAAATGCTTGATACCACCTAAGGGACATACGAAGACACTTAAGTAGGGTTTTAGTGGGGGGACAATTTCACCACTAAAATACAGTTGCAATCGGAGAGTTACGTAGAGCAGCGAGGCATGCACGAGCTGAGAAAAGGAGGAAGAAAAATGATCACTCGATCATCATCACCATTACTATTATTTTTAAATTAAAATGATTCAAAATATGATTCAGATGTCTGAAAAATAAATAATGACGGAAGAGAGGAGATTGATGGGAGAATTAAAATGAAAATTTTATATCATTTTACTAGGTCCTCTTATCAATACATAAATATGTACTTTTTGATCATTTTTATATTTTACGACTCCTTTTATAAATTATCAGTTATTTTTTAATTAGAAAATACAGTGTTTTGAATGATAAAAGCGAAAACGATACCTAAATTTCCAAGGACACACAAAATGACAATAATAAACATTAAAAATGTTTTTCTCTTCTCATTCAGAGAAAAACATTACTTGCCGGTTCCAGAATTAACTGGAACATTTATCCGGAAACCTCTATACCGACACGCTGCTTCCAGAATCTTCTTCCTCCCCCTTTCCATCCTTCCCTCGAAATACTATACATTCACCCCAAATCCCAATTGACGATTTAATTCAGATCAGCACAAAGATCTTCAATTCCTCAAATCTTCTTCGAACACACACCGAGCAATCGATGGAGAGCCCTTTCTTCTTCTCGAACGATCCTTGGAGTGCCGCAGCTCGACGCCGTCCCAGCGGGAGAGGCACGCAGAGGCCCCTCTTCTATGTTTCCGACCCATGGAGCGCTCCCCACCGTTATTCCGGTCGAACCAATCAGTTCCCTGAGTCGGCGCCCACTCGTGCACCAGAGCCGTCGCCTGCCGCAAGGCCTCGCGTTGTTTCCATCCCCGTCCACTTTGGCCGATCTGACGACGCCACCGAACCTGCTGGGCCAATTCGGCCGGAAACCTCCAAGTCAGACGCCGCCGTCGCTATCCAGAGAGTTTTTCGAGGCAACATTGTGCGCAAGAACATCAAAATACTTTCCCAGGTCGCCTTGGAGGTGGAGGAGATTGAGGGAAGGCTCCGCGCCAACGAGGCGCGGTTACGGGTGGACTCCAAGGAGCGATTGCAGATGAATGAAATGCTGATGGCGCAGCTTCTTCGCCTCGATTCCGTCCGCTGGGCCAGGGAGTATCGGAGAAAGGTGATCCGCAAGGTGATCGCGCTACAGGAGTTTCTGGATGCGATCTCGGTCCAAATTGAAGAATCCCCCAATTCGGTCAATTCTCAAGCATCTGCGGAGATGAACTCGAATTATGTTGATTCTAGTGGTATGTCTAACGATGTTGTCTCCAATACGATTTCACAAGACGCAATTTGCTCCGTCGCTGAGGAAGTCAGTCCAGATAGTAAAGATCCAATCTTGGGCTCCATTGAAGATGGCGAAGATGCAGAAAAGAAATCGGATGGCAATGTGTCGTCCGATGAGGGATTCAAAGCCCAAGATTCCCTAGCTTGCAGGAATGACTCTGAGGAGGAAAGGATGTCGGAAGATGAAGGATTCATGGTGGTTGCAGCAGAGGAAGCAACCTGCAACTCCCCGGCAGACGTGCATTCGCAGAAAGATCCTGGTCTCGAGTTAACGGAGCAAGAGACTTGTAAGGTTGAAGCAATGGAGGAAGTTGTGCAATTGCCAGAGGATTCTGCCCGAATGACTGTGGAAGATGAAGGATTCACGGTGGTTGCAGCAGAGGAGGCAACCTGCAACTCCCTGGCTGGCACCGATTCGCAGAAAGATCCCGGTTTTGAGGTAACGGAGCAAGAGATGAAGGAGGAGGCAACGGAGGAAGTTGTGGAAATGCCAGAGGATTCTTCCTGGATGACTGTGAAAACTGGGAACGGTTCGACGGAGGTTTCGGGGGTGGAGGAGGCACTGAAGAAGGTGATGGCGGAGAGCGAGAGGCTGCAGGAGCTGGTGGCGGCCTTGTGCGAGCGGAACACGGAGCAATGTAGGCTGATGGCAGGGCTGGCAGATAGGGTGGGGAGCTTGGAGCTGGCGGTGCAGAGGATGGAGAAGAAGAACAAGAAGAAGCGTGCCAAGTGTTCCCCCGTGGGCAAGAAGGGCCGTTATACAAAGTAGCAGCTAAAATCTTTGGTGACCTGAGCAGTTCATTTCATTCTTGTTGGGATTTTTGTTTGTTTAATAAATCTTTGGTCCGCCACTCTGCTAAGTTTCGAAATAAATTGATGCAAATAGTAGAGTTTGTTCATTTTGAAATTGCTCTTGCAAATTCCTTGTTACAATTTAAACCCGAATAAGATTTTGCAATTGCAAATTCATTTTGCAATTGCTCTTGCAAGTTCTATATAAGATTCTGAATTTAAACCCGATTCAAAAATATAGAATTTTTAAATTAAATATAAAGTAAAAGTATTTAGGATAGAGCGTCCAATTGTCATTACTTCCCGTTTCCGAATCAAGTGGAACAATTATCCAGAAACCTCTATCGACACGCTGCTTCCAGAATCTTCTTTCAAGCCCATTCCATCCTTCCCCCGAAACGCTGTATATTTTCCCCAAACAAGCACAACGATCAAATCCAAACCCGCACAAAATTCTTCAATGCCCTAATTCTACTCTGAACGCGCACCGAGTAATCGATGCAGAGCCCCTCCACAGTTCATTGCGGGAGAGGGATGCAGAGGCCCCTCTTCCTTGTCGCCGACCCACGGAGTGCTCCCGACTGCTATCCTGAGTCGGCGCCTACGGCCGATCTCCCGCCGCCGCCGAACGTGTTGGGCCGATTCGCCCGGAAACCTCCAGGTTAGGCGCCGCCATCGCCATCCAGAGAGTCTTCCGAGGCTGCCTTGTGCACAAGAACATCAAATTACTATCCCAGGTCGCTTTTGAGGTGGGAGAAATTGAAGGAAGGATCCACGCCAACGAGGCGCGATTGCAGGTGGACCCCAAGGAAAATTGATGCCATTGTGTTCGATGAGCGATTCATAGCCCAAGATCCCCTAGCTTGCAGGAATGATTCTGAGGAGGAGGAAAGTATGTCGGAAGATGAAGAATTCGTAGTGGTTGCAGCAGAGGAAGCAACCTGCAACTCCCAGCCGAACACCTATTTGCAGAAAGATCCCCATCTCGAGTTAGCGGGGCAAGAGACCAAGGTTGAAGCAATGGAGGAAGTTGTGGAAATGCCAGAGGATTCTGCCCGAATGACTGTGGAACTGGGAATGGTTCGACGGAGGTTGCAGTGATGGAGGAGATGCTGAAGAAGGTGGTGGCGGAGAGCGAGAGGCTGCAGGGGCTGGTCGCCACCATGTGCGAGCGGAACACGGAGCAATGCCGGCTGATGAAGCCTCATGGAGGACAAAGGAGAAAAATGTCTCAAGTGAAATTTGAAGTTTTGATATATATATTTTTTTTTATCCATGCCATTAACGTGAAACCTTAATTACCCAACAGGCTTAAAATCAGTTCGAATCGTCTGTTCCGAAACTTCTCTGTCCCCTTATCGATCGGACGAATCAGATTATATTTCAAGGATATATGACATGTTTAAGATCTATATAGTATCCTCGTGATGTGTAAGATATCCTTGAAATGTAATTTAGTCGGTTCGATCGGTAAAAAAACATGAGGACAGAGAAGTTTCATGATAGAGATCCGAACTAGCTTAAAACCATAGATTATGAGCACTGTTGCCACACTAGTGCCCTTTTGGGTGAGTAAAGTGTTTTGGCTAAAATCTTAATGACTAAAAGTGCTAAAAATCGAGATATATATAGAAACCATTTCATCTCTACCTAGTCTAATAATATATATATTTTTAATCTTTATCTTGATTTTGAGCCCTTTTTACTTAAAAACACGTTGATGCTCCAAAATTACTCAAAATCAATTCTTACGGCACAATTGCAACGAAAGTAAAGAAGATCATGTGATTTGATTTGACGACGTTACTCCTAATTTAGTGGCTAGAGTCGATTTGACTAGAGTTACTTTTGAATTGATTGCACTCTTCATTTTAAGGGGTTCGCTCTCTAGTTGATTGAAATTGTTTGGTTGATCTCTACTTACTTTACTCTGAGCTAACTAGGTAGAGCATCGCCTCGAGAGTTAGGGTGAAACGGAAAGACACTTTTCACAGTAATTATGTATTTACTGGTCGTTTTCTAATTACGGTATATTGTAGAATTAATTTCTTCATTATTCAATGAAAAGACAATCTTAGAAAGTTGATTGTGGAGCGACCAGTAATTTGTACTTCTTAATTTATCGTAATAATTGGAAAGAAATTTCCGTAGGATTGAATCTTTAAAAAAATTAAATACTTTATAAAAAAAAATAAAAATTAAGTACTAAAACCATTACTACTATACCTCTATTTAGTTAAATAGATTATGTTCAATGATACTTCTCAAATATACAAGATTTAAGATTATAATTTTCTGACATGATCTCTTAAGCTTTTATATTTAGTGATTCCATTTGGAAGCTAAGTGGATGGTACTGCCTGTGAGCTGGCTGGAAATATGGACAGAGGAAGAATTTTGAGCTGGGAGCTATGGACTTACATTCATTATACATAAAGTCTACGGGAACTTTAGAACGAAAATTAGGAAATGAATCCTTGACACAGACATTCCGAAGCTCAAATTAAAACAGTAACCGAGTGAAGTAGAGAAGAAGATGAACAATAATAGTAGTATTATAGTATAGGTGCATATATGTGCGCACATGACCAACGGAGAAGATCTCCTTTTATATGAAACGTCAGATGATCCCGTCCGAAGGCTGAGTCGGATGGAGGCTGGTCGCGGTGGCCTGGTTGTTGACGAAAAGTCGTAGGTGATCCGGCTCCCACGGGTGGCTGATGCTGCTGCAGGACCCTACGCACACTCAGACAATCCCCCCTCTCACGTTAGAGACCAGAACCCAGGGAAAAAGTCCCCGGATCAAGCCCTCCGACGCTCAAGTCAGGTCCTTTTTCCCCAGAAAAAACAGAGAGAGTCGAAAATGAAAAGTTGTGAAAGGAAAAAATGACGAGAGTGCGCGTACCCGCGTACGAGGAATCTCCTCCTTTTTATACACCCGCCTTGCTTCCATAACCTGCCAACCTGTCAGAAAACGTTAGACTCTGGGCTTTGTCGTATATCCCCGACACCTGTCGTGCTGCTATTGGTCCTGAAGGCATCTTCTTGTTTAGGAACCTTCGCCTTTACACAGGGGTTTTGTCTCGTAGTGAGGGACATCTGTCAGGCTGCCATTGGTTATGAAAGCATCCTCTCGCTTAGGAACCTCCGCCCCCGCACATCTCCCTGGTATGCAATGATTACTCTTGACGAACAGTTATGATCCTGCGACTCCTGCACAGCTTAGCTCGTCCTATTTATCGCGGTCTGCATCTACCTCACACCCTTCGACCAGATCTCGCCTCTATGCGTTACTTGTTAGTCGGGCTGTCGATCACGGTCTGTATTCTGTACCCTGTATTTGTCGACCCTCGACTGTAAGCCCGTAGATCGGGCTGTCTTCACACAGCCCTGTCGCTTCCGACCCGTGACTGGTGACTTGCACTTCCGGATCTTTGAGTCGCAGACCTGCATACCGAGCCGTCTCTACACAGCCCTGCCACTTCCGACCTTTGATTTGTGGCTTGCACTTCCGGGCCTTCGAGTTGCAGACCTGCAGACCGAACCGTCTCTACACAGCCCTGCCGCTTCCGACCTTTGATTTGTGGCTTGCACTTCCGGGCCTTGGAGTTGCAGACCTGCAGACCGAACCGTCTCTACACAGCCCTGCCGCTTCCGACCTTTGATTTGTGGCTTGCCCCTCGACCATAGGTCTGTAGCTTGCGCTGCCTCTGCCCGGCTTTGCCGATCCTGACCTGTATCCCAGGTTCCGCTCGCCGACTTCCTTTGTTTTCCCACGGCCTCGCCTGCTTGAACAACCAGTCTGCCTGACCTCTGCCTGTTCCATAGGCTAGCCTTTTGACTGCCTAGTCAGCCTGACTATTTACCGTCACGTCCTCTTGACTTTTGACCGCTATATGGCCGTGACCTTCTTCACCCTTTCCTCTTGGGCCCCTCCACTGCTAACCGTATCACAAGCCTCCCTCACAAGTCTAGTCGAAGGAAGACGAAAGTCTGACTGACTAGACCTCAGCACATCTCTGAGATCTCAGCATATCTCTGTGACCTCAGCCTATCTCTGTGTCTCTACCTCAGCATATCTCTGTGACTCTACCTCAGCATATCTCTGTAACCTCAGCCTATCTCTGTGCGCTCTGCTTCTTGCCTTACGCATCCACCTCTGTGTCGCGTCGCCTGGAATACCATGCCTCCTTAATTGCTTTGCCAGTCGCTTGGGGTACCGTGCCCACACAGTTGCTTTGACTTGGCCATCCATCTTCTTTATAAAGAGTCTTATGATCGTTTCTTTATTCTATCTTCTCCTGCCACACCTTCCCACTTTCTTTCGCTAACCCGCGTTACACCACCTTCTTCCCTGCGATGCATTCTCCTTTTTCTGAGGAAGTTGATCAACCACCTTCCCAAACGCGAATAGATCAGCTCACCTTACAACTTGCCGAGAAAGAACGTGAACTGGAACGCGTGTCCCAGGATCGAGCTCGTCAGCTAGCTGCACTACGTTCCATGGAAGCCCAGTATCGTGTCGCGAAGTCTTGCGTGTATTCTGAGAAGGCGAGGAAAGAGGAATGCCAGGCTAGCCTGCAGCGCCAACTCAGCCTTCAGGAACGCTTGAAACAAGAGCATGAAATGGAGCTATCTCTCCTCCGTGTGTATCTCGACGACAAGCAAGACACGATCGCCCGGCAACAAACAATCATCAACTCCCTACATGCGCAGCTGGCTCGAGCCTTGAACGCCCCAGGGGCTCCTGAGTCCCCAGACATTTCTTCACGCGGTAGTGCTCATTCTCCATGACCAATCCTTTCCCCGAGTTAAAATTAGTTCAGGCCATAGTTGTCTCAGTGGCTCCTTTGCTGCCACACGTTCCCTCCTGTGGCCTTAGCTGTATCGCCTGTTAATTGAACTGTGCTAATGTACTTGTATATCTATCCTTTTCCGACCTAGTCTTTCCTGCTCAATTTTCATCTAGCAAGCATTTTTAGAAACTGGCTCGTATGTACGAGCTAAGAGTTGTATCATGACTCCTCTTTATGTATGAATTTTGGATAATAAAACCAACGTAGTGCTTGAAAATTAAAACTGCAATAAACGTGCAAAACCTGATGCCGCAGTTAACATCGATGCTTCAGGGGTAGGGTGGATGGCCTCCCGTACTTCGTGCCTTGCTTGTTTGCTGCATATTTGCAATTTGTATAAAGGAGCTAAAATGAAGCCAGATGTAGCTGACCTGATTATTTGGAAGCGCTCCGCACAATGTGAGGCATATCCCTCTAAGAGGTAGTTAGGCGTGGGCGTCGAGTCCGCTTATGATTTTCGCAGGGGGGTTGATTTTTGATTCCCGCGTGGGGGCCGACCTGAAAGGTCATTGGGCGTGAGGACAGAGCTCACTTCTAACTTGCACTGGGAGCCGACCTGAAAGGTCGTTGGGCGTGAGAACAGAGCTCACTTATAACTCGCACTGGGGCGAGAGTCTGGAGATACCGACCTAAAAGGTCGTTGGGCGTGAGCACAAGGCTCACTTATAATTCTCGCATGGGAGCCGACCTGAAAGGTCGTTGGGCGTGAGAACAGAGCTCACTTATAACTCGCACTGGGGCGAGAGTCTGGGACTACCGACCTAAAAGGTCGTTGGGCGTGAGCACAAGGCTCACTTTTAATTCTCAGATGGGAGTCGACCTGAAAGGTCGTTGGGCGTGAGAACAGAGCTCACTTATAACTCGCACTGGGGCGAGAGTCTGGGACTACCGACCAAAAAGGTCATTGGGCGTGAGCACGTGGCTCACTTATAATTCTCGCATGGGAGCCGGCCCGAAAGGTCGTTGGGCGTGAGCAGGCTCATTTATAACTTGTGACCGAGGCGAGACTGGGACTACCGACCTAAAAGGTGGTTGGGCGTGAGCATAGGGCTCACTTATAATTCTCGCATGGGGCCGACCTGAAGGTCGTTGGGCGTGAGCAGAGCTCACTTATAACTCGCCTGAGGCGAGAGTGGGACTACCGACCTAAAGGTCGTTGGGCGTGACAGGACTCACTTATAACTCTCGCATGGGGCCGACACGAAGGTCGTTGGGCATAAACGAGCTCACTTATAACTTCGCCTTGGGCGAGTGCGGGACTACCGACCTAAAGGTCGTTGGGCGTGACAGGGCTCACTTATAATTCTCGCATGGGAGCCGACACGAAAGTCGTTGGGCGTGAGCAGGCTCACTTATAACTCGCCTGAGGCGAGAGTCTGGGACTACCGACCTAAAAGGTCGTTGGGCGTGAGCACAGGGCTCACTTATAATTCTCGCATGGGAGTCGACCTGAAAGGTCATTGGGCGTGAGAACATAGCTCACTTATAACTCGCACTGAGGCGAGAGTCTGGGACTACCGACCTAAAAGGTCGTTGGGCGTGAGCACAGGACTCACTTATAATTCTCGCATGAGAGCCGACTTGAAAGGTCGTTGGGCGTGAGAACAGAGCTCACTTATAACTCGCACTGAGGCGAGAGTCTGGGACTACCGACCTAAAAGGTCGTTGGGCGTGAGCACAGGGCTCACTTATAATTCTCGCATGGAAGCTGACCTGAAAGGTTGTTGGGCGTGAAAATAGAGCTCACTTATAACTCGCACTGAGGCGAGAGTCTGGGACTACCGACCTAAAAGGTCGTTGGGCATGAGCACAGGGCTCACTTATAATTCTCGCATGGGAGCCGACCTGAAAAGTCGTTGGGTGTGAGAACAGAGTTCACTTATAACTGGCACTGAGGCGAGAGTCTGGGACTACCGACCTAAAAGGTCGTTGGGCGTGAGCACAGGGCTCACTTATAATTCTCGCATGGGAGCCGACCTGAAAGGTCGTTGGGCGTGAGAACATAGCTCACTTATAATTCTCGCATGCAATGCGCCTGGTTGGCTGCTCAGATCAGGGGCTGTCTAGGCAGGGCTACTTGCCCGGATGGTCCGAGCAAGCAACACCCCACAGGCCCGCCTGATACTCCTCTGATCTGACATTCACTTCTGCTGACTTGCTTTGTCTCATTCACGACCCTTTTGAATTGCCTGGCGTCTGTAGCTTTATGAAACTTCCCGCCTAGCCTTGAGCCTTTCACGAAGAATGCTTCTTTTTTGAGGCCACGCCCTTTCATGATTACCTTACCTTGTCGATCTTTAATGTGTTTCAGCTCGCGATGACACCTGTCTGATGCCTTTACTGCGCACGCTTCCTGACGCCAGCCTCTGACCCTTTTTTGCACCCTTCGGCGCGTATTTCCCATCAGACTGCGCTGGGGCGTGTTACCCCAAAAGATACTCGGCTCGACTCTCGATGTTTCCTAGGAATGAATGGGTTTTATAAACCCTAAAGGCAGTCCGCTTTCCTTACTTCGACGCTTCGCTATCCTCCTCCCTTCGTTCGCAGTCGTTTTTGGCAGTGCAACTCCTCGTTCTCCTGCTTACGCCCGACCTGTGACCTCTCTTGTCTTCATCCCCCTTGCCTGCTTGCTCCTCATAGTCATGGATGGTAAGGAACTCTTCTGGTATTCGCGTTACATCTCTGATTTAGACCATCACGACCTGTCTGCACTGCAATCCAACTTAGGGCTAGGCGCCGCATATGAGTTTCGTCTTCCCTCACCAGATGAACATCCTTCTTCTCCTCCCGAAGGTTTTATCACTGTTTTTAGGGATCAAATCTTAGGCGGTCTTCGCTTTCCTTTGCATCCTTTTTTCTCCGAGTTGAGCCAGTATTGCGGTATTGGTATCTCTCAATTTGCCCCCAATGTATTCCGAGCGGTCTGCGGAGATGAACATCCTTCTTCTCCTCCCGAAGGTTTTATCACTGTTTTTAGGGATCAAATCTTAGGCGGTCTTCGCTTTCCTTTGCATCCTTTTTTCTCCGAGTGGAGCCAGTATTGCAGCATTGGTATCTCTCAGTTTGCCCCCAATGTATTCCGAGCGGTCTGCGGAACCATCATCTTGTGCCGCATTTATCAAATTCCCTTGACTGCTAGACTATTCCATCACTTCTATTCCTTCCGGCGAGCCGAGGCGGGGGTATTCAACGTTTAGGCCAAGCCGGGCCATAAATTTTTTGATGACCTACCTTCTTCCAATAAAGGTTGGAGATCTCGCTTTTTCTTCCTCAAACCCCCCGTCCCCTTAGTCGTGCCTTCCCAATGGCATCCCATCCTTGCTTCAGACTTCCTTTTGCATATCCATGAACCTGCCTGCTCCGCAGCTGCGGACAAGCTGAAAGGTGTTGTTGTTCGCCTGTCTGTGCTGATGCTAGAAGGCATTCTGCACGCTTTTGGTCTTAGCCCTGTTTCCACGGAAATCGGAGCTCCTTTTGGTAAGTTGTTATTTATTGTATACTGCTCTTCGCTAACTGAGGTGCTTTTTCCTCTTATATTTGTAGTGGCGGCCCTCCTTCGCTCTTTTGCCAGTCAGGAGACACCCTCGGTGGCCGTTCTGCAAGCTCTGAATGAGGAGCTAACACAAGGCCTATCCTCTGACCCCGCTGTTTCCGCCGGTCCACAGCCCTCGGGACACCAAACCTCCGAGACGGTAGCTGCCTCGGCGCTTATTGAGCCACCAGCCTCCAGCCCTGCAGACTCAGCCATACCTCACCGCTCTGATCAACCTACGGCTGAGCCATCGCCTGCAGGACAAGTGCCTTCTCTCCCTCCAACTATGAAGCTGCGCCTGACACGCAAGGGCAAAAGGACGGCTTCAATCACCGCAACTTCTCCTCCACCTCCTCGCCGTCAACGCGTAGTGAGCATCTCTTCCCCCACCAGGTCCTCGGACACGAGCTCGACCCAGGAAACAAGCTTGGCCCGGCAGAAGGTCTCTGATCTGGAGGTGGCAGACCCGCCATTGGGTTTGACCGCTCCGATGCCCATCCAGAGTGTATTGCCTGCCCCGCCTTCGTCCTCTGGCGATCAGCCCCCGGACTCGCTAGCTCCCTCCGCCTCTCCTCTTCTTGGGCCTCCGAGCTCGGTCCTGCCGTCTCTGAACCTGGCTTCTGCAAACCTGGCTTTTGAAGCTTCCTGGAGGCTCCCTTCAAAGACCGACCCGGCCTACGTGCCCACTGCCGACCTATCGCCTATCTTTGGTAGGGTCGACTTCTGTGGGGACTTGGTTATCTCCTGGCAATCATCCAATCGACAGTTCTGGGAGAGCAATTCCCCTTTGGAGGAGTTTGATCAAATTGCTCGCTCCTTGGTAGCGGTAAGCTCTTTCTCTTCTTCTTCCTGGTATCCGTGTGTTTCTGTAACCCCCTTTCTCTTCTTCTGGCCACTTGCAGACCTGCTCCGCGAGTCTGAGCGTCGTGCAACGAGCAGCTGAGCTCCAACGAGAGAACGCGGTGCTCAAGGCACGTCTTCGGGAACTAGAGCACCCTGCGGCTCCCTCAGCTCCTCCTGAGCCTTCTCTTGGAAGCTTGGATGCTTATCTGCGTGCCGCCGGGGAGTCGGCGGCCTCTGCTTGGGCCATTTCCCATGCTGCCTTTGCTAAACTTCAACAGTTGGAGGCGGCTTTGAAGACGAGTGAGTCTTCCTTGGCTTTTGAAGCGGATCGTCATCAGGCGACAGTTTCTGAGCGGAAAGCCAGAGAGGCAGAGCTACTCTCCCAATCAGAGGAGTTGACGCTGCTACGGCAAGGTCAGGAGCTCTTGCAAATGGGGTTGGCCGATGCCCAGGCCCTGGCTAGTGCTGCCGCTAGCTGGGAAGCAACCATGCGGACTCAGTGGGAAGTGTGCCAAGCCACTCTCCAATCCTTGCAAGCGGAGTTATCGAAGGCCCAGGAAGCGGTGTCTCAAGGCCAGAGCGATTTGTCCGTGGCCCGCGTCGAGGCTGTGGAGAACCAGAACAGTTTGGAGGTGTACCGGGCTGACGAATCAGAGCGGCTAAAGGCGTACAAACTAGCCTACGTCCGCTCTTCCTTCTTCCTCCATAAGCTGGGACGCTGGATGGTCTTGTTGCTCTGTCATGGGGCCGCTAGTGGGGTCAGACAGGCCTTTGAGCAAGGTTTCCTACGCTCGGCACCTCCTGCCACCTTCTTGGACACAGCTCGCCTAACCAGGAAATTGTCGCAGGAAACCTTCCCTTCCTTCGAAGCGGATGAGGGACTTTTCCTCTTGGAGGATCCTCCCCCTGCGGCCGATCCAGCTCCCGGGGATATTTCTACCCAGGCCCCTCCTGTTGCCGCACCTGATGCGTCCGCTGATCCTGCGTCTCTCCCCATAGTGTTGGCCGACCTCGTACTCCTTCCGCTGGCCTCCGTTGATTCTGCGCCTTCTTCCCCGGATGTCGTATGATTGGCGATATGTTGTATTGTTCACCTTTTATGTGTTGATGCTGAACCTTCCGTGATTGTATTTATTCGCGTGATCTTACTGAACTTTGGATTGCCGTACTTAGCTTGCCCTTGCTTATTTTGCCTTTGCTACGTTGCTCTCCCCCCAATAGTCGCTTTTATTCCGAGCCTGGTGAGGGTCAGCTTTTACTTTTTGTCTTTGACGCATGTCCATGAAGCTCGCTGATCTGCTCCACCTTTCTCTCTGACGGCCGCTTCCGCCCACCTTTGTCCTTACGAGGCAATCACCTGTTTGGCGAAAAGTTGGCTGAACTGAGTGTGCCCCTTTTCCCCCTTTTTTCTCTTTCCTCTTTTTTCGTACCTCATGAGGTGCCTCGTACTTCGAGCCTTTGCCTTTCCTATAATGCCCTCTGGTTATATTCTCGAGGCTCATCGTAGAGCGCTCCTTGTCTATTTCTGCCCCTGTATCCACCATCCGTTGTTAACGTACGAGAATATCCTTCCTCCACCATACCTATAAGTATCTTCTTCCTCTCTCCCTTCTGTTATGCTTCGTCATCACCACGGAGCATTCAAACGCCGCCGCCGCCGCCGACTGACTTTCTCCGAGATCACGCCGCGCTCCTTCCTTTTTTCCTAGCCCCCTCTCTTCGTTTGTTCCTCCTACCTCCTGAGATAATCTCCTTTGCAATGACCTCTCCTTCTTGGGTTTCCTTGTTGGCAGAGCACTTCCCCGGCGCTTCAACTTTCGCTGAGTTGGATTGGGATGACCTACGGTACACTTACGAAATCCCTACTAGCTTTCGCCCCATCATCCCTACTGGTGTGAACTTGTACTTCGATCCCCTGCTTGGTTTTTGTACTTTCTTTACTGAGCAATTTGTATCTGGTCTTCGTCTACCCCCGCATCCTTTTCTGTCTGGAGTGTGCTGCTACTTTAAGATCCCCTTAGGTCAGCTAACTCCCAATTCCATAAAGATTTTATGTGGCTTTGTAATACTCTGCGAAGTTTGCGAGGTTTCCTGGTCCGCTCCCCTCTTTCACTGCTTCTTTGCTCTTGCTCGACACGCTGATGGTCTTTTTGACTTCCAAGCTCGTAGTCATACCGCTTTCTTCTCTCCTCTTCCTCCTCCCAGTGCTAACTGGAGGAAAAAATTCTTTTTTTTCCGATTTCCCGCAGAAGTAGACTGGCCTCTGTGATGGCAATCTGCGCTGCCTATGACTCCGGCGTTGCAAGACTTCCATATGGACCTCCTGTATACTGTGGCTGCGACCCGCATGGAGGATTGGCGCTTGAATCTGACGAGACTGTTGTCTGAAGACCTACTTTCCTTTTTTCGGCCGAGCTTCGTTTCCTCTGAAACATCGCACTCCTTGGGTAAGTTCACGCTGAGCTCCACCTCCCTTGCGATCATATTCTCCGCTAGAATAACCTTTCGTGTTGGTGCCTATAGCTGAGGTTCTGCATCGCGCCTCAGAGGTTATGTCTTTGCCCCTCGATGATCTGGAAATACTGCGACGCGGTCGGACAATCTTGGAGAGGAGGCTACTCCCTCATCTTGGATCCGCCTTATTTTGGGCAGCGACCCAGCCTACTTCCAACCCCGCCTCACACGATGCTTCTCCTTCACCTGCTGCCCCGAGCCGAGATCGGGGTAGTGCTCCAGCCGGCCGTATGGCCAGACGCGTCTTTCGAGGAGCCCCCCGGGCCTCCAGGCGTGGTCGCGCAGCCCTTCATCGTGCAGGTCGGAACTCATCCGGTCGGGGTGTCATAGACAGGGGTGCTGCAGCCTCTTCACAGGGTCAGCCTCGCTCTGATGACTCTGACTCTGATAACCAGCCCCTGCTTCACAGGCGTCGCCGAAGACCAGGTCTGACTTTATTAACGCTTGATTCTGTTCCTTATACTACCACATTACCCCTTGCTGCCGTCGTGACTGGCTCTGACATCACTTCCGTCTTTATTTTTGTTTTCTTTATCTGGCAACCTCTCCCAACCCCTACAGGGGAAGACCAGCTGCATTCCGCTCTGCCCCCACTCTTGCCGAGGAAGATAGCCCAGGCAATCGTCACGACCCCGTGCCAACTGAACCCGTTCCCGAGCCACCTCCTGCTCCTCCTGGTGCTGACACCGGCCCTTCTCAACCTTCCTCCTCCACCCGCCATCGTTACAGGACCACCATCCCCTCTGAAGCTGCTCTAGCTCGGCGGTTTGACGCCCCTACGAGCCTTCTGATGATGAAAGGTTGCCTCGGCAGTTTGTGGGCAGAGAGCATGGATCAAATGGGTAACGCGCCGCCGTTAGTCAAGATGGATAGGTTCTCGAAGTCCTGGGCCAAAGTACATACTCCTCACCTTACCCTTGCTATTGTATTACCTTAACTGAAGGTTAATCTTCCGCCCAGACTCACGCCGAATCTTTGGTGCTGAACCAATCCTTTCACACCCCTCCATCATGAAAGCAAAGAACTTCAGGAGAGAGTCTCCGAATTAGAGCTGTAGCTGAACGACCCTGCCCAAGCCAGCTATGCTTTGCGGGCGGAGATTCAAGCCCTAACCAATCAGACCGACCGTCAGAAACGATCCCTGATACAGGTGAAAGATGAGCTCCGAGCTATGAGGGAGGAGAGAGCTGCATCTGAGGCAGGGTATCAGCAACAGCTAGCCCATCAGGCTAAGGAAATACAATCCAAGGATACTCTTCTGCAGGAAAAGAACAATAAACTGGAGTTCAGGCGGCACAGTTGGAGACTCAAGGGGCTGAGCTGGAGGCCCTGAGGGCGGAACTATCCCAGTCTCGGGCGGCTTTGACAGGAGTATCCACTGCTCTGGCGGTCTATCAAGAAGGAGAGGCTGATCGTTGCCTGCGAAGTCGAAGGTCCTATCTGAGCTCTCCTGAGTTTTTATCCCAAGCTGGGGCACGCTTTGCTGCATCCGTACCCTACACGGCGGCTGGAGTTATCAGGCAACTGCATGCACAGGACTTCTTGAGGTCCGTCCCCTCCGCAGACTTTTTGAATCACGACCAAATCATTCAAGGCTTTCCGGATGAGATTTTTGCTCCTTTCAAATGATCTGTACCAGCCACTCAAGCTGAGAAATTGTTACATGTACACATGTCTTTTCGAATTTTTACTTGACTATCCTATTGTCTCCACGCCCCTCGCCTGACTCGGCCTACGTCAACAGAGTCAACCCCCTCAAACTCGATAGGGCTGTAGGTAGTTAGCACTCCAAGGTCGATCCAGCTTCCTTCCTTAAGCGTCCTGCAAATAATCGGCCCCCGATGTCAATTTCTTGATAACTTTGTATGGTCCGTCCCATTGAGGAGTCAACTTCGTCACTTCCCCTAAGGGCTTCATCTGCTTCCAGACGAGATCTCCTTCTCCGAAGAATCGGGGGATCACCCTTCTATTATAGTTTTACCTCATTCTCTGTCTATAGGCCTCCAACCGGGCAGCTGTTTGTTCACGGATTTCACTGACGAAATCTAGCTCAGCCAGCTGTCGCTCTGCGTTCCCTTCATCATACATCATTCTTCTCACGGACGGTATCCCGACCTCCAGAGGTACCACTGCTTCATTGCCATATACTAAATGGAAAGGTGTCAGACCTGTACTTTCTCGGGGTGTAAATCGATAGGCCTAAAATGCTCGGCTCGTCACCCAACCGCCTCTCGTGTGATCCACTTGACTTTGAGCCCCGCACTATTTCTCGATTGACTACCTCTGTCTCACCATTGTTTGATGAGTGAAAAGTGAAGGCCTGAGTTATGCCGAACCCCTTGCACCAATTTTGTATTTTGCGTCCTTGAAATTGTCTGTCATTGTCCGACACCAATTTGTGAGGCAAGCCGAATCTGCAAAAGATATTTTTCCATAAGAACTGGATCACCGCATCTTCAGTGATTTTGGCCAGAGCTTCCGCTTCCACCCACATGGAGAAGTAATCTACTGTTACCAGCAAGAAACGTCTTTGCCCGGTAGCCATTGGGAAAGGTCCTACGATGTCCATACCCCACTGGTCAAAAGGGCAATACACTATGGAAGTTCTCAGCAGCTCTGTAGGTCGGTGCGTCAGGTTCTGGTACCTTTGGCATGACAAACAAGTACTCACCAGCTTCTGTGTGTCCCTCTGCAAGGTAGGCCAGAAATACCCGGCCAATAGCACCTTCCGAGCCAGCGTTCTTCCACCTGCATGGTTGCCACAGCATCCCAAATGTATCTCCCGCAAGGCCTTATCTGCTTCTTCCATATTCAAGCACTTGAGCAGAGGTCTGGAGAAAGACCTTTTGTACAGTTGATCTCCAATCATAACATAAGAATGGGCCTGTCTCCTGAGCATACGTGCCTCTTCTAGGTTGGCGGGTACAATTTCCTGCTGGAGGAAACTCATTATGGGCGCCCTCCAATCAATAACTCCTCCCAGGTTATTTTGCAGATCGATCTGAGCTATAAGGAAGGTCTGCGCTATAGATCTGTCAAGTACCCAAGTAGTCAGGGAGCTGGCCATTTTAGCTAGTTTATCTGCCCTTTCATTTTCCGACCTGGGAATCTTGGTGACTGTGACTTCTTTAAAATCTTTCCTCATCTTCTCATAGGCTTCCTTGTAAACTTGCATCTTTTCGTTGTTTGCTTCAAAATGTCCGGTCACCTGCTGAGTTACTAGCTGCGAATCCGAGAATATTACGACTCTACTTGCCCCCACATGCCGAGCTGCTTGCAAACCTGCTAATAGGGCTTCATACTCTGCCTCATTGTTGGTAGCTCTGAAATTTAGCCGTACAGCCAGCTGCATAATGTCTCCCTGCGGAGATATTAGAAGTGCACCTACACCACTTCCCTGCTGGGTAGCTGATCCGTCTACATAAATTTTCCAGACCTTCTCCGAGTCTGCTTGATAAACTTCTGTCAAGAAATCCGCCAAAGCCTATGCTTTGATCGTGGTTTGAGGCTGATACTGTATATCATATTCCCCTAGCTCGGTCGCCCATTTGATAAGCCTACCCGCTACCTCCACCTTGGTGAGAGCTCGGCCCATTGTACTGTTTGTCAGGACAGTGATGGGATGCGCCAAAAAATACGGTCGGAGGCGCCGAGCCATTAGAATAAGTCCGTAAACCAACTTTTCCAGGGACGTGTACCGAGACTCAGCCCCCTTCAATAGATGACTAAAAAAATACACTGGCCGTTGTACACTGTCCTGTTCTTTAACCAGCACGGCCCCCACGGCCTCGGGGGTGGCTGACAAGTAGACCCAAAGGGGCTCTCCCACAACAGGCTTGAACTGTGATGGCAAGGACTCCAGGTATTGCTTTAGCTCCTCAAAGGCCTGTGTGCATTCTTTCGTCCACTGAAACTTGGCCGCTTTCCTGAGCACTTTGAAGAAGGGCGCCGCTCGATCTGCAGATCTGGAGATGAATCGGGACAGTGCTGTTATCCTGCCGACCAGCTTCTGTGTTTCCTTTAGATTCTGAGGGATCTGCATGTTCCGAAGTGCTTGAACCTTCTCCGGATTGGCTTCTATCCCTCGTTCAGTCATCAGGTAGCCCAGAAACTTCCCTCCTTTGGCCCCGAACAGACATTTCAGGGGATTCAGCTTCACCCCATATTGCCTCAGAGTCCCACAGGTTTCTTCTACATCTTTTATTAGACTGGACGCCAGGGGGGACTTGATCAGGATGTCATCAACATAGACCTCTACGTTCCGCCCGATCTGACTCCGAAAGACTTTGTCCATCATCCTTTGGTAGGTAGCCCTAGCGTTCCTGAGTCCAAATGGCATGACCGTATAGCAAAAAGTACCGTCGGTTGTTATGAAGCTGACTTTCTCCTGATCCTCCCTAGCCAAGGGTATCTGATGATATCCTTGATAAGCGTCTATCATGCATATCCTCTCACAGGCAGCTGTTGAATCCACCACCTGATCGATCTACGGGAGAGGATAATAGTCTTTGGGGGTGGCCCTGTTGAGGTCGCGAAAGTCTATGCACACCCTCCACTTGTTGTTAGGCTTCTTCACCAATACAACATTAGAAAGCCAGGACGGGAATTGCACCTCTCGAACATGTCCTGCCTTCTTGAGCTGATCCACTTCAGCTCGGATAATCTTATTCTGGTCGGCAAAGAAGTTTCTCTTCTTCTGCTTGACTGGCTTGGCCTCGGGTATAATATGCAGCTTGTGCTCAGCTACTTCTGGTTTGACCCAAGGCACCTCTTCCGGTGACCAAGCAAAAACGTCCCTATTGCGGATCAGACACTGTATCAGCTCCAACTTAAGCTCCGGTGGTAAGTCACTGGCAATGCGAGTGATGCTCTCTACTCTATCCGCATGCAGCCGGATTTCTTCCCAGGGGATAGGCTCCTCGGCCATAGGCAAAGGCTCCTCTTGGATAGCGTGTACTCCCCCATCCTACGTCCTGCGGCTCTTGCGCGCCTCCACACGGACCATGTCAATGTAGCAGCTGCGGGACACCTTCTGCTCTCCCTTGACTTCCCCGACCTGCTCGCCGACCGGAAACTTGATCTTTTGGTGAAAAGTGGAGACGGTAGCCCGGAACTCATGCAGAGCTGGCCTTCCCAGGATGACGTTGTAGGAGGAAGGCGAATCCACCACTATAAAGGTACTCCTCTGGGTGCGCACCAGTAGCTCAGTGCCCATGGAGATGGCTAGCTTCATCTGACCCATGGACTTGACTTCGTTGCCTGTGAACCCGTACAAAGAAGTGGTTAGGGGTTGGAGCTCAGCGGCGTCAATCTGCATCTCCTCGAACGCAACTCTGAATAAAATGTTGACCGAGCTCCCGGTATCCACAAAGACCCGAGCCACTCGGTTGTTAGTAATAACGACCTTGATTATGAGAGCGTCGTCGTGGGGCAGTTCCAGACCCTCCAAATCTTGTGGCCCCAAGTTAATGACAGGGCTAGATGCCTGCTCGTGGCTGCACCCCACAGCTCCCACATACAATCGCTGACCGTGTGACTTACGGGCTCGGCCTGAGTCCCCGTCAGTGGGCCCTCCTGAAATCATACCGATCTCTCGCACAGCAGCGTTGCCCCGGTTCTCCAATTCTCCGGCATCTCTTCGATCTTCCCCGAGGCCAGCTGGGTTAGCTGGGTCGGCTAGGTCGGGCCGGGTCTGCCGAGCACGCCCAGCTGCAGCCCGTTCTTCTTCCATTCTCTGTATTTGGAGCGCCAACTCCGGGGGAGGCAAGCCCTGCTTTGCAGCTCGCCTGGAGTCACGGGCGAATTGGAAACAGTTACTGAGATCGTGCGTCCTGGACCAATGATATGTGCAATATGGTGCTCCCCTTGGTCCAGGTCTGGGCGCGTGTATGGCAGCGACTCGCGGAGCTGGCCTAACTCCCTGAGCGGGCTGAGGGGCAGGCCTGGGTTGAACGCGCTGGAAGGGCTGAGCTGGCTGTGGTGCTCTCCTTTCAGGTCGGTTGCCAGGAGTCACCGTCTTTTCAGCCTTCCGCCTAGCGGCCTGAGCTTCCTCCACCTTGATGTAGCAAGAAGCTTTCTCCACCATATCATCAAAACTCCGGGCGGGGTTCTTGATGAGGTCCCTAAAGAACTCCCATTCTCGCAATCCGTGGGAGAAAGCGCTCATCAATATTTCTGAGGTGGCGGAGGGGACGTCATTGGCCACCTGACTGAACCGGTTGATGTAGCTTCGCAAGGGCTCGGTCGAATCCTGCTTGAGAGCAAAAAGACAGTAGTCGGTTTTTTGATACTTGCGGCTACTGGCGAAACGGCGTAGGAAGGCCGTTTTGAAATCCATGAAGCGATTGATGGACTCTGGGGGCAACCCATCGAACCACTTTTGCGCCGACCCGGACAGGGTGTGTAGGAATACTCGGCATTTGACAGCATCGCTGTATTGATACAAGATAGCCGCGTTCTTGAACTTCCGCAGGTGCTCTTCCGGATCCTTGCTCCCATCATATTCTCCAATGTTCGGGGCTCGGTAACCCCTAGGCAGGCTTTCCCTCAGGATCTGAGCCGAGAAAGATACCTTGTCGTCCGGATCTTCAGACAGATCTCTGGCAGAGGCTATAGTTTTTCCTTTCCCTGCATCCCGGGGTGGATGTAGAGAGCTCTCTGCCACCGACGCTTGTGGCTCTTCTTTCTTCGGACTATGCTCGCGAGGTCCAGGCTGATGATAGTTGCGGCGAGGCTCTCGGAATGAAGTACGAGGGAGTTCTTCCTGCTGCTTTCTCTTTGAGCCCCTGTCGGAGGCAGGAACTGGTTCTTTAGACGCTTCGGGCGCCAAGCGAGGTCGTGAAACCGTTCCTTGTTTTTCAGAGGCGGCTTGCTTCCTGACCTCCTTGAAGAGCTCGTACTCCCCCGCAGTCATGGTGACATTAATCCTCCTGCTGGAACTTCGGCCAGAGTCCTCCATCTTCACTCTTCGGATCAGGCTATTGTGTTTCCCACAGACGGTGCCAAATTTGATGCTGTCCGAAGGCTGAGTCGGATGGAGGCTGGTCGCGGTGGCCTGGTTGTTGACGGAAAGTCGTAGGTGATCCGGCTCCCACGGGTGGCTGACGCTGATGCAGGACCCTGCGCACACTCAGACAATCCCTCCTCTCACGTTAGAGACCAGAACCCAGGGAAAAAGTCCCCGGATTAGGCCCTCCGACGCTCAAGTCAAGTCCTTTTTCCCCAGAAAAAACAGAGAGAGTCGAAAATGAAAAGTTGTGAAAGGAAAAAAATGACGAGAGTGCGTGTACCCGCGTACGAGAAATCTCCTCCTTTTATGCACCCGCCTTGCTTCCAGAACCTGCCAACCTGTCAGAAAATGTTAGACACTGGGCTTTGTCGTATATCCCCGACACATGTCGTACTGCTATTGGTCCTGAAGGCATCTTCTTGTTTAGGAACCTTCGCCTTTACACAGGGGTTTTGTCTCGTAGTGAGGGGCATCTGTCAGGCTGCCATTGGTTATGAGAGCATCCTCTCGCTTAGGAACCTCCGCCCCCGTACATCTCCCTGGTATGCAATGATTACTCTTGACGAACAATTATGATCCTCCGACTCCTGCACAGCTTAGCTCGTCCTATTTATCGCGGTCTGCATCTACCTCACACCCTTCGACCAGATCTCGCCTCTATGCGTTACTTGTTAGTCTGGCTAACCCTGAACAGCCCTGTCGATCACGATCTGTATTCTGTACCCTGTATTTGTCGACCCTCGACTGTAAGCCCGTAGATCGGGCTGTCTTCACACAGCCCTGTCGCTTCCGACCCGTGACTGGTGACTTGCACTTCCGGATCTTTGAGTCGCAGACCTGCATACCGAGCCGTCTCTACACAGCCCTGCCGCTTCCGACCTTTAATTTGTGGCTTGCACTTCCGGGCCTTCGAGTTGCAGACCTGCAGACCGAACCGTCTCTACACAGCCCTGCCGCTTCCGACATTTGATTTGTGGCTTGCACTTCCGGGCCTTGGAGTTGCAGACCTGCAGACCGAACCGTCTTTACACAGCCCTGTCGCTTCCGACCTTTGATTTGTGGCTTGCCCCTCGACCATAGGCCTGTAGCTTGCGCTGCCTCTACCCGGCTTTGCCGATCCCGACCTGTATCCCAGGTTCCGCTCGCCGACTTCCTTTGTTTTCCCACGGCCTCGCCTGCTTGAACAACCAGTCTGCCTGACCTCTGCCTGTTCCATAGGCTAACCTTTTGACTGCCTAGTCAGCTTGACTATTTACCGTCACGTCCTCTTGACTTTTGATCGCTATATGGCCGTGACCTTCTTCACCCTTTCCTCTTGGGCCCCTCCACTACTAACCGTATCATCAGAGAATGCCTAGTGTCAGAATATGTCGGGTGATAGAGCATGTAGAACAGTCTTCCTCTAGATAGAGGAAGATTTCATTATATGTGATCCTGTCCGAGTGTGAGTAGACAGACACTAGGAAGGTGACGCTCACGTTGACTGGATGTCGACTGAAGATAGCATGGACCTCCGGCGAGCTAAGCCTGCAACCACAAAGTTGTTAGTGCCGAGCCGGGGAGGGGTTCCTGGCGATGACCCTTCGACGCTCAAGTTAGCTACCGACGGCAAACAAATGAAGTAGAGAAGAAAGGAGCAGCAACATGACTTTAGCTACAGTAGTGAAAACATACCTCCACTGAAGCTTTGGGACTTCTTATATAGAGCTTCCTAAAGGCACATGCACGCTTCCAAAGATGTGCATGCTTCCTAAAGCATACCTGAAAAGATCGTGTCAGAAAAACGTGTCTATCGCTATACCTTAACAGCCCGAGCATATCCTGACGTGACAGTGGAAGCTTCCACCGTACGATTCTCTGTTTAACCACGTCGCCGATCATGCCGCCTGTCGATGACACTGATCCCTAGGAAGATATTGTCAACTGCTCCCTATATCTGTTATTGGGCCGAGAGGGAGAGCCGCTCGGCCAGTCTGCCATCATGGTGATACGACGGTCGGGCCGAACGTCCGCTCGGCTAGTGATTAGCTATCCGATTCCGCCTGGTCAGGCAAAGGCTCCTTCGTCTGCCGGGTCGAGACTGCGTCCACTGCTCGGCCGAGTGGGGCGGTCGCTCGGTCTTCGTCTTTCCCTGCTTGAGTTTCATGAGCGTCAGAAGCTCGGTGTCCGACCAAGCTGTCGAAGTGTTGGGCCAGCTACTCTTCCTGCTAATTGGGAAGGTAGTTCGCTTGATCGAACGCCTGCTCAGGACGTTGACCACTTTGACCTCCTGTCGGACGAGCCCCACCTTACCACCGGATCAATTATTAATAACTCTAATAATCTATTTTAATATTTTGAAGGATAAATAATAATTAATTTAAATTATAATATTTAAAAAATGAATAATAAAATTAATAATTATTTTAAGAGTTACTATTTTTAAAAGATTAATTGAATATGTCTATTTGAGTTTATGGTCGTTCCGTGAAACGCTATATATTTTCCTCAAACTAGCGCAACGTTCAAATCCAAACCAGCTCAAAAAATCTTGAATACCCTAAATATTCTCTGAACACGCACCGAGTAATTGATAGAGATCCCCTTCTTCTTCTCGAACCATCCTGGGAGCGCCGCAGCTCGACGCCGATCCAGCCGGAAAGGCAAGCAGAGGCCCCTCTTCTACGTTACCGACCCATGGATTGTTTACGACTGCTATACTTGTCAAACCGATCAGCCCCTTGAGTCGGTGCCTACTACAAGGCCTAGCTTTGTTGCCATTCCCGTCTACTTCCTCCTACCAGACGCCGCCGCCAAACCTACTGGGCCGATTCGACCGGAAACCTCCAAGTCAGGCGCCGCCGCCATCGCCATCCAGAGAGTCTTCCGAGGCCACCTTGTGCGCAAGAACATCGAATTAGTTTCCCAGGTCGCTTTTGACTTGGGAGAAATTGAGGGAAGGATCCACCTCAATGAGGCGAGGTTGCGGGTGAACCCCAAGGAGCGGCTGCGGATGAATGAAAGATGCCGGTCTTGAGCTAACGGAGCAAGAGATTAAGAGGAAACCAATGGAGGGCGTTGTGCAACTGCCAGAGGATTCTGCCGGAATGACTGTGGGAAATGGGCATGGTTCGACGGAGGTTGCAGGGATGGAGTTGCTGCTGCAGAATGTGATGGCGGAGAGCGAGAGGCTGCAGGGGCTGGTGGCGACCTTGTGCGAGTGGAACACGGAGCAATGTAGGCTGATGACAGGACTGGCGGACAGGGTCGAGAACTTGTTGCGGACGGTGCAGAGGATGGAGAATAGGACGAAGTGTGCTCGCTGTTCCCCCGTAACCTGAGAAGTTCATTTCATTCTTTTGTAACCATTATCATCTCTGACATCCCTAGTACAATTCAAGGTTAGCTTATAACCTAGTTCATTTCATTCTTGTTGGTTGGCAAACTTTTTTTTTTTTTTTTTTGGTTTGTTTAAATTTGATATTATGGTCAAGTTTCAAACTAAATCCATGCAAATAATTGAGTTAAATATCAAATTCTCCCTATCTAAAGCAACGTATCTGACATAGTTCGTAAATCCTCTCCTCCTATTTCTATGAACTCTTCTGGTTCTAGCATAAGTTAAAAGTCAATCCCTGCGAGCCTCCTCCACAGCAAAGTAGAAAAAATGTCTCAAGTGAAAATTGAAGATTTGAGCCCCTCCTACCATTGGCGTGAAACCTTATTACCCAAAAGGCTTGAAACAATATATTATGAGCACTCTTGCCACACTAGCTAGTAGTTTGTTTATGAGCCCTTTTGAGTCGTTAAGGTGTTTTGGCTAAGAGTTTTAAAAATTGTTTTTGATCTCAGCTATTCTAATAATGTTTTTGATCTTTATCTTGATTTTGAGCCAAAACACATTGATGCTCCAAAATTGGTCATAATCAATTCTTATGGCACAATTGCAACGAAAACAAAAAAAATCATATGGTCTGACAACGTTACTCCTAAGTTAGTGATTATGAAGGAGCCAACTAGAATTGATTGAACTCTTAATTTAGTGATTATTACTTGGATATAAATATTTTGTCCAAACTCTTGCATTTGGTCGAGACTATCAAGTTGATTGAACTCTTAATTTAATTGGGTTCACACTCTCCAATTGATTGAAATTGCTGGGTTGATCTCCTTTCTTGACTTACCATGAACCAAGTAGGGCTTCACTCAGACTATAAGTACTGTATCTCTACCTAGCTAAATTCATTATCTTCGATGATAGTTCTCAAATATATAAAATTAAGATTATATTTGTTGGGTAAAAATTAAGTGGGCGTCGATCATTTGTATTTTCGTCAGATGGGCATTCCATTTAAAGCAACCTATCCAAAATATCTTTACATTATTTGATCATTCGACAATGTAGAAACTAACAACTAGCTTATATAATTATAAAAGTTAGCTTCTAGCTTCCACAACAGGTAGACATTAGCAACTAAATTCTACAATATATTATATGATTATTCGACATTGTAGAAACTAGCAACTAGTTTCTACAATGGTCTATCATTTTGATTTTAATTTTCTAAATGATAACTTGATTAAAAGAGCATTTCAATGAGTAAACTAAGCGATAAAGACTTCATGACACTCATTACATTTCAAATAAATATAATCTAATTATTATCTAGTATGCAGAAGTTAACATATAGCAGCTACTTACTAGGTTAAAGCTAGTCGACATACGTTGTAGAAATTACATGCTAGCTTTTATAACAACACTGAATCCAGAGGTATTTTTATAATAAAATCATGAGAGTAATACTCATTTGACTTTTTTTTTAAAAAAATGGACGTTAATATGATGTTTCTATTAGACATTATTTGGATATTTTGTAGTAGTTTTTTTACATGAACTCTTAAGCTCCTATGCCTCTAGTTTTTAATATCATCAATGTTATTTGTTCTAAAGATCACCTCTTTATGCTTTTCAATTCTTTGAATTCAGTAAACTTTCCAAACTTACATTTTATTATCCTTCTCACGTTTGAATTTAACTTGTTGCTGGCCGCTTTGGAGTTCACCTTATTTATATCTTTGGTCTTAATGCACTAATTAAGCTTGATTTATGTCCCCTTTGTTTTGCCTCCAAATTCATCTTGTTATAGATATCTAAGCAAACCAAATCAACTAGACTCCATTGAGACACTATATATGTTCCCTGAGCTTCATTTGCACTCAACTAAATTTTGTCTATTCAAACATCATAAACACAGCATAAGACTAATTTAAATTCTTTATCAATCACATCAAATAATATGATCGGACTTGATCGCTTGAGAATATCATTGTAAACAATTAAATTAAGTTAGAGAATAAAAACTTATATAAAAAAATAGAACAATAAATAACTCAAAGCTCTCTTCGAACTAATCTTTCAACCATGTCGTCCCTAACTAATTTGTCAGACCCATTTTGTTTCTTGTATGAACTTTTTTTTTTTGTTTTTTAAGTAATCAAGAAATTCTGCTCTTCAAATTGATCAATCTTAAAAAGGATCATTTGGCTCTAAATTTTTTTTATTGACCATTGACGTAAATTAAAACACACTCGTTGGAATTTAAATCAAATTCTTCTAATAATATTTTAATATTTCCGGAATAGTGAAATAAAAGTATCATCCCGGGAGAGGCACGAAGAGGCCCCTCTTCTTTGTCGCTGACCCACGGAGTCCTCCCGACTGCTATCCTGGTCAAACCAATCAGTTCCCTGAGTCGGCGGCTACTCGTGCACCAGAGCCGGAGCCTGCCGCAAGGCCTCGCGTTGTTTCCATCCCTGTCCATTTCGGCCGATCTAACGTCGCCGCCAAACCTGTTGACCCGATTCGCCTGAAAACCTCCAAGTCAGGCGCCGCCATCGCCATCCAGAGAGTCTTCCGAGGCCACCTTGTGCGCACAAACATCAAATTACTTTCCCAGGCCACTTTTGAGGTGGGAGAAATTGAGGGAAGGATCCACGCCAACAAGGCGCAGTTGCGGGTGGACCTCAAGGAGCGGCTGCAAATGAATGAAATGCTGATGGCGCAGCTTCTCCGCCTCGATTCCATCCGCTGGGTCAGGGAGTATCGGAGAAAGGTGATCCGCAAGGAGATCGCGCTACAGGAGTTTCTCGATGGGATCTCGGTCCAATCTGTAGAATCCCCCAATTCGGTGAATTCACAAGCAACTGCGGAGAAGAACTCGAATGATGTTGATTCCAGTGATATGTCTATCGATATTGTCTCCAATACGATTTCACAAGACACAATTTGTGCCGTATCCGAGGATGTCTCTCAAAAGAGTAAAGACCCAATCCTTGCAGAAAAGAAATCGGATGCCAATGTGCTCGATGAGGGATTCAAAGCCCAAGATCCCCTAGCTTGAAGGAATGATTCTGAGGAGGAGGAAAGTATGTCGGAAGATGAAGGAAGCAACCTGCAACTCTCCGCCGAACACCTATTCGCAGAAAGATCCCGTGGCGAGTTAGCGGAGCACGAGACAAAGGTTGAAGCAATGGAGGAAGTTGGGGAAATGCCAGAGGATTCTGCCCGAATGATCCCAAAGTTATATGGTTCAATGTGCTCTGCATGTTGAAGACAAATAAATGATTTGAACAAGTGAAAATTGAAGTTTTGATTTATTTTTTATCCATGATTTGAGCCCTCGGACCATTAACGTGAAACCTTAATAGCCCCACTAGTAGCTTGTTGATGAGCCCTTTTGGGTCATTAAGGTGTTTTGGCTAAAACATCTTAATGACTAAAAGTGTTAAAAATTGAGACATATAGAACCCATTTCATCTCTAATAGTCTAATAATGTTTTTGATCTTTATCTTGATTTTGAGCCAAAACATGTTATGCTCCAAAATTTGAGCAAAAGCATGCTATGCTCCAAAATTGCTCAAAATCAATCATTATGGTATATTTGCAACATAGATAAAGAAAATCATATGGTTTGATGACATTACTCCTAATTTAGTGACTATCTAGGAGTCAATTAAAAATTTTTATCAATCGACTATTATTTGAATATAAATATTTTATGAGTTTCACTAAAACCACTGAGTATTGTACTTCTATCTAGTTAAACAAATTATCTTCAATGAACCTTCCCAACCATATAATTGCAAGATTATATTTTTCTAACGTGATCTCTTAAGCTCCTATGCCTTTAGTTTTTTAATATCATCAATGTTATTTCCCCTAGAAGTCTATTTGTAAAAAAATTCTAGCTTAATCCTCTAATTTTCTGGAAGTCTATTTGTAAAATTTCTTATCTCGTCTAAAGAAGTTTCAAAGTAATGCTCAAAGATTGAAGGATTAGAATAGGAAGATTTCATAGCTTATGTGAAAAACCTACTTCAAAATTTCAAAATTACCCTTCTTATTTATATTTTTTATTTTTAATTGACATAATTTATTCAACTTACACTAATTCATCTTGGGATGATAAATTTGACCTTATAAAAAATTTTCAGTCATCAAAGTACATTAGATTAGCTGCCTACTAAAAGAAATTCTTAGATTAATCACCTACTAAAAGAAATTCATCCATTAATTCGTTGAAGTTGGGATTCAATTCTTAAATACCTAGAAAATTAAAAAAAATTATCCTACCGTTGCACCATTATCCCAAGAGCAAATTAGTCTTCTCATACAACTAGGATAGTAATAAGTCGGCTTCAAGTCGGATTGAATATTCTCCGTTTTTATATCCATCAAGTATCGAATATTCATCCCCATACTCATTAAAAAAAATTAAATATCTTCTAAACTAATAATTTTTCATTTCCAATCTATCATTATTCAAGAAATGTATATTAAAATTAATCTATATATATAAAGATTAAATATCTACATAGTCGATTCCCAACCTTAACAAAAAAAAAAAATAGTTAATAAATTTTTAATATATATATATATATATATATATATATATATATATATATATATAAAATTTAATTAAATATTCAGAATATTAATAATTCATCTATACCCTCCTCTTTAGGGTTAAATATTAATTATCCTCTATTTGATTTGTTTTGTCATCCCTACAGGTGGATAGAAAGCCGGTCTTCATATTATATTAGTTTTGTCGTAAGGATCTAATCAATGCATGCGTTAGGCCAACCTCCTTTCTTGACCATATGGTCAACCATCAGGCCTACCTCTTTCTTTACAAAGTCGTGCTGCTGCCGTCAACGAAGCTTTCCAATTAGTGCCGTACGAATATCGAACATGAGAATCTATCACTATAAAGTTGCACAATCTAATTAGATCAACTCCCCAAATTTGAGGTGGTTGACTTGTAGTTGCGTTAAGAAAAGGGTTGCCTTAACACTCCCCGTTCAACAAGGCATTGACGATTCTTCCACGACACTTTTATTGCTTTCAGAGAAACAATGCCCTTCAATTTTTTAGTGTCTATCTACGGTCCTTTGTATTTACAGAAGTCATAGATTCACAATCGAAACTATAGCTGGATCTTTAGATGGAGAGATAATATCAAGACTTCTATTAATGTCTCATGCTATATTAAATTAGAGACGGTGAGAATAGAATTAGTAAGGATATCTAGTCAAGTTTTTGTAATTCAGGGTTCTAGATCTAAGAATAAGAAAAGATGATTTAAAAAAGAAAAAGAAAAGGGAAAAAAAACTAATGTTGTAACTGATTTGTTATAACTATGACAAGAAGAGTCATTTTGTTCACAATTATACTTAATCAAAAAATGTAGATCCATGTTTAACTGCTTTTTATAAGTATTATGTTGCTAGTTCAGTGTTATTAACTGATTTTTATCTTTTGTGGTTATAAATTTAGGAGCAACGAACCATGTAACTCGTGATTGAGTTATATACATGGAGTACCGTTGGATACTAGTTGACAACAAAGGGATATATGTGGAAAATAATGCAAGAATTGAAGTCAAAAGAGTTAGCACTTGCGAACTCAACCTACACATACCTTATTTCTACATGATGCTCTTTATGCTCCTGAGATGCGACAGAATTTGGTTTCCATTAGTAGGCTTTTTGATTTGGATTATTGTATAAACTTTTTAATCCATGTGTTGAACTTCAAATTAACTCTATGTGAATTGGGTGTAGTTATCTAACGAATAATTTCATGGTTCTTGATGTAGAATCGGATATTAATTATGGTATTAATGGCTATTTTTTAAATATTGCTCTTTCTAATGGTACTAATATTAATGATGAAGTTTGGCATGTTAGCGTATGACATATTGGACAAGAATGAATGAATATATTATCTAGAGAAGGTCTATTAGGCACTCATGCAAATATTGACTTATTTATATGTGAGCATTATCGTGCTGGAAAAGCAACTAGGAAACCATTTGGTAAGACTATTAGAGTTGAATCACCATTGTAATTAATTCATTCGGATATTTGTGGTCCGATGAATGTGAATGCTAGACATGAGGGTTTATGTATTTATTGATGACTTCACACGTTTTGGTCATGTGTATTTAATTTATCATAAATTTGAAGGGCTATTGGGAATAAGTGGATTCTTAAAATTAAGAGGAAAATAGATGGATTGATTAATCAATACAAAGCTCGGTTGGTTGCAAATGGAGCGTATTGATTTTGAGGAGACATTTTTTCCTATTGTGAAATTTATGTTAATACGTGTCATCTTAGCTATAGTAGCACATTATGACCTGGAATTACATCAGATGGATATAAAAATGGTTTTCCTTAATTATAATATTGACGAAAAAATCTATATTGCACAGCCAGAAGGTTATATTGTTGAAGGCTAAGAGAATAAAGTATGTAGACTTAAAAAGTCTATATATGGGCTAAAGCAAATGTCAAGACAATGGAACATAAGATTTAATAGAGTCATTTTATCTTATAATTTCAAAATGATTAATAAGAATCATTGTGTTTACCTAAGAAATGAGAAAGGAAAGTTTGTCATCTTATTATTATATGTTAATGATATGCTAATAGTTAGAAATGACATGAAGTTTGTAATAAGAGTCAAATAAAGACTTTCATCACAATTTGACATAATAGATATGGGAGAAGCTGTGTACAACTTAGAAGTAAAAATTATTAGAGATCAATCGAAAAGATTTTTTGATTTATCTCAAGAGGCTTATATCACTAAGATGCTACAACACTTCAATATATAAGATTGCAACATTGAACAGAGACCTATAGTGAGAGGTACTATTTTGAGCAAAAGTATATATCCCAAGACTCCTGAAGAGATAGCCAAAATGAAGAAAAAAAAGCATATGTTAGTGTCATTGGTAGTTTAATGTACACTATGTTGTGTACTCATCCTGATATAAGCTATGTTATTGGCTTAGTTAGCCGTTTTTAGTCAAACCTAGAATCTGTTGGATCGAGTAATTCGCTAGAGGGGGGGTGAATAATGATTTAGAAATTCGAGTAGAAAATTGAGTACGCGGCGAAAAAAAATCGAAAATAGAACAATGCTAACACAAGTAATTTTTTACTTAGTTCGAAGCATTTGTCGACTCCTACTCCAAGGCCCGCACTCGTTGAGTGCTTTTGTTGGGCAATCCACTAGCAGTTCAAAAATGTGATTACAATTAAGGTACAAGAACTTTGGAAAAGAAATACCGACAACAGTAAAGTAAATAAAAGGTAGCACGTTGTCGGAGTAGCTTCGCAGCGTCGCATGAGCACAGCACAGCAGAGCAAGTGTTGGAAGATCTTGTTGTGAGTTGTTCTTTTCTCCAGGGCTCACCCTCCTTATATAGAAGGCTTCGGGCGCCCGGATCCCTTCCGGGCGCTTGGAGTGTAACGTAGCCCAGCCAAGCATGAAGCTCCACGCGGCGAAGCGGCGATGAGGATAGAATTTGCATTCCGAGCGTCCGGATCCCTTCCGGGCGCCCAGATCGTCTAGGCACCCGGACCTCTATTTTCCAGCAACCTGCAAGAAAACGTTAGTCCGAGGTAAAATGCAAAACTACCCTGCAAAATAAAGTGTTAACACAGTTTCAAAAAGAATAGTAATTAGATTTCGTCTCGCCGAGACCAGAATCTAGTCAAGATCTCAACTTAGAGTTCCAAAATGGTTCTAAGTTAGATCGATGCCTAAGTTACCTTTCCGGGAATGCGTCCTCACAGTCACTCTCCTCGAGTGACTTACCTTAACTTACTTGCCAGACGTCCGGTCAATCCTTCGACCCGTCTGGACTTTGTGCTAAACATTCAGTCAGTCCATCGATCTGTCTAGACTTCATGTCAGCTATCCGATCGTCCCGTCGACCTAGCTGGGCTTCATGCCAGACATCCGATCAACCCGTCGACCTGTCTAGACTTCGTGTCAGCTATCTGGTTGGCCCGTCGACCTAGCTGGGTTTCTTCTGCACACTTGGTCAAAGTGTTAGATCACAATGAAACTAACTTAGCCTACTTTGTCATTCATCAAAACTTGAGTTAGACTGTGAGTGCTAATCACACCAACAATCTCTCCCTTTTTGATGCAATGCCAACCTGGATTAAGTTAGTAAAAAATATGCAAGTAAAACAAGAAATTATAAGGTTTTTAAAGTTAGTCTTGTTTTATTTGTGGTATTTTGTTGTTTAACTAATTTAAACCATCTAACCCTTTCCCTTTGTCATTCATCAAAAACAACACAGAACATACAAAAATAAGCGATTAAGGAAGTAAAAGACAGTGCAATAGAAAAGTTGAATTAAGGTCAGATTGACTTGGGGGAGTCTAACATAGAAAAATTTTGCTTTAAAAATTCTTTTTCCAAATAGCTAAGTTTATAAAGATAATTTAGAAAGATAACTTTGTAAACTTTAAAGTAATTTTTAAATATAAATTTTGTAAAATTAGCCTAATTTTCAAGCTTATAAATTTAAAACACTTTTCGAATATAAAGGCTAACTTTCAAGTATACTGACTTTTCAAAAGTAAGATTGTCAAAGCCAAGTTTATAAAATCCAAATTTCAACACTAAGTGGATAAACTCAATTTTCAAACTTAAATTTGTAAAATCCAATTTTCAAAACTAACTTTAGAAAATCTAATTTTTAAAAGTTTGTAAAATCTAATTTTCAAATCCTAATTTTCAAAACCAAGTTAAACTTCGATTTTCAAAGCTAATAAGATTCGATTTTAAAAAGAAACTTAGTTAGTTTTTAAAAAAAGATTTAAAATATTTTTAAGGAAATATTTTTCAAAAACTAATTTCAAAATAAGTATTAAAACAGTTAATCCTCCCCCTGAACCTGACATAACAAAAGTTGTCTAACCAATTTGTTACTTACTATCTATCAAAGGATAGCAACTTTCACTTGATTAGTCAGGTTAAGTCAACTGTAATCAGTTAGTGTTTAACTAAACTGAATAACTTAACCTGATTAATATTGATTTTGTATTTAACGCCCAGACTTATATCAATGCACTGAAATAGCATCTTATGTCCAGATAATCTGCCTATGCATCTCACCCCTTTCTATGTTCAACAATCACAAACAAGGTAGTCCTAGTGTGTTGGTGAGATGCTAAAGTACTAGTCCTATAGGAACATGTTTTCTAAGGAATTGATCTAGTTTAAGACTAAAATTGATTTTTTGAAAATCTAAAAATGAAAGTTTTATCCTAGAATTTAAAAACACTAATTTTGAAAACAATTTTTGTAAATTAAGAATCCTAGTCTATTAATCAGAAAAGGATAAGTCAATATTTGAGAAAATATAACTAAGTCAAAATACAATAGTCACGATAAAGTACATATAGTAACGATCTAGTCTATCGGAATGATGAGGAGGGTAGTACTAAATATGTTTATATCTGCATCGGCATGTCACTATTTATTTCTGAGCATGTCTTGTTTGTTACTTGATTAGTGTTCATGCCCTGTTTGTTATTTATGTTATGGAGGTAGTAATATGCCATGCTTTATTATATATATCAGACTGGTTAGATGTCATACCTGACCTATGTACCTAGATCATATTATTTGATCCACGTATTTGGTACATTTTTGTTTTTATGGAGGTAGTAGGATCAGGATATTTCTATGTTTAGTGGCATACACCATCTCGCATGATTGCATGATATGTGATAGTCGGCTCCATTATTATTGAGTGCATCGCCAGTTACATGGGTCTGCACACACATCCACTCATAGGTTAGTGGTTTTTATTCAGGCAGGGTGTGTGCAGCAAGTTGCTCTGTTTGACTCCGTTGGTCCGCTCATGAGTAGTGTGACGCGGACTCGTAGTCGGTAGGGATCCCTCCTCTGGACTGGCTCAGGGAAATGAGAGCATTGCACTCCCCCACTTATGATTTGGGGTAAGAAGATAGGTGTACTCCAACAACATCCCTTCCACTCGGTCGCTCAGGAGCAGTGATGACAGAGTGCACGGTTATCACAGCCCTACCCACTCGGTCTCACCATCGTGTGTGAGATGGTTGACTGGCTTCAGGAGTGACCAGGACATGTTATTGGCATCATATGCATTATTTGCATTTATTGCACTTTATATGCTGCATATTGGATGGATGCATTGTTTGGCATGCATACAGGATTTACGATACTCTAGGTCTGACGACCTTGATATTCCTATACCCATGTCTTGGTTAGTACATATATTCCTTTGTTTTATAGTTTTGCATTTTCTATATGATATCCAGGAGACTGTGCGCATATTTATTACTGCCGGTTATTATTTACTATGCATGTCAACTAGGTATCCGTTGAGTGTTGGACTCACCCCCGTTATTATCATTCCAGGTTGAGGCTATTCGGAGGAGTTCCAGTCGTTAGTCCCCTCTCCAGGTTGTGAGGATTTCCATTTTGGATGCTTACTTTGGTTTTTCTTATTATGTTAGACTATGTTTCAGACTTGTGTCTTCTGGTATTTGGATTTTGTACGATCCTTTGTTATCGATGGGTTTTTGTTTGGATGTATGCCGGATTTATGTTTTATGGGTGTAGTTGAGTAGGATATCAGATTTGTGTTTTATGGGTGTAGTTGAGTAGGATATCGGATTTGTGTTTTATGGGTGTAGTTGAGTAGGATATCGAATTTGAGCTTTATGGGTGTAGTTGAATAGGATTTTAGAGATGATTTTTATTATCGTTGCATTAGTTTAGTTTCACTATTAAACTGCGTGGGTGTTTGTTTATATTTGTACTGTTATATACTATTATTGTTCCAGTCGTGTTGGCTGAGGTATATCTGGCCCTGAGGGCATTCTAGGAAGTTTTATATTATCACCCGTACAGGGGAGATGCTGCCGAAATTTCTTCTGGCAGGGACTACCTAGGGCGTGACAATATTTTTGGTATTAGAGTCACGTTACGATACCTGCTTTTCGTATTCTGGATTTTAGGGTTAGCCCAAGTTTGCTATTAAACTTGGGTATTTATTTTCGGATTTGTATGGATTTCCGTTATGATCATGTTTCGGAATTCTGTTTTGGATTTGTATGGATTTTCGTCGATTTTCTCGTTCGGAGTTCCGAGGTTATAAAGGGGGATTGGACAGCAACGGAACATCTCCAGACGACATATAGGTATGATGTTTAATTTTATAGTGTGATACTTGTATTCATATTTGCGTGTTATAATTCAACAGATATGAGGCGAGGTGCACGTGCTCCCATGCCGAGACGTGGCGCAGGACGACCATGTAAGAGGATGTTGGAGTCCCTGGCGGCAGAGACGCCTACTAGGGTTGAGCCTGTCGGTCAGGGACAGACTCAAGATACTGCGGGCACGTCGGGCTCCTAGACCCCGATGGCTCCTTTAGAGGTACCTACCTCGATTGCACCCGTTGTATCCACCCCTACCGTATTTACGGTACCACTAGGGGTACCACCGGCATATCCGGTACCACCACCTGCCGTACCTCCAGTCGTGGCCACTTATGCTGACCCTGCAGTGCCACCTGCGACACCTACTTCGACTTATACAGTAACACCGGGAGTACCTCCCCCGGTCTATCCAGCGGTACTACCTGTAGCACCAACTCCAATGGTTTCGTCAATTCCTACAACCATCCCAACTCACCTCACTGATATTATCGCGGCACGAGCCCGGATCCCAGCATTGGCAGAGTTGATGAAGAGTCGATTCATACACTTTCGAGGAGAGACTGATCCGAGTGTGGCTCAGTCTTGGATAGAGACCATGGAGCGGACCTTCTTTTACATGGCTTGCTCCGAGTGGAAGAAAGCAGAGTTGGCTGCTTTCCATTTACGCGATGAGGCCGAGACCTAGTGGGTTACGCAGCGATCCATCATAGGCGAGCAGAACATCACCTAGGCCAGATTCAGAGAGGCTTTTGAGAGCCACTACTTCTCACGTGCATATCAGATGGCTCGTCGACAGGATTTTCTGAGTCTGCGACAGAACAACTGCTCGGTGACGGAGTACAATGCCGAGTTTAATCGGTTGGTCAGGTTTTGTCCAGAATTAGTTGCTGAGGATAGTTCACGTATGGATCAGTTTATCCAGGGACTAGATGGACATCTGCAAGTAAAGATTGCTGGTTTCGGGAGTTCATCCTATTTAGAGACGTTGGATAGAGCCCTCATGATTGAGTCAGCTCAGTAGAGAGCGTTTCCTGACAGGAAAAGGAAGCAGGCGGGTCAGACATCAGGACAGACCTAGTCACCACAGGTGACTGGACAGCAGCAGAGTGGTTGCAGTCGACCAGGACAGGATACTTCTAGGGTTTCTGGTCAGCCTTAGAAGTCAGGGCGATCTTCATCAAGATGTTCCCGGTTTTCTCAGCAGAACCGAAAACAGCCCGCCAGCGGCACTCACTGCACCAGATGTGGGTCCAGAGACCACCTCACCATAGCTTGCTCCCTAGGGCAGTCGGTTTGGTATTATTGCAAATTGCCCGGGCACCTGAGCCAAGATTGTTCGCTGAAAGCTCAGCATATGGCTTTCGGAGTGTCTGGTCATGGAGGACAACCCAATCAGACAGGGACTTATCGAGGAGGGCGAAGAGCCCAATCTTCGCATAGCCAGTAGAGGACAGCTCCCCCGGCAGCAACTACATATGACATGCATGGACAGGAGCACTCCGGTGCCCTCATAGTACCACAAAGCTTTGTTCTGAGACCACAGTATCTAACTCAGGGGCAGTACCAGTCACAGGCCCAGCCGCTGGTCCAGTATCAGTCGCAGCCTACCTATTTGTCTCTGGCTTAGTACCCGACACCGTCACAGTGGCAGGCTCAGACTCAGGCGTAGTAGCCTTTGGCAGCACTACACCTCCACCACCGCCAGAGATTGGACATATTCATGCGGTTACTAGAGAGGATGCACAGCGGGCCGACGGATCCGTTTTCCGCAGTATGATTCTACTTTATACATTATCCGTTGATATGCTGATAGATACTGGTAGCTCGCATTCTTTTATTTCCCATGCCTTTATGAGGGACATAGGTAGACTACCTACTCTTAGACCGCAGCGACTAACCATCTCCTTACCGTCCGGTGATACATTGGACGTCACTCAGGAGGTCAGAGGTTGTCCGTTAGATTTTGGCAACATGATACTTATGGTTGATTTATTAGTGTTGGAAATGGTCGAGTTTGACATTATCATTGGCATGGATTGGTTGTCTGCATATAATGCCACGGTTGATTGTCAGACGAGGGTGGTCACTTTCCGACCTCCGAACCAACCCTCGTGGGATTTCACTGGCATCAGGGACGATGACATATCGATCATTTCGACGATTCAGGCTCAGAAGCTGCTGTCACATGACTGTCTGGGTTTTCTGTTATCTTTGATTCATATTGAAGATGACAGTAGTACTCAACTCTCCAACGTTCCAGTAGTCCGAGAGTATCCGGATATATTTCCAGATGAGCTACCAGGTTTGCCTCCCCGAAGGCAAGTGGAGTTTACTATTGAGTTGATTCCGGGGATCGCGCCAGCATCGAAAGCTCCATATCGTATGACATTGAAAGAGTTGGACGACCTAAAGGTCCAACTCCATGAGTTATTGGATAGGGGATTCATTCGCCCTAGTGTTTCTCCGTGGGGTTCTCCGGTATTATTTGTCAAGACAAAGGATAGTACTCTAAGTTGTGCATAAATTATAGACAACTGAATGCAGTGATCATCAGAAATAAGTACCCCCTACCGCAGATCGAGGATTTGTTTGATCAGCTCAGAGGTACCGCAGTGTATTCTAAGATTGATCTGCGATCTGAATATTATCAGCCGAGAGTCAAAGAATCTGATATTCAGAAGACAGCTTTCCGTACCAGATACGACCATTTTGAGTCTTTGGTAATGTCATTTGGGCTTACCAATGCTCCAACAGTATTTATGGATTTGATGAACCGCATATTTCTGGAGTATCTAGATGAGTTCGTTGTCGTTTTCATCGATGACATTTTGATCTACTCGAGTTCCGAGGAGGAGCATGCGCAACATCTTCACAAAGTCCTGGAGACTCTTCGATGACATCAGTTGTATGCGAAGTTCAGTAAGTGTGCCTTCTGACTATCTTCAGTCGCTTTTTTGGGTCATATGGTTTCTAGCCGAGGTATTTTAGTAGACCCTCAGAAGACCGAGGCTGTCACCAGTTGGGAGTAGCCGAAATCAGTACAGGAGATCCGTAGTTTTTTGGGATTAGTTGGATATTACAGACGGTTTGTCGAGAGTTTTTCCAGGATTGCTATGCCACTGACACGCCTGACCAGGAAAGGCGTGAAGTTCACTTGGACAGAAGATTGTGAGACCAACTTTCAGGAGTTGAAGCGGAGATTAGTGTCGGCACCAGTTTTGGTTTTGCCCACTGGAGAGGACGGATTCGTGCTCTACACCGATGCATCTCTACAGGGTATGGGCGCTGTTCTAATGCAGCACGACAGGGTAGTCTCCAATGCTTCTCGACAGTTGAAGAAGCATGAGAAAAACTACCCGGTACATGATCTGGAGTTGACCTCAATTATATTTGCTCTGAAGATTTAGCGGCATTACTTGTACGGTATTACCTTTGAGATTCTCACTTACCATAAGAGTTTCAAATATCTGTTCACCTAGAAGGAGCTTAATCTCCGATAGAGGAGATTGATGGAGTTCTTGAAGGATTATGATTGTATCATTAGCTACCACCAGGGGAAAGCTAATGTGGTTGCCGATGCACTCAGCAGAAAGTCCAGAGGGACTTTGGTTTGCTTCCGAGCTTCAGTCACATACTTGATTCAGCGATTCTCTGAGTTGGGCCATCAGGAGCAGGGACGGACAGAGCAGGGTATGTTGGTTACCATGGTTGCTCAGTCATCGATCAGGATGAGGATCCGAGAGGCCCATGTCGGTGATCAGCACTTATAGTTCATTGGCAGTCAGATAGCTTCCGGGCAGCAGGTTGACTTCACACGAGATGAGGAGGGTATTATATACTTTCGAGACAGATTATGCGTACCTTAGTCTCACCCGATCTTACAGGAGCGACTTCAAGTGGCTCATCGCTCTCGATTTGCGATCCACCCAGGAGGGACCCGCATGTATCGAGATTTGAGACGTTCCTACTGGTGGAACGGTATAAAGAAAAACATCGCGAAATTCGTAGCTAGATGTCTTGTCTGTCAGCAGGTGAAGGATAAGCACCAGAGACCTGCCAGATTACTTCAGCGGATTCCTATTCCTGAGTGGGAATAGTAACATATTACCATGGATTTTGTGGTGGGTTTTCCTAGGACACGATGAGGCCATGACGTGATTTGGGTAATCGTTGATCGATTAACCAAATCCGTGCACTTCTTAGAGATCTAGAAGACTGATTCCCTGGATCGATTAGCAGATCTGTATTGTCATGAGATCATCAGATTACATGGTGTTCCTTTGAGTATTATTTCGGATAGAGACCTACGGTTCACGTCCCGGTTCTAGCAGAGTCTGCAGTAGACCTTGGGCACTCAGCTCCGTTTTAGTACAACTTTTCATCCGCAGATAGATGGACAGTCAGAGTGGACCATTCAGACTCTAGAGAACTTGCTGAGGCCATGTGTATTGGATTTTGGGGGGGTAGTTGGGAGGACCATTTGCCATTGGTAGAGTTCGCCTACAACAACAGCTTTCATTCGGCTATCCAGATAGCACCGTTTGAAGCGTTGTATGGTAGGCCTTGTCGAACACTCACCCTTTGGGATGAGGTTGGGGAGGCCCAGTTGCTAGGGCCTCATAGAGCTCAGCAGGAAGCAGAGTTAGTCCGTACTATCAGACGGAGGATGTCAGAGGTGTAGGACCGCCAGAAGAGTTATGCTGATCGGAGATGCAGATCCCTAGAGTTCTCTACTGGCGACCATGTTTTTCTGCATGTTTCACCCACGAAAGGGGTGAAGAGATTTGACCTTAGAGGTAAGCTAGCTCCGCAATACATTGGACCTTTCCAGATCTTGGCGAGGATTGGAGCAGTAACTTATCGCCTGGCGCTACCATTGGCTCTGGCAGGCGTGTACGACGTATTTCATGTATCTATGCTGAGGAGATACATAGACGACCCAACTCATGTGTTGTCTGATATACCAGTTTCCCTTCAGCCTGATGCCACCTGCGAGAAGGTTCCGGTACGAATTCTGGACCAGAAGGATCGTCAGCTGCGGAACAAGACTATCCGACTGGTTAAAGTCGGATGACAGCATCATTCGGACGAGGAGGCTACCTGGGAGCTCGAGGATACGATCCGAGCTCGATAACCCCATCTTTTCACTTGAGGTATGTGAGTTATTTACTGTTCAGCATTTATACTATCTATCTGTTGCTAATACTTGCTGATATTAGATAACGAAAATTTGGGGATCAAATTTTTTATTAGTGGGGGAGAATGTAAAATACCGAAAAAGGACGAATAACCATAAGAGAATTTTTAGAAATTTTCCGGAGCTCGTATGGCTTAGGTTACGGGGACAAATATTGATCCTCGAGAAAGCATGTTTAGGCTACCCCATTTAAACAAGGAAATGTTTGATTTTCTTTTTATTTCTTTTCTTTTTCTTTTATTCCTTTTCCTTTGTTTCTTTCCCCGCGTGCCCGAGCCCTAAGGTCGACGTCGTCCGTTTCTTCTCTTCCCTAACGGACGCGCCGCCGCCGCCGCCGCTCGCGTTCGCTCCTCTTCCCCTTCGGTACCAAATCCCTTGACCAAGGGAAGCCCCAAAGCCCTACTGCTGTTTTCCTTCTCACCCTATCTCCTCCCTTGCCCGGTGCTCTAGGGTTTTTTCCCCTCTTCTTCTTCGTCGCTGGAGCAGTTCTTCTTGGTCGGTGATGCCCTCGTGAGCCCGAAGCCGTAGTGTCACATCATTTCACTATCCAATAGAGCGTCGACGTGCCGACTGTCTTTAGAGAATATATTGCCGCCCAAGATTCGACAACCACTCGCGATCGTCCGTCGGTGCACTCCAAGACGAACAACGTCGCACTCAGGACCCAACCTCAGATCGCGGAACACCAAGCCTTATGACAAGGAAAACTCTCGGAAAAGAAGGCAAACAAACTAGGCCGCCTGTGAGCGTGAGGCCCATGAGCTGGGGATTTGCACCCCCGCTGCGTGCGATGATCGCGTGAGTCGCGCCCGGTTTATGGATTTCTGGCTCGAACCCCCGAAACCACCTGATTTGGGCTCGGCCCGCGTATGCGTGTAGGTCCCCTTAACTTTGCTAAGCAAGGATGGAAGTGCTCCATATATAAGGTCTTCCAACCTTCTTAGCTTAACAATATAAGATTAAATGTATACACATATGTATTACTAGAACAACAATAAAAATGAAGAAAAATAATTTGAATTAAAACACAGAACTCAACCGTATATTTATCATCAAATAATTATTCACCCCAGTAATCATTCTTCAATCGAGTTTTTAATTTTTTTCAATCCATCCCTCCGAATAAATATAGCATAAGTCATCTTACTTACATTTAAAATTTCCAGTAAGAAAATTAGCCTTCTGGTTTATATTTTTAATTGAGATCGTGTCTAACTCAGATCGATTAATTCTAAAATAATCAATCGGGTCTCATAGAAATTTTTAATACGAAATAAATCAAGAAAATATTCATAGCAAATGCCTTATCAATCTAATATTATTAGATAGCCGTTTATTAAAAAAAATTATCTATTAATTCAAGTTAAACACCTAAAAAATTTTAAAGAAATAATTATTTGTGTGTTTTTGTTTTTTTTTCTGCTTTGTTATTTTAACTCATTATTATGAAAAAGTGATACTACCATTCATCCTAGGTAAAATAACTATCCGTGGATGGAGTCACAAATGCATCCGCCGCTTATTTGATGATAAATAAACTGTAAAAAGGTGAGTAATCTTTCTTCAATCACGTTTTTAATTTTTTTTCAATCCATCCCTCCAAATAAACATAGCATAAGTCCTCTTATTTACATTCAAAATTTCCAATAAGAAAATTAACCTTTTGTTTTATATTTTTAATTGACATCGTGTCTAACTCAGATCGATCTAAAATAATCAATCGGATCTTATATAAAATTTTAATACGAAATAAATTAAGAAATATTTATAACAAGTGACCTATCAGTCTAATATTTTTATTATTAGACCAACCATGTATTAGAAAAAATATCTATTAATTCGAGTTAAACACCTAAAAAAAATTTTACCATTATCGCAGGAGCAAATTAGCCAGTACATAGAAAGCCGGTCTTCATTTCAGATTACTTTTGTCGTAAGGATCTAATCAATGCGTGCGTTAGGCCACCCTCCTTTCTTGACCAGATGGTCAACCATCAGGCCTACCTCTTCCTTTACAAAGTCGTGCTGCCGTCAACGAAGCTTTCCAATTGGTGCCGTACGAATATCGAACATGAGAATCTATTACTAGAAAGTTGCACAATCTAATTAGATCAACTCCCCAAAATTGAGGTGGTTGACTTGTAGTTGCGTTAAGAAAAGGGTTGCCTTAGGCTTAGCACTCCCCGTTCAACAAGGCATTGACGATTCTTCCACGACACTTTTGTTGCTTTCAGAGAAACAATGTCCTTCAATCCTTAGTGTCTATCTACAGTCTTTCGTATTTACAGAAGTCATAGATTCACAATCGAAACTAAAGCTTGATCCATTGGTGAAGGAGAAGAGAGACTCGTCAAGAGTATGATCTGACCAATCGAAAGCTCTGCAACGAAGCTTTGACGAGGTTACTGAACAGAAAGCCCGGGCCACCGGACACCTCCGGCGAAGCGAGAACACGACTCTGCTTCACCCTCACCACCATCGCCCCCAGCTCTCTGCGTATGGAGTCGATCGTCTTCGCTTCCACCGCGTCGCATGACGACGCGTCCGATAGATAGAACGTGTCGACTGCCTTCCCTCCCTCCGTCGAAATCTCGGCTCTTCGAATCGTCAGCCCGTTCTCTCGGAACACCCTCGTAATCTCCGAGAGCAGCCCGACTCTGTCTTGCGTCCTCAGCACCACCTCCAGCCCCTCGGTGAATCGTCTCTCGATGGCGGCCTCGAGGCACTTGATCAGTCGCTGCCGTTCGGCTTCTGAGCTTATGGGATGCCCGTCGACGTGTCTGATGTAGTATTCCTGATAAGCTTCTTCGCCTCCGGCGTCGACCGTGCCGTGAAACACCACGTATTGCATGTCCGTCAGTGTGCACACCGTGTCGAAGAGCAGCTTCGGCCGGTCCTTGGACCGCAGAATGATCACGGAGTAGTCCTTCTCCGAGCAGTCCATCACCGCGACTTGAGGCTTCCTCGACTCGTCGTCTACGCTGCTGGAGGCGCCGCAATCGTAGTCCCGGTCGCCGAACATCATCTGGTGCAGCCGCCGTTCGGTGTGGGTGTCGTGCCCTGCGGAGAGCGCCGTCGCCGCCCTCGAGCCGTCGTCGCCTTTGAGAACATTGCAGAGGAGGTCCTCGATGGCGGAGAGCCTCTCGGGGTCCTCCACCGCCCTCCCGGTGGCGTCGTCAGTGACGCACACCACCGCGGCGACCCTAGCGTTGTGGGTCCATAGCTCGGCCTTCACCACGTTGCAGTTTCTGTTGGCCAGCACGGCGCAGATCTCCGACAGCAAGCCCGGCCGGTCGGTGCCGGTCATCTCGATGAAGGTGTTCTCCTTCGAGGACGGCGTTATGCCGGCGGAGTTGCTCAGTTTGGAGGAGAAGCAAGCGTCTGCTCCGAGCGACTGCAGGAATTCTTCCAACCAGTCTTAGACAACTGCATCATCAATTTGTAAGTCGAAGAAAAACAATCAACAGCAAAAATTGCTTACTTTCTGAATGTAAGAGATGAGCTCTCTGTCTCTCACTTTATTCCCATCCCTATCCGTCACATTGAACACTGAGATCAACCAAACTCGTAAGGATTACAGCAAAATCCGTTTTTTCCAGAACAAAATCAAACTAAAAGTTTACCATCCATGAACCAACTTCCATCCGAAGACATATACGCCTTTGTGATGATAAGGTCGAGATCAGTAAGGACTTGAATAACCTCCAGGAGAATCCCATGCTTGTTCATGCTGTCGACCTGAGAAACAGGCGACGATGGGAACTGATCAGCAAAATGAAAATGCTCAAATCTTTTATAATAATAATAATAATAACAGTTTCGACTCACCCGAATGACAGTAGCAATTTCACAAGCTTCATTATCTATCACAACCCTACAGAAACAATTGGAGAAATTAGAAAAGATTTGAAGAAGAAAAAAAAAAAACAAACATGAAACAGAGTCAGATGGTACCGTGGAGGGTTCATCCTCCTGATGAGCTTGGAATACTCATCATCGTCCACCTCGGCAAGTTGATGACTCATCATCATCTTGCAATATCAAAGCAAGAGCAGTCTGCGCCGTTGCTGCTGCGGCGGAGGAAAGAGGAGAGGAGGAAATAGGGAAAGGAAGAGGAGGGAAAACAGAGGATCTAATAGATTAATAAGTGGAGGGAAAGGGAAGACCGGCGTCGTGGCGGTCGGATCCGCCACTTTCCAACCAGGATGTCAGGGCTACGTGTACGTGTTCAATTGGATCCCATTTCTTCCGTGGAAAAATCTCGGCTTTCAACGCTTTGAATATCTCTCTCCCAATTCCACATTTTGATCTTCTTCTTCTTCTTGCTCAAGAAAAACTCATTCCATTTCTTCCGTAGGTTTGAACACTAAAACACGTGCTTACACCAAGGGAAAAAACAAGGCGAAAAGTAAACGCATGCCGGAATTATTAATTATTAACAGTGCCTTGCATGTTACTTCGTCTTCCAGCTAAATCTAAACGGGCGAGAGAGGGGATTCTGCGTCGGACGTTCGATGCGGCCCACCAGCGAACACGACGCTGACATTAAAGCAAATGGCTTCTGACGCGGGCTCCACTTGGATCTCGCAAGATCTAGGTATCAACCACGCCACCTAACCTTTCTCCGCCGGCTCCTGTTCTCTAACAAAGATTGGTTGGATATTTAAATGATTGAGCTGGCTCAGTAGGTGCCGCCGCATGTGCCAGCCCTGGTCGTGGGGCATGTGCTCGTTCGCGTGTATTTCGGGTTTAGAATTTAGGATATAAGATTTGGGATTTAGATCTATCCTGTGTGTTTAATTAGTTATTTTAGATACGTTGCGGGGGAATTAGTTGCAAATAGGGCAGGGATAATGAATGGTTTATGGATCAAATTTATGGGATGAATTTAGAGTAGAATGATCTTTTTCCTATGTGTATGTGTTGGTGCAGGCTGTGTGGTCCACCTATGCATGGCATGCTGGCTATATCTCCTTCCGCGAGTGAAGGGCATGCCCCCACGTCACCACATCCGTCGCCACTCCCATCTCATCGCTTAACTGTTATAGCTTAAACAAAACACAAATATCGAATAAATATCTCCAAAAATATCTAGGATATTAATCATATTTCTTTAGTAATTATTTTATATCGTTTTCTAATATTTAAGTTTCATACGATGATTTTGATTAAAATTGTAGTCTGAGTTTATTTAGGAGCACGGTCTGATTAGGTGAATAAAGGTGTAATAATTTAGGTAAGATATTAAATTTGATAGAGAAAATTAAATAAAATATATTTTTAATAATAATTAAAAAAATAAGGCATCTCTTAGATGATTAATTAAAAGAAAGATCGAAAGAATAAATAATTGATTAAAATTTGAATCTAATTAGTAGATATAAATATTTTGAAAGTCGACCCCTTCCCTAAGTTATGCTTAGATATAAATATTTTGGAAATGGAACCTCTAAGTGAACCTAAGTTATTTTTTCCAATTTATCAAATAGATGAATTAGGAGAAAATCTTTACCTCTAAAATTAATCGGATAAAATCTAAACAAATGTGATGTACTATCGTCAATATTAGGGGTGATTATGGATCGGGTTAGTTCAGTTATTGGGATAAAAAACTATCCGACCCTACTAGATCAGATAATGCAATATCAGGACTTACATCCGGCCCTATATCCAGCGGTTCTTATGTACCAGATATCCGACGGGTTGTCAGTTATTTGGATATCCGACCCTATATCCAATGAAATATAAAATATAAATATAAGTACAACAAAAAAATAAAATAATTTAAAATGATAATAGACATTATTCATTATACGTTGTAGTAGCTATTCGGAAATAGCTAGTATAACATGTAGCAGTTTATTGGCAGTAGCTGCTACAGCGTGTAGTAGCTTATCAACAGTAGTTGCTACAAGTAAGGGTGATCGCGGATCGGATTGGTTCAGTTATTGGGATAAAATCATATCCGGCCCTACTAGATCAGATAATGCAATATCAGGATCCTACATCCGGCCCTATATCCGGCGGATTATTTTTTTTCGGTTCAGTTCGGGTTGATCGGTTTGGCGGATTGACTGCTCACCCCTAGTCAAGATACGTGACGCGACAGATGGAAAGTTGGTTCCAACCATTTTTATGTGGATAATAAAATAAATTAAATTTGATCGGTTGATCAATTTAAAATTCATTTGTCTATATATTTTTTTTGTTTACAAGTAAATAAGGAAAGTGTATGGATTCGTGCATAATCCATCTTTTATATCATCCGACGTTCCCAAGTAAACAGGGCATCAATTGCGCACTAGACCAATTACTTCACGCGAGTTAATGCAGAACATACATACCTTTTAAACAAGGACCACAAGATGTGAGTTGAGTTGGGACCAACAACAATAAAATAAAAATGTGTAATTGGCCATTCAATTCAGTTGTTGGGTAGTAGCTAGCTCGCGTTTGGTAGACAACAGTAAGGCCTGAATATTATTATTATTATTATTATTATTATTATTATTGTTTACCAGTAACGATAGAAACCAAAATCATTGTATGTCCGGGTGAAAAATAACCTCCGAGAACTAAAGGCCTTACTTGTTTATCTAGAAATTCAAAATCAATACGGTGAACAATTAGGAATTAAAAAGAACCTAAATGAACTGACCTGAATCGAACATTAAGATATTTAATTTTATTTAATAAAATAATCGAGTTAAATCGGACTAAATTTAAAATAAATCAAGCCTTTGAAATATTATTCAAGGTTGGTTTATTTTTTATTTATGGGCTTAATTTTATTTATCTTGACTTGAGTTTGATTCGTTTAAATGTTATCGAGCTCTCAATTCAAACTTGAGTTGAACTTGGTTCGAGTTTGGTTCATTTAAATGTTATCAAATTTTTAATTCAAGGTCGTTTGATTATTTAAAACTTTTACTTGTTTGATTGAATGTTAACTTATTTATTTATTTTATTTTTTATTTAGCATATTAATAAGAATTTTATTAATGAAGATAATTCGCAAATATTATTCACGAATGTTGCTCACGAATATTAACGAACTACACACATGTATTCAAATTTATTTATTTAGTTTAATGAGTTGTTCAAATTTATTATTTAATTGATCTTGTGTATATTGAACAAATATAAATAACTTGGATATAATGATTTTTATAATATTTAACATATGAAAAAGGAACTTGGATATAATGATTTCGAAAAAGGAACTTGGATATAATGATTTTCATAATATTTAATATTAGGAAATGATGAAAAAAATATTCCTGGATCCATACTTATAGATCCATAATATATAAGGTTCTAGATATATCAAACTTGCTTCCTCTATCTCTTCTCTCTATCTTTCTTGTTTCAGAATTTGCTTCCTCTTTCTTTTCAAACAAGTCCAAGAAAGGTGTCAAAAATTGCAGAGCAGCCAAGCAGGAAGTTAGGGAAGCTGTCAAAGCCATAGAGCAAAAATTTCAAACAGGTCCAAGAAAGGTGTAAAAAACTTGAAGAGGTGGTTTCTAAGCTTAATTCTGTTCTACGAAATCTAACTATTATTTATACAGAAAATAAACCTCTAATCAAACAGGAAGTTAGGGAATTTGTTAAAAATTGCAGAGCAACCAAAGCTGGTGGAAAAGGAAGCCTTGAGGTTAACTGAAGACCTCAACAAAAAGATCGAGCGAGTGGAGAAACTCCTCCACAAGCTTGAATGGTGGACAACTTCATGAACAAAAGCTACACTATTACAAAAAACACGCTCTCATACAAGGAAATTGTCAAAGCCACAGAGCATATTGAGTCTCCTGCTGTGGGATTCGCTAAGCCAAACGAATATCAGGGACTAACTTCAGGAAATTCTTCTATAGTTAAGCAAAATAATACCCAAATTCAATTACTTGTACAGATCGTTGAAAGTTTCAAGGATATCCAGGCAGACCTCAAGACTATCTTAAAGCAAACTAGACGAGAAGTTCAAACTTCATCCATCCCTGAAGAACTGATTGACAAGCTGAAGAACCTATCTTTAGGAACATCTAAAAAACCCAAAGAAGGAAGGAGGCAACTACGTGTTTTTCATGACTCCTACAAAATCCTCCAAGAAGACCAAGCCAAAATCAAAAACTAAATGGCAAGCATAGTCACTGAGCAACCCTCAACAACAACTATAACGCCCCTATTTGATGATCAAATCAGGGAGTACAGACGGAACCAAAGAAGAATTCACAATACTCGGCAAGTTGCAAGAAGGATTAGAAGGAGATTAACTGGAAGAACCACACCAGTATACAACCTGGAACAGTAAATAGACCAGTTGAGGTTGTATATGCAAGAAAGGGCGGGCATAGTGCCAACCGAAGTATTATACCATTCACGAAGAGATGATGCTCATCATCGGGTGTATGTCCATAGATCAGAAGAACCACTTCTAATTACAGATGGCAACCAACAGGTTCAAGAAGATAGTTTTAATCAACTGCAAAGGAGCCGAATACAATATATACACCTTGGTGTTCTGCAGGTACGTATACAAATTCTACATAGACAAGAGGAAAGGACCATGGCTCTAATTGTATTCAGGGATAATCGCTGGATAGGAGATCAAGCTATTCTTGCCATAATGGAAGTAGATCTCACCCAGGGAAGCCAACTAGTTTATGTAATTCCAAATATTATGCTTACAATTAGGGATTTCTATAGAAACATCCAAGCATCTATTCTCACAAGAGGATATGACCAATGGCAAGGCGGTGAGGCTAATCTCCTAATCATTCGAGGTATGGTAGGAATATTATCTAATACTCCTAATGTTGGCTTTGCTTATGAGGTACAGGGAGTCGTAGAATACCTCACAAGCCATGGAGTAAGGGCTCTCCTGGGACGACGATATCCTACGTCCCACTTACAAGGATTAAACTGGACCCTCATGTTGGATCGAGATCGCGCTAGAGGGGTGGTGAATAGCGCTCGTGGCTTTCATGCGTTTCGAATTCGTAAAGAGATAGAGAATTAAGTAGCAGAAATAATGAAAACAAATACGAACACAAGTTATTTACTTGGTTCGGAGCCTGAGGTGACTCCTACTCCAAGGTCCGCGATCGTTGATCGCTTTCAGTGGGTAACAACTATAATATCGTTAAAAGAGTTACAATTTAAAGTACAATGATCAGCAATTAAATATACCGACGACAAGAAAATTGACGAAATCGGAGTGTCGGGTCGTCAGTGACTTGCTGTAGCTTTACCGGAACTTCTCGTTAGCAGCTGGATGCAGAAAGATTGCTTGTTGATCGATGTATCTACTGCTTCCTCGAGACTGCCTTTTATTGGGCGTTGAGGGCGCCTCCAATGCCCCATGGAGGTACCTCGGACCCAAAAATATATCCCGAGTTGATTGCTGCGATAAGCCTTAGCCGCTGTCTCTTATCTGCCCGAGGGCGCCTCCAATGCCCCATAGAGGCGCCTCCAGCTCCTCTGCGCAGACAGCTCATCTTTGCACCCGAGGCACCTCCAAGCTCCATGGAGGTGCCTCAAACACTGTTCATCCGAGGTTTAAGGTTGCTCCTTTGTACCTGCAAGATACGTTAGTCCAAAAGGCACCCTGCAACACAAAGTTAGCACATAATATCATTACTATAAAGTCTGACAGTCATCGGGCTGTCCGGTTCTGACTTCGAATTTTCGACCGGAAACCCTAGGTCGAACCGACGCCTATTGTTCCCTCTTCCGGGGAACGCGCCCTCACCTACTCTACTCAGGAGAGTTTTACCTTTTACCAGTTTGGTCCTCCAGACTACTGAACTTTTGCTCCACGCTCGATGCTTCCGGTCTTCATGCTGGACATCCGGTCCAAGACCCGTCCAGACTTCTACCCGGCTCGCGATACCAGGATTTTAACCTAGGGTTACCACCCCCTAGGATTTTTGCCCGAAGCTCCGAACCGCCAAGGCTTTCCGCATAGGGTTACCACCCCCTATGACCTTGGGTTACCGCCCCCTAGGGTTTTCCACTTGCCTAACTGTAGCTAGGACTTTTGCCTAAGTATACTTAGGACTTTTCCTGCAAAGCTCATTCAATACATCAGAAAATAAAACACCTTAACTTTGATCCTTTTGACATAATCAAAACATAGGTTTGATCGTCGGATGTTTTCAGTACCAACACTTCATGCCAACGTAAGTTGTAATGCCAGTGCAACCATCAGAACTAAACATAAGAAACCTGCTGAATGGACGTATATCCTTGAGTTTCAATAATTATCAAATGTCAACAACTCCTGGAGCAATATGCTATAATTGTTGATACAGTCTGACCTGGCTGTTGTTTTGATGTTGACACGATTTAAGTTTAGATAAGAAATGTTCTTATTTTCATAATTTTAGGGGAATCAAGATCCTCCCCCTAAGATGGATACACCACTAAGTCAATAACGGGAATCAAGATCCTTCCCGTTATCTTTTCCCCTAAAATCAAGCCTTCATACATCTCTAAACTTAGGTATCCTCTCCCCCTTTGTCAAACACCGAAAAGGTGCAAATGAGTGTCCAAAACTCAAGAAGGAGGTTGGCTCATGTGAACATGAAGAATATCCGGAAGCTGGTCAACAAAGGGTTAGTGCGAGGCTTACCAAGCATCAAGTACCAAAAGACCAAATTGTGTGATGCATGTCAGAAGGGTAAGCAAACTAAAGCGCCTCATAAAGGTAAAAGCGTTGTAAGTACAACTACTGCCTTAGACTTATTACATATGGATTTGTTTGATTGCATTAGTGTTATTTCATTAAATGGAAGTAGATACTGTTTAGTGATTATTGATGACTTTACTAGGTATACATGGACCTTCTTTTTGAAAACTAAAGATCAAACCATAGATATTTTTATTTCCTTTTGTAGAAGAACTGAAAATGAAAAATCAACAACAATTAAAACCATTAGAAGTGATCATGGTGGGGAATTTCAAAATCATAGGTTTTTAGAATTCTGTCAAGAAAAGGGATATAGGCATGAGTTCTCTACTCCAAGGACCCCACAACAAAATGGGGTTGTGGAGAGAAAGAACCGAGTCTTACAAGAGGCTGCACGAAGTATGCTCAATGAGTACTCACTACCGAGTTACTTATGGGCTGAAGCTGTAAATACAGCTTGCTATGTGCAAAACCGAATCCTGATACATAGGTTGTTAGGAAAGACTCCCCATGAACTTTGGTTTGGAAAACCCCCTACAATTAAACATCTTAGGGTGTTTGGTTGTAAGGTGTTTATTTTGAACACCAAGGACCATCTTGGAAAATTTTCGGCCAAGGCTGATGAAGGGATACTGGTCGGGTACTCGCTCACCAGCAAAGCCTATCGAGTCTACAACAATAGGACTAAATTGATTGAAGAGTCCTCTGATGTAGCTTTTGAAGAAATCCCTAACTTAAATGATCAATCAAGGGATGTAGGAGAAATTCAATTTGAACTTAGAAGGCTAAGTTTGAATGATCGAAACATAGAAAGAGTCGAAGTTGACTCTGATGATGATGAGCAAAGGCAACAAAGAACTCAATCTGATCCTTTGCCTGATATTGAGTCCTTGCCTGTGCCTAGTGAGACCATTCATGAGGCACCACCAACACCAAGACAATCTAGGATAGCCACTAGTCATCCCCAAGACCAAATTATGGGAGACTGTTGGTGCAATATCCCTCAGGTCAAGGCTGACCTGGGTAACCAAGCGGAGTCTTGGTTTGGGTTTAGATGTTTGACAATAAGATATTGTTTGAAGAAGAGTCAAGTAGGTCAAGGTTGACTGGATACTTGACTGGGAAGTCCTAACTGGGATGTTAGGCAAAATGAAAGTCCTGGTGAGTGAAGCAAGACAAAGTAAGAAGTCCTAGTGAGTGAAGCAAGGTCACGGTGAGCTAGGCAGAAGAAAAGTCCCGTGAGTGAAGCCGGTAAGGAAAGTCCTAGTGAGTGAAGCTAGGCGGATGGAAATCACGGTGAGTGAAGCCGGTGAAAGTCCTAGTGAGTAAAGCTAGGCGGATGGAAAATCCTAGTGAGTGAAGCTGGGTGAAAGTCCTGGTGAGTGAAGGGCAGGGAAAATCCGGATGGATCAAGGATGATCGGACATCCGGTGTTGGGAAGTCAAGTAGGTCAAAGGATTGTTGGATACTTGGCATGAAAGAAAAGTCCAAGTAGGTCAAAGGTTGACCGGATACTTGCACAGAGAAAAGTCCAAGTGGGTCAAAGGATTGACGGACACTTGGTAAGGGAGTCCTAGCAGGTCAAGGGAGTGACTAGATGCTAGGCATGACATACCAACAGGTCAAGGTTGACCGGATATTGGTTTGGGAGGTTTAGGACTTGGTTTTGGACAAAAACCAAGTGCTGGATCGATCCGTGGATCGATCCAGGATCTGGATCGATCAGTGGATCGATCCAGACCTGTCCCAGCGAACAGAAAGCTTCTGGATCGATCCGTGGATCGATCCAGAGGTCCCAATCGATCAGTGGATCGATTGGGACGCGGCTGCTTCGCGCGATAAGCGCTGGATCGATCCGTGGATCGATCCAGGCGCGTTTCCAGAGCACAGAGGCGCTCTGGATCGATCCGTGGATCGATCCAAAGCCTCCCCGATCGATTGGGAACATTCGAATCGATCGGGATCCGACCGTTGGCGTCGTTTAAAGCCGCAGGCGAGCGTGGTCTTCGGCATCTCTTTACGAGAACTTCTCCGATTCACTCCAGATTACTTGCAAGCTTCTCCACAGCGCTCTCAAAGATCAGATCGCCAGTTCTTGAAGGATCTTGGAAGCTTTCCAAGTCAAGAGGCGGATCAAAGGCAAGAAGAGAAGCTAGGGTTAGGGTTTCGTACTCATTGTAAGCTTGTAAGCTTGTATTTTGTTTCCCTTTCCTTTCTTCTTGTACTGAGAGTCTTGTAGGGCTTCTCCGCCCTCGGTAGTTACCGAAAAGGAGTGTTTCCATAGTGGAGGGTGCGTGCGTGGTGTGGATCCTTGGACTAGTCACCTCTTGTGAGGTGGATACCAAGTAAACTCCTAGTGTTAGCGTGTTTGTGTTTGTTTATGTATTTTCCGCTGCGCATTCTTGAAGAAACAAGCAACAACAAGCAACACCGAGCACCGAGCGAACGCGACAAGCTATTCACCCCCCCCTCTAGCTACTTTTGGTCCTAACAAGTGGTATCAGAGCGAGGTTGCTCTTCACCGGAATCATCGCCGGAAGGGTCAAGCATATCAAGAAAAGCTAGAGGGTGAAGAAGTTGGAGCAAATTCATCAAAGTCAAAGAATTCAAGAAGCTCAACTTCAAGATGCAATTCCAAGATGGACTTGGATTTGATACAAGGGTGGCTCCACCATACACTTCTACAAGTTTCGATTCTTGGAAATCAAGAATCAAAAATTTTCTTATGATGGAGATAGAGCAATGGTTTGCTCTAATGGAAGGCTTCAAAGCTCCAACAAACTCCAAGGGCAAGCTTCTAAAGAAAAGCAGATGGAGCTCAGAGCAAATTCAAAGGGGCGAGGCAAATGACAAAGTGACCAAGCTTCTGGTCAACTTATTGCCTAGTCACATCTTGGCTCGAGTTGGAGAGTTCGAAGATGCCAAGGAGCTTTGGAGCAAATTGGCCAAGCTTCATGAAGAGATCCCCTCCACTGTACAAGATCATGAAGAATCCAAAGAGGGTGACTCTTTGGAGCAAGACCAAGAGGAGGACCCCGAGGTTGAGAGATACTCAACCTCCGAAGAAGAGGAAATCCAAGAAGCTTCATCCTCAAGGGAATGCACCGAAGGGAACAAAGAGGGAGCATACTCCTTGTTTCACATTTAAGATGATGAAGCCTCCACCTCTAGGATTGAGGGGGAGCAATCCTTGGTGACACCGGATCAAGAAGAAGAAGAAGCTTCTACATCCGGGTCAAGAGATCAAGAGGAGGAAGAAGCTTCTACCTCCACAAGTCAAGAAAAATCAAAGGGAGGAGAATCAAGGTCCGATCAAGAGGAAGCTTCTACCTCCGGATCCAAAGAAAAAGATGCCACCCCTACAAGCAAAGGTATAAATATTTCAATTAATAATAAAAATCATATAATATGTTTTGAGTGTAGGGAACATGGGCACTATAAGAGCAAGTGTCCCAGCTTGGCCAAGAAGAAGGGCCAAGTGGCACAAAAGGGCAAGGAGAAGCCCAAGGTGACCACCCCCGGGACAAAGAAGAGCAAGGAGCACATTGTGTGCTTCTTGTGTCAACAAAAAGGGCATTATCGAAGTCAATGCCCCAAGGGGAAGAAAGTGGTCAAGGCTCAAGGAGGCACTAGTCAAGGGGGAGCCTCCAAGGTAAAAAGGAAGGTAACTTTCATTGAGCCTATTCCCTTGCAAAATGGTAAAAAACATGCTAGGTCAAATTTTTATCATTTTAATGCGATTTACCATAAGAATAGGAAGCATGAGGGCTTTAAGGAAAAGCATGTGGCCCTACATGCCAAAACTACTATCCCTAAGGCTAGGAATGTAGGTAAAAGTCTAGGCAAGAACTCTAAGGATTGTAGCTACAAGCCTAGAAACAAAAATGCTCATGAACTTAATGGAAAACCAAAAACTAAGGACTTAGTGATGGAAAATCAAGTCTTGAGGTCAAGACTTGATAAAATGGAAAAGACCCTAAAAAGGATGGAAAATATCCTATTAGGGCAAAATGAGCATAACCTAGGTTTAGGGGTACAAAAGTCATCCAATGGCCATAAAGGTTTGGGATACAAACCAAAGGCTAAGAAGGATATGCCCTCTTACCATAGAGTTCCATATAGTTATGGAACAAACCCTAGGTCTAGTGGTCAAGCCAAGAATACTAGGGAAGTCATCCCTAAGAGTATTTTTGCAATAAATGTGACTAAGACTTCTAAGAAGTCTAAGAAAGTCACAAACAAGGTCACAAGGGAGGTTATCCCTAGAGTTGACCTAGAAAATGTGACCCAGGCTTCTAAGAGGCCCAACAAGGTCACTAGGAAGGTATCTAGGGAAGTTATCCCTAGTAAGTACCTAGAGCATCCAAGGAGCATCAATAGGTGTTGGGTTCCTAGGAGCATCTTCTCTACCCCATAGATGGGTTAGAGAGTGTCAACTCCGATTAGAAGGGTGGTTAACCCAACTTTGAGGAAATTGACACTCAAGGAGCATTTTCAAGGTTTTTGTTAACCTTTGAAAATGAAATGGAATTATTATTTACTCCTTGAAAGAGTAAAATGTGCCTAATGGTGGAAGATTTGATTTTAATCTTAAATGGCACATATTGGAAAATTAATAAGAACTATCAAGTTGGGTTTTTGGTATGTTCTTAGGCAATTTAAGGCAATCCGGGCCTTAAATTTAAAAGTGCTACTCTTGAGGAAAAATGGAATATGCCAACATTTGAGGACATGTTTATTTTAATTGGCATAAATTAATCAAGGGAATAAGAAATGCAAACTTAGGTTTTGGCACTTTCTTGAAGCGTTTTGGGCAATCTAGGGTTTAAGTTTTAGGATTAGCTAAGATTAATGATACTTAGATAGGTAATCTAGGTATATTTTATTTATGCTAAACCATGCCATGATTGTTTGCTCATAATATGCCATGACATCATATTTTATCTTATTTGTATTTTGCATTCATGACTTATCATGAAAAATACAAAAATACCATGTCATGCCATACATACATCATGTAGTTATAGGAATCTTTCTTTTGAAAGCTATTTTATTTTGATGTATGCCACAACATTATCATGCATTATGTTTATTTCCTTAAAAATTAAGGACATATGGCATTAGTTAAACAAGTGGCATTTGTTTACAACAAGTGGAATAAACAAGTGACATTTGTTTAACAAGTAAATCAACAAGTAACATCCTTTGTGGATGTCTACCTCTCAAAATGCCTAGATAGATATGCATGATCCCTAGAATAGGGCAAAACCAAAATCTTACATCTCACAAAGACCTATAAGATGACTTGTATGTGTTTCAGTGCACATTAGATACAAGTGAGATGTTAGGATGATGAACAAAACTCAAGATGTTGATTTAGTGCATTCTTTTGAGTTTTAAGTTCATCAAAACACATAGTTATGTGTTTTCCCATCATTGGGAAAGCTAATGTACAAGTCATGTGCATTATGCCCAAGGAACATGATGGGATATTGGTTTTGAAAATGTTTTAAAATGGTTTTGGAAAACCTTGGTGAAGGCTATCTTTTGATAGTAATCACCATTGAATAGTTAGACACAAACTTGAAGAAAAACACTAAAGTTTTTGCAAGCTTTCAAGTTTGTGTCAATCTTTGAAAATATGATGTATTTTCATAGAAAACTATTTTCCCATGATTAAGTATGCCCTAAATAATGTCTACACGAAATTTCATAATTTTTAGATTTTTGTAGAATTTTCTAGGGGTTTCTGAAGTTGGTGAAAGGAATTTCAGCAACTATCAGAGCTCCGATCGATCCATGGATCGATTGGAGTTCCATGAATCGATCCATGGATCGATTCAAACGGTAATTCCCGCGAGCAGAAGCTCGCTGGATCGATCAGCCGATCGATCCAGGGAGTCTGAATCGATCCGTGGATCGATTCAGAAAGGTTCAATCGATTGGAACCCAACTTCAATCGATCCAAGTTGCTGATTTTGGCTAGGAAGGCCTGATTTCAGCATCTTTGAACCTCTTCGAGTCTAGGTAACCATTCCAAACCCCTTAAATATATTTGTATACATACAAAGGGTGTTTTCATGTTGAAAACAAGGATGGATTGGTTAACGAAGACTAAGTAGAAGTTTAGGTTGAGGTTGTTTCAAATTTTGAATATTTGAACCTCAAAACTTCCAAATTTGGGTTTCCTAATGTTTTAGGGATTCCAAGTCATTGTTGGTGCAATGACAGAAGTTACCACCATGTCTTTAGGGGGAGGGACTCTTTAAAGACATGAAAATTATTTTTCATGAACCTTGGAAGGTGGTTAACCTTCTGTTGTGAACTTGCTCAAGGTTGAGCATTTAAACTTGAAATGGGGAGAAATGGGGAGTGGATATCCTCATTATTTCAAGTGGACACTCAAGTGGTAGATAATGCTCAAGGTTGGGTAGTTGTCTACATTGAGGAGAAGTTAAGGATAAATGAAGGGTATGGGACCTTCATTATCGTGTTGATCACAACGAGTGATGTTGTGAACAACGATGAGCAACTCTTCAGGGGGAGAGTCTTCAACAAATGGATTTGTTGAAGAGTGCCCAGAATTGGAGCATAGGTCGATGTGTGTCCAACGATGGGTTGATGTGTGCCAATAGGGGGAGAATGTATGGTTAAGCTTAGTCCTTCATTACCTATGGGAAGGTCATAGGGGGAGAATGAAAGGACTCATGAAAGGGAGTAAGTTAGGCTTTCATTACCTAGAGGGAGTTTGCCCTCTTAGGAGGAGAATGAAGAGCTTAATTTATGCTTTCATTACCTAGTGGCATGAAGAAGGAGGCTATGGGATTAGCCTAACTTACATATGGGATTGTAAGTGTTATTGTGGTATTGTCAAACATCAAAAAGGGGGAGATTGTTGGTGCAATATCCCTCAGGTCAAGGCTGACCTGGGTAACCAAGCGGAGTCTTGGTTTGGGTTTAGATGTTTGACAATAAGATATTGTTTGAAGAAGAGTCAAGTAGGTCAAGGTTGACTGGATACTTGACTGGGAAGTCCTAACTGGGATGTTAGGCAAAATGAAAGTCCTGGTGAGTGAAGCCAGGCAGAAGAAAAGTCCTGGTAAGTGAAGCCAGGCAGAAGAAAAGTCCTGGTGAGTGAAGCCAGGCAGAAGAAAAGTCCTGGTGAGTGAAGCCAGGCAGAAGGAAAGTCCTAGTGAGTGAAGCTAGGCAGATGGAAATCCTGGTGAGTGAAGCCAGGTGAAAGTCCTAGTGAGTAAAGCTAGGCAGATGGAAAATCCTAGTGAGTGAAGCTAGGTGAAAGTCCTGGTGAGTGAAGTCAGGCAAGGGAAAATCCAGATGGATCAAGGATGATCGGACATCTGGTGTTGGGAAGTCCAAGTAGGTCAAAGGATTGACTGGATACTTGGCATGAAAGAAAAGTCCAAGTAGGTCAAAGGGATTGACCGGATACTTGGCACAGAGAAAAGTCCAAGTGGGTCAAAGGGATTGACCGGACACTTGGTAAGGGAGTCCTAGCAGGTCAAGGGAGTGACTAGATGCTAGGCATACCAACAGGTCAAGGTTGACCGGATGTTGGTTTGGGAGGTTTAGGACTTGGTTTTGGACAAAAACCAAGTGCTGGATCGATCCGTGGATCGATCCAGGCTCTGGATCGATCAGTGGATCGATCCAGACCTGTCCCAGCGAACAGAAAGCTTCTGGATCGATCCGTGGATCGATCCAGAGGTCCCAATCGATCAGTGGATCGATTGGGACGATGCTGCTTCGCGCGATAGCGCTGGATCGATCCGTGGATCGATCCAGGCGCGTTAGAGGCGCTCTGGATCGATCCGTGGATCGATCCAAAGCCTCCCCGATCGATTGAGAACATTCGAATCGATCGGGATCCGACCGTTGGCGTCGTTTAAAGCCGCAGGCGAGCGTGGTCTTCGGCATCTCTTTACGAGAACTTCTCCGATTCACTCCAGATTACTTGCAAGCTTCTCCACAGCGCTCTCAAAGATCAGATCGCCAGTTCTTGAAGGATCTTGGAAGCTTTCTAAGTCAAGAGGCGGATCAAAGGCAAGAAGAGAAGCTAGGGTTAGGGTTTCGTACTCATTGTAAGCTTGTAAGCTTGTATTTTGTTTCCCTTTCCTTTCTTCTTGTACTGAGAGTCTTGTAGGGCTTCTCCGCCCTCGGTAGTTACCGAAAAGGAGTGTTTCCATAGTGGAGGGTGCGTGCGTGGTGTGGATCCTTGGACTAGTCACCTCTTGTGAGGTGGATACCAAGTAAACTCCTAGTGTTAGCGTGTTTGTGTTTGTTTATGTATTTTCCGCTGCGCATTCTTGAAGAAACAAGCAACAACAAGCAACACCGAGCACCGAGCGAACGCGACAAGCTATTCACCCCCCCCTCTAGCTACTTTTGGTCCTAACAGAGACATCCAACAAGAGGTTAGGACTAGGTCATTCTTTAGAAATGAGTCTAATGAAGTCGCATTGATTTCAGAGATTGAACCAAAATTAGTTGATGAGGCATTGCGCGATCTTGATTGGATCATAGCTATGCAAGATGAGTTAGGTCAATTTGAAAGGAGCCAAGTGTGGGACTTAGTTCCTAGACCTAAGAAGACCATCATTATTGGAACTAAATGGGTCTTCAAAAATAAGTTAAATCAAAAGGGAGAAGTTGCAAGAAACAAGGCAAGACTTGTAGCCAAGGGCTATAGTCATGTCGAAGGTCTTGATTATGATGAGACTTATGCTCCCGTGGCCCGATTAGAGTCCATTCGTTTGATGCTAGCTTTTGCTGCACATAGAGGTTTCAAGCTCTATCAAATGGATGTTAAATCTGCCTTCTTAAATGACTTTATTAAAGAAGAAGTCTATGTTGAACAACCACCGGGGTTTGTGAATACCGAAGCTCCAAACCACGTGTACAAGCTCAAGAAAGCACTTTATGGGCTTAAACAAGCACCACGAGCTTGGTACGAAAGGTTGTCAACATATTTACTAGAAAAGGGTTTTGTAAGAGGCCAAATAGACCCAACACTATTTCTGCGTAGAGATGGTGAAAACATTTTTGTAGCCCAAGTGTATGTCGATGACATAATTTGTGGCTCAAATAACAAGGGGTATTTGAATGAATTTATTTCTCACATGGAAAGTGAGTTTGAGATGAGTCTAGTAGGAGAATTGACATTCTTCCTTGGACTTGAAATCAAACAAACTCGAGATGGAAATACACTCAAGAGATGCTCAAAAAATTCAAAATGAGTGACTCTAAGGAAGTATCCACTCCAATGGCGACAAACACTCGTCTTGACAATGATGAGAGTGGGAAACCAGTTGATCTAACGCAATATAGAAGCATGATCGGTAGTCTTCTATATCTCACAGCTAGTCGACTGGACATACTTTTTGCTGTGGGCATGTGCGCTAGATATTAAGTTTGTGCCAAGGAATCTCATTTAACTGCAGTTAAGAGAATTCTAAGATATCTCAAGGGCACAATTAGAGTAGGACTGTGGTACCCTCGTACGGAGTCTTTTGATTTGATAGGCTATACCGATTCCGATTATGCTGGATGCAAATTGGATCGGAAAAGCACTAGTGGGGGTTGCCAATTTTTAGGTTCATGTTGATTAGTTGGTCAAGTTGGAAGCAACATTGTGTTGCTCTCTCCACGACCGAGGCTGAATACATTGACATGGGAGAGAGTGTATCACAATTGTTGTGGATGATTCACACTCTAGAAGATTATGGACTTTCATATAAAGGAGTGCAAGTGTTGTGTGACAACATTAGCACAATAAACCTAACGAAAAATCCAGTCCATCATTCAAGGACCAAACACATTGAAGTGCGTCATCACTTCATTAGAGATCACATAGCTAGGGGAGACATTGCACTCACATATGTTGAGTCAAAGTCAAACTTAGCCGACATTTTCACCAAACCCCTTCTGGAAAATGAATTTAGTCATTTAAGGAGAGAATTGGGGATGTGTTTGGCTCAATAGTCCATTAGGATTTCATCATGATCAATAAGGGCAACTAAAACTACAAGAGAAATTGGGAAATTAATTTGGGCAACTTGGGGACATCTCACACAAACTATAAGGTTTAACTAATTGTTTTTGTTTGCTAAATATGGGGTGAGATGCTAGGATCAACCAAATTATTCAAAATGTATCATGCATCCCTTGAATAATTAGGTTGAAGAGACATAAATTGAGTATGGGGAAGGTCATTACATAATTCATGTGTATTTGGCTCCTAGATTTTACTCATATATTCCAACCAAGGAATCTTGGTTGGACGTGTGTCTAGAAATCATCTAACCTTGTTGATGTGTTGATTGATACCCTTGATTGATACCTTCCTGATTTTGATTGAAAATAGGACAAGTTGGTGAAGAAATTTTGACATATTTTGACAAACTTGTAACTACTCATTGCAAGGATATATTTTGAACCGATGGCCTGAGTCAGATTTATTACCTTGGTTCACTATAGATCATAGTTTCAGCAAACAAACAAAACAAACTTCTCTGGTTTTGAAATTTTGAAATTCAACACATTTGTTATGAAGTGTCTGAAACTTTCGAGCCCTAAATAATTCCAAATCATTAGTGCTCATCATTAGGAAATATTCATTGGTATCACTGAATATAATCTGTGGGCTCTTCAGATCCTAGGTTCTGAACTTGGAAGTTGTTGAACCAAGTTTCAGAGCCTTCGATACGAATTTCAGAGACTGAAATCACTGATTATCAGACACTGATCGGTCCAGGGACCGATCAGGATGATATCTGATCGGTCTCTACGACCGATCAGGAGAGTTCCACCTCTCTGTTCGATATCTGATCGGTCTGCAGACCGATCAGGGGTTCTGGCACGTATCACTAGTTACTGATCGACCTCTGATCGGTCCGGGGACCGATCAGGAGGTTCCCTGATCGGTCTCCACGACCGATCAGGACACTCCCTGACCGATCAGGACGTTCCCTGATCGGTCAGGATTTCTCCTGTTCGGACAGCCGTCCGATCTTATGATCTGATCACCCTCTTTAACTTCCCCCAATCCTTCGTCCTCTCATTTCACGCCGAAAACCCTAGCCGAACCACTCCTCAGTCCCGACTCTTCTCTCCATCTTCTCCGAAAGCCTCAAATGGCGCCCAGGTAACTTCCTTTCTCCCCGAAATCTGTTCATTTTTGGCATTTTAGTTTCTTTTCACAGTGTATCTCTGTGTGTTGTCTCGGTTCTCGACTCTGTGGCTCCCGTGGACTCCCATTTGCCCCGACCATGTCCCATTTTTGACCTATTTAGGAAGAAATCAGCCGGTGAGGGTACGTCTAAGTCATCTGCTGAGAAATCCAAGTCCCAGGTACCCTCCCGACCTCAACCTTCCTCTTCTTCGAGATTCCCGAACCGACAGTTTGAACAAGTGTTTCAACAGAGGACATTCAAGCTACTCCCATGTCGATCTGTGGATCGAAAGTACATGGATGAGTTTTGTCCCTCTGTATCCGAAATCCTGGCATATTACAAACTTGACTCGTTAGTCTACCTAGAAAGGGACATCAACTATGACCTAGTATCTGAATTCTACAACAATCTTCATCAGACCAGTGATGGTGCTTATAGAACCAGAGTCGCTAAGAGAACTATCGATTTCTCCGTCGTAGAATTCTTTAGGTATCTAGGTTGCCGAATGTGTTCAGGAGATCCTTTTCCCATTTATCCTGATTTACCCGATCCTTTACCTCCTCCATTTGATGTCTCACCTGATTCCATCTATGAGTACTTCTTTGGTCATCCTAGACCAGGTGGACTGGATGAGTTGGATGTTGATTTTCCCACCTTTGCCGCCCTACGACTATCTGCCCCTGACTATGTTCTTTTTAAGATAGTCACAAACTGTCTTCTTCCAATCACATCCAAACCTCTAGCAGAGATCCGACCCTATCATTGTTTGATGCTTTATGGGTTGCGTCGGCGTCTCGACTTTGACATTATGTCCAGCATCTATTCTTCGATCATCTCATATACTCAGCCTAGCAGCTCCACTATTTATATGCCTTATGAGCATATAATTACAGATTGGCTCGAGACCCTTCTGATAGATGTGTCTAAGGGTAGGATAGTGAAGATGGTCAGACAGAATTACCGACTTGGGAAACGGGCATTTTCCAAGTCCGGTATCTTGGGACAGAATGGGGCTGTTCGGTGGAAGGATGGGAGAGGTCTGGGAGAGTTACCACGGGCACTTCCTCGACAGGTTGCTGCTCCTCCTCCTGCTGCTGATGAGGCCGATCCTGATCTGCGCTGGCAGATCGCTGAGCTAGAGAGCCGTTCCGATCAGCACGATGAGCTGCTGTCTGCTGAGCTCCATGGACTGCGTGTTCAGATTGACCAGCGCTACGATGACTTATGCAGTCAGCAGTTGGTGACGCAGCAGCTGCTTCTGGGCTGGATGGCCAACTACCCACCTCCGCAACATTTCTCGGGTCATCCACCTTCGAGCTCCAGCATGCCGCCTCAGGGTTACATGCTTCCAGCAGATGATGATGATGCTCCTCGTTGTGAGGATATTGATTGATACATTCTGTGTGTCACTTTGCCTGTCTGTGTTTTGGATGCTATTTGTTGGATATCTTTGTCTGACCTCGATATTTATGCTACTCATATATTTTTGCTATTCATTTGTCTATTTCTTGCTTTTCCTTATGCTTCAGTTCATATTAATATGCTGTTCCTATGCCATGACTTGATTGTATCTTATCTCTTTCTTACTGTCATATAATACACTTAGAGAGAACTCTAGGTGCATTAAGAAAAAGACAGTATGGGTTAAGGGGGAGCCTTTTGAGTTTTGTCACCTCATTTGCACCTTTTCGGTGTTTGACAAAGGGGGAGAGGATACCTAAGTTTAGAGATGTATGAAGGCTTGATTTTAGGGGAAAAGATAACGGGAAGGATCTTGATTCCCGTTATTGACTTAGTGGTGTATCCATCTTAGGGGGAGGATCTTGATTCCCCTAAAATTATGAAAAAAAGAATATTTCTGATCTAAACTTAAATCGTGTTATCAAACAACAAAAAGGGGGAGATTGTTGATACAGTCTGACCTGGCTGTTGTTTTGATGTTGACACGGATTTAAGTTTGTATCAGATGTTAATTAAACTCGGTTTGATTAATGATCAAGGTTGATCAAGTGGAAGGGAAAAGTCCAAGTTGGAAACTTAGCACGCGAAGTCGGAGAGAGCTCGTTCTCCGGACTAGGTTAGAGAGGGCTCGGTAGCTCGTTCTCTGGACCTGACAAAGTCGGAGAGGGCTCGGTAGCTCGTTCTTCGGACTAGGTCGGAGAGGGCTCGGTAGCTCGTTCTCTGGACCGGACGAAGTCGTTCTCTGGACCTGACGAAGTCGGAGAGGGCTCGTTCTCCGGACTAGGTCAGAGAGGGCTCGGTAGCTCGTTCTCTGGACCTGACGAAGTCGGAGAGGGCTCGGTAGCTCGTTCTCCGGACTAGGTCAGAGAGGGCTCGGTAGCTCGTTCTCTGGACCGGACGAAGTCGGAGAGGGCTCGGTAGTTTGTTCTCCGGATTAGGTCAGAGAGGGACCTAAGTGGACATTCCATGGTACATTGGATCGGTCGGCAGACCGATCCAGTGATACATAAGACAGTGGATCGGTCGGCAGACCGATCCAGTGAAACTAAGTTTCCATGGATCGGTCTGGTGACCGATCAGGAAACACTCAGTAGCACACTGAGTGCAATCTGATCGGTCTTGGAGACCGATCAGGAGATGGTATTGCGAAGAGAAGAAGGCAGGGGATCGGTCGTGGAGACCGATCCACCTGCAGTCTGATCGGTCTCCACGACCGATCAGACAAGCTGCGGACCGATCAGGATATGTCCTGATCGGTCCATGGATCGGTCTGGTGATCGATCCACACACAATCAAATTTGTTCGCTGTTTCTACGATTCCTCCACTGCATTTGATCTGCCTGATTCATGTGATATAACCCTCTGTGCTGTTAGCTTTTGAGTTTGTAGGATCACAGGTATCATTCCAAGCCTAATTTCAAATTAAGTCCATAAGAGGAATACGACAAATGGCCTTTCTGCTGTGATTCGCGGCGCATGGTGCATTTGAAGCATCAACGGCTACTGGTGTGATCTGGCTGCGATCCGCTTGACTCCTGGTGATTGGTTCGAGCTCAGAAGACACCAGTGAAGACTGTGATTTCATTAGTGTGAGTTCAGAGAACCAGGTAAGGAGGAAGAGGGATTGGCTGCAGCGATGATTCTGTGCAGTTTGACCACGATCCGTGACAGCAGAGAACAGGGGCTTAAGAAGCAGTAAAAAGCGAGAGGAAAGAACAACAAGAAAGCAAGAAAGTGGAAAAAGAAAAAAAAACGTTCTGTTGATCGTTGAGGTGTGCTAAGTTCTTGAGCTCTCGGGTGAGATACTGCTATCTGTGAATTCTCTGTTTCCACTGATCCTCGCGTAGTTGTAAGCGTTAGTTCATTCTTCTTTGCCACCGAGCTCTGTAAGTCTTGTGCTTTAACATATATATTTCTTGAGACTTTGTGGAGAGGTTACTCCACCGAGAAGGAGGATCTTTAGCCGGAATTTATCCGGGGTGTGATCTACCGAAGATCAAGGGGTCGTCCACCTTACGGACACGCCGAGGAGTAGGGGCAAGTTATCCCCGAACCTCGTAAATCCGTGTGTTAGTGTGCTTGTTTCCTCTTTGTTTTAGTTTCTTAATTCCGCTGTGCTAACAAGTTTCTTTGTAGAAATTTGTGTTTAAGTTTTTAAGAGGCTATTCACCCCCCCCCCCCCTCTAGCCATCTAAGATCCCAACAATAATGAAAAGGATGAGGAAATCCAAAGCCATGAGGAATTTTTCCATACTCTTGAAGTTCTCATAAAAAAAACACTAGGGGTATTTGTGTATAAGGACTATCTTGAAGAAGAAGATTATCTACCTTGGCTTGCAAATTCAGGAAAGGACTCATACTACACCTTCCTAATAATTTTCAGCAGGTATTCTCTGAAATTATTACCAAAAGACAGACTACATGGAAGAAGCTAAAGGAAAAAGTACAACTAGAAACAAATTTGGATGATGGATCCCTCTCAGGATCACTTGGGGGTGCACCACCAACTATTCTGGTAACACGACTCTCTCCGAATGTCATTTTACCTAAACAAAAATAATCTAGAGCTGCAGGATTTGACTTAGCAGCCAGTGAGGACGTCATAATCCCACATCAAGACAGGAAATTAATTCCAACAGGGCTTCGAATGGAAATTCCTTTCAGATTGTACGGTTGAATTGCAACTAGATCCGAAATTGCTTGGAACCACGATCTTGACATAGGAGCTGTTAGAGTGTATACTAAAAGTCTAGCTTTTTGTAAATATTTATTTTGAAATAAAGAATCACATTGGTCAATTCTCTACATTTATATGTTAAGTGTAGTTGTTCAATTAATTTATATTGTAGATAACATAGTGTGTGGTGTCACACACAGAAGATCATATTATCAGTTCCTTATAAGTTATAAATAGTAGCTCGCGACTAAAATGGATAGGAACAAACCATTGGAATAGTCATAGTGTAATTTGGTATTAGTTTATCTTGACTATAAAATTACACTAGTACACTCTGAGTGTATTGAATAGGACCATTTGAGGTAGTTTTTTTTTTATACTGACTAAATAAAAGAACAAGACCTCTGTTATTATAGAAGTATGTGCTCTTAATCCCAATATAATAACAAACACATATATTTAGTATTTATTTCTTTAATTTATCAGTGGGTGAGATTTAGTTCGATAAATCAATAGGTCCGATAAGTTCAGAAATAATATTATTTATAATGTGTGTTGTTTATTATAGAAGGAAACTGTGTCCTAGCAATCTAGGTTGATGATGTCCCCAAGAGGAGCTCATAAGGACTGTCATGTAAACCCTGCAGGTGGACTTAGTCCGACATGACAATAAGGTTGAGTGGTACTACTCTTGGAGTTAGATACTAATTAAGTGAGTTGTCAGTAACTCATTTAATTAGTGGACATTTGATATCTTAAACACAGGGAGATTAACACTTATGATAAGAAGGAACTCATATAGTAATATGGGATTGATGCGGTAGTTCAATAATAACTCTTTAGTGGTATGAGTTATTATTGATGAACTCGAGTTGGGTGTTCGGGGCGAACACGGGAAGCTCAAGTTCATCGGGAGACCAAAACCAATTCCTCCTCTCGGTCCCTGTCATAGTCTCTTATTTATAAAGTCTTATACCCACGTAAACCCAACTTCTTACCCACCTTAAGGTGGTCGACCAAGCCTAGCTTGGAGCCCAAGCTAGGGCCGACCACACCAAGGATAGATGGGTTCAAGTGGTGGTCAACCCTAGCTTGGAGCCCAAGTAGGTGGTTGGCCACAATAAAAATAAAAGGGAGTTTATTTTAAAATCTTTTCTAATGTGGATGACATGATTTTAAAAGAGAGTTTTTAAAATTAAATCTTTCCTTTTATAGTTTCTACAAAAGATTAAGAGAAAGATTTGATATCTTTCCTTATTTGTAATTAAAAGGAAGATTTTAATTTAGGAGAAAATTTTCCATTTTTGTAATCATCCACATGTTTTATAAGAGAGATTTTAATTTATAAAAGTTTCCTTTTATAACCAATCATGAAGGAAATTTAAAGAGAGAAATTTTTATTTTAAAAATTTCTGGAAATAAATAAGGAAGTTTTAATTTTGTGTTTAAAACTTTCCTTTTTTGGATGACTTGTAGGGGTCGGCCATAAGATGGATTAAGAGGAAATTTTAATTAAATTTTCCTTATAGTCATAGGCAAGGAAAATAAGGAAGTTTTAATTATGTTTAAAACTTTACTTATTTGCCAAGACAAAGGAATATAAAAGAGAGGGTAGAGGTGCCTCACCTTACAACACATCTATTATTCCTCTCTTCTCTTCCTTGGTGGTGGCCGACCCTCATCCTTCCTCTTCTCCTTTTCTTCTTCTTTGGTGGTCGGCGGCATCAACTCTTAGGGAGATTTAATTTTAGTGGTCGAATTTAGCTTGGAGAAGAAGTAGAGAAAGGAGACTTTGTTTCTTAGTATCCCTTGGAGTTTGGTTGGTGGTCGAAGTTCTTCATCTCTAGGAGATTGTTGGTGGCCGAAACTTGCAAGGAGAAGAAGGAGGCTTGGGTGGATTCTCATCTTGGTAAATCGTCACCCACACGACGTCCGAGATAAGAAGAGGAATACGACAGAAGATCGTGAGGTCTATAAGCTACAAAAAAGGTATAACTAGTTATTAGTTTCCGCATTATAACTAGTTTATTCTTTTGTTTAGATCTTGAAATACCAAACACAAGAGGCTAACGATTCTAGGTTTCAGATTTATATTCGATTTTGTGTTTCTTTTATTTTTTGATCTTGTGATTCGATTGCTCTTAATGGTTAAACCTAGGGTTACTATAAGGGGATTAAATATTGAATTTCATTGAAAGACTTTGTCTAGGAAGTGGTGGATGATCTCATACCCAAGAAGGCCTAATGTCTCGCCATGTTTAACCTGGAAGCTGATCTCTGAAATAAATATTTAATCAAATTTGTAACATAGGTGGATTTGGATTAATAATGTTAAGTATCGTTTGCGATCCAAGTCTAAACCTCTAAGAACAGATAAGTTGAATTTGGAATCAATAATGTTAAGTTCTGTTTGCGATTCCAAATTTAATTTCTAAAGAACACAATAGGTTGTTAGGAAAGGTTCAAGACTTGTACAAAATTTTTGTATAGGGGATCCGGTACTATATTCCGAGTAGCAACCAACAGGAGCAGGCATCATTGACTTTGATTTATCGAAGTGAAATTGTTATTCTATTATTCAATCACTCTAATTTTGAATATCAGGTCCGACAAGGGGACTATATTGCTCAAATTATCTTTGAAAAAATCATTCTACCTAAAATACTTGAAGTTAAGAGTTTATCAGAAACACCTCGTAGAGGCAGTGGTTTTGGTTCAACTTCAAAAGAAAGTATATCTCCTTCAGTAATAGCCAATCTACTTCCACAAGAACGACATATAATATCAGCACTCATTTCGAAAGACACCCTCTTTCAGGAACATTTGTATGAGGACCATGCAGGAACTACAAGCCCATGTGCCTCTGTACCCCATTACATGGAACCCTCTATAAATGGAACTGAAAATGAGAACTTCCTGAAGGATCGAAAGCGCTAGAGGGGGGGGGGAGTGAATAGCGCTCGTGGCTATTTTAACGATTTAAAACTAAGAGTAGAAACGCAGCGGAAAGTAAATGCAAACACACAGAGACGCAAGTGGTTTACTTCGTTCGGAGCCTATCTCGACTCCTACTCGAAGGCCTGTGGTCTTTGACCGCTTTCGGTGGGCAACAACTATATATCGGAAAGATGATTACAAGTTGAAGTATAATTAAGTGCAATAAAGGAACTATACCAACGAAAAGAGAACAGAGAACTTTGAAGTGATTCGTTGGAGTAGCAGAGCGTTGTTGAGGCGTTAGCAGCAGCACACGGAATAGCGCAGTTTTCTGTTCGAAATCGATGATTTGAGCTGCACCTCAAGGCCTCCTTTTATAGCTCTGGAAAGTCTGATCTAGATCCCCAAGCTTCGGGATCAAGTTTGACCCGACGCGGATCGGTCGACCGATCAGGCGATCTTCTCCCATCCGATCCGCCCGATCCTCTCGCTCCGCTGGTCAAACTTTATCTGAGGTTCGGTCGACCGATCACCATTTTCGGTCGACCGATCAGCTGTTCTGACTCAGCCCAGTCAGCTTGATCCAGTCGACATCAAACCCAGGTTCGGTCGACCGATCACGAGGTCTGGTCGACTGATCCCCTGGTCGAGCCCGGTCCAACCTCTAGAGATCTGATCTGCTGGCTTGTGGGTTCGGTCGACCGATCCCAAGGTTCGGTCGACCGATCCCAGTCACTTCTAACCCTGCACAAAAAGGTTAGTCTCTTGCAAAATAGAGTTAGAGTAAAATGGATAATATGTAAACAAATGAATTGACAGCCTTCGGACTGTCCGGGTCTGACTTCGGGTTTCCGACCAGAAACCCTAGGTCGACCCGATGCCTACTGTTCCCTCTACGAAGAACGCGTCCTCACCTACTCCACTCAGGAGATTTACCTGATGCAAGTCTGGTCCTCCAGACCGATTGAACTTTCTGCCTAGGGTTACCACCCCTAGGACCTAGGGTTACCTCCCCCTAGGGTTTTCCTCCACCTAGGGTTACCTCCCCCTAGGAACTAAGGTTGCCGCCCCTTAGGGTTTTCCTCCACCTAGGGTTATCTCCCCCTAGGACCTAGGGTCACCACCCCCTAGGATTTTCACCTGCCTAGCCGCAGCTAGGACTTTTGCCTAAGTATCACTTAGGACTTTCCTGCAATCTCCATAAACCTTGTTAGATAACACCACAGCTTAACTTTGAACCCTTTGCCATAATCAAAACTCAGGTTCGATCATCTGATGCTCACTGCACCAACACTTCCTTGACTACATACAATACTTGGCAGACCACACCCTTCAAGGATGTGCCTATTCTAACAACCAACCACTGTGGCACGACTATAATGATAATGAATGGCTCAACCCGTTCACTCTAGAAGGTGGTGGGGATGAACTTCTTGCCGTAGGCCTTGATACAGAAATGGACTATCCAAGCCTTAGAAGACTAATGGGAGATAGTCAACAAGTTTATTCCACAACAAGCGCGGCAGTAATCTCTCCATATAATCCACTGCAAGAAACAATGATGGGGGCACCTGGATATCCACCAGCAGCTCGAACTGAACAAGGCCCATCTAGACCTATCACGGAGCAAAGGCCAACCAACAACATAAGGTTTAAGCGAGAACCCAATGATAAAATGTGGACTCTTCCTTCAGCACAACAGCAGGGAGGAGCTATTTTTGTTATCCCAGAAAATTTGGGACTATTCCATGATGTATTCTCTAGATGGGAATCTATCACCAAGAACCATGTTGCAAGATAAGGTTTTACCGACCCAAAGGACAAAGCAGAGTATATGGAAAATTTACTTGGTGAAATAGAAAAGCTGGCATGGATCCAATAGAGTATGATATACCCAAATAAGTATGATGCCTTGATTAATATTGTAGATGGACAAGAAGGAACTATAACGCCCCGCCCCGCCCCTCCTGCTAAGGCGGCGGGTTACTTTACTCATACATATCTACTTACTACAGCGAAAGTCTTATTTATAGAAATTAAAAATTTTTCTTTTTTTTTAAAAATCAACATGACTAATCACCTGGACAGATAAAACCACATAGCATACTTAACATGATTTTTAAGTCATAATACCCAAACACAAAATTAAATGTCATGGAGTCATAAAGCAGTAACATAAACTAGGCATAGTTCTTATTAAACAAAAGCAGGTCTTTCTCCTTTAACCAAGCCACTACTACACACATCCTTCTAGCCCCTCCTGCTGCTCCCCTAGTTCATCCATTCCTTGCTTTTATCTGTGGTACAAGAAAGTAAGCTGTGAGCACTCATGGCTCAGTAAGTTCCTTTCCTACTCACAAAAATCGTATAGCATATCAAAATCACAAGACATAACACATGGAGACAATTTCATCATAGCATGTAGCATATCATGGCATATCATAACATAATCGTAAGGTATCATGGTATAACATAACATAATCATCAAATGCACCCTGACATATCATAACCTCATCGTAAATATCATGGCATAATCATAAGGTATATGCAAGGTGAATTTCTAAACATGTATCATGAAAACATATGCAACATGTCTTTTGAAAACTTATAATATACATACTTAAACATAATCTCAACATAAGGGGGGCCCCGGCTTGTACCACATACATAAATGCGCGCGTCCTATGTAGGTCCAAGGTAGCAAGTCTTGAACCCTACAAGACATACATACTAGGCCCGTTTCTTAGTCCATCGACCTAGGGGCACTTAGGAGCCCATCCCTAACGAGGCCCGTTTCTTAGTCCATCGACCTTGGGGCGCTTATGGAGCCCACCCTTGGTACAAGCCTTAAAAGTAAAGTAGCATGTTATACATATCTTTAATTCTTAACCTATCATTCATGTCATAATCATATCATGAAGAGTGCTCCTAGTCCCAATTGATAGGGAAGCAACTCTTAGGCATAACATAAAGCATGTATAATTGGCACACAGCTCATCATGAATTTTTGGGCACACAGCAGATCATGATCACATGCATAATTGGGCACACAACACATCATGAACTTGGACACATAGCATATCATAAATTTGGACACATAGCATATCATAAATTTAAGCACATAGCATATCATAAATTTAGTCACATAGCACATCATAAACTTGGGCACATAGCACATCATCATACATAGGTCATAAGCATACATAAGTATAGCAGCATATCATATTCCTATCATATCATAAAGCATTGCATATGAAGCATATGGGAAAAAAAAAACATAAGTAGGTCTCTAACCTAAAGGTCATGTGGTGGCCGAAACATGTAGTTGTAGCCTAGGTTAGCAAGCAACATAAGAGCATGTGAACCCTAAACCTTTATCATATCTTATATCATAAGGAACACCTTAAGCATATTTGGTTTGGGTTCCAAGCTTCCTAGGTCTTTACTTATATCATGGCCGAAACCCATCAAGCCTCAAATTAGGTTATAAGCAACATACAAACATGTAAACCCTAACTAATGTCATATCATATATCATAAGAAACAACTTGAGCATGTTTAGTTGGGTTCTAAGTTCTCTAAGCTTTTAACCTTAACATGGCCGAACCCTAGCAAGGATGATTCTAGGTTACAAGTAGCATGAAAGTGTTGAACCTTAAATCCATATCATAATGCATATCATGAGGAACATCATAAGCACATTTAGTTTAAGTTCCAAACTTCCTAAGCCCTTTAATCCAAGGTGGTTGAAACTTATTAAGCATGGGAATTAGGTTTTTAGTGGCATAAGAGCATGAAAACCATAAATAATTTCATAGCATTTATTTCAAGAACATCATGAGCATATCTAAGTTGGGTTCTAAGTTTCCTTAGGCCTTTAACCTAATGGTGGCCGAAACATATAAGGCATAGACTAGTTTTCATGTGTCATAAAAGCATGTAAACCCTACATAAATTTCATGGCATTTATTACAAGGAATAACATGAGCAGACTTAGTTTAAGTTCTAAACATCCTAAGTCTTAAAACCTTGTGTGGCCGAAAGTTGTAGAGCATGTAACTAAATTTCTATGCAACAAACAAGCATAAGGACATCAAGTTAGTTTCATATCTTTTCATCAAGAAGGTCATGAGCATCTTAAACTTGTTTTAAACTTTCCCTAGGCCTCATATCTCAACATAGCCGAATCTTCATAAACATGAAATAGAGTTCAAATCAACATAACTCATGGGCATATCATATTAGCTTTATATTTTATCTTAGGGAAAAATCATGGCATGCTTAGTTTTAGGTTTAAAGCTCTTCTAGGCCCTTAGTTCTACCATGGCCGAATGTTCATGAGCTTGAAGATGAAGTTCAAATCAACATACAAGTGGAAGAAAATGTTAACAACACTATTATCATAGGGCACATATCATAAGAACAAGGGAGCATGCTTAGTTTGAGTCCTACGCTTACTTAGTTCTTTTGTTCATGCTTGGCCGAGAATCTAAGATCATAAATCTAAGTTCTAACTAAACATTCTAGCATAAAAACATTAGGTTAACCTCCTACCATAAAATACATATCATAAGAAATATACTGAGCACCTCTAGTTGAATTTTAAAGTTCCTTAGATTCTTCTTTTTATCTTGGCCGAAATTTCCATGAAGCAACCCTAGGTTTTTAAGCAATCTATCTTCATGAAAACCATATGAACTATTGTACCACAAGTGAGGGGAAGCTTACCTCCTTTCGCTTGTGGTTTTTCTTAAGAAGAAAAGTATCCTAGGTGCTAAGGAAGGAGAGAGCTTCTTCTTCTTGTACCTCCTTTTGTTTCTCTTGCTTGGAAGGGATAGATCTTGAAGGTCTCCTCTCTAAACTTAGTTTTTTTTCTTGAAGAGAAGCTTAGCTTAGCTCTCGGACAAAGGAGAGGGAGGGAGTTCTTGGTTCGGTGAGGAATGAAGAAGAAAGAGGAAGGAGGAAGAAATGATTTAATCCCTTATTTTTCTTCTCCCAATCTATTTATTCCCTTGCCCATGAAACATGTCCTCATTCACTCCCTCAACTCCTCTTTTCCCCCACTTCATTAATTCCCACGAAAATAGAGAGAGGGAGGGAAGTAGTAAATCCTTCTTTTGCTTGCTCCTTTTCTTAACCAAGAGGGAAAAGAAGGTAAGCAACTTGGTTTTCTCTTGTTCTTTTTGCTTAGTTTTCTTTTCTCCTTTAACTAAATTTTTCATTCCTTTCTATCTAATTATTTCTCCTTATCCTAATGGTTATCATTCATCAATTTATCTCCATAAATTGTGGGAGGTTCAAGGTTCAATCCTTGACCTCACCTCTTCTTATTCTATATTTTCTTTTGTTTTTATTTTCCTTTTTCTCTTATTCTTATTATTTCTTTATGCTCTAAGGAAAATAATATTCATATACCTATTTTATAATTTCGTGGGTGTTACAGGAACACAGAATATTCTCTCACAAATGAGGCGGGTATTTTCCTCTGAAGGCCCTACCCAGGGATCAACTGCTATTCAGGATGCTGCATACAGAGACTTAGAAAAACTCTCCTGCGACAATGTTAAAAACATTGTCAAATATATGAATGATTACATGAGCGGCATCAAAAACTAGAAGGCTATATACTGGGGCTGAACTCTCAAAAAAATTTTGGTTCAAAATGCCAAGTGGCTTAGGCAGCAGAATTAAAGCATTTTTTGACGAAAAATAACCAGGTCTAACCATTGGAGTATTTCCAAGAATATTATTTTCTTACAAATTTCTTGAACAGGAATGCAAAGAAGCAGCCTTCAAAAGATCTTTGAAGAATCTATCATTCTGTAGTTAGTACCTATTCTAGGATACTATCGAGGATAGGATCAGTGAAAATATGGGGTTCGAAGAAGCCGAACATACAAAGGTAAACCCTGTTGGTGCAACCTTAGGTCAAGGTTAACCTGGTTGACCTGACTCGAGTTGACCTGACTCGAGTTGTATTTTGATGTTTGACGAGAATAGAAAAGTTCTATTCTGATGTTTGACGAGAGTAGAAAAGTTGTATTCTGATACAAACTTGGGAGATTGTGGGTGCAATCTTTGGTCAAGGTTGACCTGGTTGACCCGAGGTGAGTCGACCTGATTCGGGAAATCCTGGTGAGTGAAGCCAGGTGAAAGTCCTGGTGAGTGAAGCGAGGCAAGGGAAAGTCCTGGTGAGTGAAGCCAGGCAGTTGGAAAGTCCTGGTGAGTGAAGCCAGGCAAGGGAAATCCAGATAGGTCAATGTTGACCAGATATCTGGTGAAAAGTCCAAGCAGGGAGCTTGGCACGGGAAAAGTCCAAGTATGGAGACTTGGCACGGAAAAGTCCAAGTATGGAGACTTGACACGGGAAAAGTCCAAGTATGGAGACTTGGCACAGAAAAGTCCAAGCAGGGAGCTTGGCACGGGAGAAGTCCAAGTATGGAAGCTTAGCATAGGAAGTCGGAGAGGGCTCGGCAGCTCGTTCTCCGGACTAGGTCAGAGAGGGCTTGGGAGCTCGTTCTCTAGACCAAACGAACTCAGAGAGGGCTCGGTAGCTCGCTTGGCACGCGAAGTCGGAGAGGGCTCGTAGCTCGTTCTCCGGACTAGGGCCGAGAGGGCTCGGTAGCTCGCTCGACCGGACGAAGCCCGAGAGGGCTCGTAGCTCGCTCTCCGGACTAGGTCGAGAGGGCCTGTAGCTCGCTCTCCGGACCGGACGAAGTCGGAGAGGGCCTGTAGCTCGTTCTCGGACCAGGTCGAGAGGGCTCAGCTCGCTCGGGACCGTAGGATTAGCGCCGAGTCTAATCGGATCGGTCCGGTGACCGATCCACGATACGGCTGATCGGCCCGCATCCGTAACCAATCGCGTGGTATCGGAGTTATCTCGATCGGCCCGAGACCGATCAGAAGCAACATGAGGAAAAGGAGAGAAGGACCGATCGGTCCAGGGACCGATCAGATCTCCTCTGACCGATCAGGAATGGTCATCGATCGGGCTTAGCCTGATCGGTCGTGGACCGATCAGGTCCTTCCCGATCGGTGATCGGTCTAGCCGTTGAGTCATAACGGCTATCTCCGTCTTCTTCGCAAAACTCGCCGCCAGGTGAGCAGTGCAGGTTATAAAGAGGTCGAGGGCTTCTACAGTGCTTCTTCTTCTTCTCTTACTGAGTTTTGCTGAGCTCATACTTCTTGAAGCTTCGAGTGAGCTTCCTTCGGCTGGTTCAGCTGCTGTTGGGCATCCGTGAAGTTGTTGCTTCATCAACGGACTCTCGTCGACGAGAAGGCAAAGTGTTTTTACATTCGTATTGCTTTTTGTTTCTTGCATTCTTTCTTGTACTCCTATCTTGCTGTTGCAAGAGATTGTGGCGAGGTTTCTCCACCCAGAAGGAGTTCATATTAGCCGGTTATCCGGGGTCTCATCCACCGACGGATTGATAGGCTTCGTCCACCTTACGGACACGCCGAGGAGTAGGAGTATCATCTCCTAACCTCGTTACATCATCGTGTTTGAGGTTTGATCTTCTCCACTTTCGTTTCTACATTGTATTTCCGCTGCGCTAACTTGATTTGTAGAAAGAAACGCGAATTTGGGGTCGGCTATTCACACCCCCCCCTCTCTAGCCGCGACCGTCTATCCTAACAAGTGGTATCAGAGCAAGGTTGCTCTTCGTCGGATTAACACCCAAGGGAGCACAAGCTAGAGAATGGATGGACTTGGAGAAGACGTCACGATTCCACCCTTCTACGATCGCGACGACTTCGCGTTTTGGAAGGTAAGAATGAAGTACTTTCTTATGACTAACTTAGTTAATTGGAATTGTGTACAAGTAGGTTTTGTTCCTCCAGGGGATGAAGAAGGAGAAATTCTTGAGAAGAAGAGGTGGACGAAGGAACAAATCCACCAATCTGTAATCAACGACGAGGTAATGAAAAATTTTGAATTCTCATTACCTAACGATATCTTGTGTAAGATAGGTGGTTACAACAATGCCAAGGAATTGTGGAACAACTTGGCTAAGCTCCATGAGGGAAGCTCCAATTCAAGTCATGAAGAGGAGTCAAGTGAGTCAAGTAGCTCACTTCATGGAGGTAAGGAATTAGAAGTTGAGGGCTACTCAACATCTAAGGAAGAGGAGGAGGAGAATTCTTCTTCAAGATTGGAGCAAGAAGAAGAAGCCTCTACTTCCGGAAGGGATGAAGAAGAAAGCATACAACCATCCTCAACTCTAGGTAACTCAAGCAATTTACTTTCAAGTAAATTACATATAATGTGCTTTGAGTGTAAGGAATTTGGGCATTACAAGAGTAAATGTCCAAGGAGGATTAGGAAGACTCCACCGGCGCCAAAGGTCAAGAAAGCCGGAGTCCCGATACGCAAGGGTAAGGAGCACGTGGTGTGCTTCCAATGCAAGCGAAGGGGACACTATAGGAGCCAATGTCCGAGGGGGAGGCAATCTCATAAGGACAAGAGACCGAGCACGTCTATAGGGGGAGCTAAGGCAAACCCTAAGGTAATCTCTAAGGCACATTCTTGCAATTCTAGTAGGATGCATGCTAGTAGCCTTATTGCTATTGTCAATAATAATAAGCATGATAACTATAGTAACCGATACACGTGCTTAGGTGCCAAACATGTTAGCCTAGATAAGGACAATACTAGAAAAACCAACCCTAGAATTAACTCATCTAAGGTTAAGGAAAACCTAGGTAGGAATCCCAAAACAACTAGACATATGCCTAGGTATACCTCAAAGAAAAATGACAAATTAAAACTTGAGATATTAGAAAAGGAAAATCAAGTCTTGAGGTCAAGACTTGACAATTTAGAAAAGACCCTTAAGAATTTAGAGAAGTCAACTCAAGGGTCTAAGGGTCAAAAATCAAAGCCCACTTATCATAATGTTCCATTCAAATATGGAACAAGACCTAGGGCTAGAAAGACCATCACCAAGGTCACAAGGGGAGTCACCCCTAGAGTTGATCTTGATGAGTCCCAAATGACCAAGGCTTTAAAGCCTAGGAGGGTCATTAGGAGGGTTTCTAGGGAAGTCATCCCTAGTGAATATTTAGTGAACCTAATGAGCTCAAATAGGTATTGGGTTCCTAAGAGCGTGATTCCATCATGCTAGATGGTTTAGGGTGTGCCAACCTTACTTGAATAGGTAGTTAACCTAATCATGACAAAAGGTGGCACTTTAGGAATTTTCAAGGTGTAATCAAGCCTTGCAAATGAAATGGAAAGTTATTCCTAAGGTGATTAGGATGTTCCAATCACATTTGAGGAGTTTCCTAGAGTCAATCTAATTGGCACATAGTGATCTAAAAATCTTTAGTATATGATTTTAGGTCTATTACACTTAGGAATATGGAATTTATAGCAAAATGATCAAAATTATCAAAAATGGCAACTAAGGCTAGAATTAGGTATTTTCTATACCTTTATATATTAATTGCCATATATTGTTTGCCATATGCCATGTCATGACATCATAGTTAATTTACTATCATTTGAAATGTCATAATAATGCTTAGGTTAGTTATATGTCATGCTTTAGTTAAGTTTCATACTTTATGACATGACATCATGACATTAGCACATGTTTTTACTTGTGATATTATTTTATGCCATGTCATCATCTCTTGCATTTATCAATTAATTTGATTTAAGGATAAAAACACAATTTGATATAGAGATCAAATTGTTGTTTAGAAAATGCATGAGAACTTAGCTTAAGATGACCTAAACCCATATCTCACATCAAAATTGACTTAGATGTGTTTGATACACCTTAGATGTGTGTGAGATATTAGGATTATGAGTTAGGATCAAGGTGCATAGTTCTTGTACCTAGATGAGCCTAATTCGAAATTGAGGATCATAGGGAAAGCTTGTGTACAAGTCATGTACATTCAGCCCTAAGATTGTGATCCTAAATTGAATGGTTTAAAATCATTTCAAAAGTGATTTGAAAAACCTTGATGAAGCTTTTCTAGTGATAGCATTCATCATTGAGCAAGTTGATACAAAGTTGAGGTAAACTTGAACTATTTCAAAGTTTTTAAACTTTGTATCAAGATTTGAAAATGGAAGTTATTTTCATAGAAAACTATTTTTCCATGATAGTATATGTTATGAGGAATGTATCCTCAAAATTTTATAATTTTTGGAATTTTCTGTAATTTTGTAGGGGTTTCTGAATTTCGAGAGGAAGAAATTCAGAAATCAGCATGGGTGACCGATCAGGAGGTTGCCTGATCGGTCCAGGGGATGCTGGATCGGTCACTGGACCGATCCAGGGAGCTCCTGATCGGTCTGGTGACCGATCGGGCGTGCCAAAATGCTGATTTTCGCCTGTGTTGTCTGAAATTTCAGTTGAAAGTTAAAACATAGTTTGTGTTTTGGATTTCTAAAGGTTTGAAACTCTCCAAGACATTGTTGGTGCAATGGTCAAGGGGGAGTTGACCTTTAGGGGGAGTTTTACTAATAGGGAGTTGACTTTTAGGGGGAGTTTTTACTCTAAAGACTTGAGTGATATGGGATTATCACTAAGTTGATTGTTGATTTTAGTATCAAGGGGGAAATTAAGGGTTTCAATGAAAGGCATGGGACTTTCATTAGGAATAAACTCTTAACCTTAATTCACTCTTTTTGATGTGTGTCAAAAAGGGGGAGAATGGGAGAATGTCCAAAGAATATTCAAGGAAGAACATTAGAGTTTGGGGAGAATGTTCAAGGAAGAATATTGGGAAACCTAAGTTAGGTTATCGGGTTAACCTAACTTGTTTATGGTTTTGTCAAACATTAAAAAGGGGGAGATTGTTGGTGCAACCTTAGGTCAAGGTTGACCTGGTTGACCTGACTCGAGTTGTATTTTGATGTTTGACGAGAATAAAAAAGTTCTATTCTAATGTTTGACGAGAGTAGAAAAGTTGTATTCTGATACAAACTTGGGAGATTGTGGGTGCAATCTTTGGTCAAGGTTGACCTGGTTGACCCGAGGTGAGTCGACCTGATTCGGGAAATCCTGGTGAGTGAAGCCAGGTGAAAGTCCTGGTGAGTGAAGCGAGGCAAGGGAAAGTCCTGGTGAGTGAAGCCAGACAGTTGGAAAGTCCTGGTGAGTGAAGCCAGGCAAGGGAAATCCAGATAGATCAATGTTGACCAGACATCTGGTGAAAAGTCCAAGCAGGGAGCTTGGCACGGGAAAAGTCCAAGTATGGAGACTTGGCACGGAAAAGTCCAAGTATGGAGACTTGGCACGGGAAAAGTCCAAGTATGGAGACTTGGCACAGAAAAGTCCAAGCAGGGAGCTTGGCACGGGAGAAGTCCAAGTATAGAAGCTTGGCATGGGAAGTCGGAGAGGTCTCGGTAGCTCGTTCTCTGGACCGGACGAAGTCGGAGAGGGCTCGGTAGCTCGTTCTCCGGACTAGGTCAGAGAGGGCTCGGTAGCTCGTTCTCAGGACCAGGTAGGGATTAGGGCTGGGAGCTCTAAACCTGGATCGGTCTGGTGACCAATCCAATGATACGGCTGATCGGTCTGCAGACCGATCAGTAACCAATCAGGTACTGTGAGTTATCTGATCGGTCTGGAGATTGATCAGGAAGCAACACAGAGGAAAAGGAGAGAAAGGACTGATCGGTCCAGGGACCGATCAGATCCCTCCTGGACCGATCAGGATATGGTCTGATCGGTCCAGGCTTAGCCTGATCAGTCTGTGGACCGATCAGGGCTCTCCTGGACCGATCAGGTGATCGGTCCAGGCATAGCCGTTGAGTCACAACGGCTATCTCCGTCTTCTTCGCAGAACTCTGTCGCCAGGTGAGCAGGTGCAGGTTATAAAGAGGTCGAGGGCTTCTACAGTGCTTCTTCTTCTTCCTGGTTCCTTCTGGTCTTACTGAGCTTTGCTGAGCTCATACTTCTTGAAGCTTCGAGTGAGCTTCCTTCGGCTGGTTCAGCTGCTGTTGGGCATCCGTGAAGTTGTTGCTTCATCAACGGACTCCCGTCGACGAGAAGGCAAAGTGTTTTTACATTCGTATTGCTTTTTGTTTCTTGCATTCTTTCTTGTACTCCTATCTTGCTGTTGCAAGAGATTGTGGCGAGGTTTATCCACCCAGAAGGAGTTCATATTAGCCGGTTATCCGGGGTCTCATCCACCGACGGATTGATAGGCTTCGTCCGCCTTACGGACACGCCGAGGAGTAGGAGTATCATCTCCGAACCTCGTTACATCATCGTGTTTGAGGTTTGATCTTCTCCACTTTCGTTTCTACATTGTATTTCCACTGCGCTAACTTGATTTGTAGAAAGAAACGCGAATTTGGGGTCGGCTATTCACACCCCCCCTCTCTAGCTGCGACCGTCGATCCTAACAAACCCCACGATTCACATGCTAGAATAGAAAAGAGAAAACATTTACTCAGAGACAAGAAATGTAAATGTTACCTCTACGAGCAAGAAGGTCATTTTGTCAGGGAATTCCCTAATGACAAAAGAAACATAAAAAGGGTAGTTGTATTTGAGCAACTAAAAATTCTGGATGACTGTGACATTATGTTTGTCCAAGAAGGAGAAGCTCAAAGTGATGTAATATTCATCATCTCCGAAGGAGAAGATGACCTCGAAGAATTACACGGCAGGTGGATGGAGGGTACAGACCACAGGTAAAGATAACATAAGGACAACTGAATTGCTTGCATAACTAGCACTCAAATGAGCCAATCTACACCCCCCCCCTCAGTTGACTAATTGCACCTGCTGTAAGAGAGCCACGGTAAAAAGGGCAAGGCTTCACTGCCCTGAATGCCTAATCACGGTATGTAACCTATGTGACACTTATTATTTCAACAAAGAAGTTCCAGTAGCACCGGTTGCGCCAACACCTTTCTTCCCTCAAAACCTCATACAAGAGCAGCAATATTATATTACATGGTGCCAGGGAGAAATAAAACGACTACAAAAGGAAACAAAATATTACAAAACACTGTATAAGGAGCTCCTGCTAGAGAAGCACTTAGCGGAAGACTTAATATCTATGGAAAAGGGAAAAAAAACCATTAGAAACTGAAGATGACACTAGTGACGAAGTTGTAAGTATGTTATATGAAGAAACCACCAGTAGAATAACTACCGCTCAAGAAGTTAAGGGACCAAGGTTAGTAAAGAACATGATTTACAACCTAACTATTGAAATAAAAATTTCTGGTATTCCCAGGTTCTCACTCAAAGCTATTCTTGACACGAGAGCAACCACGTGTTGTGTTGACCAAAATTCGGTCCCTAAAGAAGCATCGGAAGAAAACACATTCATTGTATAATTCAGTGGTATAAATTCCCAACAAACTACCCGACAAAAGTTGAAACAAGGGAGAATATGTTGGTGCGGTTAGCACTAACGGTCTAACTCAAGTTTTGATGAATGATAAAGTAGGTTAAGTTAGTTTCATTTGTGTTCTAAACACTTTGATCAAGTGTGCAGAAGTTCAGACAGGTCGACGGACTGACCGGATGTCTGGCATATAGCCCAACTAGGTGGACGGGCCGACCGAATAGCTGGCACGAAGCCCATCTAGGTCGATGGGCAGACCAGATAGCTTGCACGAAGTCCAGACGGGTCGAAAAGCTGACCGGACGTTTGGCACGAAATCCAGCTAGGTTGACGAGCTAACCGGATACCTGGCACAAAGTCTAGACGGGTTGACGGGCTGACCGGACGTATGGCAGGTAAGTGAAGGTAAGTCACTGGAGGAGAGTGACTGTGAGGACGCGTTCCCGGAAAGGGAATTTAGGTGTCGATCCAACTTATAACCATTTCAGAACTCCAAATTGAGATCTTGACTAGATTCCGGTCTTGATGAGATGGAGTCTAATTAATATTTCATTTTGATCATAAACTGTGCTAACACTCTTTTTTGCAGGATATATAATTAATATTTGCCTCGGATTAACGTTTTCTTGCAGGAAGGAAACTGCTGGAAAACAAGGGTTCCAGCGCCCGGAAGGGATCTGGACGCCCGGAATGAAAAAATTATCCCAGACTAGCTTCGCCACATGGAGCATCCTAGTTGGCTAGGCTACGTCATGTTCAGGGCATCCCGAAGGGATCCAGGCGCCCCGAACCTCCTATATAAGGAGGGTGAAGACTGGATCAAAAGAATAACAACAAGATCTTCTATCACGTGCTCTGGTTTGCTCTTGTGATGTCACGAGGCTACTTCGACAAAGTGTCTTCCTTCTTTCTTCTTTTCCTTATTATTATTGTCAGAATTTCTTTTAGCATTTCCTGTAATTCAATTGTGTAATACCTTTTCGAATTGCTAGTGGATTGCCCAACGAAAGCACTCGACGAGTGTGGGCCTTAGAGTAGGAGTCGACAAAGGCTCCGAACCAAGTAAAATGAATATTGTTAACATTGTTGTCTTTTGATTTTTCCGCTGCGTACTCTCGCTAAATTTTTAATCGCTATTCACCCCCCTCTAGCGAATTCACGATCCAACAAGTGGTATCAAAGCAGGTACCGCTCTAATTTGGTGCAACCACCAATCAGACAAGGGGTGAAACCTTTTTCATTTTTTTTTGTTTTCAATTTTTTGTTATATTCCAAACTGGTATTATTACCTTTTTGAAAATCTTTTGACATAATTAATATAAATTGGTGCAACACCAATTCAGTTTTAGATAATTTTTTCTTAAATACCGCACTACTAATCCAAGACCAAGTCTTGGGACTTCTTGTCTATTTGTTTATTTGTGTGCAGGATAATTATGTCTCAAATTGAAGGCTTCAGTACAGTACGTCCTCCTCTATTCAACAGGGATGATTTCCTATACTGAAAGAAGCGGATGGAGGTTTACCTATAGATAGACTTCGACCAATGGTTCAGCGTCACCAAAGGCTACAAGGCGCCAGTCGACAACTCCAGAAATCCACTGGACCTGGAATAGTGGACTCCGGACATGAAAAAAAAGTCCTCTACAGACTTCAAGGCCCTCAATACACTACAATGCGGGTTGACAAAGGAAGAACTGAATCGGGTAGGACCGCACCAAAACGCAAAAGAATTGTGGGACAAACTGATTGAACTACACGAAGGAACAAGCGACGCCAAGGTAACGAAGCGTGATCTCTTTTTAAACAAATTATTTAATATTAAAATGCAGGAAGAAGAAACGACGAGTCAACTGCATGCGAGGATCAAAGACATCCTCAATGGACTCCACGCGATAGGCCACGAAATGGAGAATTGAGATCTAATCAGGTACGCGTTAAATGCTTTTTCGCGTAATACTTTGTGGGCATCTATAGTAAATGCCTACAAAATTTAAAAAAAATTATCCAAATTAAAACTTGATGAATTATTTTGTGAATTAGAATTACACGAGCAAACTAACGCCAGAACCGAGAAAGGTGTTGCCTTGTTTGCAGGTTCCTCCATGGAAAGGACGAAAAACAAGCCTGAGTTTGAAGATGAGTTTGACCAGGATTCTGAAGACGAAGAGTATCTGGTGAATCTGGTAAGGAAAATGTTCGCCAGGAGAAAGAAGAGCTTCAGCAAAAAGGACCTGTAGAAGATCAACTCCCCAACCGAACCAAGGAACATAATATGCTTCGGGTGCAACAAGAAGGACCACTACAAGAACGAGTGCCCAAGAGTGAAGAGCGATAAGACGAAGACAACCAAGAAGAAGGCTCTCAAAGTGACGTGGGACGACTCATCATCAGAAGAATCGGAAGCTGAAGATCAGAAGCACCAGAGTCACGTTGCGTTGATGACCCGCGAAGCAGAATCGGAGGACGAATCAAAAGACGGGTCCGAACCCGAATCAAGTCACGAGTCTGCACTCGTTTTCGAAGGTCCGAAGAGGTATATTCTAATTTTGAATAAAAAATTCTTTAAAATTATTGCTTGTTTAAATAGGAAATTAGTTACAATAGAAAATGAAAATGAATTGCTCCTTGAGGAAAATCAAAACCTCAAGGAACAAATCACAAATTATAATTCAACTCAAGACTTAACACTTGAGGAGGAAAATTCAACATTAAAAATAGAGATTAATAAATTAAAAGATCTTCTAGAAAATTTACGACAAGATCAAAAAATTCAGATCTTATTTTAAACAATCAAAAAGCAATTTACAATAAAACCGGACTTGGCTACAAGTCAAGTTCAATAAAACATTTAAATCATTAATAACTTAATATAAACAACAAAATAAAGCATGAGTTCCGAAAGCGTGCTTAACCACGCAAGTAGGAATTAACCAATATTACATACCTAAAGATAAAATATACTATATAAAATCCAATAAACAAAATCAAAAACTAAAACACAAACCTAGATCAATAAAATCAAAATCAAAAAATTTAAGAACCCATCAAAAATCAGTTTATCATCAAGTTAAATATAGTTATAAAAGTAACAGACACAAACCTAGAATTTAAAAATAACAGACCAATAATTCAGGGGGAGGCTCCGGAATAGCTGACACCTCCAAAAATTAATCTACGCGACAGGGTAAACAAAACCAATCTGCCCAACAGGATAATTAGGACTAGTTCAAAGGGAAAATAGTTTAACTTGACCAACGGTACTGGTGAAGTTTTGGATGATAGTGCATTGGGGAAGCTTAGTCTATGCATGTCTAGGAAGATATGGCTTCGACCTGGTGCATTTGGCTAAGTGGAACTAACCGAAGCTACCCTTTACGGATCCTAACCAGTTAGACCAAGGTTTTGTACTAAGTTCAGTGAATAGGACTATTTGGAAAACCTCGAAGGCATGGTTACTCTAATGATGTCCAAGTGACTCACTATAGCCCAGAAGTTTATCCAAAAAATGTCTGTTTGTTGAACCCAAAGCTAAACCTAAATTTAACACAAAGTTCAATTAAATCCTAAAAAAAAATTGAACATAATTCATCTCACAAAATTATAGGATTCCCTTATTGAAAATTTAGATCAGGTGAGATGACTAAGAACTAAAAATTAATTTAACTTAAATTAATTTAAATTAAATTAAATTAAAGCAAATTAAAATTAAAAATTCTTTAAAAAACTCTTTAAATTTTCATTTTAAAAACTCTTAAAAAATGTATTTTAAAAACTCTTAAAAAATGTATTTTAAAAATTTTCATTTTAAAAACTCTTTAAAAATTTTCATTTTAAAAAACTCTTTAAAAAATTTTCATTTTAAAAATTCATTTTAAAAACTCTTTAAAAATTCATTTTAAAAACTCTTTAAAATTTTTCATTTTGAAAACTCTTTAAAATTTTCATTTAAAAAATTCTTTAAAAAATCATTTTAAAAACTCTTTAAAAATCATTTTAAAAAAATAATAATAAGAATAAAAAATAAATGATAATTATTTTACTATTATTCTTAACTAAGTAAGGTTGAACTTAAGACATAGACTAACCCTCAACCCTACTATTTATAGGAAACCAAGTGGATCTTGGACAGTGGTTGCTCCAAACATATGACCGGAGATCACACCAAATTCACTCAACTTATCTATAAAAGTTTAGGAACAGTTATCTTTGGTAACAATGGAGAACTCAAGGTAATTGGTATAGGCAACATTGAGCTTAAAATTAACTTCATTATTACAAATATTTTACTTATTGAAAATTTCAAGTATAATCTCCTTAGTATCAGTCAATTGTATGACACTAGATATAAGGTTAGGTTTTTGTCTTCAGAATGTCTAATCAAGCACCTAGATAACCCTACGATAAGTCTAAAAGGGTTTAGAAAAGATAACATCTATGCAATTAACTTAACCACTTCTTCAATTAAGTGTTATTTAACACAAAAAGAAGAAACTTAGTTATGGCATAGAAGAATGCCACACACTAATTTCAGAAATATAAGTAAATTAAATGGATTAATTAAAGTATTATCAAAATTACCTAACTTAGACTCAACAATATGTAATGTCTGTCAACAAGATAAACAAACAAAATTTACTCACAAACCAATTTGTCACGCCCCAGGTAGTCCCTGTCCGAAGAAATTTCGGCAACATCTCCCCTGTACGGCGGACAATATGAATCTCAGTATACATATATCAATACCTCGGCCACACTCGGCCGGAACAATACAGACAAATAGTAAAACAATCACGCAGTTATATTCAGTATTTCTACACAGATATAATATGCACAATCCACGCAATTATATACAGAAAAGATGATATAGAAATCAATGAAGATATACGTACACATCCTACTCCACTACAACGAAGAAACGAAATCCACGAAGTAATGAAATATTCGCAGCGGAAAACAAAAGTAGTAAACCCAATGTGCGTCATAAAGTCCACAATACAAAATCCACATCACGAGTATATAAGATGCAAAAACAAAACAGATCCCGACAACAGGCAAAACCTAGCGATAAAGGGGCTGGCGACTGGAATCTCTCCTGACGGCCTCAACCTGAAAAATAGTAACAACGGGGTGAGTTCAAAGAACTCAGCAGGTAATCCAATAGATATGTACAGCAACATATAACTACCAGTAATATCCTAAGGCAGTCTCCTAAACCATAGGACACAAGATAGTCTCCTAACAATATAATGTATGCATATGAATAAACTGAATGAGTAACCATGTAATACAGCTTTACGAAGAATAATACGAAATGCATAATCGAAATAAATCTGACTCACCGCGAGGTTACGAATGACGTGGACATACACGATAAAGATAGTCGTAACAAATACGCATGTATCCCGTATGCATGTCAATCATATGCAATCACCCAAGTGCATCATCCAATATGCAACAATCACAATAAATGCAATCTGTGCATATGATGCAATATGACATGGTCACCCCCGACGTCACCAGATCTCACGACAATGGTGAGACCGCGTGGTAGGGCTGACACTGCACTCGCCGTCACTACCCCTCAAGAGTGACCGAGTGGACGGGATGTCCGGAGTACACCTATCCTCCTACCTCAAACATAGTGAGGGAGCGCAATGCTCTCAACTCCCAGACGCTGACGACGGGAGGGATCCCTACCGCAACCCACCGTGTCGTACCCATGAGCACCCCGGTGCACCACCGAGCAACCCGCCATACACACCCGAGTGCTGTGCCACTACCCATGCAGTGGTCACGCTGTGTGCAGGCCCTCATGTAGCCGGCCGACGAGCTCAACAATAATGGAGTCGTCAATCGCCCAGCATGCAATCATGCGATATGATGCGTGCGGCTACAATATGTCATACCTGAACATATCCTCCTCCATATATATGTGTGTCAAAAGGTACACACATAAATAACCCTGATAGAAGCAGCATAAATCCAAGAACACCTATATAACAACGATATAAGCAATATGAATCCAACATCACATATCCAATATGTATAACAACTAATCCAGTATAGTAAAGCACTATAAATATCCATATCCACGAACACATATACACATGGTAAGAAGTAAAGGTATACCAGCCTAATGTATAGCAGATAACAGTAGAAGCATGTATCAAGTAGCAACCAAACTTAAATCCAGGGGAAGTGTGAACTACCAATCACTAGTAACCGTCTACAGGTATCGAATAACCTATAACCAGGGAAGTGCTAAATCTACCAATCACTAGTAAGTATATATATAAACTGCACATATCAAAAGACACTATCAAGAGATAAGTCAAAGGGTACCCGCCTCAAATAGAAGGTACAATCCAAATCCGAAGTCGAGACGCCCGTCTCGAATCAGAGTCCTGTGTCAAACAAATAGTTTTATTTAGCTAAATCAAATGAATAGCTAAATAAAATCCCTAAAACTAAATTAGGACAAAACCCTAATCAACATAACCTCAATCTATCTAATTAATCTAATGGTTAATTAGGATTAGTTACCTAATCCCTAATCACCAATAGATTAGAAATCTAAACTTAGATTAAATCTAATAGTTGACTAGGGTTAAGTGTCTTAACCCTAATTATTCCATTAGATTAATCTAAGCAATTACATCTAATCACAATCTTCCAACCAACACAAAATCTACAATTAACATAACCCTAATTCCAATCTACACATCATGTAATCAAATTATCCCGAATGCAATACGATCTACAACCAAGATCAATTACCTATATTCAACTAAACAATCACACTTAACCTAATTCATCTAGAATAATTCACCTACAACATGAAACAATTACCCTACACATACCTCAAACTCACAACCGAACAAGATGCTGGAACAAAGAACACTGAGGTATGGGTGGCTGCCGAACCAAACTGAGCTACTGCTGGAGCTAAAGAGAATTCACAGAACACAATCCTGCTGAAATCCCTCCCTACTCAATCGATCCAAGGTGACATCAAGAACACCCCAGAACAGAACCTCATCACCTACTAGAATCAACCGGATTAAAACAACATCAAAAAAATGGAAATCACTAATCAATCAACAACCTAATTCCGAAAACCATTTGTGCACCTTACCTCTCCCTCTTACTGCCTGTGATGACCTAGGATCCGGCAATGTTGCTACTGGAAGCCCCAATGCCAATTCCACAGCATCATCTTGACTCCCTTGATTGAATTTCCTTCTCCCGGCGATCAGATTGCAAGAAAGATCGATCTGTTTAGCATCGGCAGAGGGATAAAGACAACCAAGGAAATAGATCCGTCGCGATCAAATCAAGTGATCACTGGAAATGGTGCATCGATGACCTAGGGCAAAGGCAAGAGAATAAAGAAGAAAGGATTGGTGACAGTGTGAGTCGGAGAGAACCGAAAGAAGTAGGATCGGTTACTTACCACCGGAGCCCTAACTGCCTCCTCCACTCCGGCGATCGAGTGGATCTGGCTCGATCCAGTAGCATCGGTTCGTCCCCGTGAGAGAACCAGTGGCAAGGAGAAGAGATCAGAGCTAGAAGGAGAAGGGCCTCGGCTGGATCTAGGCTTACTAGGTGTCGATGCCGGTAGAGGAAGATCGCCGGAGGTCGAAGCTCCGTTCCTGTCGGCGCCGATTCATTCGCGAACGAGAGGTAGCGAGAGGAGTCAGGGAGATCGGGGGAAGAAGGTGTTCGGGTTGGGTGAAGAGTCGGCGTTTGGGGAAAAGAAATAAGAAAAAGAATTTATAATTAAAACTTTTCCTCACTTAAATGGGAATTCCAAACAGGCTTTATCCGAACCCATAATTTTATCCCCGCAAAACCCGTCGTACGAGCTCCGAAAAATTCCCAGAAAATTTCTAAAAATTCCGGAAAAATTCTATAAGGCTATTTTCCAAATAACCCTATTAATTAAATTTTCCGAGATCTCACATCCTCCCCTACTAATAAAAATTTGGTCCCCAAATTCCGCTATAACCAATAGCAAACACTGAAATATAACCATGCAGTATAAATGCTGAAAGGAACTCTAACCCACATACCTCAAGTAAACAGATGGGGGTATCGAGCTCGGATCGTATCCTCCAGTTCCCACGTAGCCTCGTCGTCAGAATGATGCTGCCAACCGACTTTAACCAGTCGGACAGTCTTGTTCCGCAACTGACGCTCTCTATGGTCCAGAATCCGCACCGGAACCTCCTCGTAAGTAACATCAGGCTGAATAGGAACAGATATATCTGACAGAACATGTGCCGGATCGGATACGTATCCCCTCAGCATAAATACATGGAATACATCGTGAATGCCAGCTAGAGATGGTGGTAGCGCTAGACGGTAGGCTACTGCTCCAATCCTCTCCAAGATCTGGAATGACCCGATATATCGAGGAGCTAGCTTACCTCGGAGACCAAATCTCTTCACCCCTTTCGTGGGTGAAACTCTAAGAAATACATGATCACCAACGGAGAACTCCAGGGGTCTCCGTCTTTGATCAGTATAACTCTTCTGACGGTCCTGAGCCTCTGACATCCTCCGTCTGATAGTGCGAACTAACTCTGCATCCTGCTGAGCTCTCTGAGGTCCTATCAGCTGGGCCTCCCCAACCTCTTCCCAGAGGATGGGTGTACGACAAGGCCTACCATACAACGCCTCAAACGGTGCCATCTGGATAGCCGAATGATAGCTGTTGTTGTAGGCGAACTCCACTAATGGCAGGTGGTCCTCCCAACTGCCTCCGAAGTCCATGACACAAGACCTCAGCAAGTCCTCCAATGTCTGAATAGTCCGCTCTGACTACCCATCTGTCTGCGGATGGAATGTCATACTGAAACGAAGCTGTGTGCCCAAGGCCTCAGCAGACTCTGCCGAATCGGGACGTGAACCGTGGGTCTCTATCAGATATGATGCTCAACGAACTCCATGCAATCTGATAATCTCTCGACAGTATAACTCAGCTAATCGATCCGAGAATCGGTCTTCCGGATCGCTAAAAGTGTGCGGATTTGGTTAATCGGTCAACGATTACCCAAATCGCATCATGACCTCGTCGAGTCCTAGGCAATCCTACCACAAAATCCATAGTGATATGCTCCCACTCCACTCTAGAATAGGGATCCTCTGAAGTAAACCAACAGGTCTCTGGTGCTCCTTCACTGACAGATAAGACATCTAGCAACAAACTCCGCGATGTCCTTCTTCATACCGCTCCACCAATAGAACGCCTCAAATCCGTAGATACGGGTCCTCTGGGTGGATAGCAAATCTAGATCGATGAGCCTCTGAAGTACCCTGACCGGGTGAGACCGAGGTACACATAATCTACCTCGAAATAAACAATCCTCATCATCTCGTAAACTCCCACGTCCGAAGCTATCCGTCGCTAATGAATCAGAATGTTGATCTCCACCGGCCTCGAATCCTCATCCCGATCGACGATCGAGCAACCATGGTAACCGAATACCTTGCTCGTCTGCCCTCGCCTCAAGGCCCAACTCGAGAATCAATCAAGTCCGTGGATCAGAACTCGATGACAAGCTAAAGTCCCTCCGTCCTGCTCAGTGCATCGGCAACCACATTAGCTTTACCGGATGGTAGCTAATAGTACAATCATAATCCTTCAGAACTCCATCCATCTCCTCTGTCGGAGATTGAGTTCTTCGTGTGAAAATATATTTGAGACTCTTATGATTAGTAAGAATCTCAAAAGTAATACCATAAAGATGATGTCGCCAAATCTTCAAAGCAAAGATAATAGCGGCTAGCTCTAATCATACTGGGTAGTTCTTCTCATGCTCCTTCAACCGACGAGAAGCATAGGAGACTACCCTCACACAGATCAAAACAATACCAAGCCTCAAGAGATGCATCTGTAAAGTATGAATCGTCATCACCGTAAGGTAAAACCAAAACCGGTGCCGATACTAATCTCCGCCTCACTCCGGAAGCGGTCTCACAAGCCTCGACCACGTGAACTTCAGCCTTTCCTAGTAAGGCCTGGCATAGCAATACTGGAGAAACCCTCAACGAATCGTCTGTAATATCCAGCCAAGCCCAAGAAACTGCGGATCTCCTGGACTGACTAAACTGTCCTCTCGGAACAGAAACTCCGGACGCTACATGTTGAGCCTTCAGCGAATAATCTCGGCTCAAGTGCCCAGGCAGTTTGCACTAATAGCAAACTGACTGTCCCAGGGTGCATGCAGAGGTGATGTGATCTGGGGATCCACATCAAGTGCAGTAAGGGTCACCAGTGGACTGTTTCCGGTTCTGCTGAGAAGACCGAGAACGTCCAGATGAAGATCGTCCTGACTTTTGGGGTCGGCCAGCTGACCCAGAAGTACTCTGACCCGTCTGAGTGCGACTGCTCTGCTGCTATCCAGTAGTCTGTGGCTGCTGGGTCTATCCGGAAGTCTGATCAGTCTGCTTCCTCTTCTTATCTGCATTCACTCTCCGATGAGTAAACTCAATCATGAGAGCTCTATCCAGTGTCTCGGTGTATGATGAAGTACTGAAATCGACAATCTTCACCTGAAGATGCCCGTCTAGTCCCTGGACAAACTAGAGCATACGAGATCTGCCCTCGGCAACCAACTCAGGACAGAATCTAGCCAACCTATTAAATTCAGCATTATACTCCATCACTGAGCGGTTATTCTGTCGAAGACTCAGAAAATCCCACCGACGTGTCATCTGATACGTCCGGGGAAAACACTGACTCTCGAATGCCTCTCTAACTCTCGTATATATAACATGCTGCTCGCCTATAATCGAGCGCTATGTGTCCCACCAAATCTCTGCCCCGTCTCGTAAGTGGTAAGCAGCCAGCTCAGCCTTCTCCCACTCGGAGCAGGCCATGTAAAAGAATGTCCGCTCCATAGACTCTATCCAAGATTGAGTCACGCTCGGATCAGTCTCCCCGCGACATAGCGTGAATTGGCTTTTCACCAACTCCGCCAAGGCTGGGATCCATGCTCGTGCCACAACCATATCCGTCGATATCGCTGCGGTACTGGGCAGAATCACTGGAGTTGATCTTATGGGTGGTGCTGATGGATAGGTTGGAAGAGGTACCACTGGTGCTGCCACATAAACAGGGTAGGAACCACTAGTGGAACTACAGAGTAGGCATAAGTAGGGACAACTAAAGGTACGATGGGCGGTACCGGGTAAGATGTAACCGGTACTGCTGGTGCAGGTACCGAGTATGTAGTAACCAGCACAGATGTCTGTGGTGGTACCGAGTACGCAGTAGGCACGGCTAGAGAAGGTGCCGAGTACCCTGTAGGTACTACTGGCGGTACAGGCGAGGTAGGTACCTCTGAAGTCGGAACCGTCAGGATCTGACAGTCTAACGTGGTCACAATACCCTAAGGAGTCTATTCCTGACGGACAGGCTCAACCCTAACAGAACTCTCTGGAGACTCGATCGCCCTCATACATGTGCGACCACGTTTAAGTACTAGAACACGTATCATATATGAAAAACAATGTTATCTAGATATCACTACAGGTATGAAAACTATAAAATTACCTGATTTACCTATTGCCGTCTGGAGATGTCCTGTCGCTGCATAGCCCCCAAATAGATCCAATAAAACATCGTCAAAATACCTCGGAATTCCGAAACGATAAAATCGACGGAAGTCCGTACAATCCGAAATACCGAAATATCCAAGCTAAATAAAAAAATTTAGCTCTGATACCAAATAAGTTGGTATCAGATAAACCTCGAAAATCCAAAACGAAGAGCAAGTATCGTGAGCCTAGCTCTGATACCAAATAAATTGTCACGCCCCAGGTAGTCCCTGTCCGAAGAAATTTCGGCAACATCTCCCCTGTACGGCGGACCCGTATGTATCGGGATTTGAGGCGTTCCTATTGGTGGAACGGTATGAAGAAGGACATCGCGGAGTTTGTTGCTAGATGTCTTATCTGTCAGCAGGTGAAGGCTGAGCACCAGAGACTTGCTGGTTTACTTCAGAGGATCCCTATTCTAGAGTGGAAGTGGGAGCATATCACTATGGATTTTGTGGTAGGATTGCCTAGGACTCGACGAGGTCATGATGCGATTTGGGTAATCGTTGACCGATTAACCAAATCCACACACTTTTTAGCGATCCGGAAGACTGATTCTCTGGATCGATTAGCTGAGTTATACTGTCGAGAGATTATCAGATTGCATGGAGTTCCGTTGAGCATCATATCTGATAGAGACCCACGGTTCACGTCCCGATTCTGGCAGAGTCTGCAGCAGGCCTTGGGCACACAGCTTCGTTTCAGTACAGCATTCCATCCGCAGACAGATGGGTAGTCAGAGCGGACTATTCAGACATTGGAGGACTTGCTGAGGTCTTGTGTCATGGACTTCGGAGGCAGTTGGGAGGACCACCTGTCATTAGTGGAGTTCGCCTACAACAACAGCTATCATTCGGCTATCCAGATGGCACCGTTTGAGGCGTTGTATGGTAGGCCTTGTCGTACACCCATCCTCTGGGAAGAGGTTGGGGAGGCCCAGCTGATAGGACCTCAGAGAGCTCAGCAGGATGCAGAGTTAGTTCGCACTATCAGAAGGAGGATGTCAGAGGCTCAGGACCGTCAGAAGAGTTATACTGATCAAAGACGGAGACCCCTGGAGTTCTCCGTTGGTGATCATGTATTTCTTAGAGTTTCACCCACGAAAGGGGTGAAGAGATTTGGTCTCCGAGGTAAGCTAGCTCCTCGATATATCGGGTCATTCCAGATCTTGGAGAGGATTGGAGCAGTAGCCTACCGTCTAGCGCTACCACCATCTCTAGCTGGCATTCACGATGTATTCCATGTATTTATGCTGAGGAGATACGTATCCGATCCGGCACATGTTCTGTCAGATATATCTGTTCCTATTCAGCCTGATGTTACTTACGAGGAGGTTCCGGTGCGGATTCTGGACCATTGAGAGCGTCAGTTGCGGAACAAGACTGTCCGACTGGTTAAAGTCGGTTGGCAGTATCATTCTGACGACGAGGCTACGTGGGAACTGGAGGATACGATCCGAGCTCGATACCCCCATCTGTTTACTTGAGGTATGTGGGTTAGAGTTCCTTTTAGCATTTATACTGCATGGTTATATTTCAGTGTTTGCTATTGGTTATAGCGGAATTTGGGGACCAAATTTTTATTAGTAGGGGAGGATGTGAGATCTCGGAAAATTTAATTAATAGGGTTATTTGGAAAATAGCCTTATAGAATTTTTCCGGAATTTTTAGAAATTATCTGGGAATTTTTCGGAGCTCGTACGACGGGTTTTGCGGGGATAAAATTATGGGTTCGGATAAAGCCTGTTTGGAATTCCCATTTAAGTGAGGAAAAGTTTTAATTATAAATTCTTTTTCTTATTTCTTTTCCCCAAACGCCGACTCTTCACCCAACCCGAACACCTTCTTCCCCCGATCTCCCTGACTCCTCTCGCTACCTCTCGTTCGCGAATGAATCGGCGCCGACAGGAACGGAGCTTCGACCTCCGGCGATCTTCCTCTACCGGCATCGACGCCTAGTAAGCCTAGATCCAGCCGAGGCCCTTCTCCTTCTAGCTCTGATCTCTTCTCCTTGCCACTGGTTCTCTCACGGGGACGAACCGATGCTACTGGATCGAGCCAGATCCACTCGATCGCCGGAGTGGAGGAGGCAGTTAGGGCTCCGGTGGTAAGTAACCGATCCTACTTCTTTCGGTTCTCTCCGACTCACACTGTCACCAATCCTTTCTTCTTTATTCTCTTGCCTTTGCCCTAGGTCATCGATGCACCATTTCCAGTGATCACTTGATTTGATCGCGACGGATCTATTTCCTTGGTTGTCTTTATCCCTCTGCCGATGCTAAACAGATCGATCTTTCTTGCAATCTGATCGCCGGGAGAAGGAAATTCAATCAAGGGAGTCAAGATGATGCTGTGGAATTGGCATTGGGGCTTCCAGTAGCAACATTGCCGGATCCTAGGTCATCACAGGCAGTAAGAGGGAGAGGTAAGGTGCACAAATGGTTTTCGGAATTAGGTTGTTGATTGATTAGTGATTTCCATTTTTTTGATGTTGTTTTAATCCGGTTGATTCTAGTAGGTGATGAGGTTCTGTTCTGGGGTGTTCTTGATGTCACCTTGGATCGATTGAGTAGGGAGGGATTTCAGCAGGATTGTGTTCTGTGAATTCTCTTTAGCTCCGGCAGTGAACTCGAGCTTTGGTTCAAGATACCTCAGTGAGGTGCTTTGAGTTGGTTGTGAGTTTGAGGTATGTGTAGGGTAATTGTTTCATGTTGTAGGTGAATTATTCTAGATGAATTAGGTTAAGTGTGATTGTTTAGTTGAATATAGGTAATTGATCTTGGTTGTAGATCGTATTGCATTCGGGATAATTTGATTACATGATGTGTAGATTGGAATTAGGGTTATGTTAATTGTAGATTTTGTGTTGGTTGGAAGATTGTGATTAGATGTAATTGCTTAGATTAATCTAATGGAATAATTAGGGTTAAGACACTTAACCCTAGTCAACTATTAGATTTAATCTAAGTTTAGATTTCTAATCTATTGGTGATTAGGGATTAGGTAACTAATCCTAATTAACCATTAGATTAATTAGATAGATTGAGGTTATGTTGATTAGGGTTTTGTCCTAATTTAGTTTTAGGGATTTTATTTAGCTATTCATTTGATTTAGCTAAATAAAACTATTTGTTTGACACAGGACTCTGATTCGAGACGGGCGTCTCGACTTCGGATTTGGATTGTACCTTCTATTTGAGGCGGGTACCCTTTGACTTATCTCTTGATAGTGTCTTTTGATATGTGCAGTTTATATATATACTTACTAGTGATTGGTAGATTTAGCACTTCCCTGGTTATAGGTTATTCGATACCTGTAGACGGTTACTAGTGATTGGTAGTTCACACTTCCCCTGGATTTAAGTTTGGTTGCTACTTGATACATGCTTCTACTGTTATCTGCTATACATTAGGCTGGTATACCTTTACTTCTTACCATGTGTATATGTGTTCGTGGATATGGATATTTATAGTGCTTTACTATACTGGATTAGTTGTTATACATATTGGATATGTGATGTTGGATTCATATTGCTTATATCGTTGTTATATAGGTGTTCTTGGATTTATGCTGCTTCTATCAGGGTTATTTATGTGTGTACCTTTTGACACACATATATATGGAGGAGGATATGTTCAGGTATGACATATTGTAGCCGCACGCATCATATCGCATGATTGCATGCTGGGCGATTGACGACTCCATTATTGTTGAGCTCGTCGGCCGGCTACATGAGGGCCTGCACACAGCGTGACCACTGCATGGGTAGTGGCACAGCACTCAGGGTGTGTATGGCAGGTTGCTCGGTGGTGCACCGCCGGGGTGCTCATGGGTAGCACGACACAGCGGGGTTGCAGCCGGGATCCCTCCCCGTCATCGCGTACCGGGAGTTGAGAGCATTGCGCTCCCTCACTATGTTTGAGGTAGGAGGATAGGTGTACTCCGACAGCATCCCGTCCACTCGGTCACTCTTCAGGGGTAGTGACGGCAGAGTGCACGGTGTCACAGCCCTACCCACGCGGTCTCACCATTGTGCGTGAGATACAGACTGACGTCAGGGGTGACCATGTCATATTGCATCATATGCACAGATTGCATTTATTGTGATTGTTGCATATTGGATGATGCACTTGGGTGACTGCATATGATTGACATGCATACAGGATACATGCGTATTTGTTCTGACTATCTTTATCTGTGTATGTCCACAGTCATTCGCCCAAGCCTCGCAGGTGAGTACAGTTTATTTCAGTTATGCATTTCGTATTATTCTTGCTGTAAACTGTATTACATGCTTCTGGTTACTCATTACAGTTTATTCAGCTATGCATACCTGTTATATTGTTAGGAGACTGTACTGTAGGTCCTATGGTTTAGGAGACTGTACCTTAGGATATTACTGGTAGTTATATGTTGCTGTACATATCTATTGGATTACCTGCTGAGTTCTTTGAACTCACCCCGTTGTTACTATTTTTTAGGTTGAGGCCGTCAGGAGAGATTCCAGTCGCCAGCCCCTTTATCGCTAGGTTTTGCCTGTTGTCGGGATCTGTTTTGTTTTTGCATCTTATATACTCGTGATGTGGATTTTGTATTGTGGACTTTATGACGCACATTGGGTTTACTACTTTTGTTTTCCGCTGCGAATATTTCATTACTTCGTGGATTTCGTTTCTTCGTTGTAGTGGAGTAGGATGTGTACGTATATCTTCATTGATTTCTATATCATCTTTTCTGTATATAACTGCGTGGATTGTTCATATTATATCTGTGTAGAAATACTGAATATAACTGCGTGATTGTTTTACTATTTGTCTGTATTGTTCCGGCCGAGTGTGGCCGAGGTATTGATATATGTATACTGAGATTCATATTGTCCGCCGTACAGGGGAGATGTTGCCGAAATTTCTTCGGACAGGGACTACCTGGGGCGTGACAATTTATTTGGTATCAGAGCTAGGCTCACGATTTTACCCATTTTTTATTTAGCTTGGATATTTCGGTATTTCGGATCCCATTGTCAGGGGAGAATTTAAAAATCATAACTTTAATAAATTTTGTCTTGAAAACGGATATCATTAGATTTTTGTGTCCTAAAACTCCCCAACAGAATGGAATTGTAGAAAGGAAAAATAGAACTATACTTGAAGCCTCTAGAACTATGCTAAATAAATATAATCTACCTAAGCACTTTTAGGCGGATGCTGTTAGCACAGCTTGCTATGTACAAAATAGAACAACACTAAATAAAACACATAACAAAACTTTTTTCGAAATATATTATAATAAACAACCCAATATAAAATACTTTAAAGTATTTGGGTGTCCAACCTTCATACTAAACACAAGAGAACACTAAGGAAAATTTATTTCGAAAATAGAAAATGAAATCTTTGTAGGATATTCACTAAATAGTAAGGGATACAAAATCTATAATAAGGTTACATTAAGAATTGAAGAAACCACCAATGTAAAATTTGAGGAATCCAAACAAAACCTAGAACAAACCCAACTTCAACCAATTGAGTTTACTCAAGGCAATAGTAATCAAGAAGGAACCAATCACGAAGAGGAAGAAGAATCTCAAGAGAATCAACAGCCTAGAATCATAAGAGTCAACCCAAATCATCTAATTGACCAAATAATTGGTGATCCAGACCTAAGGGTTTAGAATAGGTCATCCTTTTAGAAACCTGAGCAAAATTTCTTTGATTTCACAAATTGAACCTAAAATCGTAGTTGAATCTTTACTTGATCCAGACTGGGTCATTGCTATGCAAGAGGCACTAGCTCAATTTGAAAGAAATGAAGTTTGGGACTTAGTACCACCACCCAAAAATAAAAAGATAATAGAAACAAAATGAGTATTTAGAAATAAATTAAGTGAAACTGAGGAAATTACTAGAAATAAAGATAGGCTAGTTGCTAAAGGGTTTAGTCAAGTAGAAGGACTTGACTATGATGAAACTTATGCCCCAGTAGCTAGATTAGAGTCTATTAGAATGATACTCAGTTATGTATTCCATAAAGGGTTCAGACTGTATCAAATGGATGTTAAATCAGTCTTTCTAAATGGACTGATAAAAAAAGAAGTCTATGTAGGACAACCACCTGAGTTTGAAAATTTAGAATACCCTGACTATGTCTTTAAATTAAAGAAAGTCTTATACGGACTTAAGCAAGCATCCAGGGCATGGTATGAAAGACTAACCTCTTACCTAATATCCAAAGAGTTCAACCAAGGTCAAATTGACCCAACCCTATTTGTTAAATTAATAAAAGAGGATATTTTTATAGCCCAAATATATGTAGATGATATAATTTTTTGTTCAACCAGCTCAGAATTTTTAGAAGAATTTACAAATCTAATGGAACAAGAATTTGAAATGAGTTTAGTAGGAAAATTAACTTACTTTTTAGGATTATAAATCAAACAAACAAATGAGGAAAATTATATTTATCAACAAAAATATACTAAAGAATTACTTAAAAATTCGGGATGGAAAATACTAAAGAAATAAAAACACATATGGCAGTTAAAACAATCTTAGATGAAGATCTTAATGGAAAACCAATTGACTTAAAATACTATAGGAGTGTCATAGGTAGCCTACTATACTTAACTGCAAGTCGACCCGATATTTTATTTGCAGTTAGTATGTGTGCTAGATACCAAACATGTGCTAAAGAATCTCATTTGACTCAAGTTAAAAGAATCTTTAGATACCTTAAAGGAACATCAAATATAGGAATTTGATATCCTAGAACTAATAATTTTGAATTAATAGGGTATTCTGACTCATATTACGCTGGGTGTAAATTAGACCGCAAGAGCACAAGTGGTGGATGTCAGCTATTAGGTCCATCACTTGTCAGCTGGTTTAGTTGAAAGCAACACTGTATTGCTCTATTTACAACTGAGTCAGAGTATATAGCTATAGGAGAATGTGTTGCATAACTATTATGGATGATGCACACCTTAAAAGATTTTAACTTAAACCTTACAAATGTAAAAGTGTTAATTGATAATATTAGCTCAATTAATTTAACAAAAAATTCTGTGCATCATTCAAGAACCAAACACATTGAAATTAGGTACCACTTTATCAGGGATCATGTCACTAAAGGAGATATTGAACTCAAGTACATTGAGTCCAAATCTAATTTAGCTGACATATTTACCAAACCTCTCCCTGAAAGTGAATTTAGCAATCTACGTAGAAAATTAGAAATGTGTTTAATAGACTAGGACTCTTAAATTACAAAAACTATTTTAAAAAATAGTGCCTTCAAATTGTAGGATAAAATCTTTATTTTTTTGTAAAAACTTTCCATTTTTAGAATTTTAAATCAGTTTTAACCTTAGACTAGAACAATTCCTTAGAAAGCATGTTCCCTTAAGGCTAGTACTTGAGCATCTCACCAACACCCTAGGATTCCCTTGTTTGTGATTGTCGAACATAGAAAGGGGTGAGATGCATAGACAAATTGTCTGGACTTAAGATGCTTGTTTCAGTGCATCGACATAAGTCTGGCCGTTAAATACAAAACAGACATTAATCAGATTAAGTTATTCAGTTTAGTCAAACACTAACTGATTATAGTTAGACTTAACTTGACTAACCAAGTGAAGTTGTTATCCTCTAATAGCCAGTAAGTAGCTAATTGGTTAAATAGTTTTTGTAATGTCAGATTCAGGGGGAGGATTAATTATTTTTATACTTATTTTGAAATTAATTTTTGAAAAATATTTCTTTTTAAATATTTTTAACACTAACTTTTATAAAACTAAGTTTTTTAAAAAACAAAAATTTTGTTTTGATTTTTCAAACTTCATTTTGAAAATTAGATTTCCTTAATTGGATTGTTTTAAACTTACGTTTGAAAATTAGTTTTATTTAGTTTCGAACTTTAAACTTTTCAAACTTAATTTTGAAAATCATATTTATCTGCTTAGTTTCGAAATTTAGAACTTACAAACTTAGGTTTGAAAAGTTGATTTTGAAAAATAAACTTTACTCGGTTTTATAACTTAGATTTTTCATACTTCGTTTTGAAAATTAAATTCTACTTAGCTTTAAAAAATTGGATTTTGAAAATATATTTTTGAAAATTTATTTTGAAAATTGGAGGTTACAAACTTAGATTTGAAAACAGATTTCACTTAGTTTCAAAAGTTGGTTTTGAAAGTTGGATTTTCCAAACGTAGTTTTGAAATTTGATTCAAAAAGTTGGATTTTACAAACTGAGTCTTGAAAAATAAAATCTTATTTAGTTTTGAAATCTTGATTTGAAAATTGGACTTAGCCTTAATAATCTTCCTTTTGTAAAAATGCTATATTTGAAAATTATGTTTGCAAAGCTTATTTCAAAAATTAGGTTAAATTTGTAAATTTTATTTTTAAAATTTTTTACAAGTTCAAAAAGTTATCTTTCTAAAGCTTTAAAACTTAGCTATTTTTAGAAAACTAAAAACTAAGGTTTTAAATAAAATATCCTATGTTTTCAACACCAGCATGACCATTATTATTTGTGTATTCCTCAAGCAAATCATAACACATTTTTTGAATCCTTCTAAGAGGTTCTTTAAAGTCAATCTCTCCATGTGTTCTTTTGAAACAATACTCCACCAATTTTGACTTATATCTTGGATCTAAAATAGTAGCTATTCCCATAATTCCATGAATATTAGACCAATATTTCTCAAATTTGGAAAGCATTCGTTTAACCATAGAAGAAATAACTTTATTAGGAGATGTGACCCACTTTAACAATGAAACTTTAATTTCACAAACCTTAGGAAAAAAAGATATTTGTTGTGGGATACTTTCTTCCAGAAAATATTTCAGACACAAAATAAAAAACTTTCAACATTTGAGATACCTCTTCTGCTAACAACCACTCCTCCTCTGTTGGAAAACATTTATAAGATGAATCACGAAATCTCAAATGAGCAAACACATCTTTAAAAGATATAACAGTTATGAGTATCAAATATGTTGAGTTCCAATGGGTTTTACAATCAAGCACCAATTTTTTAACATTCATATTGTGTACTACTATCCGTGCCACATCATCAAACTTTTGTTCTCTTTTAGGAGATGCTCTCCAATATGCAACACTTTCACGAATTTTCTCAACACTAGGTGCAATGACACCCAAACCGTCTTGGACAACTAAATTCAAAATATGAGAAGCACAACGCATACGAAATAAAGACCCTCCTAGCATAATTGTAGAATGATCAAGTTTATATAGCACATTGTTTATAAGAGAATCATTAGTGGAGCAATTATCAACAGTAATGGTGGATATATTCCTATCAATATTTCAATCCATCATAGATTTAATTATCACATTAGCAAGGACTTCTGAAGTATGTGGAGAGTAAACATAAGCAAACCTATATAATGCAAAAAAAAAAAAAAAAATAGTGTACATATTTAAGTATCTATCCAATTAAAAACATAAAAAAAAATATGAAAAATAGTGCATATTTGAGTGACAAACAGAAAGTATACCACAAAATGTGACTTGGCAAAGTCCAATTATCATCTATGAAATGAGCTGTCAAAGCCAAAAATCTCTTCCTCTGATTAGATGCAATCCACATGTCGGTGGTTAAAGCAATCCTACCTTTATTACATTCCAACAAGCTCAATACTTTTGTCTTTTCATAATCATACATTTTCAATGTATCACTCTTAATGGTATTGCGACATGGAACCTTGAACAAAGGTTGAAGACTTGCTAAAAGCTTACGAAATCCATGATGCTCCATTATTGTTAATGGATACTCATGTAAAATTATCATTTCAGCAAGCATGCACCGTGAGACTTCTTGGTCAAATTGAAAGCCTTTAATAACAAAATCTCCCTTGTTTTTCTCTTTAATTAGTATTTTCTGCCTTATATCACTAATAGTTCATCTTGGACAAATTTTGAAATGCTCACGTAAATGTGTTGTCCCATGTTTACTATTGCCAGAAAGGGGTTTCTCACAGTAATTGCAAATTGCCTTATCCATTCCATTAATTTTCTTTCTTCGAAAATGATTCCTAACATCAGATGTTAACTTTCTCGTTCCTATTGCACTAGGAGAAGCATCAGTACTAGGAGAAGCATCAGCAACAACAGATGTCATATTTGGTTGATCTTGTGGAACCTCATTATTTACTTCAGAAATTTGTGGAATATCATGATTTACATTAGATAGTGGCACTTCATTTTCTATTGTATGATCTACTGGGTTCATTTTATAGACCTAAATATGATGTTGTAATGTATGTTAAAAATGAAAAGAAAAGACAACATAAAGTAAACAATAATGCTTTCTCGTTCCAACTACATATAAATGGAATAATCATTAACCTTTCTCATCTTTGGCCTATTGTTTTCAAATAAAATCAAAAAGGCAAAATCATTAAAAAAAAACCTTGACAGCCCTAAACCCTAAATAGTATTCGACGAACTAAGAGTATGAGATGATTGCTCCTTTTCATCCAAAATAGAGGTGGAGTTGGAAGCAAGGACAAACCTTTTGAGTCGCTTGAACTGTTTAATCCCTGCCTCCGCAACGTCTTCCTCGTCCCACTTATTCGCTCTCACCCCCATCGAGGCTTTGACCGACTTCGAGAGAAAAGGAAATGTCCGCTTCGGCTTCGAAATTCCAGCACAATCGCACAATCGCACAAGTATGACCTTATAGGGTTTATAACTTTATATATAATATAATATAAATAGATAGAAGTGTCAACTCTTAAGCACGCTTCAAAATTTTAACAGAGATTATAATATTATATATATATATATATATATATATATATATATATATATATATATATATATATATATATATATATATATATATATATATATATATATATATATATATATATATATATATATATTAATCGGGTATCGGCTAGGGTATGAGTAGGATTTTGTAACATCCATCTCCATACCCATACCCAAATATCCGATTATTTAATCAGGTATAAAAATTACCTCCATACCCTTCTCCATTCGGGTCGGATATCAGATTCTCTGTCGGATTCGAAGGAAATTGTCATTCCTAGTGCCTTAATGATCTTACTCATAAGGACCAATACAGCCTTCTCAGAATTAATACCATTTTAAAGAAGGTCAGCAATAGCAAAATTTATTCTAAATTCAACCTCAAAAGTGGATTTCATCAAATAGCTATACACCTAGAATCCATTGAATGAACTGCTTTTTGGGTCCCAGACGACCTATATGAATGGCTTGTAATGTCATTTGATTTGAAAAATGCTCCTGTCATTTTTCAAAGAAAAATGGATAACTATTTCAGAGGGACTGAAAACTTTATTGCGGTATATATTGATGATATTCTAGTTTTCTCTCAAAATTCAAAGGAACATTCGCAGCACTTTAAATTATGCTAAATATATGCCGAATAAATGGTTTAGTTCTAAGTCCAACAAATATGAAGGTGGCAGTAACAGAAATAGAATTCCTTGGGGTTATTCTCGAAGAAAGACATATAAAGTTACAACCTCACATCATTTCAAAGATTGCTGATTTCCAGGAAAAAGAATTATTATCTACAAAAGGGATGCGGTCTTGGTTAGGATTATTAAATTATGTAAGAAACTACATTCCTAACCTGAGCAAAATGCTAAGCCCACTATATGCAAAGATAAGCCCAACAGGAAATAAGCGGATGAATGACCAAGATTGGGCCTTAGTCAAAAACATTAAGGGGATTGTTAAGAACCTACTAGATCTTGAAGTACCCCCAGAAGAATATTTTATCTTCCTCGAAGTAGATGGTTGTATGGAGGGCTGTGGCGGGATATGCAAATGGAAACTACAAAAGCATGACCCAAGAAGCTCAGAAAAAAAATATGTGTCTATGCAAGTGTCAAGTATAATCCCCCAAAATCCACAATAGACGGAGAAATTTATGTTGTTATGAATTCCCTTGAAGCCCTCAAAATCTACTTCCTAAATAAAAGGGAGTTAATCATTTGAACAGATTGTCAAGTAATCATCAGTTTCTTTGAAAAATCTACAACAAATAAACCCTCCCGAGTCAGATGGCTAGCCTTCACATATTACATCACTAGAATGGGCATAAACATTAGTTTTGAACATATTGAAGGAAATAATAACCAACTTGTCGATGTCCTTTCAAGATTAATTAATTCTCTTATTCTTGCAGAATGGTCGGAACAGGAGACACTAGACAATCTGGGCCTAGTAGTCGTGGCATTGCAAGAAGTAGAGAGGAAGCCCAACAAGGAGGCCCGAGAACAAATGACCCATATATTATCAACATTGACAGGCTCGATGAGCGATACAAAAACCTCTTGCTCTACCTACGACAGCGAATACGGCAAGGAATACTACTCGCCGATCATAACGACATCACATAACATATTCTTCACCCCCTCAATATGAAATTTGAGACTCCATCCCTAGTTGAGATATAATAATAATAATAATAATAATAATTATTGAAAACAAAATAATAATTTTTTCTAGATATGAATATCTTTTTAGGTCGCCTAAAACATATTCATCTTTAAGTGAAATCAAATAGATTAAAGAAGGAAGATTTTAGAGCATACGATTCATTGCCTTTGAGATTGTCTCAGTTCCCTTGCAATCTAGGTGGCCTTAGTTGATTCAAATTGTTCATTAGTTGATTGAATCGTAAATGCAAATTAAAATTTTGTATACAGTGACTATTTCTCTCTAATCAACTTAAAGTCTAACTAATCGACTTGAATCTTCATCAGTCAATTCAATTAGATAATCATTGACCTTTTTGTCCAGTGACTTTGTGTTCAATCAGAACTTAAAAATCCTTTTGTCCGATAATTAACTGTCTTCAACTAATCGAATTTGTAGCCAATCGACTCACCTAAAGAAATTTGTATCCTTTATGCTAATTAATGACTCGACTCCAATTAATTTCATTCATCCCAGTTGACTCAAGCTTTGTTATAACAAATCTTATACTATGAATTATAAGTCCCGAGTCGACTCATGACAATTTCAATCAACTCAACTTAAATTAGTCGACTAAGCAATTGACTCACGTAATTTCAGTCGAACGAATTGTAATTCAATTGGCTAAGCCAAAATATAATATTTTTATTCACAAACAAAACATCTATAGTCGATTAGACTATTTGGTTAACTAAGAAAACCTTCACTCAAATAAATCTATTCAACTTATAGCTTATTTATTAACTTTGACCCAAGACACCTATTTTTTTTTTTAAATTTTTTATATGCCTAAATAGAAAAATATCTATCTAATATATGATCAAATTGCATTCACTTATAATCTGCATTTTCAAATCTTCATACCAACTATGCTCATTGCCCTTAAAGCCATCTCCAATGGGAGATTTTTCAAAAGATATGTGAAATAAAAAAGCTGGAAAAAACATTATCGATACAAGATTTGAGGTTCATAGTTTAAAAACTATAGTAAAATTTCAAACTTGCTATTTCATCTCAAAATTAAAAATATGGTTGGAATATTAATTAATGATGTAAAAAAGTTGATAATGTAGGATCCATAAAAAATTTATAGGAGCTTTTTTTGATTGTGGAGAGAGTGATAGAATTTACTTTTGATATAGTATTAAGATGGCATATTAACGGCTATAAAAAAATTCATATAGAGCTTTAACCATTGGAGATGTGCAAAGTATTTTTAAGTGTGAATCTTTGAGCTATTGAACCAACATTCTCTTGGCACGCACATTTAAGTACTACCTCTCCTCTTCTAGTTTTGAGATTCTTTGGAATAACAAAGGAATGCAAATTTTTTAAGTTGTCAAGGGGCATTCAACAATAGTGTCCTCTTCCAACCAACATCTTCATTTATCAAGCAATTTTGCATAAAGTCTAATTAAAGAAATGATGTGGAGTTGAGCTAGTATGACTTATACTAGAGACCACACATTTTACCCAAAAAAAAAAAAAGTCAACCATCAAATAAGCAAATTAAGAGAGCCAAATAAAAGGTTTAGCTTAAAAAGTATACACAAGCACTTTTAGGGAGAGATATTAAGAATTTGTTAGAGTTTAAATTCAATTAATCAGAAGAGAAGCTACATAGCATTCAAACTCACACATGGAAGATCATCGAAGGAAGCATATTAAGGGGTATTAGCGAAAAGGCGAAACAAGATGGGCATTACAAAGAAGCCATCCCACGCCTGCAAGGAAATTGAGAGGATAATTATAACAAGGAGTTTTATATGGAGAGATTCCTCAGAGGAGAAACATCCACTTTGTAATTAGATGGGGCAAGAAACATCAAGATTAATGGAGGACCAGGCCAAAAAGAAGAAGACAATTATCCTCAAAAAGCATGAGCAAAGATTGTCTTAATTTGGAAGGACATTTTGCCAAGGGCTATTGATCTTGCCACTCAACCATGTAAGTTTCTTCTACACTAGAATTGTCAATACTAGCGCAGAATTTTGGAGAAAGATTTATTATAAGTAATTTTATCCTGTATTACAGGAGATTATTTTCACGACTCGAACCCGTGACATGCAATGCTATGAAAGTGCCGGTCAGTGGGGCTGGCGAAGGATGAAGCAATGCTTATTCGAGGAAGACTTCACAGTTATAAGAGACTCGATCTAGAACACTAGAACCGCATTTCAATGCGAGGTGGAAGATGGAAACTAGCTACCTCCTTCGCAATGGCATCAAATGCTGACGTGGCATCCATCCCAGTCAGCAAAATTGCCACGCCATCGTTCCCGAAGCTGTGACGGCGCTGGCGCGCCGGTTCTCGACACGCTCGTCGACTACGATGCGGCGTCCAGCGAGCAAAGCTGCTCTGCTCAGAGAACCGCGGCGACGCAGGCTAGCCCACCTCCTTAAAAACGCCGGCATCGTCGATAGTTCTAGGCGTCAACTCGACACACACACACGGCGGTTGTCGCCGACGGCCGCTGATGCAACTGTCGGCTCCTAGTTTTGCTTAATTACTGAACTGATGAGAAAAGAGAAGTCTTTGTGAATCAGTCAGGCGAACAAGTAGAGGGGAAGAACTCCAAAGATCAAAGAAATAGGAAACAAAAATAAAGTGAATAGATTTAAAAATAAACGTAGTAAAATTTATGGTATATTTGGATTCTAACTAGGATTTATAGACAAACCTCAAAATCAGCCAACTCCAATTCTGCTTGTACCTGGAACCAAACACGATACAATTGAACTGATCAACAATGAAAATTCCTAAATCAAAAATGTTTTTTGACTTGTAATATCGAAAGAAGCAGTTACCATTATTGGATGGCGGCTTAACTCTTTGTCCAAAACCAAAATCTAAAACCAAATCCAAATCCAAATCGAAGAACAATACTTGGCAACATTCCTCTCTTGGACCATTAACTTGCAATAAAACACAGAGAACAGATTCAATATTTTAAGTGCCTACTGTTCTGACGCTTCTGAATTCTCATTAGGAGTGAGAGATTGCTGCCTTTGATCTTCTTCTTGTTGTTGCGGCAGCTGCAAGTGATCGCCGCCGGCACCGGCATCGGCACCGGCGCTGCCCTGCCCTACATGATGATAGAAATGACTCAAGGAATGAGGATTGAAAATTCCGACTTGTGGATGTTGTGACAATCCGAGCTCCAATCCGGGCAGTGCCTGTTTCTGTCCGCTCAGAAGCGACGTGAAGCTCATCGGATTGATGCTGCTCCCAGGCCATTCCAAACCGTTAAACCCGACCCTCGGAAAACTCGCCGCCAAGGGCATGGCCCCCATCGCCGCCGCCGACTGGAACAAAGCCGCGTTGAACCCGTCGACGGGCGGCAGCCACAGCTCCGGGTGCGACCTAACGCCAAACGCAGCCCAGTTGGCCCTTTCCTGCCCTAATTCGTGGAGCTTGCTTTGGTGGAGGCCGGCGGAGGTCGTGGTGGAGGAGGAGGAGGAGGTGAGGTTGGTGGCAGCGGAGGAGGCGAGGAGCGAGGCCGGAATGGTGCCGGTGCCGGTGGCGGCTATGATGGAGGGCTCCGCCTGCTGGAGCAGCCACTGGATGGTCTCGCCGTCGGACTTGTGGCCCAGCTCCCGGGTGAGCTGGAAGATCCGAGCGGCGCAGAGGGCCGGCATGCGGACCCGCCTCCCGCGGCCGTCCACCTTCGTGTGCCGGTCCTTGTTGGAGCTCCGCTTCGGCGCAAGCTGCCGCCTTTGTCCTCCTTTCTCCTCCGCCGTCGCCACCTGCTGCGCCTCCCTGTTGGGCTGTGCTTGTCTGATTTCCCGGAGATCAGCTTCCTTCTTGTCATACCGAGGAAGAGCCTGTGCCGGATGGAAGCTGGGATCCTCCGGTTGTTCCTTCGGAGATGCTTTGGGATTCATAGGACAGGAAATTTGGATTTCTCAGAATTGGAGAAGATGAAGAAGAGTGCAAAAAAAAAAAAAAAACAATCTTTCGATTCGATTTCGAAACTCTGAATGAGGAAGAAGAGAAAGAACCAATTTCTGCTGTAAAGACTGCAGTTTTGATCGATTAAAGAAGAGGAATTGAGAGGAAGAGAGAGAGAGAGGTGCAGCTGCTGGACTTTGATACCAATGTTGACTTTTGGTATTGGAATGTCATTGTATCATAATTGGGGAGAAATGTGAAAGATATAAATACACAAAAGTAAACAGGAGAATGGAGATGCCTCAGGATCATTCATTGATCTACTCCATGATTTGCTTCTCGCTTGGTGGGTCTCTCTTGTCTGCTTCCTCCACTCCACTGTTTGACCTAATTGGTGCCGTGTCACGACCTGCTCAAAAGATGGCAATTCCATGAATAGAATTCCTCCCGGATTTCTCCTTTACATGATTCCTCTCCCCTCTGCCGTCGTTGTTACACCCTGGAACTCATAATTGCTCCCACTACATGTTTTTTCTTTGCAGATGCTCCTTCCTAAACATGATCTTGCAGGATTACCGGATAGATATTTATTATACCACAAGGCTGCTGCTGCTGCTTGAAAGGGAGATTTTTATAGCCTTGTGCAGTTGGTCGTCCCGAGAACAGTGGAATAATTGAAGCCGAACATAGGGTCGGACCCCTCCCCAATCAGCTATGCTTCAGGCAAAATAGGAAGCTGATGATTTGAAGCTGAACCTTGAGGCTGTGTCCGTTATAGATGTCGATTTCAAACTTGGTGTAAAGAACTTAAGAGAAGAAAAATAGACCTGGAGCTAAATATGAAAAGGATTCCAGCTTGCATGTGCTGGTGTACTTGAAAATATTAAGTATGCTAAACAAAAACCAAAAAAAAACGAAGGATTTTTGGTTATATATGTGAATAAGTCGCTGTCCTTGTGAGGGACTTCTCATGGCATTTAATATCTTAAAATATTTATTGGGAGTTGCTAACTTGCTATTGCTTGCTCCAGGGGGTGTGTTTTGTTCAGAGGCATTTTTATTTCATTTGGGTGGCGTTGTCCTTGTGAGGTTGATGACTAAATTTTCATGTAAATTTTAGGGAGCGAAGAGAAAATTATTAAAAAAAAAAAAAAATAGACGTACCACATTAGTGAAAAGACAACGTCTCATCTCCCTTATCATAGCTGTCATGACTTCTAATATACTAGCAATCCTTGTATCTACAATAACCGCAGTCTTATTTTAATTCCTCTTAGACCAGAACAAATAATGCTTGGAGTCTTGGAGGACATGAATTTGCGTAAATGATTAACCAGGTGCTAAATGGTTACAAGATAAAGATAGATTTTCAATAAAAATGTCGTCAATTCGAGGTAAATTAGTATAGAACTATGTGAATCTGATTGTGCTCTAGAACCAACCAATGTTAACATCATGTATAAAATACATTTTTTTCATTGTAATAACTATTTATGACATGGATGTTTGTATTGTTCCAGATTTGAGAGCATTGAGCTTGGTTTAGCATAAGCTTCAATGAGCTTGAGTAACGACATGAAAATAAACTTAAATTAACTTCTGGTTGGCTCGATAACCAAATGTTGTAGTTCGAGTTCAATAAAATTTCAAGAAGACTGATTTTAATTTTATCATATACAGAAAAAGGTCGCGGCTGACAATAATTTGCCTAGCTCAAGATAAACTAGAGCTCTAACAATTCCCAATCCAACAACTACGATAAGCTTGGATCGATCGAAACAAGAGTTTTAAATGCAGTCCCAATACAATTAAGGAAAGAAAACAATGTTAGATACATCTGTGATGTGTTGAAAGAATGCTGTAAAAATTATCTATATTAACTGGGAACTTCCCGAGTTCATAATGGGTTCTTGTAACAAAAAATGACTTGCCAGAAACGAAGAATGGCAATGGCTGGTAATTTCATGCGGCCATATACAATTACTCAGTTACTGAACCACAATCCTCTTATACATTATGGCTGGCAGAACCAAGTAGTCGATCTTCCTCCATAGGGATATCCATTGCAGAAAGTTCCAAGCTTGCCTTGCTTGTCATCTTGTTCCATTCATTCTCCACGCGAAAGAAAATCCACTGGAAACGCCGCATTATTTCCAATGCAGTAATCGTAAAAACTGTCAAATAGTTGTGCCGAAGATGAGCTGAGAGTTTGTAGGTCCAGGTGCATCGAAGTATTAGGTTGCTTCCTATCACCCAATAATAGACCTGCAATTCCATAAATAGGGCTTTAAAACAATGACAAGGCGCTAAACAATTGATGAAATGAAAACTTACCCATATTCGCCCATACAGAAGATCTGTGCAAATATGTGGATTTTTAAACTTGAAAATTCGAGTAAACACACTGCAAGGCCAAAGGGACAAAGAGGAAGTCAATAAAATAAAGTTGGATTTATTAAGGAAATTTGACCAAGTCATGCATTTTGCATTGGTTTTATTACCAGTCAGCGGCCTTTACAATGACTATTAAATCACTCCCTGACCGTATATTGTTTCAGATCACCTTTGGTTTTCAAGTTTCCTCAAAATCTAACATCAAAATCCAGCTTCTAGCATAACTTTTAACAAAACTTGGATATTTGAATTTCTACGAACCTAAGATGGCCATTAAAGGGTCACTTGCACTTTAATTTGGTATAAACTTGTAATTTTAACCTCAAAAGGAAGATTTTAATAATATTTAAATATTAACTTCCGAGGTCAAATCCCCAATTTATGTAAAAATTAAGATAAGAGATGCCCAAAATGACAATTTTAGGTTGAAGAGCCTCAAATATCTAGTTATTGTTGGGAAATTGACATAATCACAAGATGATTTATACTCACCTTGGTGTCATTTTCACGATGCGAGCTAATGTGCACATCAGCTTTTCGGGTAAGGCCCTAGGTTTATATAAAATTAAGACGATGCCTTGTTACCTTCTTAGGTTGGAAGGAACTTAAATCACTACTTTTTATCCAGAAATCATGATTTTAAATCAACTTGTGAATCAAAACCCCACGTTTATGAAAATTAAAATGTGAGATTCTTACCGTTGGAAGAAACTCAAATATTGTTTAAATTGCAAACGTTAATGCAACAAGCTAGTTCATAAATTAGCTTAGTATTGGAGGAAAATTGAAAATCAACAATAAACTGTAAAAAGAATAATGGTTGCAGCACAATGTAGTAAGAATCAATATTGGGGGGCATGATTTGGTTAAAAAAAGCAAAATACAAAAGGTGTAATTTGGTAAGAACAGAATGAAATGGTCTAAGAACAGAAGGGGCAGAAGATTCCATGCATACCTTAAGTCCCAATCCCGAGTCACATCCCAATAAAATGAGTATAATGAGTTCATGACACTAGAAACAAGCCAAAGTGGCCGGTAAAAATTGATCCAACTGTCAGGGAAGACATGATACTTCAGAGCAGAAAGGAAAATCACGGGGACTGCAGTTGCATATTTTAATGCTGCACAGACAATAGAATTTTATCATCTCATTCACTCCAGTCAATTTTTTGCAGTTAGCACCCACAAAAAAAGTGAAACTACAATTGCACATTGAACAGTGATGAACTGATTATTGCATAATCTGTAGTCATTAAAACAACTAAATAGTACATCATGCTACAGCATGTCTTAGTTAATTTAATAATCTATATCAATAAACTTGCAACTTGCATCACAAACATAATATATAAGCTGAGAAAAACTAGTAAAAACATTGAACACGTGCATTTACCATTAAAAAGGCAAGTTCTTTCTTTAGTATCCTTATATTGACGCAAGCATTGGAAAAAACGGCACAGATATGGAAAGACGAGCACTATAGGAATTGCAACAGAGTGGCTTCCACATACAGAATCTGCTTCAAACCATGCTATTGTTGCAACCTGAAAGCAAAGCAATCCATATAAAGTTCTTATTTAGGATGAAAGAAAAAAGCACCAGTTTAGCTTATCTATAAGCTTAATATTAACTACAACAACCCACCATGTTAGATCTTTTATATGGATATCTTTTGTAACTCTATTAAAGTGTTTTATAGTAGGTCTTTTGCTTTTTCACCTTCACACTTTCATTTTAATTGTCTTAACTTGTTTAGTTATAGAACTTTTTCTTCACCACTCGACTTCTAGATAATAACACTTGCACGACAATCTCAACACTTGCACAAGGCATCATTAAATTTTACTATGACTATGATAAAGAAGGAATGAGTACCTCATGATGGTTCATAATGTAATGCTGATTGCTTTTCCAATACCTTTGGAACAAGCTGATTATAATACCTCAGTTCTGAGAGATTAGATGTACTTTACTCTCCATCTACATACAACATTAACTAATGCAAACACCATGTTCTGCAAACTCATTTTTCAAAAGTACTATTTACTTCACCTTAATCCAAAATATTCAATATGGAACTGTCTGTTTACTTCACCTTAATCCAAAATATTCAATATGGAACTGTGGATATGACACCATGCACATTCTATGGAATATGTCAAATGGTACAAACTGCACATTCAATATTTGATAACTACCCAACATGAAAGAAAAGTTTACCATAGCCTTTATATTCTATAGAAGAATATGTTTACTAACCTGCCTATTCACCATCCGACACACTGAGCGCTCCAAATCAGAGAATACCTAGAAAAAAAACAATGATTACAGCAGTTAATATCATATTTAATAAAAGAATCATGATAGGCAAATTGGTGGAAGTGGAACAGCTGTCTATTTGACTGAACAATCACAAGTTAGAGTTTGGTAGATAACACTGCAGAAACTTGTTGAATAGGTCTTTAGTGATATGAAATTATGAAAATTATTACAAAAGAACCAGACCTAGAATTGATGAATGCATTTCTAGGTGACACACAAAACCCAGTTCATCTTCCAGCAAACTTGGAGGCTATGTTGGTCATCTCTTTCTATTTCAAACATGATAACAGCTCACAAAAATTTCTGAATACAACTTCTAATCGAAGAGATGACTTAATAGACACGACAATAATTTACAATGACAAAACGCATACCTTTGACATTGATGTCATGATATCTGCCACAAAGAAATCAGAAAATGTGATTGCCTGCATTTGCATTGACAGAGGTTTAATTAGGGAAAAAAATCTGTGAAGGTTTTATAACATAAGACCATTATACAGATAAAATAAGAATAAAACAGAAATTAAAGCCAATATGAATAATAAAGTAAAATATTTTATGTGCTCAATGTTTGTGCACTGACAAACTTGAACAGCTAATATCACATAAAAAGTTAGTATTAAATGGGTAAAATAATCTTGAATTGTGGTTCAGTTGTGAAGTAGAAGTTCCGGAAGAAACCCAGAAGAGTAAACTTCAACTATCAATCCAAACTAAAAGGACGGACTGGTTCTGCATGTAGAAGTTTTGTTCAGAAAGTTAAGGGAATATTGATCCTCAAAACTCCACAAAATAAGAAATTAAATATGCCTGAGATTCAATTTCCTAATCCCAAGTAAGGCCCTGAATACAGAATAAGTTAACATGTTCAGCAGCCTCAAGGCCTGAGAGATTGGACCTGGAACCCCATCAGGCTAACAACGTCTAAAACCTGATATAACAACCAGGAAACTCTCCCATGTCAACAACTCAAAACATTGGCATGGAACCCCTCCATGCTAAGAAGCCTAAAGCCAAGATAATGATTTGAAACTTCACCAAATCATGGCAAAGAAACACATGAAGTTAAGAGGGCATACCATTACAAACCAGAATATCAACATGGGGGGTCTCACCAAATTAAGGGTGCCTTGAAGCTCAGGAGAATATTGACATAGAACATCACCAACTCAAGAGGACCCCAAATTAAGAGATGAGTCTGGAACCCTACCAGTGAACCCAAAAGCCCAAGATCGTGACTTGGATTCTCAGAAGAGAAAGCATATTTTAGTCCAAGAGACCATATTGAAATTCCACTAAGCTGAGCGAACCTAAAGAAGCAGAAAGCTCCCATGGACTAGCACCAAGAGACTTAAGTTACGGAATAAAAATATGTGAACAGTATGAATGTATCGAAGGACCATAGCACAATGTACTATGTATCATAGGGGAAAAGTACATAGGAGGCTAGATTGCTGGGAAACCACCACTCATATCATTTCTAGCAAGAGTCTATATCGAAGCGACAACTCAAATAACAACCTACCTTGACTACATAATCTCTCAAAGATCCATCTGGTGCGCATTTATCCTTGGCCAGCAAACATGTTAGGTCCAATTTACCTCTAAACCAAACAACGCAAGGATGCTAACAGAGAAATTCATTCAACAGAAGTGCTGATTATGTTTGGTCCTAACAAACGAGGCATTGATATCAAAGTAAATTTCGCACATAGACAGCGATAAGACAAACTTTACACCAAATTATTTAAGCTAAAAATTTAGTCAATGAATCTAGTGTGATGTTTAAATGAAAACTAACACTTGCCTGTAATGGTAATATGATACGCCATACAGTCCTCAACAAATAATAGCGCGATGGCAAGTAAAAAATTTCAAATGGAAATATGAGAACCATTAGAATGACTGAATACAGAATAACCTGCGGTTAAAACAAAAGCTTATTATAATTCAACATAACAGTGTAAGAGAAATTTGAATATGTACACCGAGGGTGAAAGGCATGCCTATGAACAGAGCATAAGCACAAGGCCCACATCCACACATGGCAATATATGCTGACATAAGTAGGCAATCCATTAAATTGAAAAAATGGCCCACTCAACTGCATGCGTATATGAGAGTTATCAAATCCCACATTCCATTTGCATTATTATTATGAGGACAGATTTGTAAACACTTGGTTCATACATCCCATTACTATCCCTATTATGCTAATCAAATACTAATCATGAAGAAGATGAATGATCTAGTTTTTGCTTATAAAGCGAATAAAAATAATTAAAGGGCAACTCGGTGTGCGAAGCTCTCTTTAGTGCGGGTCCCGAGGAAGGATCGGACCAGATTGGGTTTATTATATGCAGCCTTACTTTACATTTTGCAAGAGGTTGTCGCGACTCAAACTCATGACCTCAAGGTCACATGGCAGCAAATTTACTGTTACGCCCCTTCACAAAAGAGATCCCTTGTCATGTAATAATTGTAAAGGAATGACTATTTGATAGTTCATAAGAGAACTCACAGATTAATAAAACTCGTGCTTACTTGAGATTCAATTGCAAAAAAGCTTAAGACCTAATAAGTTACCTTAGTTATGGGCTCATATGAAAACATGTAAACTATAGAGGTGCATTTGTATTATTTTATATTCGTAATAATATCCATATATAGGTAGAGGGAAGCTACCTAAGATTGTGTGTGTTAGAATAATTCTACCTAATGTAACATGATATCAGAGGCCTTCTCCCAAACATCCTCTTTGCATGACTCTTCTCTAATTGTTCATAGTAATGAGGCTCCCACACATCGACCCTCTCCCATCATTCTTCTATTGGAGTAAATTCCATGTGTTGCACCTTCTCCGGGAGAAATTTCAATATTATCACTGCCAACGCCTACGACCCTTTCATCAATTATTTTTCCATCCAGATTCAGACCATCCATGCTCCTGATTCAGGAAGTCCGTCATCATTCTCTTCTACATATGGCCGCCGACAGTCCAAAGGCCCCTCGGCACACCTTCCCTTCTACAAGCCATTAGATTCCTGTGCATGACTTCTTTCCACACATGTTATCACCGCCAAACCTCTCTCAGTCCAAGCGACATGGCACTATCATTTTTCTTTTATAGGTATTTCAAGCAAGATAAAACAATTTGAATCTTGTAAAGAAAATTCACATGTTTTTTTCCCCAAAATTAGGCACTACATGAAGAGGTGGTGCGTCTTCAATCAATTATCTAAGACGAGGATGGCTCTCAAGATGAACAAAGATACACAAAAGGGAGGAGCAAGCCACTCACTTAAGCAAACTGAAAACTGACACAAGAAGCTAGCAATATAATTATGGTTCCAAGTATTTGCCTAGCTGGTATGATCAACATTATTAGGTAGAAACATAGAACAAGAGAACACATCCTTAATATAACCCAATTTTCTTATGGTAAATTAACTATTTAAATAAACAACAAGTAAATCCTTGCCTCGCAAATTAGTTTTATTACAAGAAAAAAAATCATGAAAGAAATTTTTGGATCCTTATCTCCCAATATGAAAACCAAAATTTAAAAGCTACATTAAAGTTAAGATTTGCATCTGAGCTCCTTCAAACAGTTGAGCAACTGAGGTGATCAGGTTCCTATTTATATTTATATTACAATAATAATGCTTTTATTGTAATAGTATGGTTCATATCTTAATATTTGGAGTTATTAACTTGTCTTAAGAGATTAACTGTGATGATTTTTTAAAGTTCAATATTGTTTTGCATCGAAAATGGATTATTAATTCGGCAATCGATCTCTGAAGATTTTTTGCATAAGCACTACATGTTTAAGCTTAATATCTACCATCTAACTGATTCATATCAAAATCTATCTTGTTTGTTTTTTTTGTTAATGATTATGTTGGATATGTGAAGTATAAACTACAAACTACTTTGTGTGGACTTTTTATATCAATTAAATCTTATGCAATTATTAAATATATCACCTATAGGTATGTTGATGATAAATAACTTATAGAAATGAATATATATATATATATATATATATGCCAACATGGTGTATATGTATCATGAAGTGACCTAACTTCATGAATGTACATACACCCACATAAAGCATAGGTCATTTAATGGCCTGATTTCATGTCATATGGATTTTTTTCTAAAAGATGGGTAAGCGCAAACATTTTCCAATGAGAATCTGAACCTTATTGTATGCCTACAGTTGGTCATCATAAATGAAATTGTACTGATGATTAGATGCACAATATCAAGAGACTCACAACTCAGCCAAGGGAACTTTAAAACATCAACCATGTTTATTTTGTGTCATAGCTGAGAGGCCAAGCCATAAAAGTTCCAATGAGAAGCGTGGATAAAATCATAGAAATTTTGTGAATGGAGATACACAATAAGTTTTCTACAACCTTAAAAAATACAGGGCATAGTAATTAACCCAATTCTAAATCCATTTGGTTTCAGGACAATAATACAATTTTAAAATCCATGCAGTATGTTAGATTCCTTAACAAGCATAACCAATCCTGTTTTATGACAAGCGCCATAGACTGCCAATCAAATTGACTGCTAAATCGCTAATAGTCTAATACCAATTACATAATGATTTTCCAAGCAACAAGTGTATTCATTAAGTTTGAGTAGGATGTCTATATTGCACCAAAGAAACAATCAGTAAAAATTTACAGAAACACACAAAAAGAGGTGAACATATAGAAGAGAGGCACAGGTACAATACAGGTTGTGATGCAGCCAGTGATACTTCCCCATGTGAGTACAGATAAAGATAAGCTGACATACTTGTAGGAACAACAATGGTCATCCAGATTGCACACTGCAATTAGAAGAAATCAATCAGCATGAAGGTTTGCCTGTTTTATTATGTTTACATCTTTCATTGATCAAGAATGCATTCTTTCGACATTGTAATAGATTTAAAAGTTTGTAACTAAAACTAATATTCCTGAAACAATAGCATACTTTGCAGCAACGCTCTCATGATAAAAAGATAGACTTGTAGGAATTTCATATAGAAGTAATTGTTTCAACTAATGGGTTGACATGCACAGGACTTCACTGCCTAACAACAGCATCTCATCATAAGCCAAGATTGTCCCAACAATTTGAGACAGTTAATAACAAAAGAATGAATACAGACATGTCTAGAGATGATAGCCTAGAATTTGGGATCACTAGTGAAGCTTAAGTAAGAAGGCTAGGGTGACTAAGACCTACAAAAAATCAACAGGTTTCAACGCTCTAATTCAGTATAAAAGTGAACTACCACAAACTTATCTTTTGATTAGGTAGGTTGTGGCATATGATAGCAAAGCATATCTAGTCCTTAGCTAGGTGAGATATTTGAATTGGAAAAGGTTTCTTGTGATGATAGATCATTATTAGTTTCTTTATCTACCCCCTTTTAGCCATGTTGAATAACAGAACTCTAGCATGAAGTCACGGACACTCTGGGGACCCACAACATCCTTATTGATCACGCGTAAAAATTTCAGATATAATCATGGCAAACACTGGATCCACTCTCATTTCCCCTGCTCATACCCTTGTCTGTAAATTTTCTGATGGTTTTAAATATTTTTTCATATCCCTCGAAATAAGCAATCCAAATTAATTATAGTTGTTGTGTTTTAATATTGGCTTGAATCATAAGATAAATTAACAGTATCAGTTTGTCTTAGGAAATAACTGTACTAGTTTGTCTTAATATCTATACTGATATTCATATGAATCGATTGAATATGTAGAAAAGTTGTGAACCAACAAATTTAACATAAAAAACTTGCAAACAAACTTAGCTTTATACCAAGATGATGTCAACTACTCTAATACCGAAGTTGTCACAAGGCCAGACTCAATCAGTAGGTCGAAAGTCACACCTGTAAGCTACTCTCTCTAACAATGTCTTGCAATTTTTGTTGCAATGGAACTTGGACTGGATCCTAAAGTCCTTGCACCTTGTTAGCATTCTTCTTTCAATGAATCTACCATCCTCTCAACCAAAAAGAATGGAGAAAGAAAGGAAACATATAATTTATTTCACACTTAACATACACATGGCCATCTTATAAAATGTCTGTCGACGCATTAAATGACCTAAAGTATAATTGTTATCCTATCACCAAGTTATATTTGTCCAAACTATTGAGATCAGCTACTAGATCTCATCCCTCTTTTGAGCTTGATATACACTATTAAATATTAATATAAAATAGGTTATTTAGTTTTTTAATGTAGTAACTAGAATTTACTTTGATCTCCCTCTACCCCCCTTCAATTATAATAGATTCATCTTGTCAAACTTCAAAATCACTTAGTTACCTTCAAACATGTAAAACCATTTGTTAAGTGTATGTTTCAGCATCAAACACTTAAAATTTACAAAGCTAGAATATTCTTTAAATCTCCATTAAAATCCTGCATGATCCTAGGATCCTATGCTGTGGATATTCAGTTTTCGAAATATTGAGCACACAGAGGAATTAGCATATAATTGTTATTTTGTATGCATAAGTCAGTGAAGAAATCAACAGCAGGTTGCTACGCCTGAGATTCGTGCTTGTTTAAGAGATGGTATGCAAAACACAAGGCGTGAACAAGGATTGCACATTGAGTGTGAAATCCATATTATATACCTTCCATATTTCCCAATGTGTGAGATGGGCGTGATCAAGATCAAATACTTTTGCATAGTTAATAGATGATTGAGAAAAAACCCATAGATTCACTCCCCATAGCCAAACCATCAAAGTCTGTAGCGTCAAATTAAAAAGATTTTGAATGAGGAAGTGAGTTATTCAAATGCAAATGGCCTTTGAAGTAACCTAGCTACATGACTACTTACCACAAGAAGAAGTGGATTAAAATATAAAAAGGCCTCATAAAGAAATAAATCTCTTTTATCTGCATTCATTCGCATTACAGAGTCCCAGCCTATCTGCACAACATGTGTGAGCCACAGGCCTGAGATATATTTCCACTATTTAATCATACAGGTCAAGTGTGATATTTATTCAGATAAGGTTAAGAACTGACCTTGCAACATGTGATGCCCCACAACAGAAATAATACAACCTGAAATAGACTCCCAAGTTAGCAAAATAGAAAACTTAAAAACTTATACGGCATTCCAGAATCTTCCAAAAAGTACACATAAGCCACATAACCCTTCAGGATCTCAACTGAGAGGGGAACAAACATGTGAGGTACAAGTCTATGTATATAATGGCCATGCCATAATGGATGCAGATTAAGATAATTGGACATATAAGGTTTAACCATTTCTGCCACATCAATTAAATAATTGGAAAAGTTTACTTATTGAACATGGATTTGAAAGAAAGACACTGGTATAAGGAAACATAGATCATCAAGAAGGTCCTGTCATACAAAGATACTTTGAGAAATGCTTTAGAGTCTAATCTATTTACTGAGGAATTTCAAAAATTATTCAAATTTAAGTATAAGTGCCTATAAAAGAGACTTATTTAGAAAGATGATAAAGAGGAAAATTAGATAATCGATCCTTTATCATATCAACTTTTTCTGGTAAACTAACAAATTTAAATTATGGAGCTTTATACGATTTTTTTGTGTGTGTGAATTTGGTAACTAAATAATTAAGCTACATTAGAAATAAGTATAGTTTCCTATTTCAAAGAAAAGAAATTGGGCATACAGAGATATTGCTTTCAAATCAGAAGAAAAAGCATGTTTTGACTCAGCAAGTAGAACAAATTGGAAAAGTTAAGAAGAAAAAATAACCTTGAATCTCCACAAAAAAATTGGCGATGGCATCATTGCAACACTAGAGGCTGCTATGCTTGGACCCTTCATCTCATCTACCTCTGAGAAAAAGTAACCAGTGTCAACTTCTTCCCAGGTTCAGTTGGAACTAAAACATGCAAAGTCAAATGTATGACATGCACATGAAATCCATGCAAAAATGGAGAGAACACGAGTTGGCTTCAAATTGATTTTCATTCCACCTTGATCTGTAAAAGTAGGTCTACTACCAGCACGACGAAGATGAGGACTACTACCAGAAGCTAAAGGAACTTCAAACATTAGTGAAACTAGTTCAGGTCATTGACAATGAGCATCATTACTGCTTGTCTGCAAGCACAATATAATACTGTTAGTAGTTAGCACAATGATGACGCCAGTGCCCATACAAAAAGGCCGCCCATAACCAGGAGCAAGAACACAATGTTATGGTTTTCATGTAGATATCAATAACATTAGTCAAAACAAGATAGAGCAGACCTAACAGTGATGCAACACAATGAAAATAACAAAATTATCTAAAGTAACCAGTAAAAGATAGTAATCAATAACATGACGACGGAATAACAGTTTAGGGAATTGGCTGATCTAGATCAGGAAGACCGATGACGATACTAGACTCATCTAAAATATAACAGCCCTATGACACATGTGGGAACACCATTGGAATATGCCGGAAACCCCCCAGATCTGACGGATCCCGCTGGGATCCGTCTGAATCCTATCGATAATCAAGGAGGAGAAAGGGAGGAGGCGAACCAGAAGGCGGAAGCTCTGGGAGAAAGCTGTTCCTCCGAATTTCTGGTGGCGGCAAACCATGCAAATTGGAAGCAAGGCAGCGGATGCAGGGGGCAGTTTAAATCGAGTTCGACGGGCGGCGGATGACGAATCTCGGAGACAGCGAAGGAAGGGACGAGCAGCAGATGAAGGTCAAGAACGCGAGGAGTGAAGAGACGGGAAGAGTAACAAACGTCGGTAAGTGTGGATCTCGATACCAGTTTCGTTTTGGCTTGCAGTCCCATTTCTTCGTAAAAATGTCTGTCAAAAAAAATAATAAAAAAATAAATGGTGCTGGCTTAGCAATAATCACATTAATTCGTAGCCAATGGATTTTGAATGTCATTATCGTTTATATTAAATTACGGCCATTGGATTATCTCCGACCTTACCGTATTAATACGTATCAAATGAAAAGCCTGGTTTTTCCTATGGTTCATAAGGAATTATTATTAATGTAAGCATGTAATTGTTTTTCTAGATAATGTTCTTTTTCGTAGTCCATAGTCTGTATAGAATTTTTTGAGTATCTTACCTATAAGAGTTGTCGTCTAGATGTACTAGTGGCACTAGATTAGGCAAGATTCATTAAATTAACATTGGAGAAATAATCATTCTTTTTAGCGATTATATTATGATCTTCATTAAAGTATAACATCCAGTCTAACATCCCGTCTGCTTCTAGCATATGGTGTAAAGGATCAAAGGTTTTTAATTCTTTAAGATCTTTATTAGTAAAATAGGTAGATATTTCAAATGGTAGGTATACCTACTCATTTAAGTCATCATAAAATAAATAGTTAGGTTATAAACATAAGTTTGTGGAATGATTCTACATTCTTTATTCATTAAGTTCATACTAAGTTGGGCTTCCTCTTGATCTTCTTCCTATGATGTTGAATGTTTGTAATTATGAAATCTTGCTAAAGATTTACCATGTCTATCTTTATATATACTAGATTCGGTTGGTTGTAAAGTTTGTGATTTCATGCTTGAGTCTAGATTAAAATTCCAATCTAGTCCAGTAAGTAGATTAGAGGAGAAATCTTTAGGTTTCATAAAATAAATTCTCTTTATGATAAGAGTCTCAATAATATTATTGATTTGGACTTTGAAATTATTGTTGATTTACGAAGTCATCCTTAGTGAGCTCGAGGACGAGATGCCCAAGGGAGATGACCTTCTCCCGGCATCAGAAAGGCAGAAGAGAATTGCTCATTTGCAGGTAAAGTTATTCTTGGCTGCTGATGGAGCTGGTCAAGAAGAGGAGAGGCCCTCACAAGGGAGAGGACTTCACCCTGATGCAGGCACTATAAAGGTAAAAGACTTTTAGCTCATGTTCACCTCTCTTCTACTGGGATTAGGTTCAGGGTTGACGTGTTGGGTTTATAAGATTAGAAATATAGTCCCACATTGTAAAATATATGAGAAAGATCATGGATTTATAAAAAGAAAAGATATCTCCATTGGAATAAGGCCTTTTGGAGAGAGCCCAAGAGCAAAACCATGAGGGCTTAGGCCCAAAGTGGATAATATCATACAATTATAGAGATATCTAAATTTATTACGGTCCAACAAGTGATATCAGAGTAAGGTTTAACCGCCGACTGTGCACTAGAGTCATGCTCTGATTAAGCCATGTGCGTATAATATTACCTCGAACAAAGAAAGTGGGAGCTCCTATGTTCGAATTAAGAGGACCAGACTGTTGGGACCTTGACGTTCGCTAGAGGGGGGGTCAATAGCGTCTCACCCAAATCGTCGCTTCCTACGCTTGTTAGTGCACAGCGGAAATAAAAATACTAACAAACAAAAGCAAAGCTAACCATATAAAACAATAAACAAGAAGCAAACCCAATGACACTGGGTTTGCTTGGACTTACACCTCGCCACAAACTCTTACCAAGGACTCTTGAGAAGCTAGGGCACTGGTAAACTACTAATAGGGGTTAACTACCTCTATTTCGTCAACTTTAACCAAGCTTCCAATGCTTGGTTATATAGGCCACGGGTTGAAAAACCCCGCCTACCAGTCAACTGCCAAAACATGCAGTCGACTGCCCTTCGTGGAAATTTAACCGTTGCAGCCCAACGGCTCGATATCAACCTTCTGTTCACTCTTAGTCGACTGCACCAGTCGACTGCATCAGTCGACTGATGAAACCACCAGTCGACTGTTACAGTAACGCTACAGTAAACCCTAATTCTAGAATTTTACCCTGAGTACATTCACTCAACACTCATTCTCGCCCGACCAACCTAGACCTAGCCTTCTAGCCTCCTCCATCAGCTTTGCGTCCCTCGGATGCCTCCCCATCCTTCACGTCTTGCCTTCTGGGGCTTCCATCGGCTTTGTCATTGTTGTCGGGTCTTCCTTTGCCAAGAGGTCGCGCCTCCGGGACTTCATCCATTGCCAAGTCACACTTGGACTTACGTTGCAAAGACTACATGCTTGGACTTACACCGCCAAGACTCATCCTTGGACTTTCCTCCTTTGCCAAGATCACACCTGAGCTTTCCTTGTTGTACCTGTATCCTGCACACTCACAATGCATATCAAATACAATAATAAACCTAACTTAAACCTTTGCCCAAATATCAAAACTTAGGGTACCCAGATTGCTCCAACAATCTCCCCCTTTTTGATGTTTGGCAACCCGTTTAAGTTAGGGAAACAATATAGAAATAATAATGCAAATAAATATACAATCTACACATGCATAAATCATGGAACCTAATCCTAGGCTCCCCCTTCACCTAAGCTCCCCCTTGAGCTAGGATTTCTTGCAAAGATAAACTTCTCCCCCTTTGCTAATAAATAAGCAATCGCTCCCCCTTCACTTAAGCTCCTCCTTGAGCTAAGATTTCTTGCAAAGGTATGTAGGTTTCCCACTTAAACCTAAATTTCTCCCCCTTTGCCATACATCAAAAAGAGCTCCAACAATATCCCAATTATTGGACTCTTTGACCTCTAATGACCATAAACATCATGTATTAATCCCCCATAAGATTACATACATATTCACCACTCTTTTGGTCATTTTCTAATGCTGACAAACATTTTCAAACCGTATCAGTCGACTGCTATAAGTACCAGTCGACTGACATCATTAAAACGAGCTTACAGAGACATTCTGTGCTCATGAACAGTGCTACCAGTCGACTGGCCTCGTTAAAATGAGCTTACAGAGGTCCTCTGTGCTGAAAATTACTATTATCAGTCGACTGGTACTCTTTTTGGGCAAAAATCAACCTTTTTTACCCACTTTCAGAAATGTGCCAAAAATTCCATAGACCTCCAAAAAAAATCCCAAATTTTGTGGAGAGGTCTATTTTATCCATGTCTACTTGGGAAAAATATATATATAAATATATTTATCACAGATCCCAAGATTGACACAAAATTCAAAACTTGCTAAATGGTTCAATTGAACCTTAACCTAAAGTCCTAGTTTTGGCTTCCTCTTGATGTATCTGCCCATACTAAACCATAATGCATTCCTAGCATTAGTTTATATGGCATCTAGACATCAAAAATTAATTTTCATGCAATATGAACCCAATTCACATTTCAATGCATGAAATACATCCCAATTGTGTCAACCCACTATGTTAGAGACTTAAGTCCGTCTCCTAACCACTTGGTACATTTGATAACCCATCTACCATGGGTCCCAAAGGCTCTTCCTAACCTTAGGAATCTTAACCTTAGTCACCTCCCTTGGTGACTCATCCACTATGGCTAGACCACTTCGATGCACCTCGGGTGACACTTGCCCTACAAAACTCACCTTCTTAACCTTAGACACATTATCTTTGGTTAATTTCTTCTTGTCCTTAACCTTGGGTATCCCATCCTTGCCATAATTATATGTCACCCTAGCATATTCCTTCTTATTGGCCTTGGATAACTCTCCCTTGTCCTTGGTCACACCTCCCTAACCAATGTCATGTGCTACCTTAGCACTGGACCTCCTTTTGGTCTTGAAGGGACCTAATTTGATATTTTTGGGTCTTTGACCACCCAAATACATGTCAAGTCCTTTAGGTCCAATAATGAACCTCTCTAGGACTTTCTCCATTTCCTCAAGCTTTGTCTTCAAGGCTTGATTTTCCAATTCTAGGGTTCTAACCCTAGAATCAACATGTCCATCATGGACATTCCTAGACCTACTCTTCCTAGGCATGTGTCTCCCCTTCTTGGGATTAATGCTTAGATTTTCACCCACTTTCCTTCCCTTAGGCAAAGTGGTTTGTGTTGGTGCAACATCCCACAGGTCAAGGTTGACCTGGTTGACCAAGCTGAGTGTTGGTTTGAGTTTAGATGTTTGACAATAAAAAATTGATTGAAGAAAAGTCAAGTAGGTCAAGGTTGACCGGATACTTGATCGGGAAGTCCTAACTGGGATGTTAGGCAGAATGAAAGACCTAGTGAGTGAAGCTCGGCAGTATGAAAGTCCTGGTGAGTGAAGCCAAGCAGAAAAAAAGTCCTGGTGAGTGAAGCCAGGCAGAAGGAAGTCCTAGCGAGTGAAGCTAGGCAGATGGAAAACCCTAGTGAGTGAAGCTAGGTGAAAGTCCTGGTGAGTGAAGCCAGGCAAGGGAAATCCAGATGGATCAAGGATGATCGGACATCTGGTGTTGGGAAGTCCAAGTAGGTCAAAGGATTGACTGGATACTTGGCACGAAAGAAATCCAGATGGGTCAAGATTGACCGGACATCTGGTGGAAGTCCAAGTAGGTCAAGAGAGTGACCGGATACTTGGCATGAAAGAAAAGTCCAAGTGGGTCAAAGGGATTGACCGGACACTTGGTGAGGGAGTCCTAGCAGGTCAAGGGAGTGACTAGATGCTAGGCATGACATACCAACAGGTCAAGGTTGACCGGATGTTGGTTTGGGAGGTTTGGGACTTGGTTTTGGGCAAAAACCAAGTGCTGGATCGATCAGTGGATCGATCCAGACCTGTCCCAGCGAACAGAGAGCCTCTGGATCGATCAGTGGATCGATCCAGAGGTCCCAATCGATCAGTGGATCGATTGGGACGCTGCTGCTTCGCGCGATAAGCGTTGGATCAATCCGTGGATCGATCCAGGCGTTTTTCCCAGAGCACAGAGGTGCTCTGGATCGATCCGTGGATCGATCCAAAGCCTCCCCGATCGATTGGGAACATTCGAATCGATCGGGATCCGACCGTTGGCGTCGATAAAGGCCGCAGGCGCACGATTCCTTCGGCATTGCTTCACCGATTCATTCCAGATTCATCACAGCTCCTCCCCAGCACTCTCTAAGCTCCTCACCGCCAGTTCTTGAAGGTTCTTGGAGGTTCATCCAAGTCAAGAGGCGAGTTGCAACGAGAAGAAGAAGAAGCTAGGGTTTTTACTGCATCTCTTGTAAGCTTTTGCTTAATCTTTACTACCCTTTCTTCTACTTGTATTGAGAGTCTTGTAGGGCTTCTCCACCTTCGGTAGTTATCGAAAAAGAGTGTTTATTAGTGGAGGTGTGTGTGCGTGCGTGGATCCTTGGACTAGTCACCTCTTGTGATGTGGATACCAAGTAAAATCCTATTGTTAGCATTGTTGTAGTTTGTTTCTTTGTATTCCGCTGCGCATCACTTTGAAGAAACAGGCAAGGAAGCACGACGAGCACACGTGAAGCTATTCACCCCCCCTCTAGCTACTTTTGGTCCTAACAAGTGGTATCAGAGCGAGACCGCTCTTCACCGGAATCATCGCCGGAAGGGTCAAGCGTAACAAGAAAAGCTAGAGGGTGAAGAAGTTGAAGCAAATTTTTCAAGTTCAAGACTTTATCAAGCTCAACTTCAAGATGCAATTCCAAGATGGACTTGGATTTGACACAAGGGTGGCTCCACCGTACACATCCACAAGCTTCGATTCTTGGAAATCAAGAATCGAAAATTTTCTTATGATGGAGATAGAGCAATGGTTTGCTCTAATGGAAGGCTTCGAGGCTCCAAGAAATTCCAAGGGCAAGCTTCTCAAGAAAAGCAAATGGAGCTCGGAGCAAATCCAAAGGTGCGAGGCCAATGACAAAGTGACCAAGCTTTTGGTCAATTTATTGCCAAGCACCATCCTTTGCAAAATTGGAGAATTTGAAGATGCAAAGGAATTATGGAGTAAATTGGCCAAGCTTCATGAAGAGATCCCCTCCACTGTACAAGATCATGAAGAATCCAAAGAGGGCGACTCATTGGAGCGAGATCAAGAGGAAGACTCCGAGGTTGAGAGATGCTCAACCTCCGAAGAAGAGGAAATCCAAGAAGCTTCATCCTCAAGGGAAGGCAACGAAGGGAACAAGGAGGGGGCATACTCCTTGTTTCATATTCAAGATGATGAAGCCTCCACCTCTAGGATTGAGGGGGAGCAATCCTTGGTGACACCGGATCGAGAAGAAGGAGAAGCTTCTACATCCGGGTCAAGAGACGAAGAGGAGGAAGAAGCTTCTACCTCCATAAGTCAAGAAAAATCAAATGGAGGAGAATCAAGGTCCGATCAAGAGGAAGCTTCTACCTCCGGATCCAAAGGAAAAGATGCCATCCCTACAAGCAAAGGTATAAATATTTCAATTAATAACAAAAATCATATTATATGCTTTGAGTGTAGAGAACATGGGCACTACAAGAGCAAGTGCCCTAAATTGGCCAAGAAGAAGGGCTAAGTGGCACAAAAGGGCAAGGTGAAGCCCAAGGAGATCATCCCCAACACAAAGAAGAGCAAGGAGCATATTATATGCTTCTCTTGCAATCAAAAGGGGCATTACCGAAGTCAATGCCCCAAGGGGAAGAAGGTGGTCAAGGCTCAAGGAGGCACTAATCAAGGGGGAGCCTCCAAGGTAAAGAGGAAGGTAACATTTATTGAGCCTACCCCTCTACATTATGGTAAAAAGCATGATAGTTCTAATTTTTACCATTTTAATGCGATTTACCATAAGAATAGGAAGCATGAGGGCTTTAAGGAAAAGCATGTGGCCCTACATGCCAAAACTACTATCCCTAAGGCTAGGAATGTAGGTAAAGACCTAGGCGATAACTCTAAGGATTTAAGATACAAGCCTAGAAACAAAAATGCTCATGGATCAAATACTAAGGACTTAGTGAGAGAAAATCAAGTCTTGAGGTCAAGACTTGATAAAATGGAAAAGACCCTAAAAAGGATGGAAAATATCCTATTAGGGCAAAATGAGCATAACTTAGAGTTAGGAAAATCAAAGCCATCCAATGGCCATAAAGGTTTGGGATACAAACCAAAAGCTAAGAAGGATGTGCCTAGTTACCATAGAGTTCCATATAGTTATGGAACAAACCCTAGGTCTAGTGGTCAAGCCAAGAATACTAGGGAAGTCATCCCTAAGAGTATTTTTGCAACCAAAGTGACTAAGACTTCTAAGAAGTCTAAGAAAGTCACTAACAAGGTCACAAGGGAGGCTATCCCTAGAGTTGACCTAGAAAAAGTAACCAAGGCTTCTAAGAAGCCGAACAAGGTCACTAGGAAGGTATCTAGGGAAGTTATCCCTAGTGAATACCTAGAGCATCCAAGGAGCACCAATAGGTGTTGGGTTCCTAGGAGCATCTTCTCTACCCCATAGATGAGTTAGAGAGTGTCAACTCCGATTAGAAGGGTAGTTAACCCAACTTTGAGGAAATTGACACTCAAGGAGCATTTTCAAGATTTTTGTTAACCTTTGAAAATGAAATAGAATTTTTATTTACTCCTTGAAAGAGTAAAATGTGCCTAATGGTGAAAAATTGATTTTATTTTAAAATGGCACAAATTGGGAAAACCTTGAGAAATACCAAGTTGAGATTTTGGTATTCTCTTGGAAATTTAAGGCAATCCGGGCCTTGGTTTATGTAATCACTCTTGAAGAAAAATGGAATATGCCAACATTTGAGGACGTGTCTATTTTCAATTGGCATACATTAATCAAGGGAATTAGAAATGCCAATTTAGGCTTTGGCATTTTCTTGAAGCACTTTAGGGCAATCTAGGTTTAAGTTGTAAGTTTAGCTAAGATTTTAAGGATACTTAGATAGTTAATCTAGGTATATTTTATTTATGCTAAATCTTGCCATGATTGTTTGCCCATCATATGCCATGACATCATGTCTATTTTTGCATTCATGTTTTATTATGAAAAATCCAAAAATACTATGTCATGACATTCATACATCATGTAGTTATAGGATATTCTCTTTTGAAAATTATTTCATTTTGATGTATGCCATAACATTATCATGCATTAGTTTAATTCCTTGTAATTAAGGACAAATGGCATTTAACAACCCTTGTTAACAAGTGACATTCTAGGTGGATGTCTAATATTTCTAAAATGCCTAGATAGATATGCATGATCCCTAGATTAGGGCAAAAACCAAAATCTACATCTCACAAAGACTATAAGGTGACTTGTATGTGTTTAGTGCACATTAGATACAAGTGAGATGTTAGGATGATGAACAAAGCTCAAGATGTTGATTTAGTGCATTCTTTTGAGTTTTTAGGTTCATCAAAACACATAGTTATGTGTTTTCCCATCATTGGGAAAGCTAATGTACAAGTCATGTGCATTAAGCCCAAGGAACATGATGGGATATTGGTTTTGAAAAAGTTTTCAAAATGTTTTTGAAAAACCTTGGTGAAGGCTATCTTTTGATAGTAATCACCATTGAATAGTTAGACACAAAACTTGAAGAAAACACTAAAGTTTTTACAAGTCTTCAAGTTTGTGTCAATCTTTGAAAATATGAAGTATTTTCATAGAAAACTATTTTTCCTTGATAGTATATGCCCTAAATAATGTCTACACGAAATTTCATGATTTTTGGATTTTTGTAGAATTTTCTAGGGGTTTCTGAAGTTGACTGAAATGGATTTTCAGCAACTATCAGAGCTCCGATCGATCCATGGATCGATTGGAGTGCCTGAATCGATCCGTGGATCGATTGGAGTGCCTGAATCGATCCGTGGATCGATCAGCCGATCGATCCAGGAAGTCTGAATCGATCAGTGGATCGATTCAGCAAGGTTCAATCGATTGGAACCCAACTCCAATCGATCCAAGTTGCTGATTTTGGCTGGGTAGGCCTGATTTCAGCATCTTTGAACCATGGTTAGTCTATGTAACCATTCCAAACCCCTAAAATACATTTGTATACATAAAAAGGGTGTTTTCGTGTTGAAAACAAGGATGGAATGGTTAAGGAAGACTTCGTTGAAGTTTAGGTTGAGGTTTGTTTCAAATTTTGAGTATTTGAACCTCAAAACTTCTAAATTTGGGTTTCCTAAAGGTTTAGGGATTCCAAGTCATTGTTGGTGCAATGACAGAAGTTACCACCATGTCTTTAGGGGGAGGGACTCTTTAAAGACATGAAAAATTATTTTTTCATGAACCTTGGAAGGTGGTTAACCTTTTGTTAGGAACTTGCTCAAGGTTGAGCACTTGAACTTGAAATGGGGAGTGGATATCCTCATTATTTCAAGTGGGAACTCAAGTGATTAGAAAGTGCTCAAGGTTGGGTATTTGTCTACATTGAGGGAGAAGTTAAGGATGAATGAAGGGTATGGGACCTTCATTATCGTGTTGATCACAACGAGTGATGGTGTGAACAACGATGAGCAACTCTTCAGGGGGAGAGTCGTCAACAAATGGATTTGTTGATGTGTACCCAAAATTGGGGCATGGGTTGATGTGTGCCCAAAGATGGGTTGATGTGTGCCAATAGGGGGAGAATGAAAGGACCTGTGAATGGGTGTAAGTTAGGCTTTCATTATCTAGAGGGAGTGTGCCCTCTTAGGGGGAGAATGAAGAGCTTAATTTATGTGTTCATTACCTAGTGGCATGAAGATTGAGGCTATAGGATTAGCCTAACTTACATGTGGTATTGTAAGTGTTATTGTGGTATTATCAAACATCAAAAAGGGGGAGATTGTTGGTGCAACATCCCACAGGTCAAGGTTGACCTGGTTGACCAAGCTGAGTCTTGGTTTGAGTTTAGATGTTTGACAATAAGAAATTGATTGAAGAAGAGTCAAGTAGGTCAAGGTTGACCGGATACTTGACCGGGAAGTCCTAACTGGCATGTTAGGCAGAATGAAAGACCTAGTGAGTGAAGCTAGGCAGTATGAAAGTCCTGGTGAGTGAAGCCAGGCAGAAGAAAAGTCCTGGTGAGTGAAGCCAGGCAGAAGGAAGTCCTAGCGAGTGAAGCTAGGCAGATGGAAAACCCTAGTGAGTGAAGCTAGGTGAAAGTCCTGGTGAGTGAAGCCAGGCAAGGGAAATCCAGATGGATCAAGGATGATCGGACATCTGGTGTTGGGAAGTCCAAGTAGGTCAAAGGATTGACTGGATACTTGGCACGAAAGAAATCCAGATGGGTCAAGATTGACCGGACATCTGGTGGAAGTCCAAGTAGGTCAAGAGAGTGACCGGATACTTGGCATGAAAGAAAAGTCCAAGTGGGTCAAAGGGATTGACCGGACACTTGGTGAGGGAGTCCTAGCAGGTCAAGGGAGTGACTAGATGCTAGGCATGACATACCAACAGGTCAAGGTTGACCGGATGTTGGTTTGGGAGGTTTGGGACTTGGTTTTGGGCAAAAACCAAGTGCTGGATCGATCAGTGGATCGATCTAGGCTCTGGATCGATCAGTGGATCGATCCAGACCTGTCCCAGCGAACAGAGAGCCTCTGGATCGATCAGTGGATCGATCCAGAGGTCCCAATCGATCAGTGGATCGATTGGGACGCTGCTGCTTCGCGCGATCCAGGCGTTTTTCCCAGAGCACAGAGGCGCTCTGGATCGATCCGTGGATCGATCCAAAGCCTCCCCGATCGATTGGGAACATTCGAATCGATCGGGATCCGACCGTTGGCGTCGATAAAGGCCGCAGGCGCACGATTCCTTCGGCATTGCTTCACCGATTCATTCCAGATTCATCATAGCTCCTCCCCAGCACTCTCTAAGCTCCTCACCGCCAGTTCTTGAAGGTTCTTGGAGGTTCATCCAAGTCAAGAGGCGAGTTGCAACGAGAAGAAGAAGAAGCTAGGGTTTTTACTGCATATCTTGTAAGCTTTTGCTTAATCTTTACTACCCTTTCTTCTACTTGTATTGAGAGTCTTGTAGGGCTTCTCCGCCTTCGGTAGTTACCGAAAAGGAGTGTTTATTAGTGGAGGTGTGTGTGTGTGCGTGGATCCTTGGACTAGTCACCTCTTGTGAGGTGGATACCAAGTAAAATCCTATTGTTAACATTGTTGTAGTTTGTTTCTTTGTATTCCGCTGCGCATCACTTTGAAAAAACAGGCAAGGAAGCACGACGAGCACACGTGAAGCTATTCATCCCCCCCTCTAGCTACTTTTGGTCCTAACAGTTTGGTTCTTATTAGGTCTACCCTTAGTGTATGATTTCTTAGGGTTATCTACCATGTTAACCTTATTTCTATCATTATACCTAAATCCATGATTATGCTTACGTAAATAATCTACATTATTTCTAACAAGCATATAAGAATTGGAGATTGGATTAAACTTCAAAATAGCGATTACCTTCCCTTTTACCTTTGAAGCTCCCCCTTGACTTGTGCTCCTCTTCTTTTCCCATTTCTTCAAGTGCTCTGATACCACTTGTTGGGACCTTGATGTTCGCTAGAGGGGGGTGAATAGCGTCTCACCCAAATCGTCGCTTCCTACGCTTGTTAGTGCACAGCGGAAACAAAAATACTAACAAACAAAAGCAAAGCTAACCCTAAAAAACATAAACAAGAAGCAAACTCAATGACACGTTGTTTAACGTGGTTCGGAGATGAAGCTCCTACTCCACGGCTGTTCGTAAGGTGGACGATCCCGATCCGTCTGTGGATGACTCCCCGGAAAACCTCCAGCTAACTCGTGTAGCTCCTTGTGGGTGGAGAAACTTCGCCACAAACTCTCACCAAGGACTCTTGAGAAGCTAGGGCATTGGTAGACTACTAATAGGGGTTAACCACCTCTATTTCGTCAACTTTAACCAAGCTTCCAATGCTTGGTTATATAGGCCACGGGTTGAAAAACCCCGCCTACTAGTCGACTGCCAAAACATGCAGTCGACTGTCCTTCGTGGAAATTCGACCATTGCAGCCCAATGGCTCGATACCAACCCTCTGTTCGCTCTCAGTCGACTGCACTAGTCAACTGCATCAGTCGACTCATGAAACCACCAGTCGACTGCTACAGTACTGTTACAGTAACGCTACAGTGCTGTTACAGTACCGCTACAGTAAACCCTAATTCTAGAATTTTATCCTGAGTACATTCACTCAACACTCATTCTCGCCCGACCAACCTAGACCTAGCCTTCTAGCCTCCTCCATCAGCTTTGCGTCCCTCGGATGCCTCCCCATCCTTCACGTCTTGCCTTCTGGAGCTTCCATCGGCTTTGTCATTGTTGTCGGGTCTTCCTTTGCCAAGAGGTCGCGCCTCGGGGACTTCATCCATTGTCAAGTCACACTTGGACTTACGTTGCCAAGACTACATGCTTGGACTTACACCGCCAAGACTCATCCTTGGACTTTCCTCCTTTGCCAAGATCACACATGGGCTTTCCTTGTTGTACCTGTATCCTGCACACTCACAATGCATATCAAATACAACAATAAACCTAACTTAAACCTTTGCCCAAACATCAAAACTTAGGGTACCCAGATTGCTTCAACACAGACAACAGATAAAGGAAGTCCTAGTAGGTCGGATAGACTGAAGGATAGAGGACCTAGTGGGTCGAAGGATCGGACTTGGGAAGCATGTGGTCCTTTATTTAAGGGGGGGATTGTTGGGTTTGTAAGGTTGTAAACATAGTCTCACATTGTAAAACACATGAGAAAGATCATGAGTTTATAAAGAGAAAAGATATCTTCATTGGCATGAGGTCTTTTGGGAAGAGCCCAAAAGCAAAACCATGAAGATTTATGCTCGAAGTGGATAATATCATGCAATTATGTCCAACATGACGGTCATCGATAACCTTGGCCATATGAGTGAATCTCTAAGCTATGATGAAGCTCATATTTTCGTATCCATGATCAGTATTTGGAACATTCTTGGAAGAATAGGTGGAGGCTATTTGTCCGAGGTTCTTGTGAGGTACGAATTTGGTGCCACTTGCAAAAGTTTTCAAGATGATTTGATGCTAACAAAAAATTTGTTCTCAGGGACTAAGCATATCCTAGGCCAGTGGCTTTGGCAGTCTTTCAGGTTGTAATGGCAATTGGACACTTATTCTTTGCCATGGCTTGGCCTGGAACAATGTACATAGCTAGGAACCCTTTTAGTTAGACTTGGATATGGAGCTCACTGGGCCATTGTTCCTGCTGCAGCATCTGAGTTGTTTGGCTTGAAGAACTTTGGAGCTCTGTACAATTTCCTCACAGTAGCTAATCCCACAGGCTCACTAATCTTTTCTGGCCTGATTGCCAGCGTAATCTACGATTATGAAGCATCGCAGCGAGCCCAGAAACACCACAAATCACTTCTACGAATCCGAAGATTATTCGAAGTTGCTTCATTCAGTGGGGAGGAAACAGTGAAATGCACAGGGGCCATCTGTTTCTTCCTCAGCTCACTAATAATGTCGGGACTTTGTGCCATCGCTGTTGTTCTGAGTCTGATTCTCATTTACAGAACTAGAATTGTGTACCGAAACCTTTATAGTAGAACTCTCAAATAGTTCGGAAAAGGGTTCCTCGTCCCTTTGGGAAAGAAGTGACTGCCATCAACAATTCATTATGTGTTTCTAAATTGTGTATTTAGAGAAGGGTACATCTTGAATGTTTTCTGGTATATTGATTATGTTGATCCAGCAACCAATAATTTTGAGGCATTGGCTTGTATCCCTTCTGTTTTATGCTTCTAATTTGATTGTGTCAAACTCAAAACATTTCTACATTTCATTACATAGTTTCTGATTAACGATCCCATTGCAATTAGAAGTTTTCCATTTCATCTTCATATGGCTGCAGCTCCAATATTAATGGATGATGTTTTAGCTCATAAAATCATTATGTTGAGGATAAGAATCTAGTGCATGTGTTTCTCTTTAATTCTGTATAAAGACACTTCTCACAAGCTAAGAGTTGTTCGTATGATCAATAGAAACATACAAAGAGAGCAATAAAATCAAGATAAAGTTAGACTTAGCTTTTATTCATGTTCAAACTCATACATTGTTAAACCATTCCATCATTAGCATTTTGATCAGGAGTGTGTATTCGATTTGGGCCTTGTGGGACTAAACGCATTGTCTCAACATCATTTCTATCAATAAAACCAACATCAATGTCTTGGACACCAAATTCAACACCATTATGGATTGGGTCAGGGCCACTTGGTACCTTACGCATTGCACCAACATCGTTTATATCAATAAAACCACCACTGTGTTGTATTGGTTCTGGACCACTTCCAACTGTGCGCGTAGCATCAATGTCTTGGACACCAAATTCAACTCCATTATGGATTGGGTCAGGGCCACCTGGTACATTACGCATTGCACTAACACCACCATTACCTTGCTCCCCATGATTTATCGAGGCACCTGGAACTACCTGCAGCACTCTTGCTCCAGAGGTACAACAAAAGGTGCATACGACTGTTAACAGAGTTAATGAAACATAAGGAGATGCTCTTTGAACCATTGTAGTTGTAGTTGTAAAGGTTAACGCAGTCCACGCTCCAGACGAAGGATGTAGCAGTCCACGCTCCGGATGAAGGATGTAGGATGGTTGTGAGGTATCAGTGCTCTACGCTTTATACTTGCGGATATCATACCCAAAGATTGATATTGTTGATAGAACAACAATCTACAGGTTTAGAAACGTAAAGATAAGCTAAGGGCATTAAATGGTTGGTATGTATGCATACATGCTCGTGTTATCCTCTCTCTATTTTGTTGATAGAACAACAATCTACAGGTTTTGAAAGAAACGTAAAGAATTAAATGATGGGTATGTATGCATATATGCTCATGTTATCCTCTACTCTATCTCTCTAAAAAAATCATCAAAATAAATAAATAAATAATAAAAGCAAAAAAAAAAAAAAAAAAAGCTGCGGACATTGTCGCAGTGTCGCAGACGTAGTCCTCAGCACAACGTCCGCTAACATAAACTTGTATATATATTGAGTTATACAGACTAGTCCGTAGCTTTATATATATTAGACAAGCACACCGTGACAGTTATTATATTCTGTTTTAAGCTGTAACACGACTGTCTGTATCGAGTCGGATAGATCGATCCATTAAAAATTCATCATTTGATTGGATATATAGGTCACTTAGTGAGTTGAAAAATCTCCAATTCGTATCCAGTATAATCTACAATGAGTTATAGATTAGACAGGTTAGTCCATCAAATTATAAAAAATATAGAAAAAATTATTATTCATTAAATTTGATCATTTAATAAATAAATTTTGATTTAAAAGTATATTTTGAGTTTTTTATTTTTATTTTCTTTCTCAATCCACGGGCTAATTCGAATCTGTCTGTCTCCACTTTTAAATAAATTAATAAAATTGTAATTCACGCATCCAATCAAAATCAACAACTCTATTCCGTTTGAAGCCGGACTCAATATGCCAATTCACACGTCATAATCATTCCAAAATTACAAAAGCAAAATACTTAAGCAATAAAATAAAATAATTTAAATTAAATTTCAATAAAACAATATTGATTATTGGACTTCCTTTATCATAGCTATTTAAGCTAACTTGTATCATAGAATATATATTGAGATAAAAAATTATATTTCTTCCTTAATTATATTTCTCTTCTATCCCTAAATATCATATCTTCTCCCCCTTTAATTACTATCAGAGCGAGATGAGACTTAAGAAAAATGACATCTAGAAATGTTGCTATTCTATTTCTACATACTTTCAACGGAAAAGATTATAATTATTGGAGAAGTAGATTTGAAATTTAGTTGAAAGTATTCGACTTGTGGAATATAGTCGATAAATGATTTATTGAGTGTAGAAGTTGTAGCTTGTTATGTTTTGAGTGTTGTATTGAATTCTGGCTAAACAATACTTTTATAAGGTGTTGAAGGTGCCTCCATCCTCGTCCGAGGTGCCTCCAGTTGCAAAATTTATCCCCTTAGCTTCAGACTCGATAAGTTTCGTAGACTGTGCTCTTTATTTGCCCAAAGACACCTTCCAGGTGCTCCGAGGTGCCTCCAATGCACTCCAAGATGCCTTCCATCACTCCAGGGGTGCCTCCTCGCAATGTAAATTTTATCCTCAAAGTTTATCTGTTCGAGGGCGCCTCTACCCTATCTAGGGCGCCTTCATGCAGCTCTGAGACACATCCGAGCAACTCTGAGAAATCTCGAGCACTGTTAACTTAAGGCTAACTTATGTATTTCAGCTCCTACAAAATATGTTAGTTCAAATACCTAAGATATCTTACAAAACAGAGTTAGCACAATATAAAATAATATTAATTAATTAATTTGACAGTTTTGGGATTGTCTAGTTCTGACTTTCAAATTTTCATGAAATCCTAGGTCGAACCGACGTCTACTATTCTCTCAATGGGGAATACATCCTCACCTACTCCTCTTAGGAGAGATAACCTAATGTCAAACTGGTCCTCCAAACTGTTTAAACTTTTGCTCAGCATCTGACACTTTAGTACTTTCTATTGGACATCCGATCCTCGACTTATCCAGTCTTCCACCTGGTGTCCGTGACCTTCAGGATTTTTACTTATTGTCCTCAACCAGTAGGATTTTTTGCCTAATATCCACGACCTGCTAAGACTTCTACCCAGTCCCTTGGACCAGTACTTCCTTACCTAGCTGCAACTAGGGCTTTCCACTTGCCTAGTATACTAGGACTTTTACCTTTCTTAAACTCACTTAGAACTTTCTTGCACACTTAATTAGACTTATTAGAACCACAATAATCCTTAACTTTAAACCCTTTGTCACTATCAAAACTTGGATTCAATCATCTGGTGCTTTCTACACCAACCGGTTATACTGGCAGTGACTTAGTAGGAAATATCAATGTCACGCCTCGAGAGTAAGGTTGTCCGATGAAAATCGGACAGCACCTCCCTGTAACAATGACAATATGAAGCATAATACATTATCATATGACTTCTCACAAGCAACATCATCCCACATGACTGAATATAAAAACAGCCACGCAGTTTATAAGCAGCTCACACAGCTGAAAGTAAACACAACCATGCAATTTATAGTCAGCCCACATGGCTGAAACAAAACACAACGGAAATCACAAGTAATGATCACAAAACCATAATACAACTAACTGCAAGCCAGCCCGGCTTGACACGACAACTACATCAAATCAAGCACAAGATATCACAAAACTAAACTCCATATAAAAGATACAAATACAAGAACAAGTACAAAACCAATAATGTGAATGGAAACACTAACGAAAGGAGAAGCTCGATGTGACATGGGACTGGCAAACAGGATCTTCAGGCGACTCCATAAATTCTTTACCTGTTACCTGGTAAAATAAACTATTTCATGGGGTGGTGAGTACTAAGACTCAGCGGGTAATAGACAGATAGTGCATGAGTATAGTAAAGAATTAGAGATACAAAGGTATACAGTCTCGTAGGGAAAATAGAAGATACTACAGTGATATCATATTAAGTGTTCATACCTGAAACTATATCCTAGGCTAGTAATAGAAGGTCAGGTGTAGCAAAGACCTGCTACCATATTACTCATAAGTACTACATGGGTAACATATGAGGTATATACATATTAATAATAAGTAAGTCAGTGTCTACACACATATCACAGGTATATATCTCAACCTATGTAAGCATATCAGCATAAGTAAGCAACAGCAGTATAAACTAGCAACATCAGCATAAGTAAGCAACAGTATCAGCAAGTATAATAATAACAGTGTATACACAGATGGTCACTCCCGCCCACCCCTCTGTACCATGACCCCTGAATGGTCGAGAGGCCGGGTCAATGACAAACTGTACACCACTCCAGCTACCACTACTCTCGAGTGGCTGAGAGGACAATTACATAATAGCTAACTAGCTACATCTGCGACGGGATCCCTGCTACTCGTAACTCCAGCAATTACTACTCATATGTGAGCAAGTGGGAGCACTATAGGACAAGTGGCACGCTCCAGCTATCACTACCCATGAGTGGTCGAGCGTGCGGCCCTGACCAACGACCCTCTCAACCACAAGGGAGACATGGTCGCCGCCATGCATGCAATGACATGATGTGTAAAATGTAGTAGTCATCAAATGTATATAAACAGAAATCAGGTATGTTACACGAAGCCAGCATACTCAGTAAGATGTGTAAATAAACAACATTCAAGCAAGTAAGCATGGTATCTAGTATCTGCTAAATATCATAGATAGCAACGAAAGATTGTATAGATATAGAAACGAGTAGCTCAAAGATCGAGTGGATAAGCATCAAGCACAAAAAAAATACGAGTGGAGTTAAGATAAACACAGTAACTATCTGAATATTTAGCTCATGCACTAAGATCAATGCACTAAAGAGATAAAGCAAAAAGTACCCGCCTTCATTGTGAAAATCATGCCAATACAATTCCTACATCGAGGCGCTCATCTCAAATCAAAGTCCTGCACATAGCATATACAACATAGCTAAGTTTTATCATAAACCAAATAGCTAAACCTAATCCTAATCTAATTAAGAAATTGTACTTAAATTCCATTTAATAATCCAACACTTCCTTCACAGCTAATCTTCTTATGACTTAATCCAATTCAATTAGTTAACCCTTCTTATTAACATGCTTCAAATCCAACAAAACCTGAACTAACAATCCAACTTATCCAATCATGTTTAATTCCATCAACAACTAAACATTACGAATTAAACATGCATAATTCATCCACATAATCAGTTGCTAACCACCACCTCTGATAATCCAACCAACACAACTAATTACTCATTAACCACGATAGAACATATTAAAGTCCCAAACTGATACAAAGCTATATCAACCTAACACCATCAATCCAAATCAACCAATCCATCATTAAATACAAACCAATCTCCATACACAACTTACCTCATTTCGAATTGCTCCTTCATCGACTCACAGCCGGGGATGTTCATTATAAGAACAAGATGGTCGGAACTAGGTGACTGTACAACCCTTCAAATGAAAACGTTCCTAATCAAAATACAAATAAATAGCATTATATCTAAGTATAAAACTTTATCCAAACTTACCCAAATCCAAAGACTTCGTCGTCAATTCAGCCGAAGAACTTGCTGCCGAGGATTCATGGTCGAAGCTACAGTGCAACCATGGATCTCCAAACAAATCCTAAAACATAATTAATACCTCCATATCTAAATTCCAACTTCCAATCAGAAGTAACATAAGTCAAACAAGCTTAGTTCAAGAGATTTGTTACCCCTTTCTCCTCTTCCCAATGGGTGATCACTGCCCTACAAGCGGATTCACAGCTTCTTCTTTAGCAGCACAACAGCACAGCATGCGACAAAGGCTTGGTGGCAGTGGTGTCGGTGCAACCTTAGGTCAAGGTTGACCTGGTTGACCAGACTCGAGTTGTGTTTTGATGTTTGACGAGTTATGTTTGACAATGTTTGACGTGAACAGAAAAGTTGTATCTTGATGTTTTACAAGGATACAAGATTGGGAGATTGTGGGTGCAACCCGTGGTCAAGGTTGACCTGGTTGACCCGAGGTGAGTTGACCTGACTCGGAAAAGTCCAAGCAGGGAGCTTGGCACGGGAAAAGTCCAAGCAGGGAGCTTGGCATGGGAAAAGTCCAAGCAGGGAGTTTGGCATGGTGAAAAGTCCAAGCAGGGAGCTTGGCACGAGAAAAGTCCAAGTATGGAGACTTGGCACGGAGAAGTCCAAGTATGGAAGCTTGGCACATGGGAAGTTGGAGAGGGCTCGGTAGCTCATTCTCCGGACTGTGATCAGAGAGGGCTCGGGAGCTCGTTCTCTGGACCGGATGGAAGTCGGAGAGGGCTCGGTAGCTCGTTCTCTGGACCGGATGTGGAAAGTCCTGGTGAGTGAAGCCAGGCAGACGGATAAGTCCTGGTGAGTGAAGCCAGGCAGTTGTGAAAATCCTAGTGAGTGAAGCTAGGTGAAAGTCCTGGTGAGTGAAGCCAGGCAGTGAGAAAGTCCTGGTGAGTGAAGCCAGGTGAAAACCCTAGTGAGTGAAGCTAGGTGAAAGTCCTGGTGAGTGAAACCGGGCAAGGGAAAATCCAGATGGATCAAGGGTGATCGGACATCTGGTGTTGAGAAGGTCAAGTAGGTCAAGGGAGTGACCGGATACTTGACACGAAGAGAAAAGTCCAAGTGGGTCAAAGGGATTGACCGGACACTTGGTGGGGAGTCTTAGCAGGTCAAGGGAGTGACCGGATGCTAAGAATGATGGTCAGTTGACCGATAGAAGGTATTGGACGCCCTGATCGGTCACGAGACCGATCAGGGAACCTCCTGATCGGTCTGTGGACCGATCAGAAGGTGATCAGTAGCATTCAGCGAAGCTGATCGGTCCCCGGACCGATCAGAGAACTTCCTGATCGGTCCGTGGACCGATCAGAGATCGATCAGTAAGCCCCCTACGTCACGGACTTAACCCAGCCCCAGACGGTGATGCCTGATCGGTCTGGCCCTAGCCGTTGAGAGACAACGGCTAGATTCTTCTGCTGTCTTTGGCCTCTGTTCTTCTCGCAGGTGGATGCAGGCTATAAAAGGGTTGAGGGCTTCTACAGTGGAGTCTCCCACTTACTCTTCTTCTTCTTCTCCGAAGCTTCTGCTTCTTCTTGATCTTCTTCTTGCTTCTGCAAGTTATTGCTTCTGCTGTTCTAGAGCTTTGTTAAGCTCGCTTCCGAAGCTTCGCGTGAGCTTCCTCGACTTCTTCGACTGGTTTCAGCTGCTGCTGTGATTCTGTGAAGTTGGTGCTTTATCTACAGATTTCAGTCGACGACGAGAAGGCAAGCAAGAGTTGTTACATTCATCTTTATATTTGTATCTTGCTGTGCTTCTTGTACTTGTACTCTGATCTTGCTGTTGCAAGAGTTTGTGGTGAGGTTTCTCCACCCAGAAGGAGTTCTTATTAGTTGGTTTTTCGGGGACTCATCCACCGACGGATTGATAGGCTTCGTCCACCTTACGGACACGCCGAGGAGTAGGAGTTTCATTTCCGAACCTCGTTACATCGTCGAGTTCGAGTTTGAGATTTGATCTTTCCTTTTTGCATTTCTATTTAGTTATTTTCGCTGCGCTAACCCTAATCGTAGGAAGAAACGAGCAATTTGGGGTCGGCTATTCACACCCCCCCTCTCTAGCCGAGTACGACGATCCTAACAAGTGGTATCAGAGCAAGGTCGCTCTTCGCCGGATTAACACCCGAGGGAGCACAAGCTAGAGATGGATCAACTCGGAGAAGACATCACCATTCCACCTTTCTATGACCGCGACGACTTCGCGTATTGGAAGGTAAGTGATCCTGCCCGAATGCTGAATCAACGGACGCTGGGCACGTAGCGCTCCCTTGCTGCTGCTGTGGATCTCCGACTAAATGCACGACGCTCCGACGATCCTGCACAGAAGTCAGGCCGGGGAGGTTCCCGGCGACGACCCTCCGACGCTCAAGTCAGGCAAAACTCACCGCAAGAAAGTGGCTCCAAGAATCGTAGAATACTTGAGAAAAAACCTACCTCCAGCGAAGGTCTGCGAGCTCTTATATGGAGCTGGGAAGGAGTGTGTGCACACTGATCGAGGCACACACGTGTCCTTAGCCCATACCCCAGTATGGGCTTGTCAGTGAGCTTACCTGACCCATACTGCTACAGTCCCAGCATGTCCCTGATGGGACAACGGAACCTCCTGACATAAGATTCGGAGTATGGCCTGAACATGTTCGCTGTCAGAGAGACGTCCCTTGTCTTTCTCCCTTGCTCCCGACATGGAGCCCGGGCGGCTGTATACGGTGATTTACTTGGGGGATTCTTAATAGCGTGTTCTGTGGAGACCAGTAGCAGTATGTTTCCTTGCCTTTGGCCGAGTGTGTCGTCCGCCCGGCCCTGCAATCTGTCCACTGAGCGCCGGAACCCTGACTTCCGTCAGGGCGCCTTTGACCACCGGCCCGACTCCGGCTGGCCGGTCGGTCGGACCTACCCTTCTCCGGCCGGACACCGCCCCTTTGACTTCCACGTGGCGTTGACTCCACCGGATGGGGGTCCCCTGTTCTTACAACCGGATCACTTGCCTCCCCTTCAAGTCTAGTCGAAGGAGGCGAATTGTCCGACTGACTGGACTGCGAATCTAGCCGGGCAGCTCCTCCGTGCTAATATACTCCGATCGGCTTATCGAATAGATGGCTTTGAACAAATCAACAATGGCATTCACCGGATCTCCTCGGGTTTTGCGCCAATCTCCGACATTAAGGTTGAGCATGCTTTCATTAAATGCTCCGAATGGTAGAACGCCACGTGGCGCAATGCCATCGGCCTACGGTGGCGGCGGCATGGTGTTTTGATGCGATCGAAGCGATTCGAAATGAACGGCGGGATGCACGCTTTGATTCCCGTGACCTGGATCCAACGGTGGAGGCCGGCCGGCCTCCGCCCTATAAAGCCTTCGCTTCCTCGTTTGCTTCTGCGTGCGTTCTCGACCACTACCTCCAGCGCTTCGGAGCTCCGGCGATCTTGTTTCTGCTTTCCGACGCTCTCCGGCGCCTTTTCTTTGGCCCCCTTTTCCCACAGCAAGGTTTTACATCTTTCCTTCTGCCTTTCCGGTGTTTTTTCAGCATTTCTTTCTCAGTTTCGATCCTTGAAACTTCCTTTCGCTTGCTACTATTTTTCTCCTGCCTTTTTTTTTTCTTTCAATTCTTCCCGAACGGCCCATGGCCAGCTCCTCCCATCCCGAAGATCAATCGCTCGGCCCATGGTACACCACCATGCAGTCCCGATTCGAACAGCGGGACTTCGATATTCTGGCCGATAATTTCGAAATCCCAGAGGATTTCGAAATTCGCTTAGCTGGTCCTGCCGCTCGACCTCACCGACCGCCGCGCGGAGCGTTCTGTGTCTTTCGAGACCAGTTTACAGCTGGTCTCCATTTTCCTGTACACCCGTTCATCATAGATGTCTGTAAGTTTTTCGGCGTGCCGCTCGGTAGCTTAGTACCCAATACTTTCCGTCTCCTCCGCGGCGTCGTTGTTTTGTTCAAGATTCACAACATCCCCCTCCGACCGGAGGTCTTCTTTTATTTTTATTACCCCAAGCAAGCCGAGCCGGGCACCTTCATGTTCTAGGCTAGGCCCGGCTTGGTCTTTTTCAACAAACTTCCTACCTCCAATAAACATTGGAAGGATTATTTTTTCTACATCCGTATGCCCAATCAGGCAGACTTCCCGACCCAGTGACAGGTCACTCTGCCTCCTACTCCCGAGTTGAAGAAGTTCAAGACCCGACCGGACTACCTCCACGCTGCAAACATACTGGCTGGTCTTCGACTTGACATCAACAAACTTCTCCATGAGGGAGTGATGTACATCTTTGGGCTGAGTCCTATATGGACTCCTCTCCCGACCGGCTTCGGTAAGCACCTGGGGTTAGGCATTTGCTTTGATTGCTAACTGATTTCTTTTCCTTTTTTTTTTGCAGCGGACATCGTTATGGATTCGGTCATGGCCGGTGTCTTGAAGAGAAAGGCGGCCGCTCTGGAAGCCGCAGCGACCCGGGAGATGGAAGCTTTGGGTATCCAACCGGTCGGATCCCACGAAGGAGAGAGCGGGACTCAGGATGAGTCGACCGCTCCCACTTCTCAACAAAACGTTGCCAGCGAAGCCATTCCTGAAGAACCAACTGCCCCCGGGGAAACTTCCGCTCGGGAGGAGGAGCAGCCTCGACAAAAGAGGCGTCGAGTGGAAACTCCTTCGCGGTCGGCGGCGTCCGCGATTCAACCAGCCGAGCGAGTCACTGCAAACGCTCGGGGCAAGGCGCCAATGCCTGAAACCATTTCGTCTGACCGGACACCTTCTGACTGGGACGAGCCGGCCGCGCTGATGGAGGCTATTCCAATCGACACCCTTCCGCCCCCTCGCCATTCAGTCCAGCGCTCGACCATTCACTCCCAGTATTCTGCGCCGGCTTCTGATCCCCTTCCAACTGCCGGTCGGACAACCCACGGCCCCGGACGCACGATTCGGATTACCCTTCACCTTCCCACTGAAGAGCTATTGCCAGAGACCGCTCGACCGACCGTGCCCGAGCATACCATTACTTTGAAAGGACCTCTAGCCGAGATGTGGGCGGACGCTCGGGCGCGCATCGCGATGATTCCGATTGGGAATTTGGCCAACAGTCATATGCAGCAGGCCACCGGGGTAAGTCCATTTCATCCCAAGTTTTGTATGCCTTCATTCCGTTCGGCCAATAACAGTTTCTATTTTATTTCGTCAGAGATGGGTGGAAGAAATTGCGGTTTGTAACCGCTTGGCCTTGGTAGATGAAGAGCTGCGCCAATTGAAGGCAGCGGTTGGTCCGTCCGGTTCTCAGGGACCATCCTACTCTGAGCTGCAGAAGGAGCTGAAGAAGGCTCAAGACATGCTGGAGGCCGAACGGAAGAAAATAGCCGACCAGGCTCATCATCTGGCCGAGCTAGACCGGCAAGTCAAGTCGCTCGACCAAAAATTTACCTTGGCCACCACTCGGAAGAATACGGCCATATCTGACTTGGAGAAGAAAAATGTGGAGGCTCGGGGCCTAGAGCTAAAGGTCAAGGAGTTGATGGATCAGCTCGACCAGGAGAAAGTAAGTCGCTCGGCCGAAGCGACCAAGTATAAGAATGAGCTGACCGCTTTGCAGGAATCCCTCTCTGCAGCTCAATTGGCCTTCAAAGAGTACCAGGAGGCCGAGCCGGGTCGAGTTGCTGCTCTAAGACAAAGTTACATCCGGTCGCCCGAATTCTCGGAGAAAATATGCGAGCGGATGTACACAGCCTTCGACTTGGCCATGACAGCCACTATGACTTATCTGAAGTCGAAGGGCCTGCTTCCGGAGCTCACTAATATTCCGGCTGGCGATCAGGTGGCGCTCCTAGAGACCATCCCCAGGACCCTCTACGATTATATAGAGTAATTTTGTACTTTGGCCGCTCGGATAAATATGGTCCTTTTTGTACTCAGGCCGCCCGGCCTGAGATTTCATTTTGAATGCAATGCTTTCCCTTCGCGCACTCTATATTCTTGCCCCATGCTTCACTTAATATGTACGCTGCCCACTCGCTAATTATCGAAAGGCCTTTTGGACGAAGTATTTGGTGATACCCATCCGATCGGGTAGATATTCCGTACGTGTAACATTCCGCTTTGCTGACCAAGATCGCCCGTACCAGCCGAGGACCTCTGAACCATGAGCCGTGCGGAACGCAGAGTCGATCGAACGTCGGAACATTTAACGTCGGAGCTCGACGGCGCGAATATTTATAGCCGGTCGGCGCGGCTCTCGATCTTTAACGACGGGGCTCGTCGGCTTTCCGCTCGGACGTTTATAGACGCCGGCGCGTCTCTCGATTTTTAACGTCGGAGCTCGACGGCGCGGGTATTTATAGCCGGTCGGCGCGGCTCTCGATATTTAACGACGGTGCTCGTCGGTATGCCGCTCGGGATTTATAGACGCCGGCTCGTCTCTCGATTTTTAACGTCGGAGCTCGACGGCATGGATATTTATAGCCGGTCGGCGCGGCTCTCGATATTTAACGACGGTGCTCGTCGGCGCGGACGTTTATAGCCGCGTCTCTCGATATTTAACGTCGGAGCTCGACGGCGCGGATATTTATAGCCGGTCGGCGCGGCTCTCGATCTTTAACGACGGGGCTCGTCGGCTTTCCGCTCGGACGTTTATAGACGCCGGCGCGTCTCTCGATATTTAACGTCGGAGCTCGACGGCGCGGATATTTATAGCCGGTCGGCGCGGCTCTCGATCTTTAACGACGGGGCTCGTCGGCTTTCCGCTCGGACGTTTATAGACGCCGGCGCGTCTCTCGATATTTAACGTCGGAGCTCGACGGCGCGGATATTTATAGCCGGTCGGCGGCTCTCGATCTTTAACGACGGGCTCACCGGCTTCCGCTCGACGCGTTTATAGGCGCGCATATCTCTATATTTAGCGTCGGAGCTCGACGGCGCGGATATTTATAGCCGGTCGGCGCGGCTCTCGATAACGGCGGGGCTCGTCGGCTTTCCGCCGGACGCGTTTATAGGCGTCGGCGCGTCTCGATATTTAACGTCGGAGCTCGACGGCAGATATTATAGCCTCGGCGCGGCTCTCGATCTTTAACGACGGGGCTCGTCGGCTTTCCGCTCGGACGTTTATAGACGCCGGCGCGTCTCTCGATATTTAACGTCGGAGCTCGACGGCGCGGATATTTATAGCCGGTCGGCGCGGCTCTCGATCTTTAACGACGGGGCTCGTCGGCTTTCCAAGGCTAACTTCTTACCAGGCCGAGCGGCCTTGGCCTTCGGTTCCGTTGACGATGCCTTGTATTTGTTTCTCCGATTTTTTATTTCTGCATTTCAAGTATACAGTCGAAAAAAGTACACAGGATTATTTACATTGGCGCACCTTTCACCCCGCCCGGTAAGGCTGGAGGTGGTTCGCGCTCCACGGCCTATCTAGTTGCCGACCGCCCTCATCCTCCAAATAATACGCGCCCGAGCGGAGCTTTTCGATGATTCTGAAGGGACCCGCCCACGGAGCTTCCAGCTTGCCGACATCGCCGACCTAGAATGATCTGGGAATGACGCGCCGGTTGTAGTTTTGCTTCATCCGTTGCCGGTATGCCATCAGCCGAACAGATGCCTTGGCTCGCTCTTCGTCAACCAAATCCAGCTCCATGTTCCTCTGCTCGGCATTGCCTTCATCGTAACATTGGATCCGGACGGACTCGACACCGACTTCGACCGGAATGACCGCCTCGCCGCCGTACACCAGATGGAAAGGCGTGGCGCCCGTTCCTTCTTTTGGAGCCGTTCGGATGGCCCACAAGACGCCCGGCACCTCATCTGGCCAGCTTCCTCCGAGATGGTAGAGCCGAGCGCGCAGAATACGAAGGATTTCCTGATTGGCTACTTCGGCTTGACCGTTGCTTTGGGGGTAAACCACGGACGTGAAGTGTTGCTCGATGCCGTAGCTTTTACACCAATCTTCTAGCACCTTCCCTGTGAATTGCCGTCCATTGTTTGAAACCAATCGGCGAGGGATACCGAACCTACAGATGATGTGTTGCCAGATGAATTTTTTGACCATATGTTCGGTGATCCTGGCTAGCGGCTCGGCCTCCACCCACTTGGAAAAATAATCGACCGCCACCAGCAAAAATTTCCTCTGCCCGGTCGCCATCGGAAATGGACCCACGATATCCATTCCCCATTGGTCGAACGGACACGAAACGGTTGATGCCTTCATTTCTTCGGCCGGTCGGTGGGAGAAGTTGTGATACTTCTGACATGAAAGGCAGGTAGATACTGTCCGAGCGGCATCTGTTTGTAAAGTTGGCCAAAAGTATCCGGCCAAGAGGATCTTCTTGGCCAACGAGCGCCCGCATGATCCTTGATGTACTTCCTGGAGGATGTAAGCTGAGTCCTCTGAGCTTACACATTTCAGTAACGGGCGCGAGAAAGCTTTCTTGTAAAGCTGATCTCCGATGAGTGTAAACCGACCGGCTCTTCTTCTGAGGAGCCGGGCTGCATATTCATCGGAGGGTGTGGTGCCCGAACGGAGAAATTCTATAATAGGTGTCCTCCAGTCGCTTGGAAACGTGAGGCCTTGCATCCGGTCGACGTGCGCCACCAGCAGTACTTTTTCAATTGACTTCGGGATAACGACCGGCGTTATAGAACTTGCTAGTCTGGCCAACTCATCGGCTGCTTGATTTTCTGCTCTGGGTATCTTCTGTACAATAACTTCTTTAAAATCAGCCTTGAGCTTCTCGAAGGCTTCGGCGTAGAGTTTCAGCCGAGAGCTGTTGATTTCAAAGGTGCCAGAAAGCTGCTGAGCGGCTAACTGCGAATCCGAGTGAAGAGTGACCCGACCGGCTCCCACATGCCGAGCTGCCTGCAAGCCAGCTATGAGGGCCTCGTACTCTGCTTCATTGTTGGTTGCTTTATAATCCAGCCGGACGGATAAGTGCATCTTTTCTTCTTGAGGGGAGAGCAACAATATTCCAATCCCGCTCCCGAGCCGAGTGGATGACCCATCCACATATATCCTCCACATAGCTTCCGGCTCCGGCCTTTGCACCTCAGTCACAAAATCGGCCAAGGATTGCGCTTTGATCGCCGAGCGGGGCTGGTATTGGATGTCAAATTCACTTAACTCTGTCGTCCATTTGATGAGCCGCCCGGACGCTTCTGGGTTTAATAACACCCGGCCGAGCGGGCTATTGGTCTTGACGATGATAGTATGCGCCAGGAAGTACGGACGGAGGCGCCGAGCGGCTAAAACCAGAGCAAAGGCCAACTTCTCGAGCCCGGTGTAACGAGATTCAGCATCTTTTAAAACGTGGCTTAGAAAATACACCGGCAGCTCCTCGCCGCTCGACCTCACAAGTGTTGAGCCTACAGCATGCTCAGTTGAAGACAGATAAATATAAAGTGACTCACCCCCGATCGGCTTGGCAAGTATAGGCAGAGAATTAAGGTATGTCTTCAATTCTTCGAACGCTCGATCGCATTCTTCATTCCACTGGAACTTAGTAGCCTTGCGCAGGATCTTGAAGAATGGTAGGCTCCGGTCGGCGGTTTTGGAGATAAATCTGGACAATGCCGTTATCCGACCGGTCAAACGCTGCACTTCCCTTGTATTTCTTGGAGGCGGCATGTCTTGTAGAGCTTTCACCTTGCTGGGATTTGCTTCGATTCCCCGCTCGGTCACTATGTACCCCAGAAAACGGCCTCCTTTTGCCCCGAACAGGCACTTCAGGGGATTTAGCTTGACTCCATATTTGCGCAGCGTTCGGAAGGTTTCTTCCATGTCCTTGAAGAGATCGGCCGCTCGGACAGATTTGATAAGAATATCGTCCACATAGACTTCCAGATTACGTCCGATCTGCTCCTTGAACACTTTGTTCATCAAGCGTTGATAGGTGGCCCCGACATTCTTCAATCCGAATGGCATCACATTATAGCAATATGTGCCGTCGGCCGTTACGAAGCTTACTTTTTCTTGATCTTCCCGGGCGAGCGGCACTTGATGATATCCTTGATAGGCGTCAAGCATGCAGATTAATTCGCAGCCGACCGTAGAGTCCACCAGCTGATCTATCCGGGGCAGAGGATAGAAGTCCTTGGGGCATGCTTTGTTTAAGTACCGAAAGTCGATGCAGACTCTCCACTTGCCGCCCGGCTTGGAGACCAATACTACATTGGCCAGCCAGCTAGGGAACTGCACCTCGCGTACGTGGCCGGCCTCCAGAAGTTTTTCTACTTGCATTATGCTCGACACTGAAATCCCTTTTTCTCTGCTTCACTGGCCGAGCGTCCGGTCGGACATGCAATTCATGCTGCGCTAGGCTCGGCGAAATTCCGGGTAACTCATGTGTCGACCAGACGAAGACATCATGATTTCGTTGGAGGCATTGGATTAGTTCCTCCTTCTGCTTCTCCTCCAGATCAGAGACGATAAAAGTCGTGGCCTCCGATCGGGTCGGATGGATCTGAACCTCCTCCTTTTCCTCATAAATTAAAGCAGGAGGTTTCTCAGTTATGGCGTGTACCTCGATTCGGGGCGCCTTCCGAGCGGAATTAGCTTCTGCTCTGACCATTTCGATGTAACATCGCCGAGCTGCTAGCTGGTCTCCTCGTACTTCTCCCACTTTGTCTTCCACGGGGAACTTGATCTTCTGATGGAAGGTTGAGACGATCGCTCGGAATTCGCTGAGCGCCGGTCGTCCCAAAATGACGTTGTAGGACGAGGGAGAGTCAACCACCACGAAGTTTGTTGTCCTTGTCCTCCTAAGCGGCTCCTCTCCCAGCGAGGTAGCCAACCGGATCTGTCCGACCGGCTGAACTTCGTTGCCCGTAAACCCGTAGAGCGGGGTCGTCATGGGCAGCAACTCGGCTCGATCAATTTGCAGCTGATCGAACGCCTTCTTGAACATGATGTTGACCGAGCTCCCTGTGTCAACGAATATGCGATGAATAGTATAATTTGCTATTACCGCTTTAATGAGCAGAGCATCGTCATGGGGCACTTCAACTCCTTCTAAGTCCCCGGGCCCGAAAGTGATCTCCGGTCCACATACTCGCTCTTGGCTGCAACCGACTGCGTGGATTTGGAGTTGCCGGACGCCCGCCTTTCTGGCTCGGTTGGAGTCTCCTTCGGTTGGCCCACCAGCAATAACATTGATCTCGCCTTGGGAAGTATTGCCTCTGTTTTCCTCTTCCCGAGCGGAAGGTCGGGACCGTTCTCTGGACGCTCGGCGATTCTCCTGCCTTGGAGAACGATGTCGATCGGGCGTATGTTGACGTCGCCCCTCGGGACGGGTCCGGTCAGCTCCATGGGTCCTTTGTCTCCTATCGCTGGGAGGAGACCGTCGTTCGGCATTCCTAGGAACGGGATTAGCCACAAAGGGAAGACTTCGACAATCCTTCGTGTTGTGCGTATCCGTCCGGTGGAAGGAGCAGAACATAGGGGTCCATCTCTTCTTTGGCTTGGGCCGAGCGGCAGCTACTTCTTGAACTTGGGACTTCCCACGAGGGGAGCGGACTGCTTCGGCCCTTGGTCCTTTAGGTGGCTGATGAGCGGCGTGCTGTTTCCGTTCGGCATGTATAGGAGCCCGCTCGGTTGGAGTTTCCTTTTTCCGGGCGGCTTGCGCTTCTTCCACGTTTATGTATTCGTTAGCCCGATGTAGCATGTGATCATAATCTCGGGGCGGCTTTCGGATGAGCGACCGGAAGAAGTCCCCATCCACAAGGCCTTGCGTGAAGGCATTCATCATCGTCTCTGATGTGGCCGTTGGAATATCCATCGCCACTTGGTTGAATCGCTGGATGTAAGCTCGAAGCGATTCTCTAGGCTCTTGCTAGATGGAGAACAAGCTGACGCTTGTCTTCTGATAATGCCGACTGCTGGCGAAGTGGTGGAGGAAGGCCGTTCGGAAGTCCTTGAAGCTAGTGGTGGATCCATCCGGCAACCTCTGAAACCATCGTTGAGCCGATCCCGAGAGGGTGGTAAGAAAGACTCGGCACTTTACTCCATCTGTATATTGATGGAGCGTAGCTGTGTTATCGAACTTACCCAGATGATCATCTGGGTCTGTTGTTCCATTGTACTCGCCGATCGTCGGAGGCACGTAGTGCTTGGGCAGAGGGTCTCGTAGGATAGCCTCCGAAAATTGGCGATTGATCCGCTCGGGAGATGAGTCCGCTCGGGGAGCTATCCCCTTTCTGTCGTCTCGCCTAAGCATTTCGTCGGAAGAAGATCCTCTATCTCTTTGAGTCTGTACGACTTCAGGGGTGCGAAATAAGGCCCGATGGAATGCGACGGTGGCTGGAGGTGCTTCCGCTCGGCCACCCGACGCAGATGTTGCTTGTTGCTCCGGCCGTTCGGCCGATGCTTTCTGTTTTTGCTCCACAAGTTTGGCGGCCCTTATCTCGACCAGAGCTTCTAGTTCTTCCGTCGAAAGCGCCACCGTGTGTTGTCGTCCAGCCTCATCCATTGTTTCTAGTCGGATGCAGGAGCGTTCCCACAGACGGCGCCAAATTGATCCTGCCCGAATGCTGAATCAACGGACGCTGGGCACGTAGCGCTCCCTTGCTGCTGCTGTGGATCTCCGACTAAATGCACGACGCTCCGACGATCCTGCACAGAAGTCGGGCCGGGGAGGTTCCCGGCGACGACCCTCCGACGCTCAAGTCAGGCAAAGCTCACCGCAAGAAAGTGGCTCCAAGAATCGTAGAATACGTGAGAAAAAACCTACCTCCAGCGAAGGTCTGCGAGCTCTTATATGGAGCTGGGAAGGAGTGTGTGCACACTGATCGAGGCACACACGTGTCCTTAGCCCATACCCCAGTATGGGCTTGTCAGTGAGCTTACCTGACCCATACTGCTACAGTCCCAGCATGTCCCTGATGGGACAACGGAACCTCCTGACATAAGATTCGGAGTATGGCCTGAACATGTTCGCTGTCAGAGAGACGTCCCTTGTCTTTCTCCCTTGCTCCCGACATGGAGCCCGGGCGGCTGTATACGGTGATTTACTTGGGGGATTCTTAATAGCGTGTTCTGTGGAGACCAGTAGCAGTATGTTTCCTTGCCTTTGGCCGAGTGTGCCGTCCGCCCGGCCCTGCAATCTGTCCACTGAGCGCCGGAACCCTGACTTCCGTTAGGGCGCCTTTGACCACCGGCCCGACTCCGGCTGGCCGGCCGGTCGGACCTACCCTTCTCCGGCCGGACACCGCCCCTTTGACTTCCACGTGGCGTTGACTCCACCGGATGGGGGTCCCCTGTTCTTACAACCGGATCAGTAAGAATGAGGTATTTTCTTATGACTAACCTTGAAAATTGGAGTTGTGTTCAATTAGGTTTCAAGTCTCCAATGAATAAGGAAGGAAAACCACTCGAGAAGAAGAATTGGACAAGGGAACAAATCCACCATTCCACAATCAACGATGAGGTAATGAAAGTATTTGAATTCTCATTACCTAATGACATTCTATGTAAGATAGGTGGATACAACAATGCCAATGAGTTGTGGAACAACATGGCTAAGTTCCATGAGGGGAACTCCACTTCAAGCCATGAAGAGGAGTCAAGTGTGCTAAGAAGTTCACATCATGGAGGAATGGATTTAGAAGTTGAGGGCCACTCAACATCTAAAGAAGAAGAGGAGGAGAGTTCTTCTTCAAGTTCGGAGCAAGAAGAAGAAGCTTCTACCTCCAGAAGGGATGAAGGAGAGAGCATTCATCCATCCTCAACTCTAGGTAACTCAAGCCATTTAGTTTCTAGCAAATTTACACATAATGTGCTTTGAGTGTAGGGAATTTGGACATTACAAGAGTAAATGTCCAAAGAGGGTTAGGAAGACTCCACCGGCGCCAAAGATCAAGGAAGTCGGAGTCCCGATACGCAAGAGCAAGGAGCACGTGGTGTGCTTCCAATGCAAGCGAAGGGGACATTATCGGAGCCAATGTCCGAGGGGGAGACAACCTCACAAGGACAAGAAGACGAGCACATCGATAGGGGGAGCTAAGGCAAACCCTAAGGTAATCTCTAAGGCACATTATTGCAATAATAATAAGACACATGCTAGTAGCCTTATTGCTATTGTTAATAATGGTAAGCATGATAACATTAGAAATCGATACACATGCTTAGGTGTCAAACATGTGAGCCTAGATAAGGATAACACTAGGAAAGCCAACCCTAGAATTAACCCATCTAAGGCTAAGGAAAACCTAGGTAGGAATCCCAAATCAATTAGACACATGCCTAGGAATGCCTCAAAGAAAAATGACAAATCAAGTCTTGAGGTATTAAAGAAGGAAAATCAAGTCTTGAGGTCAAGACTTGACATGTTAGAAAAGACCCTTAAAAATTTGGAAAAGTCAAATATAGGGTCTAAGGGGCAAAAACCAAAGCCCAAGGACATGAAAGGTTTGGGTCACAAACCTAAGTCCCAAGTGGTCAAGCCCACTTATCACAATGTTCCATTAGATTATGGAACAAAATCTAGGGCAAGGAAGACCATCACCAAGGTCACAAGGGGAGTCACCCCTAGAGTTGATCTTGATGAGTCCCAAATGACCAAGGCTTCAAAGCCTAAGAGGGTCATTAGAAGGGTTGCTAGGGAAGTCATCCCTAGTGAATACTTAGTGAACCCAATGAGCTCCAATAGATATTGGGTTCCTAGGAGCGTGATTCCATCACACTAGATGGTTTAGGGTGTGCCAACCTTACTTGAATAGGTAGTTAACCTAATCATGGCAAAAGGTGGCACCTTAGGAATTTTCAAGGTCTAATCAAGCCTTGAAAATGAAAGTGAAAATTATTCCTAAGATAATTAGGATGTGCCAACCACATTTGAGGAATTTTCTAGAGTCAATCTAGTTGGCACATAATGATCTAAAAGTCTTGAGGATATGATTTTAGGTCTATTACACTTAGGAATATATAATTTATGGCAAAATGATCAAAATTATCAAAAATGGCAACTAAGGCTAGAATTAGGTATTTTCTATACCTTTATGTGCTATTTGCCATATATTGTTTGCCATATGCCATGTCATGACATCATATTTATTTTATGATCATTTAAAATGTCATGATAATGCTTAGGTTAGTTAAATGTCATGCTTTATTTAAGTTTCATACTTTATGCCATGACATCATGACATTGACACATGTTTCCATTTATGATACAATTATATGCCATGTCATCATCTTGTGCATTAATGATCAATGAAATTGATTTAAGGACTAAAACACAATTTGGTATGGAGATCAAATTGTTATTTAGAAAAATGCATGAGAACTTAGATTAAGCTAACCTAAACCCATATCTCACATCAAAATTGACTTGGATGTGTTTGATACACCTTAGATGTGTGTGAGATATTAGGATTATGAGTTAGGATCAAGGTGCATAGTTCTTGTACCTAGATGAGCCTAATTCTAATTGAGGATCATAGGGAAAGCTTGTGTATAAGTCATGTACATTTAACCCTAAGATTGTGGTCCTAAATTAAATGGTTTAAAATCATTTCAAAGTTGATTTGAAAAACCTTGATGAAGCTTTTCTAGTGATAGCATTCATCATTGAGAAAGTTGATACAAAGTTGAGTTAAACTTGAACTATTTCAAAGTTTTTCGAACTTTGTATCAAGTTTTGAAAATGGAAGTTATTTTCATAGAAAACTATTTTTCCTTGATAGTATATGTTATGAGGAATGTATCCTCAAAGTTTTATAATTTCTGGAATTTTCTGGAATTTTGTAGGGGTTTCTGAATTTCGGAAGGAAATTCAGAAACTGATATCAGAGGTTGTGGACCGATCAGAAGGGAGTCTGATCGGTCCAGGCAGTTGTGGATCGGTCACTGTGACCGATCCAGGGAAGACCTGATCGGTCTGGTGACCGATCAGGGCGTGCCAACTTGCTGAAATTCGACTGGTTGTCTGAAATTTCAGCTCGGGAAGTGGTGTTTTAGGTTTCTAAAGGGTTGAAACTCTCCAAGACATTGTTGGTGCAATGGTTAAGGGGGAGTTGACCTTTAGGGGGAGTTTTACCTATTAGTCAAGGGGGAGTTGACTTTTAGGGGGAGTTTTTACTGCTAAAAGACTTAAGTGATATGGGATTATCACTAAGTTAATTGTTGACTCTAGTGTCAAGGGGGAAATTAAGGGTTTCAATGAAAGGTATGGGACTTTCATTAGGAAGAAACTCTTGACCTTGATTCACTCTTTTTTATGTGTGTCAAAAAGGGGGAGAATGTCTCATTGGAGTTTGAGGAGAATGGAGAATGTCTAGAGAATGTTCAGGGAAGAACATTGGAAAACCTAAGTTAGGTTCTCGGGTTAACCTAACTTGATTATGAGTTTTGTCAAACATCAAAAAGGGGGAGATTGTTGGTGCAACCTTAGGTCAAGGTTGACCTGGTTGACCATGTTGGTTGCTACTCGGAAAGCCTAGAGGCTTCACTGTACAAAAATTTTGTACAAAGGACTGAACCTTTTCCTAGCTACCATGTGTTCTTTTAAATTAAATTTTGGATCGCCTGCAAAACTTAACACGTTTGATCCAAAACTTAATCTATTCGTTCTTTTAGGTTTTGACTTGGGTCTCCTGTGGAACTTAACACGTTCGACCCAAATCACCTTAAGTTATTAATTCCATTAAATATTAATTTCCATAATTGGTTCCCAGTACTGACGTGGCGAGGCACATGGCCTTCTTGGATATAGGAGCAACCACCACCGACTAGACAAAACCTTTTATGGAAAGCTAATATTTAATTTCCTAAAATAACTTTAGGTTAACTGAAAAGAACAATCAAATCACAAGGAAAAAGAAAACAAAAGAACACAACATCGAAAAACATATTCGAAATACTAGAATCGCATGCCTCTTGTATTTGGTATTATTTCCAAAAATAACTAGTATGATGCGGAAAGAAAAATGACTAGTTATACCTTTTAGAAAGACCTCTTGATCTTCTACCGTATTCCTCTTCTAACCTCGGACGTTGTGTGGGCAACGATCTTCCGAGATGAGAAACCACCAAAGCACCTTCTTCTCCTTTCTTCAAGTTTCGGCCAAGCACTATGCTTCCAAGGGATGAAGATCTTTTTCCACCAATCAAGCTCCAAGGGATATAAGCTTTCTCTCCTTCTTCTCCAAGCTAAAATCCGGCCACCACTTGATCTTCAGGGAGGAAGAGAGGTCCGGCCACAAGATGGAGAGAAGAGAAAAGAAGGAGGCCGGCCACACCAAGGAAGAAAAGAGGGAGAAAATAATGAAAGCTCCTCTACCTCCTCTTTTATAATCCTTGGTCTTGGCAAATAAGGAAATTTTAATAAAAACTTCCTTAATTCTTTTGCCATGAAAAGGAAAATTTTATTTTAATTAAAATAATTTTTCTTCTCACTAAAACATGGCCGACCACTTATTTCCTCAAATCAAGGAGAATTTTAATTAAACAAGAATTAAAACTTCCTAATTTGTTTCCGGAAATTTATAAAAATTTCTCCAATAATTTTATCCCTTCATGATTGGTTTATAAAAAGGAAATTTAATAAATTAAAATCTTTATTTTAAACATGTGGATAAAAAGTTATATCTCTAAAATTAAAATCTCTTTCAATCTACAAATAAGGAAAGATATCAAATCTTTTCTTAATCTTTTGTAGAAACTTATAAAAGAGAATATTTAATTTTAAACTCTCTTTAAATCATGAACATGATTAAAAAGGAAAGTTTTCTTAAAATTTAAAATCCTCCTTTAATCAACAAATAAGGAAAGATTTCAAATTTTAAACTCTCTTTTAAACATGTAGATGATTTACAAATAAGGAAAGTTTTCACCAAAAATTAAAACCATCCTTTTAAACTACAAATAAGGAAAGAGATTAATCTCTTCTCTTAATCTTTTGTAGAAAGTTATAAAAGGAAATTTTTAATTTTTAAACTCTCTTTTAAAATCATTATATCCACATAAGAAATAATTTTAATAAAAATCCTTTTTAATATTCTAGTGGCCGGCCACCTAAGCTTGGGACCCAAGCTTTGGCCGGCCACCAACTTAACTCATCCACTTGGTCTTGGCCGGCCCTAGCTTGGGTTCCAAGCTAGCTTGGCCGGCCCCATTGGATGGGTAAGAAGGTGGGTATGCGGTGGGTATAAATCTCTATATACTAGAGGCTACGATAGGGACCGAGAGGAGGAATTGGTTTTGGTCTCCCGATAAAATTAAGCATCCCGTGTTCGCCCCGAACAACTTAATTTTATCAATAATAATTCATTCCACTAGAGAACTATTATTGAACTACCGCACCAATCCCAAATTACATTTTGGGCTCCTTCTTATTATGAGTGTGTTAGTCTCCCTGTGTTTAAGATAACAAATGTCCACTAATTAAGTAAGTTATTGACAACTCACTTAATTAATATCTAGCTCCAAGAGTAGTACCACTCAACTTCATCGTCATGTCGGACTAAGTCCACCTGCAGGGTTTAACATGACAATCCTTATGAGCTCCTCTTGGGGACATTCTCAACCTAGATCACTAGGACACAGTTTCCTTCTATAATCAACAACACACACTATAAGTGATATCATTTCCCAACTTATCGGGCTTATTGATTCATCGAACTAAATCTCACCCATTGATAAATTAAAGAAATAAATATCAAATATATGTGCTTGTTATTATATTAGGATTAATAGCACACACTTCCATAATAACTGAGGTCTTTGTTTCTTTATAAAGTCAGTATAAAAGAAACAACCTCTAATGGTCCTACTCAATACACTCTAAGTGTACTAGTGTAATTATATAGTTAAGATAAACTAATACCTAATTACACTACGACCTTCCAATGGTTTGTTCCTTTCCATTATGGTCGTGAGCTACTGTTTATAATTTATAAGGTACTGATAACATGACACCACACACCATGTTATCTACAATATAAATTAATTGAACAACTACATTTATCATAAATGTAGACATTTGACCAATGTGATTCTTATTTCTAGATAAATATTTATACCAAAAGCTAGGCTTTTAGTATACACTCTAACAGACCAGACTCGAGTTGACTTGACTCAAGTTGTGTTTTGATGTTTGACGAGTTATGTTTGACAATGTTTGACGTGAACAGAAAAGTTGTATCTTGATGTTTTACAAGGATACAAGCTTGGGAGATTGTGGGTGCAACCCGTGGTCAAGGTTGACCTGGTTGACCCGAGGTGAGTTGACCTGACTCGGAAAAGTCCAAGCAGGGAGCTTGGCACGGGAAAAGTCCAAGCAGGGAGCTTGGCATGGGAAAAGTCCAAGCAGGGAGTTTGGCATGGTGAAAAGTCCAAGCAGGGAGCTTGGCACGGGAAAAGTCCAAGTATGGAGACTTGGCACAGAGAAGTCCAAGTATGGAAGCTTGGCACATGGGAAGTCGGAGAGGGCTCGGTAGCTCGTTCTCCGGACTGTGATCAGAGAGGGCTCGGGAGCTCGTTCTCTGGACCGGATGGAAGTCGGAGAGGGCTCGGTAGCTCGTTCTCAATGTGGTCGAGAGGGCTCGGTAGCTCGTTCTGAGACCATGTAGGGTAAAGTGCTGGGAGCCAGACGGATAAGTCCTGGTGAGTGAAGCCAGGCAGTGGGAAAGTCCTGGTGAGTGAAGACAGGCAGTGGGAAAGTCCTGGTGAGTGAAGCCAGGCAGTTGTGAAAACCCTAGTGAGTGAAGCTAGGTGAAAGTCCTGGTGAGTGAAGACAGGCAGTGGGAAAGTCCTGGTGAGTGAAGACAGACAGTTGGAAAGTATTGGTGAGTGAAGCCGGGCAGATTGGAAATCCTGGTGAGTGAAGCCAGGTGAAAGCCCTAGTGAGTGAAGCTAGGTGAAAGTCCTGGTGAGTGAAACCGGGCAAGGGAAAATCCAGATGGATCAAGGGTGATCGGACATCTGGTGTTGAGAAGGTCAAGTAGGTCAAGGGAGTGACCGGATACTTGACACGAAGAGAAAAGTCCAAGTGGGTCAAAGGGATTGACCGGACACTTGGTGGGGAGTCTTAGCAGGTCAAGGGAGTGACCGGATGCTAAGCATGATGTACCAAGAGGTCAAGGTTGACCGGATATTGGTTTGGACTTGGTTTGGGCAAAAACCAAGACTTGGATCGGTCTGGAGACCGATCAGAAAGCGATCAGTGTGCCTCTGTGAGCTTACTGATCGGTCTGGGGACCGATCAGGGTACGCACAGAGAGTTGGGCAACTCTCTGTGAAAGCATTCTGATCGGTTTGGGGACCGATCAGCATAGAGCCTGATCGGTCCCCACGACCGATCAGATCAGCCCCAGACCGATCAGGGTGATGCCTGATCGGTCTGGCCCTAGCCGTTGAGAGACAACGGCTAGATTCTTCTGCTGTCTTTGGCCTCTGTTCTTCTCGCAGGTGGATGCAGGCTATAAAAGAGCTGAGGGCTTCTACAGTGGAGTCTCCCACTTACTCTTCTTCTTCTTCTCCGAAGCTTCTGCTTCTTCTTCTCCGAAGCTTCTGCTTCTTCTTGATCTTCTTCTTGCTTCTGCAAGTTATTGCTTCTGCTGTTCTAGAGCTTTGTTAAGCTCGCTTCCGAAGCTTCGCGTGAGCTTCCTCGACTGGTTTCAGCTGCTGCTGTGATTCTGTGAAGTTGGTGCTTTATCTACAGATTTCAGTCGACGACGAGAAGGCAAGCAAGAGTTGTTACATTCATCTTTATATTTGTATCTTGCTGTGCTTCTTGTACTTGTACTCTGATCTTGCTGTTGCAAGAGTTTGTGGTGAGGTTTCTCCACCCAGAAGGAGTTCTTATTAGCCGGTTTTCCGGTGACTCATCCACCGACGGATTGATAGGCTTTGTCCACCTTACGGACACGCCGAGGAGTAGGAGTTTCATCTCCGAACCTCGTTACATCGTCGAGTTCGAGTTTGAGGTTTGATCTTTCCTTTTTGCGTTTCTATTTAGTTATTTCCGCTGCGCTAACCCTAATCGTAGGAAGAAACGAGCAATTTGGGGTCGGCTATTCACACCCCCCCTCTCTAGCCGAGAACGACGATCCTAACAAGTGGCCCATCAGTTGGAGCAACGACTGATGATGACAGTGGCTTGGCTGCCAACCAAAGCTGTAAAATACCGAAAATGGCGGATAACCATAAGGGAATTTTTCTGAATTTTTAGAAATTTTCTGAAAATTTTTCGGAGCTCGTATGACTTAGGTTACGGGGATAAAACGGGGTCCCGGGAATGCCTGTTTAGGCTACCCCATTTAAATGAGGAAAAATTTTATTTCTTTTCTTTTCTTTCTCCCCTAAATGCACGGCGATTCTTTTTTTCCCCAAGCCTCACACAGCGCTAGCAGTTTCTCTTCTCTTCCCCAACGGACGCGCTCGGGCCGACGCCGCCCTCGCGTCAGTTCCTCTCTTCTCCTCCAGTACAAAAGCTTCAAGCTTTTCCCTGCGTCGATTCAATTCCTCTTCGCCTTTGCTCCTTCCCATCGCAGCGCCGAGCGTCGCTGAGCCATCTCTTGCCGAGGTTATGCCCAAGCCTCTTTGCAGCCCGCCACCGCCGTCTCCCTCTCGCCACTGCCGCTGCCAGCTCTAGCAGATCACCTGGGTGTCGTCACCACTTCGTGTGAGACTCACCAACAACGTAGTGGCCATCGTAGGAAGTGGTGCTGTCGGCCTGAACAAGGAGCCCGAGTCCTTTTCATCATGTCTCCACTGCACGCTCCGGTTGCCAACCAACTGAGCAACCTTCTCTTCTTTGGATTGTCGAGTTCTGTTCGGCGGTTGCCCCCTCCGATCCATTCATCTCCTCGCGCCAAGCAACATCGGCCGAGACTCCCTTACTCCCGATCTCCCCTACACCAACACTGTGCCCTAGTTCCGATCCACCACTAGCATTTGATTTCTTGTTGTGCTGCCATCGTCGAAGAAGAGGAGGTTAGGTAAGGATTTTTGTTAACTTCAATAGCAATCTGGATGTAGAGAAAATTATAGTTAGGATTCCTAATTGGTTGGTATTATGGATTGATTGTTGGAAGGCAGTGACCTATTTTAGTTCCGGCTATCACAGCGTCAGTAGCTTGCTGCTGTCTCTGCTTGATCCTTGGCACTTGCTAGCTGCTGAAGAGGAGGTGAGGGTACTAGCAGTAAAAGATTAATAACTTATTTGAATGCTTAGTTGTTGATGTAAGTGTAGTAGTTGTTGAATGAATTTGTGGAATCGAATTTGTATTAGATTAGGTGTGTTTACTGGAAATGTTGAGTTTCATTTATGAGTATGATGGATCCAATTTGGGTTTCGCTAAATTGGGTTGGATTGTTTAGGACAATCTAAATTAAGGTTCCTAATGCAAATAGGATTTAGTTTAGCTAGTTACATTTGGAATTAGCTAAAATAATATATTTGATATTACAGGATTTTGATTCGAGGCAGGCATCTCGGCGTCGGATTTGGACTGGATTGGACCTTTCTATTGGAGGTGGGTACCTTGACCTATCTATTTGATACGTCTTGTTGATATGTTTAGTAGATTTTAACAAGTAGTAATAATTATGTTTATATCTGCATCGGCATGTCACTATTTATTTCCGAGCATGTATTGTTTGTTACCTGTTTATTATTTATGTTATAGAGGTAGTGACATGCCCTGCTTTATGATATACCGGACTGGTTAGATACCATACCTGACTTGTGTACCTAGATCGTATTATTTGATCCACGTATTTGGTGCACATTATATGGAGGTAGATAGGATCAGGCTATTTCTATGCTTAGTGTCATGCACCATCTCATATGATTGCATGCTGTGCGATAGACGACTCCATTATTGTTGAGTGCATCGCCAGTTACATGGGTCTACACACACAACCACTCATAGGTTAGTGGTTTTTTTTTATTCAGGCAGGGTGTGTGCAGCAGGTTGCTCTGTTTGGCTCCGTTAGTCCGCTCATGGGTAGTGTGACGTAGCATGGTAGCTGGCAGGGATCCCTCCCCGTCATCGTGTACCGGAAGATGAGAGCATTGTGCTCCCTCACTATGTTTGAGGTAGGAGGATAGGTGTACTCTGACAGCATTCCGTCCACTCGGTCACTCATCAGGAGCAGTGACGGTAGAGTGCACGGTTGTCACAGCCCTACCCACTCGGTCTCACCATCGTATGTAAGATGGCTGACTGGCGTTAGGGGTGAACAGGACATGTTATTGGCATCATATGCATTATTTGCATTTATTGCTTGTGTTTGTTGCACTTTATATGCTGCATATTGGATGGATGCATTGTTTAACATGCATACAAGATTCATGATACTCTGGGTCTGACGGCCTTGATATCCCTATACCCAGGTTCTGGTTAGTATAGTTACTCTTTATCTTACAGTTTTGCACTTTCCATATGTTATATACAGGAGATTGTACGCATAGTTATTACTGTTGGTTATTATTTACTATACATGTCAACTAGGTATCCGTTGAGTGTTGGACTCACAGCCCATTATTACTATTTTCAGGTTGAGGCTATTCAGGAGGTTCCAGTCGCTACTCCCCCATCACTGCGCGTCATGATGAGTTCGCACAGTTTGAGTTTTCATATTATGTTAGACTATGTTTCCAGACTTATAACTTTTGACATGTGGATCTTATACATTTTGGTTATTTGGCGATGGATTTTCATTTGGAAGTATGCTGGAGTTTTGTGCTTTATGGCTTGAGTTGAATAGGATTTCGGTTTTATGCTTTATGGGTGTAGTTGAGTAGGATTGTTGACTTGGTTTCCTTATTTTGGCTTAGTTTAGTTTGTTTACTATTAAACTGCGTGGATGCTCGTTTGTTGTATTATTTTATTATACATATGTTCTGGCCGTGTTGGCCGAGGTATCTAAATTGATGTAGAAAGTTGCATATTGTCACCCGTACAGGGGAGATGCTGTCAAAATTTTCTCTAGCAGAGACTACCTGGGGCATGACAATATTTTTAGTATCAGAGCCAAGTTACGATACCTGCTTTTGGTGTTCTGGATTTTTGGGTTAGCCCAAGTTTGCTAGTAAACTTGGGTATTTATTTTCGAATTTGTATGGATTTCCCTCGATTTTCTCGTTCGGAGTTCCGAGGTCATAAAGGGGGGCTGGACAGCGATGGAACATCTCCAGACGGCATATAGGTATGATGTTTAATTTTATAGTGTGATACTTGTAATAATGTTTGCAATATAACTTAACAGATATGAGGCGAGGTGCACGTGCTTCCATGTCGAGACGTGGTGTTGGACGGCCACGTAAGAGGACTTTGGAATCTCTAGCAGCGGACTCTCCAGAGATCCTTACTGGGTTTGAGCTTGTCGTTCAGGGACAAACTCAAGGTGATGCGAGCGCGCCGATGGCTCCTTTAGAGGTACATACCTCGGTTGCACCCGCTGTAACTACCCCTACCGTAATTATAGTGCCACCAGCGGCACCTGCCCCATCTTATGCGGCAGCACCGGGATACCACCCCCGGTCTATCCAGCGGTACCACCTGTAGTATCAGCTCCAGTGGTTCCGCTAGTTTCTGTGTCGGTCCCTACCCACTTCACAGATATTGTCGTGGCACGAGCCCGGATCCCAGCCTTAGCAGAGTCGATGAAGAGTCGATTCACACTCTTCCGAGGAGAGACTGATCTGAGTGTGGCTCAGTCCTAGATTGAGACCATGGAGCGGACCTTCTTCTACATGGCTTGCTCCGAGTGGGAGAAAGAAGAGCTGGCTCCTTTCCATCTGCGGGATGAGGCCGACTCCTGGTGGGATACACAACATTCCATCATAGGCGAGTAGAACATCACCTGGGCCCGATTCAGATAGACTTGTGAGAGCCGCTACTTCCCACGGGCATATCAGATGACTCGCCGGTAGGATTTTTTGAGTCTACGACAAAACAACCGCTCGGTGACAGAGTACAATGCTGAGTTTAATCGGTTGGCCAGATTTTGTCCAGAACTCGTTGCTAAGGACAGGTCCCCTATGCTTCAGTTTATCCAGAGACTAGATGGACATCTGCTAGTAAAGCTTGCCGATTTAGTGAGTTCATCCTATTTAGAGACATTGGACAAAGCCCTCATGATTAAGTCAGCTCAGTAGAGAGCGTTTCCTCACAGGAAGAGGAAGCAGACGGGTCAGACATCAAGACAGATCCAGCAGGCACAGGCTACCGGACAACAACAGAGTGGTCATGGTCGGCCAGGTCAGGGTACTTCTGGGGCATCTGGTCAGCCTCAGAAGTCAGGGCAATCTTTATCAGGACGTTCTCAGTCTTCTCAGCAGAACCGGAAACAGTCTGCCAGCGACACTCACTGCACCAGATGTGGGTCTAGAGACCACGTCACCACAACCTACTCCCTGGGACAGTCGGTTTGTTATTATTACAAACTGCCCGAGCACCTGAGCCAAGACTGTTCGCTGAAGGCTCAACATGTTGCTTCCGGAGTTTCTGGTCATGGAGTTCAGCTCAGTTAGACAGGGACTCAGTGACGAGGGCACAGAGCCCAATCTTCGCAACATTAGTAGAGGACAACTCCCCCGGCAGCAGCTGCTTATGGCATACATGGACAGGAGCACTCCAGTGTCCTTATAGTACCATAGAGCTTTATTACGGGACCACAGTATTTGACTCAGGGGCAGTATCAGCCACAGCTAATGGTCTAGTACCAGTCACAGCCCCAACCGCCGGTCTAGTATCAGTCTCAGTCTACCTATCCGTCTCTGGCTCAGTACCCGACATTGTCACAGTGGCAGGCTCAAACTCAGGCACAACAGCCTTTAGCAGCACTACTACCTCTGCCACCGCCAGAGACCGGACATATTCACGCGGTTACCAGAGAGAATGCACAGTGGGTCGACGGATCCGTTTTCCGCAGTATGGTTTTCCTTTACGCATTATCCGCTGATATGCTGATAGATACTGGTAGCTCGCATTCTTTTATTTCCCGTGCTTTTATGAGGGACATAGGTAGACTACTGACTCTTCGACTGCAATGATTGACCGTCTCTCTACCATCCAGTGATACCTTGGACGTCACCTAAGAGGTCAGAGGTTGCCCGTTAGACTTTGGCAACATGATACTCACGATGGATCTTTTAATATTGGAAATGGTCGACTTTGATATTATTCTTGACATGGATTGTTTGTCAGCATATCATGCCACTGTTGATTGCCAGATGAGGGCGGTCACTTTCCAACCTCCGAACCAACTCTCGTGGGATTTCACTAACATCAGGGGCGATGACATATCGATCATTTCAGCGATTCAGGCTCAGAAGTTGCTGTCACATGGCTGTCAGGGTTTTCTATTATCTATGATTAATACGGAAGACAACAGTAGTTCCTAGCTCTCAGACGTTCCGGTAGTCTGAGAGTATCCAGATGTATTTCCAAAGGAGCTACCAGGTTTGCCTCCCAAAAGGCAAGTGGAGTTTGCTATTGAGCTGATTCCGGGGACCGCGCCAGCATCGAAAGCCCCCTACCGTATGGCACCAAAAGAGTTGAATGAACTGAAGGTTCAACTCCATGAGCTTTTAGACCGGGGATTTATACGCCCTAGTGCTTCTCCATGGGATTCTCCGGTATTATTTGTCAAGAAAAAGGATGATACTCTGAGGTTGTGCATAGATTATAGACAGCTGAATACAGTGACCGTCAGAAATAAGTACCCCTTACCGTGGATCGAGGATTTATTTGATCAACTCAGAGGTACCTCAGTGTATTCTAAGATTAATCTGCGGTCTGAATATCATCAGCTGAGAGTCAAGGAATCTGATATTCAGAAGACAACTTTCCGTACCAGATACGACCATTATGAGTTTCTAGTAATGTCATTTGGGCTTACCAATGCTCCAGCGGTATTTATGGATTTGATGAACCGCGTCTTCCTGGATTATCTTGATCAGTTTGTTATCATTTTCATCGATGACATTTTGATCTACTCACGTTCCAAGGAAGAGCATGCACAATATCTTCGCATAGTCTTGGAGACTCTTCAACGACACCGGCTATATGCAAAGTTCAGCAAGTGTGCTTTCTGGCTACCCTCAGTCGGCTTTTTGGGTCACGTGGTTTCTAGCAGAGGTATTTTAGTAGACCCTCATAAGATCGAGGTTGTCACCAGCTGGGAGCAGCCGAAATCAGTACAGGAGATCCGTAGTTTCTTGGGACTAGCATGATATTATAGATGTTTCATCGGGGGTTTCTCCCGGATTGCTATGCCACTGACACGCCTGACCAGGAAAGACGTGAAGTTTACGTGGTCCGAGGATTGCGAGACCAGCTTCCAGGAGCTGAAGCAGAGATTAGTGTCGGCTCCGATTTTAGTTTTACCCTCCGGAGAGGACGGATTCGTGCTCTACACCGACGCATCTTTATAGGGTTTGAGCACTGTTCTGATGCAGCACGGCAAGGAAGTCTCCTATGCTTCTCGACAGTTGAAGGAGCATGAGAAGAACTACCCAGTACATGATCTGGAGTTGGCCGCCATTGTATTTGCTCTGAAGATTTGACGGCATCATCTGTACGGCATCACCTTTGAGATTCTCACTGACCATAAGAGTCTCAAATATCTGTTCACCCAGAAGGAGCTTAATCTCCGATAGAGGAGATGGATGGAGTTCCTGAAAGATTATGATTGTACCATTAGCTACCAGCCGGGGAAAGCTAATGTGGTTGCCGATGCACTTAGCAGGAAGTCCAGAGGGACTTTGGCTTGCTATTGAGCTTCAGTCACGGACTTGATTCAGGGATTTTCTGAGTTGGGCCTTCAGGAGTAGGGACGGACAGAGCAGGGTATATGGGTTACCATGGTTGCTCAGTCGTCGATCAGGACGAGGATCCGAGAGGCCCAGGCTGGTGATAAACACTTGCAGTTTATTAGCAGCCAGATAGCTTCCAGGCAGTAGACTGAGTTCACACGATATAAGGAAGGTATTATATACTTCTGAGGCAGATTATGCGTACCTCAGTCTCACCCGGTCTTACAGGAGCTACGTCAGGAGGCTCATTGTTCTCGATTTGCGATTCATCTAGGCAGGATCCGCATGTATCGAGATTTGAGGCGTTCCTACTAGTGGAACGACACGAAGAAAGACATCGCAGAATTTGTAGCTAGATGTCTTATCTGTCAGCAGGTGAAGGTGGAGCACCAGAGACCTGTTGGGTTACTTCAGCGGATTCCTATTCCTAAGTGGAAATGGGAACATATTACCATGGACTTTGTGGTGGGTTTGCCGAGGACACAACGAGGCCATGACGCGATTTGGGTAATCGTTGATCGATTAACCAAATCCACGTATTTCTTAGCGATCCGGAAGACTGATTCCCTAGATTAATTGGCAAATCTGTATTGCCTGGAGATCATCAGATTACATGGTGTCCCATTGAGTATTATTTTGGATAGAGACCCTCGGTTCACGTCTCGATTCTGGCAAAGTCTGCAGCAGACCTTGGGCACTCAGCTCCGTTTCAGTACAGCTTTCCATCCACAGACAGATGGACAGTCAGAGCAGACCATTCAGACTCTAGAGGACTTGCTGAGATCTTGTGTATTAGATTTCGGAGGTAGTTGGGAGGACCATTTGCCATTGGTAGAGTTCGCCTACAACAACAGTTTTCATTCGGTTATCCAGATGGCACCGTTTGAAGCATTGTATGGTAGGCTTTGTCGGACACCCACCTTCTGGGAGGAGGTTGGGGAGGCCTAGCTGTTAGGACCTCAGAGAGCTCAGCAGGAGGCAGAGTTGGCCCGTACTATTAGACGGAGGATGTCCGAGGCACAGGATCACCAGAAGAGTTATGCTGATCGGAGACGCAGACCCCTGGAGTTCTCTACAGGCGACCATGTTTTTCTGTGAGTCTCACCCACGAAAAGGGTGAAGAGATTTGGCCTCCGAGGTAAGCTAGCTCCAAGATGCATTGGACCTTTCCAGATCTTAGAGAGGATTGGAGCAGTAGCTTATCACCTGGCGCTACCACCGGCTCTGGCAGGCGTGCACGAAGTATTTCATGTATCTATGCTGAGGAGATACATACCCGACCCGACATATGTGCTGACAGATATCTCAGTTCTCATTCAGCCTGACGTCACTTATGAGGAGGTTTCTGTACGGATTCTGGGCCAGAAGGAGCGTCAGCTGCGGAACAAGACTATCTAACTGGTTAAAGTCAGATGGCAGCATCATTCTGACGAGGAGGCTACCTGGGAGCTCGAGGATACTATCCGAGCTCGATACCCCCATCTTTTCACATGAGGTATGTGAGTTATTTTCTGTTCGACATTTATACTATCTATCTGTTGTTAGTACTTGCTGATAGATAACGAAATTTAGGGACCAAATTTTTATTAGTGGGGGAGAATGTAAAATATCGAAAATGGCGAATAACCATAAGAGAAATTTCTTGAATTTTTAGAAATTTTCTGGAAATTTTTCGGATCTCGTATGGCTTAGGTTACAGGGATAAAACGGGGTCCCGGGAAAGCCTGTTTAGGCTACCCCATTTAAATGAGGAAAATATTTATTAATTTTCTTTTCATTTTCTTTTCTTTCTCCCCTAAACGCACGCCGATTCTTTTCTTCCCCCAAGCCTCACGCGGCGCCAGCCGTTTCTCTTCTCTTCCCAACGGGCGCGCCCTCGCCGACGCCGCCCTCGCATCGGTTCCTCTCTTCTCCTCCAGTACAAAATCTTCGAGCCTTTCCCTACGTCGATTCTGTTGGTTAGTCCTAGGAAGATTGTACCAGTTCCACTGTACAAAAATTTTGTACAAGTATTGAACCTTTCCTAATAACCTATTGTGTTCTTTAGAAGTTAAATTAGGAATTGCAAACGGAACTTAATATTATTGATTTCAATTTTAACTTATCTGTTCTTAATGATTTAGACTTGGATTGCAAGCGGAACTTAACACTATTGATCCAAATCCACCTATGTTATAAATTCAATTAAATATTAATTTTCAAAATTGGCTTCCAGGACTGCATGGCGAGGCACATAGCCTTCTTGGGTATGGGAGCATCCACCACCGCCTAGATAAAGCCTTTTAAGGAAAACTAATATTTAATTTCCTTATATAACTCTAGGTTTAACCAAAAGGAACAATTGAATCACAAATTTGAAAAAAAAAAAAACACAAACTCGAATAACGAATTCGAAAAACTAGAATCTAATATCTCTTGTGTTTGGAATTCTTACAAAGAAAAATAACTAGTATGATGTGAAAAATAATTACTAGTTATACCTTCCTTTGTATGCAACAACGTCTTGATCTTCTACCGTATTCCTATTCTTATCCCGGACGTTGTGTGGGCAACGATCTACCGAGATGAGAACCACCCAAGCTCCTTCTTCTCCTTGCAAGATTCGGCCACCACAAGTACTTCAAGAATAGATGAGGTTCGGCCACCACCACCAAGCTCCAAGGGATACTAGAAACAAAACCTCCTTTTCCTCCTTCTTCTCCAAGCAAGATCCGGCCACCTTCCAAGCTCCAAAGGTTGAAGAGATTTAGCCAATGAGAAGAAAGAAAAAGGAGAGGGAAGAACTTGAAGGGACGGCCACACCAAGGAAGAGAGGGAGAGAATTAGAATAGAGTCGTTCCCCTTAAAGACACTTCTACCCTCTCTTTTATAATCCTTGGCCTTGCAAATAAGAAGATTTAAATAAAAATTTTCTTAATTCCTTTTCCATGAAAAGGAAATTTTTTTTTAATTAAAAACAATTTCCTCTTCTTAATTATAAAGGTCGGTCACCTATAAGCTCTAAACAAGGAGAGTTTTAATTAACACAAGAATTAAAACTTCCTAATTTGTTTCCGAAAATTTATAAAAAATTTCTCCAATAATTTTTCCCTTCATGGTGGGTTGTAAAAGGAAATTTTATAAATTAAAATCTTTCTTTTAAACATGTGGATGATTTCCAAAAAGGAAAGTTTTATCTAAAATTAAATCTCCTTTCAATCTACAAATAAGGAAAGATTTCAAATCTTCTCTTAATCTTTTGTAGATACTTATAAAAGAAAATTTTTAATTTTAAAACTCTCTTTTTAAATCATGAACATGGTTACAAAAAAGGAAAGTTTTATCAAAATTAAAATCTTCTTTCAATCTACAAATAAGGAAAGATTTCAAATCTTTTCTTAATCTTTTGTAGACACTATAAAAGGAAAGATTTAAATTTTAAACTCTCTTTTATAAAACCATGTTATCCACATAAGAAAAGATTTTAAATAAAATCCTTTTAATTTTATTAGGGTCGGCCACATCATGCTTGGGCTCCAAGCATTGGTCGGCCCCTCCATCTTTGCTCAACCCTTTGCTTGGCCGGCCTAAGCTTGGTCTCCAAGCTTGCTTGGCCGGCCCCTTTGGGTTGGGTAAGGAGTGGGTATGCGGTGGGTATAAATCTCTATATATAAGAGGTTACGATAGGGACCGAGAGGAGGAATTGGTTTTCGTCTCCCGATGCAATTAAGCTTCCCGTGTTCTCCCTGAACACACAACTTAACTTTATCAATAATAATTCATACCACTAAAGAATTATTATTGAACTACCGCACCAATCCCAAATTACATTTTGGGCTCCTTCTTATTATGAGTGTGTTAGTCTCCCTGTGTTTAAGATGTCGAATGTCTACTAATTAAATGAGTTACCGACAACTCTCTTTAATTAATATCTTAGTCCAAGAGTAGTACCACTCAACCTTATCGTCATGTCAGACTAAGTCCACCTGCAGGGTTTAACATGACAATCCTTATGAGCTCCTCTTGGGGACATTATCAACCTAAATTACTAGGACACAGTTTCCTTCTATAATCAACAACATACATTATAAGTAATATCATTTCCCAACTTATCGGGTCTTTTGATTTATCAAGCTAAATCTCACCCTTTGATAAGTTAAAGAAATGAATACTAAATATATGTGCTTGCTATTATATTAGGATTAAAAGTACACACTTCCATAATAACTAAGGACTTGTTCTTTTATTAAGTCAGTATAAAAAGAACTTTCCTTAAATGGTCCTGCTCAATACACTTAGAGTGTACTAGTATAATTTATTAGTCAAGATAAACTAATACCTAATTATACTACGACTATTTCAATGTTTTGTTCCTTTCCATCTTAGTCGTGAGCTACTGTTTATAATTTATAAAGAACCGATAACACGATCTCCTGTGTGTGACACCACACACCGTGTTATCTACAATATAAATTAATTGAACAACTACACTCAGTATATATAAATGTAGATACTTGACCAATGTGATTCTTATTTCTAAATAAATGTTTATACAAAAGATAGACTTTTAGTATATACTCTAACAGATTCAATTCCTCTTCGCCTCTGCTCCTTCCCATCGCAGCGCCGAGCATCGCCGAGCCATCTCTTGCTGAGGTTGTGCCCTAGCCTCTTTGCAGCCCACCATCGCCGTCTCCCTCTCGCCACTGCCGCCGCCCGCTCCAGCCGATCACCTGGGCATCGTCACCACTTCATGTGAGACTCACCAACAACGCAGCAGCCGTCGTAGGAAGTGGTGATGTCGGCCTGAACAAGGAGCCCGAGTCCTTTTCATCGTGTCTCCACTGCACGCTCCGGTTGCCAGCCAACCGAGCAACCTTCTCTTCTTTGGATTTCGAGTTCTGTTTGGCGGTTGCCCCCTCCGATCCGTTCATCTCCTTGCGCCAAGCAACATCGGCCGAGACTCCCTTACTCCTGATCTCCCCTGCACCAACACTGTGCCCTAGTTGCGATCTACCACCAGCATTTGATTTCTTGTTGTGTTGCCATCACCAAAGAAGAGGAGGTTAGGTAAGGATTTTTATTAACTTCAATAGCAATCTGGATGTAGGGAAAATTATAGTTAGGATTCCTAATTGGTTGGTATTATGGATTGATTGTTGGAAGGCAGTGACCTATTTTGGTTCCGGCTATCACAGCGTCGATAGCTTGCTGCTGTCTCTGCTTGATCCTTGGCACTTGCTACCTGTTGAAGAGGAGGTGAGGGTACTAGCAGTAAAAGAGTAATAACTTATTTGAATGCTTAGTTGTTGATGTAAGTGTAGTAGTTGTTGAATGAATTTATGGAATCGAATTTGTATTAAATTAGGTGTGTTTACTGGAAATGTTGAGTTTCATTTATGAGTATGATGGATCCAATTTAGGTTTCGCTAGATTGGGTTGGATTGTTTAGGACAATCTAAATTAAGGTTCCTAATGCAAATAGGATTTAGTTTAGCTAGTTACATTTGGAATTAGCTAAAATAATATATTTGATATTACAGGACTTTGATTCGAGACAGACGTCTCGACGTCGGATTTGGACTAGATTGGACCTTTCTATTGGAGGCGGGTACCTTGACCTATCTATTTGATACGTCTTGTTGATATGTTTAGTAGATTTTAATAAGTAGTAGTAATTATGTTTATATCTACATTAGCATGTCACTATTTATTTTCGAGCATGTATTATTTGTTACCTGTTTATTATTTATGTTATAGAGGTAGTGACATGCCCTGCTTTATGATATACCGGACTGGTTAGATACCATACCTGACTTGTGTACCTAGATCGTATTATTTGATCCACATATTTGGTACACATTATATGGAGGTAGATAGGATCAGGATATTTCTATGCTTAGTGTCATGCACCATCTCGCATGATTGCATGCTGTGCGATAGACGGCTCCATTATTGTTGAGCGCATCGCCAGTTATATGGGTCTACACACACAACCACTCATGGGTTAGTGATTTTTTTTATTCAGGCAGGGTGTGTGCAGCAGGTTGATCTATTTGGCTCCGTTGGTCCGCTCATGGGTAGTGTGATGCAGCGTGGTAGCCGGCAGGGATCCCTCCCCGTCATCATGTACCGAGAGATGAGAGCATTGTGCTCCCTCACTATGTTTGAGGTAGGAGGATAGGTGTAATCCGACAGTATCTCGTCCACTCGGTCACTCATCAGGAGCAGTGACGGCAGAGTGCACGGTTGTTACAACCCTACCCACTCAGTCTCACCATCGTGTGTGAGATGGTTGACTGACGTCAGGGGTGACCAGGACATGTTATTGGCATCATATGCATTATTTACATTTATTGCTTGTGTTTGTTACACTTTATATGCTACATATTAGATGGATGCATTGTTTGACATGCATACAAGATTCATGATACTCTGGGTCTGACGGCCTTGATATCCCTATACCCAGATTCTGGTTAGTACAGTTATTCTTTATCTTATAGTTATGCACTTTCCATATGTTATATACAGGAGACTGTACGCATAGTTATTACTATTGGTTATTATTTACTATGCATGTCAACTAGGTATCCACTGAGTGTTGGACTCACAACCCATTATTATTATTTTCAGGTTGAGGCTATTCAGGAGGTTCCAGTCGCTAGTCTCCCATCATTGCGCGTCGCGACGAGTTCGTACAGTTTGAGTTTTCTTATTATGTTAGACTATGTTTCCAGACTTATAGCTTTTGACATGTGGATCTTGTACGTTTTGGTTATTTGGCGATGGATTTTCATTTGGAAGTATGCTGGAGTTTTGTGCTTTATGGGTTTAGTTGAATAGGATTTCGGTTTTATGCTTTATGAGTCTGGTTGAATAGGATATTGGATTTGAGCTTTATGGGTGTAGTTGAGAAGGATTGTTGACTTGGTTTCCTTATTTTGGCTTAGTTTAGTTTATTTACTATTAAACTACGTGAATGCTCGTTTGTTGTATTGTTTTATACATATGTTCTGGCCGTATTGGCCGAGGTATCTAGATTGATGTAGAAAGTTGCATATTGTCACCCGTATAGGGGAGATGCTGCCGAAATTTTCTCTAGCAGGGACTACCTGGGGCGTGACAAAAGTGATTGTAGAGGAACATATTACAATGGTGGTCGAAGCTAGGGCATGGGATGAAGGAGATCAGTGATGAAAGGCACAACTCAGTGTTGATCTACGTCAGCGATGAGGAGGTGAAATCGGGAACATAGTAAAGAGACCAGACAATGGGTGAATAGGAGATAGCGATGGACCTCCCCGATCCAAGATCCGGCAGAGAGGAAGAGGCTGTGGTAGCGCAATGGGTGGCTGGCGATGTCACCCCCTCTCGATGGCAGTAGCTAGGTTGTCTCCAATCGAGTCTTCGCAAAACAGAGAGGTGGTAGAAGAACAGCTAGGGCATTGGGCGTCGGTGGTCGGACGACGACGACTAGCAATCGAGCGACATGGTGATGGGTGATCGGCGATCAGGGCTCATCGGCGTCGAAGCTCGGTGGTTCGCGGCAATGAGAAATCGGAAAAGGATGATGCGTGAGGGAGAGGAGGGGTTTGGGCGGCGTCGGCTAGGGTAGTGGCTCTCGACGCCGACGACGATGGCTCGGGTGGAGAACGCTCGCGAAGGAGACGAGGAGAGGAAGAGGGGTTGGGCGAAGGTGATGGCTAGGGCACGAGAAGAATTAAGAAGGGTAATTTATAACTTAGGTCTTTTTAATTGAGGCCTAAGTTATTTCCTCAATCAACTCTCTCATAAGGGATATACTAAACATGCGTTCTCTGCGTCGAATAGCTTTATCCCCTTAAACGTCTCATACGAACTCCATTTAAATCTCATAAAATTTCTAAAAATTCCAATAAGATTATTCTGTCAAATAACCTTATTATTTGGGCGCCGTATTTTATAATCGATGATAGCAAAAGCACATCAGATTATATTTTTGATCTTGGAAGTGGAGTTATAGCATGGTGTTCAAAGAAGCAGTCTACAATTGCACTTTCTACTACAGAAGCATAATATATTGCTACTTCTTTTGCAAGATGTCATTTACTTTGGTTACGTGGAATTTTAGAGAATCTCAAGTGATCAAGAAAGTCCAACAACCTTGTTTTGTGATAAGAGCTCAATAATTCCAATTTTGAAAGATCTAGTTCTTCATGAAAAAACAAAGCATACTCAAATTCGATACCATCTCTTAAGGGAGCTCGTGAACGAAGATATTGTTCATGTTGAATATTACAGGACCAATGAACAAAAGGTTGATATCTTCATTAAACCACTTGGAGGACCTACTTTTACAAAAATTGTAGCAAACTTAGGAATGAAGAGCAAGTTTGGCTTATGGGAGACATTGTTGGATATCTAAATCAAATTGCATGCTTAGAAGACTAAACCAAATTGTATTGTTGGAACTCAAAACCAAATTGTTTTGGCCTTCATCAAGTGAAGTTGGATTGAATTATCTAGTGGCAAATTAAATTAGGATAATGAGTTAAATTGTAAGTACATATATTTGATATAATAATGTATTTAATGTAGAAAGATCCAAATCATTTATGAAATTATTTTTGTCATGGCTATATAAATCAAGTTGTATCATTAAAAATATATTGAAAGAAAATGTTACATTTCTTCCTTAATTATATTCTCCTTCTAAATTGTTACACTCCTCTTCTGTCTCCTGATATCATATCTTCTCCCCTTTCAACAACAATCTACTAGTTTAGAATTGTAAAGATAAGGGCATTAAATGGTTGGTATGTATGTATATGCTCAAAATGATCTTTCGTGTGACTTTTAATCATTCATAATTCCAGTCGTCTCGAGCTTTTTTCTAATTTTTTAAAAATCTTAAATTCCTTAAATCCTATTGTCTTAAATATTAGATCCCAAATTGTAAATCCTAAACTCAAAAAAAAAAAAAAAAATACATACCATAAATACTATATCCTAGATAGTAAACTCTAGACTTCAAATCCTAAACCCAAAGTTTAAAAACAAATAAAAAAAATACGCATCCTAAATATTATATATTATATTCTGTGAGCATCTAAAATTTTTTAATATAAACACTGTAATTCAACCCCTAAATCCTAAGGTAAAATCTAGGAGTTAAAAAAAAAAATTTTAAAAAAAATCTATACATGCACTGAGGTGCTTAGATAAATCGCGCAGCATATCAGCTATTTTTTTAATTATTATTTTTTTAATATTTTGAATTTAAAAAATTCAACATTTCCTTATATAAAATCTTAATATATAGATATATCCGCTCAACATATTACAATACTCCATAAATACTTAAATTTATTTCATTTTTAATTTTTCTTTTAACTAAACACTATAACCCAATTAGGAAGCCTAAACCCTAGAGGTAAAATCTTTAAAAAGAAAATTAGCTTAAAAATTATAACCCAATTGAGAACTCTAAACCCTAGAAATAAAATCTTAAAAAATATTTTAATTATTTTTTTAATTCAAAATTTAAAAAAAACAAAGAAATTTTGAATTAAAAAAAAAATCAATATTTCCTTATATAAATCTCTAATAGATTAATATATCCCTTCAACACATTACAATACTCCGTAAATACTTAAATTTATTTTATTTTTAATTTTTCTTTTAACTAAATACTATAATCCAATTGGGAAGTATGAACCCTAGAGATAAAATCTTAAAAAGAAAAATTAACTTTAAAATTATAATCCAATTGGGAAACTTGAACCCTACAAATAAAATCTTAAAAAATATATTTTAATTATTTTTTAATTTAAAATTAAAAATAAAATAAAATAAAAAATAAAGAATTCTGATATACTGCGCGATGCGCACAATCGTGCATTGTAGCGTCACGTAGTGTATATATATATATATATATATATATATATATATATATACACGGATTTGTTACAAATTCATCATTTGTCGAATAGGACATGTTGACCCATTATTTGAAGAGAAAATTATATTTTCAGTCCTATAACTTGCATCTTTTTCAATTTTAGTCCTGTTATGAGTTAATTTACATTATTAGTCCTGTAACTTGTAATATTTTCCAATTTCAATCATTTTCCCTCCCAAATTAAAATTTTTCAACGGAAAATGTCTAGTTTATGGTTGGAATATAAAAAATATATCGGTCATAAAAAATCAAAATCTCCAAATTCAATTTACAACTTATCATTTTTCGTTAAAAAATTTCAATTTTAAGAAAAAAGGACTGAAATTGAAAAATATTAATTACAAATTACAGGACTAAAAATATAAATTGACTCATAACACGATAAAAATTGAAAAAAAGTATAAGTTATAGGATTAAAACGTAATTTTCTCTTATTTGGAGGATTAAGAAATCTCGAATCAATTGTAAATTAGACCGCCAGTCCATCAAGTGTAAAAAGTTTATTTTAGCCATCTAAACCAACTTCTAATTGGTAAAATTGTTCCAGTAAATATAATGCACCATTTTTAATAGCCTAATTAGAAACTAGTTGATCAGAATTGATTCAAACGAAACCTGACTCAAACATTTAGGGTGTGTTTGGTTAGGGTTATCGCTGATAATCTTGATTATTCATCCAAAGTTATTAACGAAAACTCTATTTAATTTAGGTAATCGATGATTCCCGAATAATGATTCATGTTCAACACGTCAGCAAAACGGACATGCGGCTCGGAATTAGAAAATCTTAGAAAAGTGAGGTTTTTTTTTTTTTTTTGATTCCGAGGTTAACGAAATTTTTCTACCAAAAATGCTCCTAAAATTATTTATAACTACAAATTTATTTTAAAGTAAAAAAAATGTAAACTAAAATAATAATAGTAAAAATAATAATAAAGCAAAACGTAAACTAAAAAAAAATAAAAAAAACGTAAATAAAAAAATTAACAAAAAAGGTAAAAAAAACGAACTTCAAAAAAAAAAGAAAAACGAACAAAAAAAAAACAAAAACGTAAACTAGAAAAAAAAAAAAAGAAAAATGAACTAAAAGGCAAAAACGTATACTAGAAAAAGAAAAACGAACTAAAAAAACGTAAAAAAAAAATGTAAACTAAGAAAAACAAAAAAAAACGTATAATATAAAAGTTCGAATAATAATATATAGAGTTAATTTTATAACGGAGGATAGTATAGTAAAATACTAAACTAGCTTATACATTAAAACCTTTAAACAAATAAATTTTCGTTATATTACCGAGGTTGAACCAGACAACTTTAGATTATCTTTTATTCCCTATAATCTTGATTATATGATTATTTGATAATCACATAATCAAGATTATACATGATGATCAATCCTACCCTAAGGTCTAGAAAATAAGAAACTTGACCCAAATAGCCTGTGGAAAGACTAAACAATAGAATTAAGCTGCCTAGGTAGATTAGGCAATGCCTTGCAAGCGAAGACAAGAACGATGGGAGCGACTCTTCAACGCAAGGTCAGAGGTTATTATCTAGTGATGCCTCCTCCTTGATCGAATGAAATACTAACCACGAGTTGTTCGATTATGTGTATGCAAATCAAAAGAAGCCGTCCACTTCTAAGATTAATCAGGCATTTGTTCGAACACCTAGATCATCACTAAATATATATATATTTTTTACCTTTTTAAAATTTATAATTACAAAATAATATAACCATCCTAAATTTGTCATGATATTTTTTATTACATAGGGGCATTTTGACAATTGCAAAAATTTTGAGGGCACTTAAATATATATATATATATATATATATATATATATATATATATATATATATATATATATATATATATATATATATATATATATATATATATATATATTAAATAATAAAATTTATTAACATAACAACGATGATAATAATAATAATAATAATAATAATAATAATAATTATTATTATTATTATTATTATTATTATTACTATTATTATAATTGAAGTGGTTATTAATGTTTATTGTTGTGCTTTACTCCATGACAAACCCTAAACCATGTTGACAATTGAATAAACGTGCACTTTCTAAATTTAATAATAATTTAAAATAATATATAATTAAGATAAAATTTTAAGACCTAAATTGCAAGCCTTCTATAAAACAAGTATGTGATCCCCCAACGACATAAATTGTTCGCGGGGCTAGCCATGGCGGCGCAGTCGGACAACAACCTCTACGAGACGGCTTCGCAGGCGGACACCGGCGGTCACGCGTACACTTTCCTCGAGTTCAACACCCAGGACGACTTCGACGACTACATGGAGTTCGAGGAGTTCTCGCAACCCTCCCGATCCCCCGCTGGGCCCCATCTCCCGCCACCGTCCGAGCCCGAGCCGGACTCCGCCGCATCCGAACTGCATGCTCCTGAGCCCACCCTGTCGCCTTCCGCATCGACTCCCCTCGGCGGTCCTTCCTCGTCCTCCGAGGCCAGGGGAGCCTCTGGCGGCCAGGCGGCTGCCGCGGCGGTTGATACCCTGGCGGCTGGGATGAGCGAGCTCAACTTCGAGGAGACTGGGGATGAAGGTTACGAGTTTGGCGAGGGTAATTTTACGGAGCACGCGTGCCGGTATTGTGGGGTGCAGGATCCGGGGTGTGTCGTTAGGTGCAACGTTCCGACGTGCAGGAAGTGGTTCTGTCAGTTGTGGGGGAACGCATGTGGTTCTCATATCGTGAATCATCTGGTAGGTGCTCGGATATTATTGATTATATTTCTTTTCATATTTCAGCATGCCAAGCACATCGGATAATTGAAAAACATCATAAACTGTAATTTTCTATATATTTTGTCCTCTTTTTGTATTTTTATTCTTAACTCCTTCAAATGATACTCAATTTAACTATTTACTTATATATATATATATATATATTGGAAAACACAAGTCCCATCATGAATACTTAACTCCGCCTACATTATAATAGTCTAATTGGAGGTGTTCACCCCCTATTTTAATAATATACTTTGTTTTGTTGGAAATATATATTATGCAGTTCCGTCAGAAAAATTTAAGTTTATTGACCCCTCATGTAAGTGAAATTTAGGAGAAAGAGCAGTTTTTTACCATTGTTAATCCTTCTGTTCAACTATTTTAATTTTCATCCGTCATATTCTGTAGTTTGATTAAAACACTAGCTTGATAAGTGAAGTATAATTCACCAGTCATCTTGGTATCATATACTGCATTATGCTACAAATAGTTGGGCTACATTTAATGGTGGTATTTGCATTTTTAATGCAACATTTAAGCATATGTTAGAGTATTTTGTTGATACGGTTGATGGTTGAGAAACTGCATTTATTTATCTGTTTATTTTTTTAGAGCTGCCATTGTGGAGTGGGATGCTATTACAGAATATTGCATTTCTGTTTCATGGGTTGATAATTATTTTTGGTATATTAATTGATTTTAGGTGCGAGCAAATCACATGGAAGTCTGTCTCCACAAGGACAGTCCACTGCGTCTGGGAGAGACTATTGAATGCCATAATTGTGGTTGCAGGAATGTTTTTCTTCTTGGATTTACTTATTGTAGAACAGGAAGTGGCTCCTTTCTCTGCAGAGAACTTTGTTCGAATGACAATTCAACAAGGGGCATGAATTGGGATCTTAGTCAATGGCGTCCACTCATTGAGGATGGTTGTTTCCTACCATGGCTTGTTAAGGTTTGGTACCTTCACGAACATTTTGTAGCTGTTCTGCATGTCCATATCACTTACTCTGGTTTCTTTTATAGGTACCTTCAGAACAGGAACAACTTAGAGCATGGCAAATAAGTGATCATCAAATTAACAAACTTGAAGAGTTATGGAAGAATGATGAACCACAACCTGTTTTATTGAAGTATGGAGATATATCCCAGGTTAGTTCCTGTCCTGAGGTTGATTTTTTTATGTGGTTTCTTTGGCTTAATCTGATTTAGGGCCTCTAATCAGTAGGGGTTTATTGCATATACTTTTCTTATGTGATTTTTTTTTGTTTTACAGTTCATAAAGTTCGAGGAGGACTTTAATAAGGTATGCATAGTTTCATTTTTTGCCATTATTTGTGCTGGTTAAATTGTTTAAAAAAAAATGAATTGAACTTCTTCCACTGAACACACATGTCATAAGTGATTATAATAAGGAATTTCTATTCGTTTGGAACTGCTTGCCATTTTTATTACACAATCTTAATATTTAGACCAATTTAACTTAAGTTAGTCTAGAATATATTATATATCTGTTTTTCTATGCACATAGCCATGCCCAATAATAAGGTATATGTAATTAATATACGCAGATCACGATTTTACTTTTATTTGTTTCTCATGATCATCCTCAAGTTCTGCTAGTTCCTAGTTTTAATTGTTTCTCCAATCTTTAACAAGTATGTTCACTTACAGTTTGAATGCTGAGATGTCGGCCTTAATAAAAAATGCGTTGCCTACTTTGTCTTTCCTAAGGTTGTCTCAGTTTTATTTTATATTTTAATTGATATCATTTGTTTGGATTGTCATTTACTTTATTTTTCTCTGTAATCAATCCTTAAACTGAATCTTTGATAACATTATGACAAGAAGATAATGAACTCAGACTTGTTCCCGGATGGCAATCTGTTGGACATGTGGTATGCTTGTAAATTGTATACGTGGATTAAGAAGTAGATGGTATAACATGAATTCAACTTCTTATTGTCAGTGCCCAAATTTACTAGCTCAAATGAAACCATTTCTATCTCTATTAATCACTCATTCAAAATTGTTTGAGATTTTATGTTTTCTGTTTAGATTTAAGCTTACCTCCTACAGTGTTGGGGGGTATTACATCTTCTTGTTGTTTTATGTAGATTAATCAATTAAAATGATAAACCTTTTTTATTGATGCAAAATTAGTATTTGTTAATTGCATATTATATAAGATGTGTGTATATTTGGTGTATATTCATGTTCCACTTTTTATGTAATTTATACATATCCCATAGTTATTCATGTAAAAAATTAGTCATGGATGTTAATAATTCATATATTTTGATAATCAGTATAATGTTTTGTTTCAGATTTTCAATTCAAAAATCAAAGTCACCAACAAAGCGTTCAAAACTCGGTTCATTGTACGTTCTACTTCCTTTATGTTTAATGCAAGTTATACTTTCATCCATATGCTACAATTATTTAGAGCGATTGAACCCAAAAAAATATCAATTTCAATTTGCTTTTGTGATGTTTCTTATTCAAATATAGGATTGCAGTGGTAATCTTATTCAAGTCATGTTATGAAAACTTTGATTTTTTTGCAATATTGTAATATTATATTATAAAACTACCTAAAATGGAAATATTGCCCAGCTTTTCTTATAGGTTTCTCTAGCTTTTGTTCAATCGTGGTAATTTTCCACATGGTGAATATGTAAACTTTATGTGAGCGTGCCCTAAAAAAATTCAAGAGAATATGATCATAGTTCATATTTTTGGCTAAATTAAATCGTGCTGTATGCAAGTTAGTTGTCCTAGTTTATCTACTTGAGTTTTTTAGAATTCTCATGATGAGTTTGACTTGTATAGATAATTCTAATTTGACAAAATTATATAAAATTCTATCCTTTGAATATCAATAAACTATATTTTTTTTATTCTCTTTTAGATTGCATTCAACTATATTGATCATGTCTTTCAACAGTTTGGACTAGAAGACAGTGATGAATGCGATGACTATGGAGATAACAAGGAACTAGAAAACAGTGATGAATCCGATGACTCTGGAGATTACAAGGAACTAGAAGACAGTGATGAATCCGATGACTATGGAGATAACATGGATGGCGATGAGCCAGGAGCATCTGACAATTATGACGGTAGTTATGATGAGTCAAGGGAGATAATGAGGAAGATTGTCACTATGGAGATTGAGACAGGTTACGAGGACAGTTATGATTCTGCATGATGGAGGCAACACCAATCAAACATTTATCCCACTTTCATCTATATGTAAATGAAATTATATCACATTTTACTTTTGCTGGAGTCTTCTTGCATGATGGGGAGTTTGAGAAAGACTATATCTTGTTATGTTTTTAAGAAATTGTTTGTGGTTATTGAATTTCAACTCATTGATAGTTAAATTCAGGTTCTTTGTAGTCAATTAACTTTTAAAATTTTAACTCTGCATGACTAGTAAACTTGTGCCATCGTGATTATATGTTTTGTTTTTCTATTTGTTTTAGAGTAATGAATGTTGTATGACAAACTATAACAATTAGGTCTCAATTTGTTGTAAATTAATACATTCTTTAAAATACTCCGAGTAACCTTGTATGTCAAAATCTTTTTTGGTTCTTTTTCTCAGATGCTTTGCAACGGTAACTTGTTATGAGCTTGTTTTCTATTTGCCTCTCCAACAAAAAGCTGAGGCTATGATTGTTAAACAAAAATGAAAAAACAGTGTTTACTCCCGCAATCAATAATTAGGTAATATGACTTGATTACCCACAAAATCACTAATTGATTATTGAACCAAAAAAAAAAAACAACAGAGCCGAGGCTATGATTATTAAACAAAAATGAAAAAAAAAAAACATAGTGCTTACTCCTACAATCAATAATTAGGCAATTTGATTCCGGATAAGATAATTATTATCTCGTGGACTATCGAGAAAGGAAGATTGACAAGAAAATGAGAACATCCTCCTAAAACGAAGAGAAATACTTTGTTCTTTGAATTTTACCATAATAATTTTTTTACTATGATTACAACAGGAAGTGGCGCCTTTCTCTGCAGAGAACGTTGTTCAAATGTCAATGTAACAAGGGCATGAATTGGGATCTTAGTCAATGGCGTCCACTCATTGAGGATGGATGTTTCCTACCATGGCTTGTTAAGGTTTGGTTCTTTCACTAACATTTTGTAGCTGTTCTGCATGTCCATATCACTGACTCTGGTTTCTCTTACAGGTACCTTCAGAACAGGAACAACTTAGAGCATGGCAAATAAGTGATCAGCAAATTAACAAACTCGAAGAGTTATGGAAGAAAGATGAACCAAAACATGTTTCATTGAAGTATGAAGATGTATACCAGGTTAGCTTCTGTCTTGAGGTTGATTCTTTTACGAGGTTCGTTGGCTTAATCTGTTTTTAGGGCCTCTATTGCATATACTTTTCGTATGTGATAATCTCTCTTTGTTCTTTTGTTTTACAGTTCATAAAGCTTGAAGATGACTCTGATCAGGTATGTGTAGTTTCATTCTTGCCATTGTTTGTGGTGTTTAAATTGTTTGATTAGATCAAATGAATTGAACTTCTTCCGTCGAACACAGATGTGATAAGTGATTATAATAAGGAATTTCTACTCGTAATGACCTGCTTGCCATTTTTATTGCACAATCTTAATATTCAGGCCAATTTAACTTAGGTTAGAAGAACTTCTAGAATATATTCTATATCTATTTTTCTATGAACATAACTGATCCCGTCCGGAAGCTGAGTCGGATGAAAGCGGGTCTTGTTGTGCGGAAAGTTGACGGAGAGTCCTCGAAGCACTAGATGTGCTGGATGCCCCCTTGGAAAGGTTCCCACAGGTGGTGATTAGGACTAGGACACTGTCGCTCTGCACACACTCAGACGAGTCCATCAGTTGTTAGAGACCAGAAACCAGGGAAAAAGTCCCCGGGTCAGGTCCTCCGACACTCAAGTCAGGTATTTTTTTCTCCAGAAAAATGCAAAGAAAGGACGAAAAGTAAATCCTTAGTGAAAAATGACGAGTGAGCCTACCTACGTAAGAGACAAAGCATCCCTTTTTATAATGCAACTGAGGCTTCTGGAACCTGGCGAATGTCAGGGAATGTCGAATGTCAGGCTTTGTCTGGCGGTGGTCGACACGTGACTTTCTCTTATAGGCTGGCGGAGGAACCAAGAGGAGTATGAGCTTCCCACCGTTAGAATATTCCCTAACATGTGATGATTGTTCTCTGACAGGTGGTTACGATTCCTTGTAGGCCTATTTGTCATGTAGTGTCTGGCCTCCTGACCCACCTTCGTCTGCGTCATCCGAAGTATGTACATCCCGACCTGCACGAGGGATCTGATTCCCGACCCGCATCTGCTTATTGCTATCCAAGGCATGTATGTTCCGACCTGCACGCTGGGTCTGATTCCTGACCCGCATCTGCTTATTGCTATCCAAGGCATGAATGTTCCGGCCTGCATGCTGGGTCTGATTCCCGACCCGCATCTGCTTATTGCTATCCAAGGCATGTATGTTCCGGCCTGCACGCTGGGTCTGATTCCCGACCCGCATCTTCTTATTGCTATCCAAGGCATGTATGTTCCGACCTACATGCTAGGTCTGATTCCCGACCCGCATCTGCTTATTGCTATCCAAGGCATGTATATTCCGACCTGCACGCTGGGTCTGATTCCCGACCCGCATCTGCTTATTGCTATCCAAGGCATGTATGTTCCGACCTGCACGTTGGGTCTGATTCCCGACCCGCATCTGTTTATTGCTATCCAAGGCATGTATGTCCTGACCTGCACGCTGGGTCTGTAAGCAGACCTGCTGGTAGTTTCCATCTTAGCTATACTTGGCCCACGAGCCCATTTACTACTTACTATCAGGACTGGGTCTTATAATTCTCTCTTTTGACTTTGGCCACGTAGGCTGGACTTTTGACCTCCCTGCTATTCATATCAGCCCGACTGTTGACCAGACACGTTGGCTTGACTTCTGACTTTCTTAACCTCCTCGTCAGCTGGACTGTTGACCGGCCACGTTGGCCTGACTTCTGAACCACATCATCTTATCGACCCCACAAAATACGCACCGTATCACAAGCCTCCCCCTCAAGTCTAGTCGAAGGAGGCTCTAGTCTGACTGACTAGACCCCTGGGTTCTGAACACCTGATCTGGCTCTTAACTCCTTTGTCGACCCATCCTCCTGATTTCTATAGGCTATCCAGCCGTCCTGGTACGTAGCCGAGCTCACCTTCTATTTCTGTTGACTCCTCGACTTCTGAGTCCGGTTAGTCTTTCAACGCCACACTGGTTTCCAAGCGACTCCTCAGGTTCCAAGGGGGTCCTTTCACCTTCCTCTTCCTTATAAAAGGCTTAGTCACTTTACTCCTTTTTCGGCATTTTCTCTTCGTGCCTGCTCCTTACCTTGTTTATGGAATCCCCCGAGTGGTCTGCTCTACGTCATCGGTTGGCCATTGCCGAAAAAGCCTTACATGACATGACTTTGAGTCGGGATCTACAGATCTCCCTCCATAGGGAACTAGAAGAACTATGGCAAGCGGCTAAATTCAGGACTCGAGCGGAAGTGGCTCTGAAGATGAAAGCGCAGGCTGACTTTCACGCTCAACTCCACCATATCCTCTACTTGAAACTGAAGCATGAGGATGAGGTGTCTTCCTTGAAGGAAGAGAATCGAATACAGGGCGCCACCATTGACCAACTACGGGCCACCCTTGACCATGTTCAGAGAGAGCTGACTCAAGCGAGAACTCATCTAGAAGGAGCACATTGAATGTCTAAGTCCAACAGTAATTGAGGTTGTTGTTGTATGCTCTTTTTTCGAATGAGATAAAATATGCTTTCTGTTCTGTGGCTGCGTTTCTTTATTCTCGTGTACGTCTTTATCATTAAAACACCTGCAGACTCTTAATCATTCCTAGTAAAAAATAACAAAACAGCTTGCGTACCTTATTTTCTCCTTACCCTGCACCCATATAGTAGCAAGCAGTGATGCATAAGAATAAGTCGCGTTGTATCTTGCCTCGCATACATGTGGAAGATGTCGATCAAGACCCTTATTGAGTTGACCGGTAAAGTCATTGGGCGTGAGAGCTTTGCTCACTTATAACTCGTACTGAGGCGAGAGTCTGGGACAACCGACCGAGCAGCTCGGTCGTTGGGCATGAGAGCAGAGCTCACTTATAACTTGCACTGGGGCGAGAGTCTGGGACAGCCGACCGAGCAGCTCGGTCGTTGGGCGTGAGAGCAGAGTGGTAAGCGAATCTGTCACATCCGCTAATCAAATTGTACAAATGTATTTCCACTAAACCCCTTAATTTTGCAATAATGTTGTAGTAACGAGCCCAGGATCGATCTCTCGAGGAACCAACGGTAGGATGTAATTTAGGATTGTCTTTTATTCCTATTTTTGGGGTTTTAATATGTAAGTGGGGGTTTAATGCTTTGAATCTAAATCTAACAAATGAAAGCACAACAAATAAAGAGATTACTCTAATGCATAAATAAAATCTACTTGTGTGCCAATAATCAAACTCAAACGCATTGTCACTCTACGTTGTGATTAAATTATTAACACACACTTAAACTAAGATTGAAATAGCAAAAATCAAATTAAATCTGATCTAAAGCAAAATGTAAACCCTAACTTAAAACTCAAACACTAAACAATTAACCAAGCATCAAATAAAACTTAAACTAAGCTTTAACAAGGTAATGAAATACTAAATTACTTGCTAAAATCATAACAAACATCAAATGAATCTGTTCTAAGCTGTAAAAATAATAACAAAACGAAATAAACCCTAACCAATCCAACTCACAACCAATCTCACCAAACTTCACATTCTTGCCGTCACACAAGAGTGCCAAAGTCGAGACCACCCAACTCTAGACCTCGGCGGAGAATATCAGTGGCGTATCAGCTCCAAGTATGCTCAGAAACGTCGACGGACCACCCCCAACGAGCTAGAACAACCCGGAACCCCATGAATGGCTGGAAATCTAGATTTCTGCTACCCAGAGCTCTCTGGATCTGGGATGATGTTGCGGACTGCGGATGGGCATCGGATGAAGCTCAATAACGCCGGCGGACCACCTCCAAGCGCCACTGATGGGAATCGGAGTCGCAGATTGGAAGACCCCCTCCAAATTTGGCGAAAATAGAGGAACACCGGGAGTAGATTTCCGCCGGAGAGAACACCCAACGACGGTTCTAGATGATCGGGATGATACTGCCAAGAAGCTCTCCACCGAGGTTGAATCTTGAGAGGTTGATTTGAGAAGGAATCGGGGCCGAAATCTCAGAGATGTCGCGGGACGCGAAGCTGTGCAGAGGAAGAGATCGACGAAGGCACTGTATCACTGTAGCTTCTCTTTTGAATCAGATCTGGATCTGATCGGACGGCTGGGAGCGATTTGGAGCTTGATCAACGGTGAAAGTTTGCCCAAAATCTGATCTGAAGGTACTGATCTTGCTCTAGGGTCTGGATCTACTCTCCCTTAAGTCGGATCGACCAGATCATCACTGGATGGCCCAGATCTGCCCTATCTTCAATGAACGGTCCAGATTAATTCGGGCTGGATCAATGGCTAGATGAACTCAGATCTGGATCAAAACTTCTGGATCTTCATCTATGGCTGAGATCTCTTCCTCATTAGGTTGGATGGGCCAGATCTTCACTAGATGGTTTAGATCTGTCCTATTCTTGATGAACGGTCCATAATGCTTCAAAGCTTGATCTTCTCGTTTGAACTCCGATTCGAGCCCAATTTCGGTCTAAATAGATCCAGATCCATGATCATTTGATGCCTACAAAATAAGAATCAAATATTAGCATCAAATAACACAAAAATAAGATCATTTGCAATTAAGTCCAAAATCGGTATAATGCATAAAATATGATGTAACCATGATTTAAACCTATGAAATTAACATCAAACCATGCATATATGAATCAAAATAATACAGTAAAATCATGGTTATCACAGAGCTCACTTATAACTCACACTGGGGCGAGAGTCTGGGACAGCCGACCAAGCAGCTCGGTCGTTGGGCGTGAGAGCAGAGCTCACTTATAACTCGCACTGGGGCGAGAGTCTGGGACAACTGACCGAGCAGCTCATCTCCACCAATATATATACATATTGCAAAAATGAGGAATAAACTTTTGGTCCAGCTGAATGTTGTCAACCAGGGGCTCGATCTCGTGATCGGGATATATACTGTTGACCTGGGGGGTCGACCTCCCGCTCAATATATACGTCGCCGGCTTGGGAGTCGAACCACTGGCCGGGAATTACTCGAAGAGCTTCGACTTCGTCTGTCATTAAGAAATATATTATTAGTGGTGCTGTGAAGATAACCATATTAATGCCTTACTCAGCCTTGGCCTTGTTGTATTTGAATTTCTTTCCTGCTATTTTTCTTCCACGGTTCCCCAGAAAAGCGTGTGGTAAGCATTTCCGTACACTTGCTTCATATCATGATTTCCTTATTACGTCCATCATTAATACGGCTCCTAGGAGGTCGACACCTGTCCTCTGCCTTTATTACTTATGCAGAATGACACCGCCCACGCCACTCCTTTTTGTACACGCTTCCCCATAAAGGTATGTTCTTCGACGATCGAACGGTTTTAACCGCTTCACCCAAAAAGATACTCTTCTTTTCGATATTCCCTAGGAGAACTCCCTTTATAAACCCTAAAGGTCGTCCGCAGTCATTGTCTTGCGCGTTTTGACTGCTTGCTTCCTGTTGCTTCGACTTCTCCGACGTCCGCACCTTTCCTCTTCTAAGCTCCTCCGTCTAGCGCTCTTCTCCTCTTCGACTAATCTCTTCCTCAACCCTCTTTACCTTGATAATGGCTGAAGGTAAGACCACTCTTTTGTATTCCTGCTTCATTTCAGATATAGATGATCATGACCTATCCGTGATTCGCTCGAACCTGCACCTTAGTGACGCTTATGAACTCCGAGTTCCTGCACCGCAAGAGCATCCTGCTAACCCCCCGGAAGGTTTCATGACCATCTTTAGAGACCAGATTTTAGGAGGTCTTCGTTTTTCCATCCATCCATTCATTTCTTCCCTTAGTGAATACTTTGGCATTTGCATCTCTCAGTTGGCTCCTAACTTCTTTAGGGCAGTTTGCGGCACCGTGATTCTTTGTCGCCTATATCAACTTCCCTTGACTGTTCATCTCTTTCACCACTTCTATTCCTTCAAACGCTCGGAGCCCGGAGTGTTTATGGTACAAGCTAGGCCTGGCTACAAGTTCTTTTCGGACATGCCTTCTTCGAACAAAGGGTGGAAATCTCGTTTTTTCTTTGTCAGATTGCCCCAGCCGCTGGTCGGGCCCATACAATGGCGCCCCGACCTCCCGGATGACCTCCCTATACATCAACACCAGCCTTCTTGTGCCCATGCTTCCGAAGCACTTCAAGGCGTGCTTGTTAACTTTTCTGTATTGTTGTTGGAAGGCTTTCTATATTTGTTTGGGCTCAGCCCTGTTTAGAAGGACATCGGGGCTCTGTTTGGTCAGACCTCGTTTTCCTTTCATCTATTATTCGCTAACTGAGGTATCTTTCTTCCTTATCGCAGAGGCTGCCATGTACCGAGCATACTCCTCTAATGTTAAGCGTCGGTCTGCCTCTTATTTGAAAAATCTAGGTGAGGAGCTTAAACAAGGTGTAGCAGCTTTCTCCCGATCTGGTCCTTCTGCTTTGCAATCCGCTCCTTCTGCTGTTCCACCCATTCCGCCGACGACGACCCAGGAAGGAACTTCCTCAGCGCTTCCCATGGATGTGACTCCAAAGGAAGGCCTGGTTGCTGTAGAACAGACTGATCTATCCATGGCAGGGCAGATTGAGGAAGCCCACGAAAAATAGGCCGGGGAGGCCGCTGAAGAGCAGGTTGAGGAGAGGTCAATGTCATTCCCCCGACCGGCTGAACGCCTGAAAGGTCCAATTAAAACTCTCTTCTGGTTCTAGGACAACTTGTATTCTTACTTCACATCAATTTAGTCCTAGTGTTTGTCTCCCTGCTATACTGTGTGGATCCATGACATGGAGTATACCTTTTATCACAATTTTCATTAAATCAAATACACTTTTAATCAAAACAGAGCATTCAATCTACATAAAAATGCAAAAGAGATAGAAGTTTGAAGAGTTTGTAGTTGTGTGAAACAGACAATAAAAATGATAAGTACTTGTATTCTTGGAGGGTGCCCCTTTTTTTCCTGCAAATATTCAAGTTCATCCCAATCTAATAGCAAAAGCTAGATAAATCTATCCAATCCAAAAAATCAAAGTTTAAGGCTTATAAGAGACATTCTCTAAAGCATTTGAAGATCCACCGTACTCAACTCATTTAGCAAGTGTTGTAATTCATATGCTACATGATATATTGCACATGTATAGGTAGCTAACAACAATAAAGTCTATATCTTGTGCAAAAACTATATAATTCTGACAACAATAAACTCTATATTATGAATGCATTAAGGTTTGACCCAGTAGTGTCCTTACTATCTTCTCCAATTCTATTAATTTTCCTCTATTTTTTAAATAAAATTTGACTTATAAGAAATGGATTAGTCTTTCAAACAATGGTGTGCCTTAAACTGAAATGATATTTGAGTTCCCAATGAGGGCATCTACTTAATTGAGGTTGAGGTTATAGTATTAATGCAATTATATTAAAAAAATAACTATCCATGAATAATTATTTAAGTTAGAATTTTCTAATTGAAAACACCAATATCAATTTTAAGTAGGATGAAAAAACAAGAAGAGGATTGCATTAGGCTAAATCAACGTACATAGCACAACACAGTGTCAAAAGATAAAGAATCATGATAATACATTCAGACAAAAACACTATCCATGCCACCCTACCACCATTCATCACTCAACAATTGCTTAGAATGAAATAGAAAGTAATTTATAGTCTAGGTCCAAACACAAAGAAAAAGGTATGCAAGTTGATGGAGCAGCAAATTCCTTATCCAACTTGGTAGGAATCAAAAGAAAATAGGACCTCTGTTATACAATTATTAGCCTTGAACTTCTCTAGCTTGATTTTAAAGATGTGAAAGATGGGATAGAATACATCCTACTTAAACCCAATACCACTAACACGAGACACTTAAGGATAGAATACATCCTCGGTTAAGTTAGATAACACATGGGAAAGTATCAACACAAATATAGGATGATCGAGGTGAAGACGATTCACTCTAATTGCCCAGGGAATCCTATTAAATACAAAATTCAAATACTTGAGGCATTAGCTTTCACGACAGTTGAAAGTTTCACAAGAATAAACAACATCACACATGGTCTTACAATAAACTCTATAGTTTGGGGATACTATAACTTGTATAGAATTATAACATGAAAATGAAAAGGAAAAGAAAGCATGTTGTCCTCAGGTGACAAGGGAGAGCTTAGCTAACATCATGTAAGATCAAGGAATGTATATCGGTATCTTGCTTGCTGCAGAGGTTGCTGCTGTGAAGAGGGAGGCATGTAGTGGAGACGGTGGATACTGTGTTACAGGGGAAAGGAAGGAAAGGAGGTGCGACGGAGGAAAGGCCACCTACGATGCCGAGGCCATGTGGAGAGGAAGAGAGCTGGCTATGGAGAGATGTGGAGGCGATTCAATGCAGAGGCGAGACAGAGAGGAAAAGGGTCAGCTGCGGAGAGATGCGGAAGCAATGCAGAGAGGAAAAGGGGTAGCTGCGGAGAGAAAACTTCGTGATGAGTGGCGGCGTGTGGAAATGGAAAAGCTTAGTGATGAGCGGCTACTTGCAGAAATGAGGAGGAGAGGGTTTAGGGCAAGTAATTATGTTTACGAGTTTAACTAGTTATATAATTTTAATTAATAAACTACTACGGACATTTATCAAATATGTCAGGATAAAAGGTCTAATTTGATATTTATTTTTTTTAAAAAAAATATTTTTGATGAGTGTCCTTGTAAGGTGTTTATCACGACACTATAAAATAAGTGTCGTCAAGAAAATGTCACAATAGACTAATTTTCTTGTAGTGATTGTTGTTGTACAATAGGTTTACAATGATCCCAATAAATAATATTAAACCTCAGACCTGATAAAATCGTAACAGAATTTGTTATGAAAAATCACAATAAAATTATGTTAAGATCTTAACAGAATTTTATTACGAAAAATCTTAACAGATTTTTCTTCCATAACGTCCCTCATATTAACCTTCATCCAAATATGAGCCACCCGTCAACAATCTTCACCTTGGTGAATATTCACCCCTTCAAATAATACGAGTATCTGGACAAAACTCCACCTAGATCTCTAGGTCTGGGCTTCCTTCCTCTAGCATCTAGAAATCTGAATCAAGTTTAAGCAATGCTTAAACTTCTATGTGGTCACTGACTTTGTCAGTATATATGTAACATTGTCTGCAGTGTGAACCTTCTCAAGTTGAATTCCCCCGAAAGTAATCAACTCTCTGATCTTGTGAAATCTCACATCAATGTGCTTGGTTCTTTCATAATACACCTGATTCTTTGCCAAATAGATAGCACTTTGACTATTGCATAACAACTTGACTCCACCTTGCTGAATACCCAGTTCTCTGACCAACCTTGTAAGCCATAAAGCTTCCTTCACTACTTCAGCTGTTGCCATATACTCGAACTCCGTAGTAGACAATGCAACAATAGATTGTATCATAGATTTCCGACAAATAGGTCCTCCTACCACAGTGAACACATGTCATGTAGTAGACCTTCTGTTATTTAAATCTCTTGCATAGTCTACATCTACGTACCCATCAATTAAAGGATCTTTCGGTTGTCTACTGAATATGATGTCATAGTCAATTGTATTTCTCAAGTAGCTGAAAATCTATTTCACTGCATCTCAATGTGGTCAACCAGGATTTGAGAGAAACTTGCTTACCATACTAACTGCTTGCGCCAAATATGGTCTTATGCAAACCATGGCATACATCAGACGACCAACTGCACTGATATAAGGAACCTTTGACATCTCTTGGATCTCATCATCCTTCTTTAGATACTGTGTACTAGATAACTTGAAGTGATGCGCTAGGGGTGTGCTTACCGACTTTGCATTCTTCATGTTGAATCTATCCAACATCTTCTCCACATAGCTACGTTGAGACAATCACAATCTTCCTGCAGCTCTATCCCTGTGAATCTCTATCCCAAGAATCTTCTTGGCCTCTCACAAATCTCTTATGTCAAATTCCTTACTCAGTAGTCTCTTCAATTTGTCTACCTATCTCATCTTCTTCGCAACAATGAGCATGTCATCTACGTATAGTTGTAAGAAAATCAGTGATTCATCTTCAAAGCTCTTCACATATATATAGCAGTCATACTCACATCTTTTATATCCGTTTTGAATCATGTATGAATCAAAATGTTTGTCCCATTACCTAGGAGATTGTTTCAATCCATAGAATGATTTTTTCAACTTGCAAACCAACCGCTCTTGTCCGGGCTGACTAAATCCCTCGGGTTGTGACATAAAAATCTGCTCCTCCAACTTTCCATGAAGAAATGTCGTCTTCACATCCGTTTGTTCCAGCTGCAAATCGTGATGTGCCACCAAAGCTAACATCACTCTAATTGACGTATGGAGAAAATTTCTTCATAGTCATTCCCCTTTCTCTGTGAACATCCCTTTGCTACCAACCGAGCCTTAAACTTCACTTCTTCTCCCTCTGACATTGCTTCTTTCTTCTTGAATATCCACTTGCACCCTATAGTTTTCTCTCATTTAGTAAGTTCTACTAGATCCCACGTTTGGTTCTTATGCAATGACTCCATCTCCTCTGCCATAGCACCCATCCACCTGTCCTTCTCAGAGTTGTGTAGTGCCTCCTGAAAAGATGTAGAGTCTCCGCTACTTGTAATAAGCGCAGCGCATAAGATACCAAGTTTTTGAATCTGTATCTAATGGGTGGTTTTAGGACTCGTCTTATTTTACCACTAGCTATAGTGCGATGCTCCATGTGCTCAAAGCTAGAATCATCAAAATTATGAGTCTCTAGCTCCACCTGCACAATATCTTTCTCTATGTTGCTCTGTGGTGTTCGCTTTCCCTTTTCCTGAGTACGTTGTAACATAGCTTTCTCGTCAAATACCACATCTCTGCTGATCACCACCTTGTTTGCCTTAAGATCTCAAATCTTGAAGTTTTTAACTCATGTCTGATATCCCAGAAAAATGCACTGCTTTGACTTTGCATCCAGCTTTGATCTTTCCTCATTAGATATATGCATATAGGTTGGACATCCAAAAACTCGAAGATGAGAGTAATCTACTTGATTCCTTGTCCATACTTCCTCTGATACTTTGCCTTCTAGTGCTGCCCTTGGTGATTTATTAATGAGATAACATGTCATGTTAACCGCTTCCGCCTATAAATTCCTTGCAAGCCCTACATTCAGCTTGAGACATCTCGCCTTCTCAATGATTGTCCTGTTCAACATTTTCGCTACCCCATTCTGCTAAGGTGTCCTGCGAACCGAGAAATGTCTCATTATCCCATACTGCTTATAAAATTCCTGAAACTTTGAATCTGTGTACTCAATCTCATTCTCTGACCTAAGGCATTTGATCTTCCTTCCGGTCTAGTTCTCCACTTCAGTTTTTCACAATTTAAACTTTGCAAAAGTTTTCGACTTGTGATGCATAAAGTATACCAGACCTTTCATGAGAAATCATCAGTAAACTCACAAAATACAAGTGCCCTCCACATGATGCTACATTGGTTGGTCCCTAGAGATCCGTATGTACGTAGTGTAGAATCCCCTCTATCTTGTTTGTTGTCGTCTTAAATTACACTTTGCTTTGTTTCCCGAGAATATAGAATTTGCAAAATTAAAGCTTGCACGTCTTGACACCCTTCAACAAATCTCTCTTGTGAAGTTCTAGCATCTCACGTTCACCCATATGCCCTAGCCGCATATGTCACAAGACAGTACTGTCTGATTCAGACTCCACCGAGGCGGCTCCACCTACAACTGTAGTCCCTATCAACTTGTAGATATTTCCTGCTACCTTTTGTCCTTTTATTACTGTCAGAGCTCCCTTGCTGACCTTCATCAACCTGCTCACTGATTTGTAATTACAACCAATACTATCCAGTGTACCTAGTGATACCAAGTTCTTCTTTAGCTCTAGTATATATTTGGCATCACATAAAGTTCTGATCATATCATCATATATCTTGATTCTGACGTTCCTTATGCCGATAACTTTGCAGGACGCATCGTTTCCCATCAACACTGAACTAGAATCCACTATCCTATATGTGTCAAACCAATCCTTGTTTGGAGTCATGTGATATGAACATGTAGAGTCTAAAGTCCATGCATCCGTCAACTGCTCCGAACTTGACATAACTGATAGCATATCTCCATCACTGCTCTCTGAGTTTTTCTCTTCAACTATGTTTGCAGACTTTACCAAACTACCTTTGTTCTCTGTAGCATGTTTCTTTATCTCTAGACAATCTCACTTGATATGACCTTTACTCCACATTTGTAGCACGTGATCACCTTCTTCATTCTCGGCTTAGAACGAGTCTTGTTGTTGTTGTCATATCCATGTCAAGATTTGCTCCTACCACGCTCTTGGTTGCTATTTACCACAAGTCTTTCTCCTTGAGAAATTTCATCGCTTGTTTTCTTCATTTGGTGAAAACCTAGCAACGCACCTGTGATCTTCTCCAATTTGAGAGTTTCCTTACCCCCACATCAAAGTAGTAACCAAATTCTCATACGTAGGAGATGAAGGTAGAGAATTCAACAATATCAGCGCCTTGTCTTCGTCTTTGATCTTCACATCAACCCGCTTCAAATCACTTACAATCTGGTTGAATACGTTGATGTGCTAGCTCAGATCGGTTCCTTCTGTCATCTTCAGCCTGAATATTTCTGTTTGAGATACAGTTTGTTAGTCAATGACTTTGACATGTACCGGCTTCCAGCTTTTGCCAAACTGCCACCGGTGACTCCTCGTCCATGACATGGTACATCATGTCATCCGTAAGACAAAGCCTGATTGTTGTTATTGTCCTCCCCTGAAGTTCTTCCCAATCTGATCTCTCCATACTTTCCGATTTTCTTTCTCCAGCGCTTTTACCATGCCTTGTTGCAACAATAAGTCTTTCACCCTTCTATGTCATAATCCAAAGTTGTCGGTTCCATTAAACTTCACCATATCAAACTTCGCAGAAGTCGTCCCCGACATGTTGAAGAAATCTACCAAAAACCTGTAGCTCTGATACCAATTATTGCGCAAAGAAGGGGGTAACAACACCTCTCAACCTCTAACGTAGAAGAAGAGAAAGAGAGAAAAGAGATCTCGCAGAGCAACAAGACAAAGACACACAAAAGGAGAGCAAACACGAGGAAGGAGAAGAAGAAGAGAAAGAAGAAGAGTTACTGTGGTTTGACGACGTGCCTAATCCATAAAAAGACTGAGAAACTTTATTAGAATTCTCTCTACACATAAGAATCACATTACATGATTCTTATAATTGTTGTTGTACAATAAGTTTACAATGATCCCTATAAATAATGCTAAACCCCAGACCCGGTAAAATTGTAATAGAATTTTGTTATGAAAAATCACAACAAAATTCTGTTATATAAAATCTTAATAGAATTTTATTACAAAATTTCTTAACAAATTTTTCTTCTATAACATCTCTCATATTAATTTTCATCCAAATATAACTCATCCATCAACAACCCATGCTTCGAGCTGCCACTGCCGAATTTGAATGAATATCAGAAAGGTTTAAAGGTTACCAATGTGGCTTGCTGCATGGGCTGCACATGACGAGTGATCATAAAGCTGGTGCACTTGTACTCCATGCCTCACAAGTCATCGACATTGGTGTTGATATACCATAAGCTTCTTTGATGGTGGTTATGAATGCTGAGAAGTTTGGAATCGTTCAGTTGCATCAGCTTAGGGGACTAGTCGGGAGAGGAGAAAGGAAATCTAAATGCATCCTCTTGTCTTTTTACTTCTGCTACTTTGGATGAATTGAAAGTTCTTGAAAGATCATCAGATGGATTTTATCAAAAACAAATGCTGACTTTCTACTTGGCCGACTTAGTAACCTGCTTGGTAAGAAGCAATCTGTAGCCAGGGCATATTCCAGAATTTCCAATTGCTAGGTTAAACATCGATGGAAATATTTTAAAGGAAGCTCACCTCGCTACTTTTGTAATAATCTTCCTTCTCTTTCCAAGTTTCATTAGCAAATTTATTCACTTCACTTTGTGGTAGTCTTCTCGTTTTGCGTGATTAGATTTTTTTAATATTTGATTATTTATGAACCCTATCATTATTTTTAATACATGTCTAAGCTAATTTTGATAAAAAAAAAAATAGAACCATGATTACATACATCTAATAACATAACACTAGAGTTGGACTAAAATGTGTGTTGTTTAACTGTCTCAATTGGACGAGGAGTCTAATCAGAAAAATTCTGTCTATTTACATTTACCTGAAAATCAATTTTCCTCACATTGTACAAACAAGATAATCGTCAATTTGCGTTACTAATCAGTCGCTAAAAGAATTTAGTGGCCTTGCTACCATTTCAATTATTTCCGGTTAACAATCAAATTTTTCATTCATTAGCGATCGAAATAAAATCAATCGTCAATTTTAACAATCAAAACTTTAAATACGGTTGTTAAATTTAGAGACCGAAATAAAATCAATCTCTAAATTTAGGGACTGAATTTAAATTGGCCTCTAATTTCATAACCAAATTTATATTCAGTTATTAAATTTAGAGACTACTTTAGAGATAGAAATAAAATCGGCCTCTAAATTTAGTAACATAAATTTAAATCTATCATTAATTTGGTTGTTAAATTAAAGTTACTATTTAATAATTAGTGATTGAATAATTATAGTGACTAAATTTATATAATTTAAAGTAGCAGAGCTATTGTTTAATAATTAGCATGACAATGTAACCTCAAGCATTAACATCAAACAGAAAAAACTAGTAAAATCTGTCTAACAACAATTTGAGAGGAAGAGTCGTCTCACAAACATGTTCATCTTCTAAAAGGCTAAGACATGTTTGATTATAAATCGCATGGCCCTCCTTCCAATGTTCCTCACGTACCAACATTTAATTCTTTCCCGTCCTCCTTTCTATCTTTTTTCTCAGTTGGTAGTTTTAGGTTTCCTGTGAAAGAGTTTCACCTTCATATTATTGTTTTTTTAATCCAGGTGCTTAGGTCTTCTAATCGATTAATCCTAAAGATGATCGATTCGATCTCATCAAAAATTTCTACCGACCACCAGAATAAATAAAGAAATACTTATGGTTGCCCATCCAGAGCAGCTAACATTTTTAGATTTGTCATCCTATAATACATCGCAACTGAAATTTAAATCTTAGAAACATGATTAATCGTTAGAGTATTTGACTGCACCATTACTCTAGAGGCTTAATCTATATCTTGATGCTCTTAGACATAATTGATTTAGAGATCTTATACCCCTGATTAATCCGCTAATTTTTTTGTTTATTTGTAAGTTGAGTTAAGTTACAATGGTTTGGTGTACTCATTGTAACAAGAATGACCCATATATCGGGATACAGATCAGACATTTGTGAGTTTGTTTGTTTATATTTCATTAAATTATTTTTATGCTGCTTCAAATGTTGTGGCCATATGTCAAAACATTTTACATCTACTAATAGGATAGCGGTAAAATTTTATTTTTTTTAAAAAATATTGATTATTTAAATTAATTTGGTTCGATTTCAATTTTAAAATTTCTAATTCAATTAACTAAATAAATTGGACATTAAATCTCTAAATTGGAAATGATCCGGTGGTAATAGCCCTGGGCCCCATAATGAGGGGTCAACGCCACGTGGAGGTCAAAGGGCCAGGTGGTCCGTCGAAAAAGGGTGAGCCGACCGGACTCATGAAAAAAGGACAGACCGATCGGTCTGCCAGTAAACATCTGAGACACCCTGACAGAGATCGGGGTCCCGACGCTCAATGGAACAGTAAATAATGACCGAGCGGAAAGGTGCGCCGCCCGGCCGGCGCAGGGAATAAGGGTCGTCCGGACGGCGCTCTTCGTCCAGCCGGCCGGACGGGCGTCCTGGCCGGCTAGGGGTAAATAGGGACAGGAACATCTGCTGACAGCCATCAAGTCCTAGAGCTAGGCCATACCCCTAGTCTGACGGCCAGGTGTTCTCTTGTCCCATCGAAGACATGCTTGGACTGTAGCAGTATGGTGTCAGGTAAGCTTTCTGACAGGTGCATACCGAGGTATGGGCTGCGGACACGTACGCGCCTCAGTGGACGTGCATTGGTTCTTTCACCGCTCTATATAAAGAGCCTCTTACTTCGCCGGAGGTACGCGTGAAACATCTCTGGAGCCACTCTGTTCCACTGTTTGCTTGCCTGACTTGAGCGTCGGAGGGTCGCCACCGGGAACCCCTTCCCGGCCCGACTTATGTGCAGGTTCGCCGGAGCTTCGGAGGCCTACGCCATCGACTAGGAGCGCGCCACGTGCCCAGCGTCCTTTGGTTCGGCGATTCGGACAGGATCAATTTGGCGCCGTCTGTGGGAACGCTCCTGCATCCGAACGGAAATAATGGACGAGGCTGGACGACAACACGCGGTGACGCTTTCGAATGAGGAACTCGACGCTCTAATTGAGGCAAGAGCAGCTAAGCTCGAGGAGCAACAGAAACAGAAGGCTCAAGCTGAGCGGATATCACAGCTGAGCAGACCTACCGGAGCAGCTTTCGAAATGGAGGCAAAATAAAGGTCCGACCGGAACTCAAGTGGGAGAAACGCCTGCCCCGATATCGGTTAGACGAGGAAGCCTTGATGATTTTCGGCAAGTATATCGTATTTTCCTCACTCCACGGGTATTCGGGAGTCAAGAAATTGGGTCAGATCCCCTGCCGGCTAGCCGGTCAGTTCTTTAATTATCTGTTGCTCATAAATTTATAGTCTCTTGAGTAAAAACTCCCGAGCCGTTCGGCCGGGGAGTATATTAGCCGAGCCAAAATGCTCGATGAAGAACCCCGTGCCGCTCGGCCGGGACATTAATCGAGCCAAACGCTCGATGTGAAGACCTCGCGCCGCTCGGCCGGGCGTATATTAATCGAGCCAAACGCTCGATGTGAAGACCCCGCGTCGCTCGGCCGGGCATATATTAACCGAGCCCGAACTCGATGGGAAGTCCCGTGCCGCTCGGCAGAGAGTATATTAACTGAGCCCAAGGCTCGATGGGAAGTCCTGTGCCGCTCAGCAGGGAGTGTATTAACCGAGCCCAAGGCTCGATAGGAAGACCCCGTGCCGCTCAGCCAGGAGTATATTAACTGAGCCCAAGGCTCGATGGGAAGTCCCGTGCCGCTCGGCCGAGACTGTATTAACCGAGCCCAAGGCTCGATAGGAAGACCCCGTGCCGCTCGGCCGGGAGTATATTAACCGAGCCCAAGGCTCAATGGGAAGTCCCGTGCCGCTCGGCCGGGAGTGTATTAACCGAGCCCAAGGCTCGATAGGAAGACCCCGTGCCGCTCGGCCGGGCGTATATTAACCGAGCCCGAGCTCGATGGGAAGTCCCGTGCCGCTCGGCCGGGAGTGTATTAACCGAGCCCAAGGCTCGATGGGAAGTCCCGTGCCGCTCGGCCGGGAGTGTATTAACCGAGCCCAAGGCTCGATAGGAAGACCCCGTGCCGCTCGGCCGGGCGTATATTAACCGAGCCCGAGCTCGATGGGAAGTCCCGTGCCGCTCGGTCGGGAGTGTATTAACCGAGCCCAAGGCTCGATGGGAAGTCCCGTGCCGCTCGGCCGGGAGTGTATTAACCGAGCCCAAGGCTCGATAGGAAGACCCCGTGCCGCTCGGCCGGGAGTATATTAACCGAGCCCAAGGCTCGATGGGAAGTCCCATGCCGCTCGGCCGGGAGTGTATTAACCGAGCCGCACGCTCGATATGGAAGGCCCCGGACCGTTCGGCCGGAGGTATATTGTACGAGCCGCACGCTCGATATGAAAGGCCCCGGACCGTTCGACCGGAGGTATATTGTACGAGCCACACGCTCGATATGGAAGGCCCCGGACCGTTCGGCCGGAGGTATATTGTATGAGCCGCACACTCGATATGGAAGGCCCCGGACCGTTCGGCCGGAGGTATATTGTACAAGCCGCACGCTCGATATCGAAGGCCCCGGATCGTTCGGACAGAGGTATATTATCCGAGCCAAAGGCTCGATGCCAAAGGCCTTGCGCAGTTCGGCCAGGTAAACATTGTCCAAATTAGGCTTAAAAGCCCGTCGAGCTCCGACGTTAAATATCGAGAGACGAGCCGGCGTCTATAAACGTCCGAGCGGAAGACCGTCGAGCTCCGACGTTAAATATCGAGAGACGAGCCGGCGTCTATAAACGTCCGAGCGGAAGACCGTCGAGCTCCGACGTTAAATATCGAGAGACGAGCCGGTGTCTATAAATGTCCGAGCGGAAGACCGTCGAGCTCCGACGTTAAATATCGAGAGACGAGCCGGCGTCTATAAACGCCCGAGCGGATAGCCATCCACATGATACAATCAACGATCGCCTGGTCGTTAAGATCAACATACGGCTGAGCGGTTCGCTTGTCAAAAATATACGGAAAACCCCTTGGGGTAAGGCACAGAACAAAAATTGGTCAGTAGAAGTTAGAGATATTAGCATGTAAACGCCGAGCGGCTTTGTTAGAACGCCGAGCAGCTCCTCAGTCGCATTATAAAAGGCATTAAAGACGATCAAATTGAGTCTGACAGAAGCATGGTACCGAGCGGAGTGGATATAAAGAACACTAGATATGACCAGGGAAAAATTTCTTGCCAAAACAAAAGTTGAAGGAACAGAAAAGATTATCTATTATGCACTGGGTGAACCGGAAAGGTTACTACAAAATAGGTTGGGCCGAACGGCCGGAATACAAAAAAGTTCATAAAAAGAAAAAAAACGCTTATCACGCGTCAAAGTCAAAAAGATTGTTAGGGATGGCGCCCATCACGGTCGCGAGGTCCTCGGGGGGGATGGCCAGCTCGGCGGGCAGATGGCCCTTGGTCTTCAGGGAATCCATCGCCGCCTTGATCGCTTCTTCGAAAGTGAGGGATATCTTGTCGGTAAACTTCTCTCCAAAATCTTCCGAGCGGAGATACGTCTTCCTCACTTCGGCAGAACGAGCCGACTCTCCCTCTTGATATTCTTTGAGCGCGGCGTGGGCAGCGTCGCTAGCGGCTTGGAGATCCTTCAAGTCTCCATCAAACCTTTGGAGATCGGCCGAGCGGCTCTCCTTCTCGGTGGCCAGCAGAGCATCCAGGTCCTTGATGCGTTGCTCCAGCCCCCTGATCTCCACCTTCATTCGGTCCATATCATCGATGGCCTGGCGCTTCCGGGTGGTCGCCGTCTTGATCTCCTTATCTCGTTACTTGATTATCGCTTCAAGCCGAACAACCTTGCTCGCCAGATCGGAAGCCTGTTTTCGTTCGGCTTCCAGTAATTTTTTGGCTTTCTCCAGAGCGGTCGTCGACCGTTGGCTGTCCCCCGCGGCCTTGAGTTTTTTCAACTCATCCTCTAGCTCGGCCAACCGATCGCTAATGGCGATCTGCTCCACCCAGTTCTGCTAGCAAGTGTGAACAGGTTAAAAACATAATTCAAATACGCAAACAAAGAAAAAGAGCATACCCCGGTGGCCTGTTGTAGATTGCTGTCACCGAGCTGCTCGGGAGTCAGCATGGCTATTCGACGCCGAGCATCCACCCAAGCTTGGGCAAGAGGGCCCGTCAAGGTGATCTGCTGCTCAGGGACCATTGGCCGATCAGCAGCAGCCATGTACGCCTCCGAAGGAAGGCGCAGAACGGTTTTAATTAAATTATGGCCGCTCGGCTCGCTCTGAGAAGCGTCAGCCTTACCGGACGGCCCACCGGTGGACGAGGAGGGAAGCTCGCCCAAGCGCCTGATACGGCGCAGAGTTCTTGTAGGGCTGGACGGCGGCACCTCAGAGCTTGCCCTCGGAGAGCCGCTCGATGTTGGGGCTCTCTAGGGAAACCGTCCCGGACAACACCGGAGCATCCACGCCCCGCTCGGGCTGTGGCTCATCCAGTGAAGTTGAGGCAGATGCGGATTCCGGTCGTCGGCGTTTCCGAGTGCGTAGTGGAACATCATCGGCCGAACGGCCCTCCACCTCGGCTTGGGTAGAAGGTTCTGTGCCGCCCGCTGCCTCCTCATGAGAGGTAGTAGCTGCTAAGGCTTCAGGGGCATCCTGAGTCCCCTCGCCTAATTCGCCGGTCGGATCGGCTTGATCAAGGCCCCACTCGGCGACCTCTTTGTTCTTCACCGCCTCAATCTGAGCGGCTTTCAATTTGAGCTTCTCGGTCGCCTTAGCACGCCACATAACTTCAGCTGCAGAAACAAAGATTAAATCAATTAGAACAAAAGAAAAAGGAGGGATGAGAATCACTTACTCATGCTGCAGGGCAGATCGGCTGCGGTGGAAGACAGGCCGAATATATACATTACTCCTAGGAGGAGTAGCTTATCAATGTGATAGCGTTGACCCACCAACCGCTCGGCCGCATGAAGGTAGGCCGCATCACCTCTAAATTTGCCGAGCTCCGGTTGCGTCGGCATCGCCGTCTGCCACTTGGTACGAAAAGTTGGCCGCTCGGGAAAACGCACATAGAAAAAGTGCTCCTTCCAATGTTTGTTGGAGCTCGGCATATTATCAAAGAGGACGAAGCCTATCCTAGACTGGAAAATAAAAGTGCCCCACTCGGCTTGCTTGGGATAAAAAAAGTAATGAAAAATCTTAGGGTCGAGGGGGATGTTGTTCAGTTTGAAAAGGACTATTACTCCGCTCAGCAGCCTAATGAAGTTGGGGACTACCTGGCCGAGCGGAATGCGAAAGTAATTGCAGATTTGTAAGAAGAACTTGTGAGGGGGGAAACGCAGCCCGACCAAAAATTGGTCTCGGAAGAAAAGAACGGTGCCGGACGGCGGTTCATGAGGCCGATCGGCCGGTGTGGCTAATACTATTTGGTGGTTGGAATGAATGTCGTAAGCCCGAGCGAGACGCAACGCGTCCTCCTCGTCAAAACGGCTCTCCATGGTCGTGTACCACATACCCGGAGTGCCGCCGGTCGACTGCGAGGTGCTAGTCATGGTCGAAAGACAAGAATACGGGACCAAAAGGGAAGGTTCAAGCAAAGAATGGAGGAAGACCGATTGAAGGAAGCGATTAACAGAAAGAAGAAAACGTTGGGAGCGGGAAAGAGGATCTTACGAGCAAGAGAGAGGATCGCCGGGGGCCTGGGGGTTGCCGAAGGGTTGAGGGGCAAGGTCGCCGGAGAAGAAAACGAGCAGAGGGGCGCCGGAGGAGGATGAAGCAACAATGCGGCGGAAGCGGAGTCGCGGGCTTTATATCGCCGCCCGGGAGCAATCTCCACCGTCCGATCCAGGTCGCCGATAACGAGGTCATCATCCATCCGTCCATTTCAAACGGCGGCTGTCCCATCGGAAGTGACGCCACCGCCATACGCTGACAAACGCACGATCGCCACGTGTTACTGGTCGCATTTAAGAGGCTCCCCTTACCGTGCGCAGCGCACGTGATGGGTAGTAGGGGATAGCATCGAACATGGATTCCAAGAGAACACAAGGCACGGACAAGGTACCGCCGAACGGATGAGTACCCCTATGCCTGGCCGAGCGGCCCAACACAGTGATCATTGCTCAGTCAGAGCGGCAGTCCAGTCAGTCGGACTTCGCCTCCTTCGACTAGACTCGAGGGGAAGGCAAGTGATCCGGTGGTAATAGCCCGGGGCCCCATAATGAGGGGTCAACGCCACGTGGAGGTCAAAGGGCGAGGTGGTCCGTCGAAGAAGGGTGAGCCGACCGGACTCATGAGAAAAGGGCAGACCGATCGGTTTGCCAGTAAACATCTGAGACACCCTGACAGAGATCGGGGTTTCGACGCTCAATAGAACAGTAAATAATGACCGAGCGGAAAGGTGCGCCGCCCGGCCGGCGCAGGGAATAAGGGCCGTCCGGACGGCGCTCTTCGTCCAGCCGGCCGGACGGGCGTCCTGGCCGGCTAGGGGTAAATAGGGACAGGAACATCTGCTGACAGCCGTCAAGTCCTAGAGCTAGGCCATACCCCTAGTCTGACGGCCAGGTGTTCTCTTGTCCCATCGAAGACATGCTTGGACTGTAGCAGTATGGTGTCAGGTAAGCTTTCTGACAGGTGCATACCGAGGTATGGGCTGCGAACACGTACGCGCCTCGGTGGACGTGCATTGGTTCTTTCACCGCTCTATATAAAGAGCCTCTTACTTCGCCGGAGGTACGCGTGAAACATCTCTGGAGCAACTCTGTTCCACTGTTTGCTTGCCTGACTTGAGCGTCGGAGGGTCGCCGCCGGGAATCCCTTCCCGGCCCGACTTCTATACAGGTTCGCCGGAGCTTCGGAGGCCTACGCCATCGACTAGGAGCGCGCCACGTGCCCAGCGTCCTTTGGTTCGGCGATTCGGACAGGATCAGGAAAAGCTTACGTCTCTAATTCTGAATTAACTAAATAGAAAATTAAAATTAAATAAAAATACATAATTATTGAAAAGTAAGATTAATTTAGTTTAAAATTGAATTAATTGATATTTCTTGGTTCGATTTGTTTAATTTTTATTAAAAAGTTTGACCGATTTGATTAGTTCGAAAAAAAATTTAATTGTTCAGTTTCAATTAAATCGGTTCAGTCGGTTCCATTTTGGATCGATTGTTAAGCCCTAGCAGTGGCCAGGTTTGCGATATGTTGAACCATGGAATCTTTAAACGACATAAATTTATAAACTTATTTTTTTGTATTCTCTTATTTTCTTTCTTTTCTAGAGATTGAAGATTCTATAAAGTTTTTTAAACATGAATTTTCTGCACCATATGATTTTGAATTTAGATATGTAACTTGATAGTTTATGTAAATTTGGGTGTTGTTTTTTTGATGGAATTCCATTATTATGCTTCCGTATTTTGCAACTTCAATGTTCATCAGTTAGTTAAAAATTTCTGCACAAATTTTTAAGTCACATCCTTTTATGATCTTTTTAGTTTCAGTTACTTTGCAAAGTGTGTGATTTAAGACTCGTCTGTTTATGTTTTATCTCTTAATCATCTAAGTCTTCTTTGCTTGATTTTGTCTGCTTTATGTTTAGTTGTTTATTATTATTATTATTATTATTATTATTATTATTATTTTAAATCAGATTGTACCGACAGGTCTAACCTATTAAACCTAGAATTAAAGTCCATTAAGCTCATGTTTAAACCTAAATTAGATATTTTTGACAGGCTTAACTAGAAAAATTGTGACCCCGAGGTAATGTTTCAACCCCTGTTCTAGGTTCTAAAAGATTGTTCTTTCCTTATTCAATAGTAAATAGCTTTCGTAGTTAATTAGATACTATAGCATAATACAGATTAATTTCCTTCAATAGGAAAACAAACCTGGGACGTTGGCTACAGAGTGATGTGTCATTCATACTTCCAAATTTATTAAATGACTGATGATAAATTTCCATTGGTTGAATTAATCATTTTCAAAATTAATCGATTCAAAGAATTAGGTACTTGGTAAATAAAAATAAAAGATTTTTTTTCAGATTAGACTTCTAGAATTTGTAAGAGCGTAAATTTAAGGAAACAATACCTTTACCCTCTTTATTTTCAATTAAGTAGCATTTCACCTTCTATATTTTAAAAATAACACTTAAACCTCTTTGACTAAAGTCAAATGTGAAAAAAATTATAAAAGACAATTATGCCCTTATATTTTTGATTTTTTTTTGATAATATTAAGAGGAAAAAAATATATTGAATTGATATGGAAAATAATTACAATGTCTTTGTTTAATTATTGATTAGTTGGATCGATGGTATATAGAAAAAAAATACATAAAAGAATAAAAAAATATAGAAGTGTCTAATGATAGTGTCCTTCATCACTTGCTTGGATCTGTGGTTTATGTTGGTTTGTCAATACGTCCGCTCTCAGTGTTCTGCCAGGCAAAGCTTGTCAGCTGAGAGTTGGCATTGCCGGTGTTACCCTCTTTGATGGTCAAGTTAGTGATGAACTGAGATGTGAGGCTCGTATGCATATATAAGAAAGCAAAAGTGCTTGAAGAAGGCGAAAAAAATTTGTCTTCACTCAAGGATAGAAAATTATACATATTTATTTTCACAAAACCTTATATAATCGTGAATAGGAGCGAAGCTAAAATTTAAATTTAAGAGGAAGTGAAGAAAATAATTTATATACATTGTATTCGAAGGTTGTGCAGCCGAGACAAACAAAAATATATATTTTAAACTACTTAATTTTATTTTATTTGTATAATTAAATATTAATTTTTATATATTATCGGAGGTTACATACAATTTATTGATTTTAATTAGTAAATAAATAGTCATGCACATATTGAAAATATCAATTAAAACCTTAAATTGTCTAGAATTAGTTTTGATATCAACAAAGGAAACATAAATGGATGTAAATTATCAATAAATTCAATATGATTTTTTTTCCTCTTAAGGTTATCAAAGGATATCAAAAAGATAAAGGGCATAATTATTTTTTATAACTTTTTTTCACATTTGACTTTGGTCGAAGAAGGTTAAATGTTATTTTTAAAATATAGGGGATAAAATAGTACTTGATAGAAAATAGAGGAGGGTTAAAGGTATTTTTCCCTAAATTTAACTATTTTTTTATTATATATTATTTATAATAATTCATTTAAAATATAAGTACATTCCATTTGAATTACTGGCTACTTGTTGCCGTGGAGGAAAATTGATGATCAAAATTTTTTCAAGTAAACATTTTCAAAATCAATGAGGGAATAGAAAAATTTTATATGTAATACAAGTATTAAGCTAAATTAACTGATTCTTGTGCATACGAGTATTACGTATTTTGGCACTTAATTTGTCATGTAGCTTAATACAATTAAAAATAAAATTTCTTTCAAATTATGTTCCTAGCTTCAAGTTTTCTTGCCCTATATTTCTAGAAATTCCTATTTGATTTTTAGTTTTATGTTAATATTATTATTTTTTTTTTTTGGCTTTTGACCCTTATTTGTCTAATAAGATATCAGATTAGCTAAATTGTAAGTGGTCTGAGCATTAGCAGTGGAGATTCTTTAATCGGCTTTTAGGATCAAATATTGTTCAAAGAGACTTTATTATTGGTTTGATTCAAAATAAATTAAGATTAAATCAATCTAAACAGATTTTTTCTTTACCAATTTAAAGTTCTTATTTCTGTTCAGGTTGGTCTATAAAATCAAACTAGTTGCATCGGGTGTGGCATTTAACTTGTTAAAGAGGCAAATATAGGACATGCTCATGACAAGATGCAAGTTACCGTTGCACATCAGAGAAAAAGAACTAAAAGAGATTATGAAATAGCGTTTATATTAAAAAATGTATTAATTTACAATAAAATGGGAGCTAACCGATGCAGTTTTATCATACAATATTAATGAATGTATTACTATAAGACAAATATAAAAAATAAAACAATACGGCATATGATCACGATGGCAAAAGTTTACTAGTCATGTAAAAGAGTTAAGAAACCTAAAAGTTAATTAACTAATAATAATAATTAATCAGTTTGACTTCATACAAATTTTTTATCGATCGTGATAAATCAAGAAGTGCTTGAAGCGGACGATTCAAAAGTCTAACATCCCTTAATTATATATTTCATTTAAAAGAAATTTTTTTATAAATATATCATAATTGATTAAATTATGAATATGTGAATAATAATTGGACGCTCTCACCGTAGCCCGGAGTTAATTAATTACAAAGAATTTGGAATTGGCTGTCAATATTTGAAATTCAAGAAGTAAACCGTTTCTTAAAAAAAAAACAGATATATAGTGATAAAGTATTCAGCTGATAAATAAAAATAGGGGCATTTTGACAATTGCAAAAACTACGTGGGTGCGTAACAAACATATATTAAATAATAAAATTTATTAACATAACAGTCACCCTAGCGGTCCATACGATCAGTCCCACTACCACATGTGAGGAGAAAAAAAATCCTAAAAGAAAACATTGATAAAGATTATAAAAAAAATATCACAAAATAATAATCTCTCCATAGCGACCTGATTTCACGGAAGTTTCCACCGACCATCAGGATAAATCAGAAAGTGCACACGATAGCCAATCAGAAGCCTAACATCTTTTAATTATGCTTTCATTTAGAGAAAAAATTTCTACAAATATATTATAATTGGGTTCGAATAATGAATGTCCGAATGATAATCTGGATATATTACCGTGCTTTACTCCATGACAAACCAAACCATGTTGATAATTCAATGAATGTGCACTTTCTAAATAATAAGAATTTTTAAAAAATATATAATTAAGATAAAATTTTAAGACCTAAATTGCAAGGCTTCTGTCTCACGGATGCCGAATTGATTACAGGTGACAGATTCCATATAGACTGCGTTTGGTAGCCTGTAATCTATCTTGTAATGTAATCCAGATTATATTACAAAGTCGATTATTTTATTTGGTTTGATTTAAAACTTGTAATGTAATGTAATCTGGATTACAAAAGGTAGTGAAGATTTGTAATCTCGATTACAAAGCAAATGCTATGTAATCCGATTACATTACGAGGTCATTGTTTCACCAAAGTTTAAATACCGAATACACCGCCACCGGTCGCCGGCCGCCGCCGCCGGTCGCCACCACCGGTCGTCAGCCGGCGGCCGCCGGCCGCTGGTTGCCGATGGCTACCACAAACTCTGGCAGAGGTGTGGCGACCGTCGATAGAGGTCACAGGATATTTTTGCCATTTTATAATAATATGAATTACATTCCTTATAAAAAATAATGGACACCAAACAAAAGAATGTAATCACCTTTGTAATCAAAGATTACATATATTGCATTACCAAACTTAGTAATGTAATCAAGATTACATTACATTACATTACAAATTTGATTACATTGCAAGTTATATTACATTACACCCAACCAAACGTAGCCATAATATATAGAATATTTATAAACATAAATTTTTAACCAATACACTTTTGTTAATAAATTTTTACAACAAGAATCAAATATTTATTATTTGTTCAGAGTAAAAAATTTATAATCGTCAATCTATTTGTTAAAAATTATGTTTGACCCCATTAATGAGATCAGGAGTACGATACGAACACATAGAAATTTATTTCGTATCATTCCGAACTCTCTAGGGTCACTTCCAATTTTTAAAAGTCTAACCTAAAAAACAAAATTTTAGGGACGAACATGGAGATTCGTCCCATATTAGGGACGAACTTCTGAGTTCGTCCCTGATTTGGGACGAATTTACAAGTTCGTTGTAAAAATTAATTTTTTTCAAAAATCAAAATAAATGCGTATAAAATGCGGAAGATGGGTATAAAGAGCTCGGAATCACATGAAATAAGTTCCTATGGATTCGTATCGACCTCCTGATAACAATGATGACATCAAATAACTAATAAAATTTTTTAATCGTAATAATAATTAGATGGGCTCTATAAACCTTAAGACTTGGTGAAAAAGAGTTAGAATTTGAAAATGATTATGTGATTTTGATATCCAAAAATCACTCACCAAAATATATTGTGTGAAAAAAATATTTGAGGCCATCATTGTGATCAGGAGATGGATATGTGATCCTGTCCGAGTCTCTGAATCGACGGACGTTGGGCACGTGGCGCTCTCCTCTATCTCCGACCAGCTGCACCGACCTCCGGCGAACCTGCATAGAAGTCGGGCCGGGGAGGGGTCCCCGGCGACGACCCTCCGACGCTCAAGTTAGGCAAGCGGCTCACGATGAAATAGCTCCGAGATCAGAGATTTCATACCTCCGGCGAAGTCCACGGGCTCTTATATAGAGCTATGGGGAGGCTGATGCACATATACCGAGGCACACACGTGTCCTCAGCCCATACCCAGTATGGGATTGTCAGATGAGCTTGTCTGACCCCTTACTGCTACAGTCCGAGCACGTCTCTGATGGGACAGTGAGCCCATGCCCTGAGATCCTGCTTATCACCTGCTGTCAGAAGATGTTTCTGTCCTTGTCTTTTCTTTCTCCATGCCGAGCGTCCGACCGGTCGGCGGCTTCCTTGCGTCCGGCCGGTCGGATGTGCTGATCCGCTCGGGAGCTTCCTGGTCATGTGCTTTGGACTGTTCGCAGTGTTGATACTTTATTCCTTCGGCCGAGCGGGCCATCCGCTCGGCACTACTATACTGTTCATCATGAGCGTCGGAACCCCGACTCCCCGCCGAGGTGTATTGCTTCCGCTCGGAAGCTTCAGCCGGTCGTCACCATCAGTATCCGCTCGGCCAAGCTTCTGGTTGGCCTTTTACCTTTCAACCTCCACGTGGCGTTGACTCTGCTAAATGGGGTCCCCCATTCTTACCGCCGGATCAATATGAATCCAAAGAAACTTGTTTCATATGATTCCGAGCTCTCTAGGTCCATCTTCCGCATTTTATATGCATTTATTTTGATTTTTGAAAAAATTAATTTTTGCGACGAACTTGGAAATTCGTCCCAAATCAGGGACGAACTTCGAGGTTCGTCCCTAATTTGGGACAAATTTCCAAGTTTGTTCCAATTTTTTTTAGGTTAGACTTTTAAAAATTGGAAGATGACCATAAAGAGCTCGGAATGACACGAAACAAGTTTTATGGGTTCATATCGATCTCCTGATCTTACTAATGAGCCTAAATATAATTTTTAACCAATACACTTATGTTAATAAATTTTTGCAACAAGAATCAAATATTTATTACTCGTTCAGGATAAAAAATTTATAATCGCCAGTCTATTTGTTAAAAATTATGTTTGATCCCATTAAAAATTAGGAGAATGGTACGAATCCATGAAATTTGTTTCGTGTCATTCTGAGCTCTCTAGGGTCATCTTCCAATGTTTAAAAGTCTAACTTAAAAAACAAGTTTTTATTGGTTGCTACTCGGAATATCGTACCAGTTCCACTGTATAAAATTTTTTGTACAAGTGTCAAACCTTTCCTAATAACATATTGTGTTCTTTAGAAATTAAACTTGGAATCGCAAACAGAACTTAACATTATTGATTCCAAATTTAACTTATCTGTTCTTAGAGGTGTAGACTTGGATTTCAAACAATGCTTAACATTATTAATCCAAATTCACCTACGTTACAAAGTTGATTAAATATTTATTTCTAAAATTGGCTTCCAGGACATAACGTGGCGAGGCACTAGGCCTTCTTGGGTATGGGAGCATCCACCACTGCCTAGACAAAGCCTCTCAAAGAAATTCAATATTTAATCTCCCTACAATAACCCTAGGTTCAACCACTAAGAACAATCGAATCACAAGATCGAAAAAGAAAGAAACACAAATCGAAACGTAAATTCGAAACCTAGAATCATAATCCTCTTGTGTTTGGTACTAATACAAAGAAAACTAGTATGATGCGGAATAGAATTATTAGTTATACTTTTCTTTGTAAACAACAACCTCTAGATCTTTTATCGTATTCCTCTTCTTATGTCGGACGTCGTGTGAGCGACGATCTACCAAGATGAGAACCACCAAGCCTCCTTCCTCTTTGCAAGTTTCGGCCACCAACATTCAAGCTCCAAGGGATACTAGAACAAAGCCTCCTTTCTCTCCTTCTTCTCCCAGCTAGAACCGGCCACCATAAGAACTCCAAGAGAGGGATGCACCGACCACTAAAGAAGAAGAGAAAAAGAAGAGTATAGAGTCGGTCACACCAAGGAAGAGAGGAGAGGAAAATAGAAGAGACTTATCTCCCATGAAGGCACCCCCTCCCTCTCTTTTATAATCCTTGGTCATGGCAAATAAGTAAATTTAATTATAATTAAAACTTCCTTATTTTCCTTACCTATGGCTAATAAGGAAAATTTAATTAAAACTTCCTTATATTCCGTCGGCCCCCTCCATGTCCACCAAATAAGGAGATCGATACAAACCCATAGAAACTTGTTTCATATGATTCCGAGCTCTCTAGGTCCATCTTCCGCATTTTATATGCATTTATTTTGATTTTTGAAAAAATTAATTTTTACGACGAACTTGGAAATTCGTCCCAAATCAAGAACGAACTTAGAGGTTCATCCCTAATTTGGGACGAATTTCCAAGTTCGTCCCAATTTTTTTTTTAAGGTTAGACTTTTAAAAATTGGAAGATGACCCTAGAGAGCTCGGAATGACACAAAACAAGTTTCTATAGGTTCGTATCGATCTCTTGATCTTACTAATGACCCTAAACATAATTTTTAACCAATACGCTTATGTTAATAAATTTTTGCAATAAGAATCAAATATTTATTACTCGTTTGGGGTAAAAAATTTATAATCGTCAATCTATTTGTTAAAAATTATGTTTGACCCCATTAATGAGATCAGAAGAACGATACGAACCCATAGAAATTTGTTTTGTGTCATTCCGAGCTCTGTAGGGTCATCTTCTAATTTTTAAAAGTCTAACCTAAAAAATAGGTTTTTAGGGACGAATATGGAAATTCGTCCCGGATTAGGGACGAACTTCTGAGTTCGTCCCTGATTTGGGACGAATTTCCAAGTTCGGCGCAAAAATTAATTTTTTTCAAAAATCAAAATAAATGCGTATAAAATGCGGAAGATGGGCCTAAAGAGCTCGGAATCACATGAAACAAGTTCCTATGGGTTTGTATTGATCTGCTGATCATAATGATGACCTCAAATAACTAATAAAATTTTTTAATCATAATAATAATTAGATGGGCTCTATAAACCTTAAGACTTGGTGAAAAAGATTTAGAGTTTGAAAATGATTATGTGATTTTGATATCCAAAAATCACTCACCTAAATATATTGTGTGAAAAAATATTTGAGGCCATCATTGTGATCAGGAGATCGATACGAACCCAAAAAAACTTGTTTCATATGATTCCGAGCTCTCTAGGTCCATCTTCCACATTTTATATGCATTTATTTTGATTTTTAAAAAAATTAATTTTTGCGACGAAATTGGAAATTCGTCCCAAATCAGGAACGAACTTAGAGGTTCGTCTCTAATTTGGGACGAATTTCCAAGTTCGTCCCAAATTTTTTTTTTTAGGTTAGACTTTTAAAAATTGGAAAATGACCTTAGAGAGCTCAGAATGACACGAAATAAGTTTCTATGGCTTCGTATCAATCTCCTGATCTTACTAATGGGCTTAAACATAATTTTTAACCAATACACTTTTGTTAATAAATTTTTGCAACAATAATCAAATATTTATTACTCGTTCGGGGTAAAAAATTTATAATCATCAGTCTATTTGTTAAAAATTATATTTGACCCCATTAATGAGATCAAGAGAATGACACGGACCCATAGAAATCTGTTTCATGTCATTCCGAGTTCTCTATGGTCATCTTTTAATTTTTAAAAGTCTAACCTAAAAAATAGGTTTTCAGGGACGAACATGGAAATTCGTCCCGGATTAGGGACGAACTTCTGAGTTTGTCCCTGATTTGGGACGAATTTCCAAGTTTGTCACAAAAATTATTTTTTTTCAAAAATCAAAATAAATGCGTATAAAATGCGAAAGATGGGCCTAATGAGCTCAGAATCACATGAAACAAGTTCCTATGGATTCGCATCGATCTCCTGATAACAATGATGACATCAAATAACTAATAAAATTTTTTAATCGTAATAATAATTAGATGGACTCTATAAACCTTAAGACTTGGTGAAAAAGAGTTAGAGTTTGAAAATGATTATGTGATTTTGATATCCAAAAATCACTCACCTAAATATATTGTGTGAAAAAAATATTTGAGGCCATCATTGTGATCAGGAGATAGATACGAATCCAAAGAAACTTGTTTCATATGATTTCGAGCTCTCTAGGTCAATCTTCCGCATTTTATATGCATTTATTTTGATTTTTTTAAAAATTAATTTTTGCGACAAAATTGGAAATTCGTCCCAAATTAGGAATGAACTTAGAGGTTCGTCCCTAATTTGGGACGAATTTCCAAGTTCATCCCAAATTTTTTTTTTTAGGTTAGACTTTTAAAATTTTGAATATGACCCCTAGAGAGCTCGGAATGACATGAAACAAGTTTCTATGGATTCGTATCGATCTCCTGATCTTACAAATGAGCCTAAACATAATTTGTAACCAATACACTTATGTTAATAAGTTTTTACAACAAGAATCAAATATTTATTACTCGTTCAGGGTAAAAAATTTATAATCGTTAGTTTATTTGTTAAAAATTATGTTTGCCCCCATTAATGAGATCAGGAGTATAATACGAACCCATAGAAATTTGTTTTGTGTCATTCCGAACTCTCTAGGGTCATCTTCCAATTTTTAAAATTCTAACCTAAAAAACAAGTTTTTAGGGACGAACATGGAAATTTGTCCCAGATTAGGGACGTACTTCTGAGTTCGTCCTTGATTTGGGACGAATTTCCAAGTTCGTCATAAAAATTAATTTTTTTTCAAAAATCAAAATAAATGCGTATAAAATGCGGAAGATGGGCCTACAGAGCTCGGAATCACATGAAACAAGTTCCTATGGGTTCGTATCGATCTCTTGATCACAATGATGGCCTCAAATAACTAATAATTTTTTTAATTATAATAATAATTAGATGGACTCTATAAACCTTAAGACTTGTGAAAAAGAGTTAGAGTTTGAAAATGATTATGTGATTTTGATATCCAAATTCACTCATCTAAATATATGTTGGTGCAACATCCCTCAGGTCAAGGTTGACCTGGTTGACCAAGCTGAGTCTTGGTTTGAGTTTAGATGTTTGACAATAAGAAATTGATTGAAGAAGAGTCAAGTAGGTCAAGGTTGACCGGATACTTGACTGGGATGTCCTAACTGGGATGTTAGGTAGAATGGAAGTCCTGGTGAGTGAAGCCAGGCAGATGGAAAGTCCTAGTGAGTGAAGCTAGGAAGATTGAAAACCCTAGTGAGTGAAGCTAGGTGAAAGTCCTGGTGAGTGAAGCCAGGTGAAAGCCCTAGTGAGTGAAGCTAGGTGAAAGTCCTGGTGAGTGAAGCCAGACAAGGGAAAATCCAGATGGATCAAGGATGATCGGACATCTGGTGTTGAGAAGTCCAAGTAGGTCAAAGGATTGACTGGATACTTGGCACGAGGAAATACAGATAGGTCAAAGGGATTGACCAGACATCTAGTGGAAGTCCAAGTAGGTCAAGGGAGTGACCAGATACTTGGCATGAATAGAAAAGTCCAAGTGGATCAAAGGGATTGACCAGACACTTGGTGGGAAGTCCTAGCAGGTCAAAGGAGTGACCAGATGCTAGGCATGATGTACCAACAGGTCAAGGTTGACCGGATGTTGGTTTGAGAGACTTGGGACTTGGTTTTGGGCAAAAACCAAGTGCTGGATCGATCAGTGGATCGATCCAGGAGCTGGATCGATCCAGGAGCTGGATCGATCAGTGGATCGATCCAGGCCTTTCCTAGCAAACAGAGAGCCTCTGGATCGATCAGTGGATCGATCCAGAGGTCCCAATCGATCCATGGATCGATTGAGACGCTGCTGCTTCGCGCGATAAGCGCTGGATCGATCCGTGAATCGATCCAGGCGTTTTTCCCAGAGCACAGAGGCGCTCTGGATCGATCCGTGGATCGATCCAAAGCCTCCCCGATCGATTGGGAATAATCGAATCGATCGGGATCCGACCGTTGGCGTCGATAAAGGCCACAGGCGCACGATTCCTTCGGCACTTCTTCACCGATTCATTTCAGATCTTCACCAGCTCCTCCACAGCTCTTCTCAAGCTCGAGATCGCCAATTCTTGAAGGTTCTTGGAGGCTCTTCCAAGTCAAGAGGCGGATCAAAGCAAGAAGAAGAAACTAGGGTTAGGGTTTGTGCACTCATTGTAAGCTTGTAAGCTTGTATTTCATTACCTTTCCCTTTCTTCTTGTATTGAGTTTTGTAGGGCTTCTCCGCCCTTGGTAGTTACCATAAAGGAGAGTTTTCATTAGTGGAGGGTGTGTGTGTTGGTGTGGATCCTTGGACTAGTCACCTCTTGTGAGGTGGATACCAAGTAAACCAACCGTGTTAGCGTTGTGTATTTTGTTTCTGTATTTTCCGCTGCACATCTTCGAAGAAACAAGCAACGCCGAACACCGCGAAGCGCGACGAGCTATTCACCCCCCCCCTCTAGCTACTTTTCGGTCCTAACAATATATTGTGTGAAAAAAATATTTGAGGCCATTGTTGTGATCAGAAGATCGATACGAACCCATAGAAACTTGTTTCATATGATTCCGAGCTCTCTAGGTCCATCTTCCGCATTTTATATGCATTTATTTTGATTTTCAATAAAAATAATTTTTGTGACGAACTTGGAAATTCGTCCCAAATCAGAGACGAACTTAGAGGTTCGTCCCTAATTTGGGACAAATTTCCAAGTTCGTCCCAAATTTTTTTTTTAGATTAGACTTTTAAAAATTGGAAGATGACCCTAGAGAGTTCGGAATGACACGAAACAAGTTTCTATGGGTTCGTATCGATCTCATGATCTTACTAATGGGCCTAAACATAATTTCTAATCAATACACTTATGTTAATAAATTTTTGCAACAAGAATCAAATATTTATTACTCGCTCGGGGTAAAAAATTTATAATCGTCAGTCTATTTGTTAAAAATTATATTTGACCCCATTAATGAGATCAAGAGAATGATACAAACCTATAGAAATTTGTTTTGTATTATTCCGAGCTCTCTAGGGCCATCTTCCAATTTTTAAAAGTCTAACCTATAAAACAGGTTTTTAGGGATGAACATGGAAATTCGTCCTAGATTAGGGACGAACTTCTGAGTTCGTCCTTGATTTCGGACGAATTTCTAAGTTCGTCGCAAAAATTAAATTTTTTTAAAAATCAAAATAAATGTGTATAAAATATGAAAGATGGGCCTAGAGAGCTTGGAATCACATGAAACAAGTTCCTATGAGTTCGTATCGATCTCCTGATCACAATGATGGCCTCAAATAACTAATAAAATTTTTTAATCGTAATAATAATTAGATGGACTCTATAAACCTTAAGACTTGGTGAAAAAGAGTTAGAGTTTGAAAATGATTATGTGATTTTGATATCGAAAAATCACTCACCTAAATATATTGTGTGAAAAAAATATTTGAGGTCATCATTGTGATCAAGAGATCGATACGAACCCATAGAAACTTATTTCATATGATTCCGAGCTCTCTAGGTCCATCTTCCGCATTTTATATGCATTTATTTTGATTTTTGAAAAAAATAATTTTTGCGACAAACTTGGAAATTCGTCCCAAATCAGGGACGAACTTAGAGGTTCATCCCTAATTTGGGACGAATTTTGAAGTTCGTCCCAAATTTTGTTTTTTTATGTTAGACTTTTAAAAATTGGAAGATGACCCTAGAGAGCTCGGAATGACACGAAACTAGTTTCTATGGGTTAATATTGATCTCCTGATCTTACTAATGGGCCTAACAATAATTTTTAACCAATACACTTATGTTAATAAATTTTTGCAACAAGAATCAAATATTTATTACTTATTCGGGGTAAAAAATTTATAATCGTCAGTCTATTTGTTAAAAATTTTGTTTGACCCTATTAATGAGATCAGGAGAACGATATGAATCCATAGAAATTTGTTTCGTGTCATTCCGAGCTCTCTAAGGCCATCTTTCAATTTTTAAAAGTCTAACCTAAAAAACAGGTGTTTAGGGATGAACATGGAAATTCGTCCAGGATTAGGGACGAACTTCTGAGTTCGTCCCTAATGTGGGACGAATTTCCAAGTTTGTCGTAAAAATTAATTTTTTAAAAAAATCAAAATAAATGCGTATAAAATATGGAAGATGGGCCTAGAGAGCTCGGAATCACATGAAATAAGTTCTTATGGGTTTGTATCGATCTCCTAATCACAATGATGACCTCAAATAACTAATAAAATTTTTTAATCATAATAATAAATAGATGGACTCTATAAACCTTAAGACTTGGTGAAAAAGAGTTAGAGTTTGAAAATGATTATGTGATTTTGATATCCAAAAATCACTCACCTAAATATATTGTATGAAAAAAATATTTGAGGTCGTCATTGTGATCAGGAGATCGATACGAACCCATAGAACCTTGTTTCATATGATTCCGAGCTCTTTAGGTCCATCTTCCACATTTTATATGCATTTATTATGATTTTAAAAAAAATAATCTTTACGACAATCTTGGAAATTCATCCCAAATCAGGGACGAACTTAGAGGTTCACCCCTAATTTGGGACGAATTTCCAAGTTTGTCCCAAAATTTTTTTTTTAGGTTAGACTTTAAAAATTGGAAATGACCCTAGAGAGCTTGGAATGACACAAAACAAGTTTCTATGAGTTCGTATCGATTTCCTGATCTTACTAATGGGCCTAAACATAATTTTTAACCAATACACTTATGTTAATAATTTTTTACAACAAGAATCAAATATTTAGTACTCGTTCTGGGTAAAAAAAATTATAATCGTCAGTCAATTTGTTAAAAATTATGTTTGACCCCATTCATGATATCAGGAGAATGATACGTATATTCTGATCATAATGTTGACACGAAATAATTTTTTCACCTAATATTTTGAGGTTTTAAATTTTTTGGAATTGAAATTTTAATTGTGATATAAAAAATTTATGAACCTCAAAATATTGAGTGAAAAAAATGTTTGAGGCCATCATTGCGATCAGGAGATCGATACAAACGCATAGGAACTCATTTCATGTCATTCTAAGGTGTTTAGGTCGTGCATCCGTATTTATATCGCTTTATTCCGCAATTAAAAAAAATAGAGATTTGGGACGAACTTTGAAGTTCATCGAACATCCCTAACACAAACTTTCCAAGTGGTTATCATTTATTAAGTGGATAAGTCTTTGGTTGTGGTTGTACACTAGTAGTCCTTATGACCCGGACAACACTTAGACTCTATATGCTGGGGTTGCACTTTGACTCATTTACCGACTCTATTAGGGTTATTAAGTGGTGAAATTGGGTGTAGTAACGAAACATATAGGAGTTGGTGTATTATAGTCGAGGATTCACTGCACACTTACCGGTGTGGATATCGTATGTAATATATTATTTTATAGTGAATGAAGTCTTTGATCAAAGTTGTAAGATGTATTTTAAGAAAAGAATTTCCTAATTACACATGGTAGTTATGAAGGCTAGGACTATGGAGATGAAGAATATAGATTATGGTTACAAGGATGATTTTTGATTTTGCACGGAGGCAACACAAATCAATCCTTTATCCAACTTTCATCTATATTTAAATGCATTATATCATAATTTATTTTTGCTCGAGTCTTCTTGCATGAATGGGTAGTTTGAGAAAAACTACATCTCGTTATTTTTTTAAGAAACTATTTACTGTTCTTGAATTTCAACTCATGCCAATTCAAGGTTCTTTATAATCAATTAACCTCTAGGTTTCTTTAACTCTGTTACATAATAGTAAACTTATGTCATCGTGATCATATGCCAGTTTTGTTTTTTTTTTGGTTTTTGTTTTTTCTATTTGTATTAGACTAACACTTTCATTAATATTATTGTATGACAAACTGCATCAGTTAGGTCTCAATTTGTTGTAAATTAATCCATTCATTAAAATAGTACGAGTAGCCTTGTTGCCAACTCAGTTGTAGTCTAGGTTGGTGGCTTTTGAACAAGAATATAAACAGTACTATTTTATAATCTCTTTTAGTTCTTTTGCTGTACAAGGGTAACTTGCATTTTGTTATGATTGTCCCTAACCTTTTAGCGGTTATAAGTTGATTCTGTGATTTATCTAGCTTACTTCACATAATTTGAGGATGAACTATGAGGAACATCTTAAATAAGCGCAATGGGCTGTTGTTATAATTGTTATATCATATCCTTTACTTACCTCTTTAACAAGTTAAATGTCACACCCGATGTAGCTAGTTTGATTTTATAGACCAACTTGAACAGAAAGAAAAACTTTAAATTCGTAAAGAAAAAGCATGTTTTGATTGATTTAATCATAACTGATTTTGAATCAAGCCAATAGCAAAGTCTCTTTCGAACTATATTTGATCATAAAAGTCGATTAAAGAATCACCACGGCTAATGCTCAGACCATTTACAATATAATCTGATATGTTATTTGGCGCTAGCAGATGAGGTGTTGTCATAATGAGAATTGTGATTCGAATCTCGATAAAGTCGAGATAAATATCTCATTTATGTGCTAGTCAATATTCCAAACGCTAGTAGTTGTCCGTGATTTACTTCCTCCGTGTTGGTCCTGAGACGAGTTGGCGGAGGTGCTGGGGGCGAACGTATTCGCCTTATGTCACAATGATATGCAGCAAAAGCAAAAAATAATATTCACATAAAACTAAAAATCAAATATGAATTTATAGAAATATAGGGCATGAAAGTTGGAGAAAAAGTGATAGGAGCATAATTTTAAACTTTATACTCGTAAGAAATTTTAGTCTTAATTGTTTAAAGCAAAATAACAAATTTGTATCTCAGTTGCGGTCTAGGTGACTTTTGAACAAGAATATAAACGCTATTTTATATCTTTTTTAGTTCTTTTTCTCTGATGTCGTGCAATGGTACTTGCATCTTGTTATGAGCATGTCCTTTATTTGCCTCTCTTTAACAAGTTAAATGCCGCACCCATTCGACTAGTTTGATTTTATAGACTAACCTGAACAGAATTAAGAACTTTAAATTGGCAAAGAAAAAGCATGTTTGAATTGATTTAATCTTAATTTATTTTGAATCAAGCCAAGAACAAAGTCTCTTGTGAACAATATTTGATCCTAAAAGCGATTAAAGAATCTCCACCGCTAATGCTCAGGCCACTTGCAATATAGCTAATCGAGCATATATATAAAACTAAAAATTAAATAAAAATTTCTAGAAATATAAGACAGAAAAAGTTAGAGGAAAAGTGTCGAAGAAATGGAATCTTTGTTCCCGTGTAATGCTACAAGATCCACATCTTTTGAAGATACATTAACATCAAGCTACAGGTCAAGTTCTAACATGTGTCAATATGAGAATAATTTAAATATCAAATTAGAAAAGTAATTTAAAGAAATAAAAAGACTATGATTTATCATAAAAATTATATAAAATAAAAAAATTGATAAAAAAAATAAAGAATATTAATTAAAGAAAAAAAATTAAATAAAAATTAAAAAATACAAGTATAAAATAAAAAATGAAAAAAAAATTGATAAAAATAATAAATAAAATGGATTAAAAAATAAAATTAAATAAAAAATATAAATAAAGGAATCAGGAGTATAAAAGTCATTTAGATGGTCATGGAACAAAATCTGAAAAGGACAGGCGGACGGTGTCACGAGGGGTGGGCTGGGAGATGTAAATTACTCCATTAAATTTCCAGGGGCCTAAAGACAAAGAAACCCAGAGAATCTAACCGTCTCATCTAAATCCCATCAATCGCATTCCATAAATAACTCAGTGTTTGGGTGCTTCCTTCATCCTGATGTAGAAGGCAAAGAAAAAAGTCGACACTTGCATGACAATTGCAATGGAATACGCATCCAATGAACCACATCATATACAATCAGATAGAGGGGTGGGCATAAACAGACCGAACCGAAAAACCGATCAAACTGAAAATATCGAACCAACAAAAAAATCGAAAAAGCTTTCTTTTCAATTTTTTCATAAGTTTTCCAATAACATTTTCACTCTTTCTTAAATATTGGACATATATTTGAGTCTTTAATAATTTACTCAATTTTTTCATAAGTTTTCCAATAACATTTTCACTATTTCTAAAATATTGGACATATATTTGAGTCTTTAATAATATACTCATATTTTATGAAGTATAGTCCATACATTTGAGCTTTTTAATTTTTTTTATATATTTTTATATTTAGTAGTAATAAGTTATCTTATTTAATTATTGGAATTACTTCTTTGATATTGAAACAATTTATGTTTTATTTTTGTTGAGTGAATTGAGTCTATATTTTGAATTGCATTAATCAAATGAGGAATAGTTCAATTAAGTATTAAAATCATATATAATCTACCGACAAAGCAGGTTGTATTATAAAAAATGAATTGAATCGTAATAAAAAAATGGTTCGATTTCGGATCATATATTTTCAAATTAAAAACTAAAAAACTGAACAGTGGTAGAGAAATACAAACCAAACAGACCGACGCCCATTTTTAGTTAGAACTCACCTCCTTTTAAATTATCTCCCTCCAACCCACATATAACACATGTTAGAATCTCTCATTCTCTTTAAATTACCTACTCTCTAACCCTTGACACCTATCAAAATACCACTCCCTTTAAATTATCCCTCTTCAACCATTGATATATGTCAAAAATTTTTATCCTTTTAAATTATTCATCCTCCAACCCTTGACATGGACCCATCTAAGGATATGTCACTAGCTAGCTAGCTGCATCCTCCATGGACATGGACCCATCTAAGGATAATGTTTAATCAACTTTGAGAGGGGATCGGAAAAGAGTGTAGAAGGTTGAAATGTCCTACTCTTCGAAAAGCTTCAAAACAATTCTCACAATCTTTGATTCTAATGATCATCAGTTGAAATATGGCTGGCCCCACACTAGACACACTTGTCGACTGGTCAAAATCTCACAATATCAGGGGAAAACAATAATGCCTTGGAAAAAAAAGAAGCCTTTTTCATTATTGCCCTACTAATCCGATCCGCTGTTCTCTGCTAAAACACTCAATAATAATCAAGATGATACACTTCTTCAGAAAATCTATGAATACTTAATGAGCTATAGTAGCTATCCGTTACTTGTAATGAAATGAAGGCCACGTCCCATTGTTGAATAACCTGGCAAACTTAATTCAAGACAAGTATAGTACAAGAATTATTGCTCATGATCTTGACTTTGTAGCCTAGGCATCTTCCTCCGATAATGTCCACATTGAAACCCGAGTAATTAATCTCAGCACAACAGTAGAGATTTTAGGGGTATTAGCTGAATTCAAATAGCACTGATTTAAATTCAACTTATAGTAGAGATGACCTGAGCGGATAATCTCAGGCTGTCAGCAGGGACCGGTTTCTGCTCCGAGCCGAAGAATTATCGAGCACGAAGATCGGCTGAGCCACTAGTCTGTGTTGCAACAGGTATACAACGGTCTGACCGTGAACTCCACCAAGCACCGGTGATCACGACGAACTGAGTGGTACCCGAATGCTACCGTGGGCAATCTGCCGAGCAGGAGTTGCACAACAGAGAAGGGAAATGAGAAGGAGAGCTTCTGTTTGTTTTTGCTGTGTTATATGCTTAACATTCGTGTGCGCAGGTCGCGCTCACGCACGAGTCAACTTGGTTCAGTGCAATCCGGCGCACCCACGCATGAGAGAGAGCCTAAACCAACAAACTTATCTTGAAACTTCCAATGTGAGACTAAAATCTCATCCACAATGAAACTTCTTCTCTTTCACCTCTTCCCTATTCACACTTATTCAATAATTTCTTATTATGATTTTGGCGGAAGGGGTGTGGTAGACAACAAGGAAAGTGACTTGTTACTTCGCAATGGTCAAAAAGCTGAGGACCGTGCGCGCCATGCCGTGCCAAGGGAGAAGTGAGCACCGAGTCGAAAGTGCATCAACTTTTGTAGGCCACCGATAATTGAGAGAGTGCTGTTAATTATTGCAGTTGACTCGCGCGAGTTTTGCTGCACCTAAACACCACGTTTTATTGCCAACGACTCTTCTCTAATTTCACATTACTGGAGTCCATCAAGTAGCGAGCATTTTAAAAATAAAAACTTGAATAGAAATAAAAACTTTAAATCGGTAAAGAAAAAGCATGTTTTGATTGATTTAATCGTAACTGATTTTGAATCAAGCCAATAGCAAAATCTCTTTCGAATTATATTTGATCATAAAAGTCGATTAAAGAATCACCACGGCTAATGCTCAGGCCATTTACAATATAATCTGATATGTTATTTGACAAATAAGCGGCAAAAGCAAAAAATAATATTCACATATATAAAACTAAAAATCAAATATGAATTTATAGAAATATAGGGCAGGAAAGTTGGAGCAAAAGTGATAGGAACATAATTTGAAACTTTATACTCGTAAGAAATTTTAGTCTTAATTGTATAAAGCAAAATAACAAATTTGTATCTCAGTTGCAGTCTAGGTGAATTTTGAACAAGAATATAAACGCTATTTTATATCTTTTTTAGTTCTTTTTCTCTGATGTGGTGCCATGGTACTTGCATCTTGTTATGAGCATGTCTTTTATTTGTCTCTCTTTAACAAGTTAAATGCAGCACTCATTCGACTAGTCTGATTTTATAGACTAACCTGAACAGAATTAAGAATTTTAAATTGGCAAAGAAAAAGTATGTTTGGATTGATTTAATCTTAATTTATTTTGAATCAAGCCAAAAACAAAGTCTCTGTTGAACAATATTTGATCCTAAAAACGATTAAAGAATCTCCACCGCTAATGCTCAGGCCACTTGCAATCAATGTTTTAAAAAGCGTAAAGCGCGCGAAATGCGGAGTCCAAGTTTCAAGTTTTATAAGCTTAAGCGTGCTTAGGATAATTTAAACGTAAAAAAATGTTTTTTATTTTTAAATAAAATTTAATTATCTTAAACAAATAAATAGATCAAATAATATTTAAACATGATAAATGATAAATTTAAAGTTCATACATAAATTTCTCATATTTTTAGAAAAACAAAAGTCACAAAGTTTATAATATCCATTAATTTTTGATTTTCACAATAAAAGAACATAAAAAATTAGATATTATCTAATTCCTTGTCTGATTCTAATTCAATATCCTTATCTTCATTCATCTCATCTTCCGTATTATCCGATACAAACTCGTTTTCATCGGCTCTCCTATAATATTAGCATACTTCATCATCACAACCCTACTATCCAAGATTGTGCCTTACTACCATCACATGCAAATAAAGTCTCTAATTTATCCTTGCCTTCTTCTTATTCATCAATCTTGCATTAAATCGGACATAAACTAGATTATTCATCCTTGTAACATCTAGTCTATTCCTTTTCTTAGTGTATATCTAGATAAGACAAAAATAAAAAAAAAGTTATGAGTAATTTATAAATTATTATACAACTATCCAATTAAAATATAACAAAACAATTAACAATATTTGACCCCTTCAAAGACAAGTTCTCTATTAAACGATCGAATCGAAATCTGCTTTCGAGCGAGAGGTTGATCTACGAAATTTCAATAAAATGTCGAGGAGACTGACCGTGCAGAGAAGCAGAGAATGGATAGGAAACAAGAAGACAAGACCGGATAGAAATCGTCGCCCCTGTTCGCCGTCGCCCCTGCCGCCGTCGCCCCCACCCCACTGTCGATTCATTTGCAAAATTTGAAGTCGGTGAGAAGTTGTAATACTTTCCAATCGCTTTTTCTAGGTTTTCACGATGGCAAGCAGATAGGAGGTTTATGGCAAATTATGGATTTTCTCTTGAGAGTTTAGAGACGTTGTGTCTCTTCGTTTTCTCCAAATTTTTTTCCTTATGTTCTTTAAAAAGTTACAAATCAATTAAAATTATAAATAAAAAGCACGCTTAAGCGCTATTAAGCGCGCAATCATGCTTAATTCGGTCAAACATACTTTGACCACTTTTTCCCCACTTTCGCCTAAAGTGAAACTTTTCTTCCTAGCTTTGCACTTTAGCACGCTTAATTGGCGTTTAATGACACTTTTTAGAACACGGCTTGCAATATAGCTAATCGATCATATTCACATAAAACTAAAAATTAAATAGGAATTTCTAGAAATATAAGACAGAAAAAGTTAGAGCAAAAGTGTCGAAGAAATGGAATTTTTGTTCCCATGCAATGCTACAAGATCCACATCTTTTGAAAATACATTAGCATCCAGCTACATATCAACAATTCTAGCATACTATTCTAAGATATCAGATTTATTAGCATACTATTTCGTAGTGAGGAAAGTGATCTATCACTTTCTAAAAATGTTTTTGTTGAGCAAATTGCTTATCATGATGAGAGGTGAGTTAACAGGAAGTGGAAAAGTTAGTTTATCTTGTTTATCCAGTAATCACAGAGTTTGAGCAATTACCTATACTTCGAGCTGCCACTACAAAAAAATAAAACAAATTTTTAGAAGCGATTTTTAGACACCTATAGAAACGGTTTTCACCCGTTGCTATATATATTACACCGGTTAAAAACTGTTATGGATGTTGGCGACGCTAAAGCCGGTAAAACTGACCACTGGTTCATGACTAAGAGTCTATTCTGATGGGTATCTATAGAAGTGGTTAATGACTGATCCTGATGGATACCTATAGAAGTGGTTAATGATCGATCCTGATACATACCTATAGAAGCAAATAATGACAGATTCTAATGGATACCTATAGAAACAGGTAATAACCGATGCAAATGAATACTCTTTAAAGATGGTCATGATCACCTCTATAGATTTTTCTAATCCAGAAAACTGGCCTTTAGAAGCGGTTATAACCGGTTCTAGAGGTCTAGTTATAGGAACAGTTAAAACCGTTGCTATTATTGAATTACCAATTTTACAAAAAAAAAAAAAATCCTATTTTATATTGTACCTGTAGAATTCAAAACCAAATACTCAAATAAATCAATTGACAATATTCATATTTCATTTCACAAACCTAATTTATTTTCATAACACATAAATACAAATTGAATTACCAAATCAATACATAAAATTTGTATTTCATTTCAAAATATTCATAACATTTAACTACACACTATAACACTAACACAATACTTTCTTCAATCTCCAAAATATATACAACGTTCAATAACAAGTTTTCTCCATAAAAAAAACATAAGGCACATATGCTTCAAATGACAAAAGGTATGTGCTCCAAATGACAAAAGTCATTTGCTCCAACCTTCAATAACAACCTTCAATAGAATCATCAAATTATATTCTATGTCACAATCAAATTATATTCTATCAACATATTTCAATATATAATGAAAAAAAATATTTAACAAAATCTCGTACCAAATTAAAAAGGTTGAATTAAAAAGGTGCTCCTCCCCACCTCCAACACCAGCCCACAACTTCCATAGAACGAAATGAAATGAACTCCATCAAAGAAAATAGCATGCTCCGAGTTCAACCAACACAACTATTTTCCCATTCTTTACACCACCACTCTCCAAGAATAAAATCCAGCAACGTGTCAAGAATACAAAACCCCTTCAACACCATAGTAATAAGCAAACACTAACACCAAAATCTCAAAGCCGAGCAAAACAAACTCCACATCTTTTCCACACCTATTCATGGCACCTAATAATCAACATCAACTAGTTATACACCATCAAATGAGACCACAACAATTCCACTACATCAACCAGTTCTACACAGTTTGAACCAACTATATTTTCAATTTATAAACAACTTATTTAATGGTTTATAAATAATCAAACGGATCATAAATTAAACTTATTTTAAACATGCAAGAATAATAAAAAAAACTCATATGCTTAGGATTATGAATTTACTTATTTTAAACATTAATTTAAAAAAAATAGAAAATTATAAATACTCTAATAAGAACATTTGTAATTAAAAAATTAACCTCTCTAGTTATTATCTGATTTTGATAATGGAGAAGATCTACACCTATCTACTTCGTAGTTGATGGAACTTGTTGTTGCATAATATTTGCAAACATAGCTGTCATCTACAAAAATAAATACATTTGTTGTTAATGTACTTAACTATATAAATAATTTTAAACAATTATTTTTTTTAGTGAGAAGTGTTATTACTTGTGCCGGTAATAATTTGGCACCACGACAGAAAGGTTTAAAAGTAATTACCAATGTGGCTTGTTGCATGGGCAGTACATGACGAGTGATCGAAAAGCTGGTGCATTGAGAGAATTTAGATCCGGAGAAACTCGTATACTTCATGTCACACAAGTCATCGATATTGGTGTTGATATACCAGACACTTCTTTGATGGTGGTTATGAATGCTGAGAAGTTTGGAATTGTTCAGTTGCATTTGCTTAGAGGACTAGTCGGGAGAGGAGAAAGGATTAATCTAAATGCTTCCTCTTGTCTTCTTACTTCTACTGCTTTAGATCGTTTGAAAGTTCTTGAAAGATCACCGGATGGATTTTACCTGGCAAGCGCTGACTTTCTACTTTACCGACCTAGTTACCTGCTTGGTAAGAAGCAATATGTAGTTGGGACATATTTTAGAATTGCTACTTCGGTAATAATCTTCCTTCTCTTTCCAAGTTTCATTCCCAAACTTATTCACTTCAATTTATTGTACGATTAGCTTTTTTAATATTTGATTATTTATGAACCCTATCATTAGTTTTTAATACATGTCTAAGCTAATTTTGATAAAAATAATATAATCATGATTACATAACATCTAATAACATAATGCTGTTGGACTACGTACTGTATACCGGCCTAATTCTCCCCTAGCGAAGATAGTTTTGTGGGGCATTGATTATTGGTATTTTGATGAGAATGTTTGTTGTTTAACTATCTCAGTCGGATGAATGAGTCTCATCGAAAAATTCTGTCTATTTATATTTACTTGAAAATCAATTTTCCCACATTGTACATAATAAGATAATCATCAATTTACGTTGCTAATTGGTCGCTAAAAGAATTTAATGACCAATTTAGTCAGTTGCTACCATTTCAATCGCTTCTAGTTAGCGATCAAATTTTCCATTTGGTGGTAGTGATCAAAATAAAATCAATCGTCAAATTTTAACGACCAAAACTTTAAATTCGGTTGTTAAATTTAAAGGCTGAAATAAAATCAATCTCTAAATTTATGGACTGAATTTAAATTTGACACTAATTTAATAACCAAATTTATATTCGGTTATTAAATTTAGAGACCGATTTTACTTTAGAGATCGAAATAAATCAGCCTCTAAATTTAGGAACTAAATTTAAATCTGTCATTAATTTGGTTGTTAAATTAAAGCTACTATTTAATAATTAGTCATTGAATAATTAACGGCCAAATTTATATAATTTAAATTAGCATGACATTGACATCAATTAGAAGAAACTAGTAAAATCTGTCTGACAACAATAAAAATATTCTTATTGCTTGACTTTGTAGGTACTAGTTATCATAAGTTCCTTTATTTTTCATACACCTAACAAGTAACAACGTTAAGAGGAAGAGTCCCTCACAAACATGTTCATCTTCTAAAAGGCTAAAGACTTGTTTGATAATAAAACACACGACCCTCCTTTCTATATTCATCACCTACCAACATTTAATTCTCTCCTATTTAAGATGTAAATCTCACTTAAGGAAAAGAGAAAGAGAAACCCGCTCTCCTTTTTATTTTTTCTCCATGGGTAGTTTTAGGGTTCCTGCGAAAGAGTTTAACTTTCACATTAGTTTTTTTTTTATCTAGGTACTCAGTTTTTTTAATCGATTAATTCTAAAACTGATCAATTTGATCTCATAAAAATTTTCTACTGACCATCAAGATAAATTAAAAAGTACTCATGATTATCCATCCAGAACAACCAACATTTTTAGATTTGTCATCCTATAATGCATTGCAGTTTGAATTCAAATCTTAAATACATGATTAATCATTAGAGTATCTGATTGAAACTCTGGGGGTTTAATTTATGTTTTGATGTTCTTAGACATAATTGATTCAGATCTTTTACCCCTGATTAATCTACTACTTACTGTTATTTGTAAGTTAAGCTAAGTTGCAGTTGGTGTACTCATTGTAACAAGAATGCCCCCCATATATCAGGATCCTTAGATCAGGCATTTGTGAGTTTGTTTTGTATATATTTGTTTGTTTATATTTCTTTAAATTCATTTTATATGGTAAAAGATGATTTGCTCACTCAAACACCTCCGCATTAAATTCTTTTTATGTTGCTATAGAAGATGTTGTGTCATATGCCAAACTATTTTATATCTACTATTAGGATAGCCGCAAGGAGTGTTCAAAAAATTATATCAAATTGACTTAAAAAACATCAATTATTTTAATTAATTTGATTCGATTTCAATTTTAAAATTTTTAGTTCGATTAAATCATCTTAAATCTCTAAATTAGAAAAGCTTAAGTCTCTAATTCTGAATTAATATATATAATTATTGAAAAGTTATATAAATTTAGTTGAAAATTAAATTAATTGATATTTTATTAGTTCAATTTGTTTGATTTATGTTGAAAATTTTGATGAATTTATTTTTTCACCTAAATTTATTTTTTGTATTTTCTTACTTACTTTCCTTTCTAGAGACGGAAGATTCCATGAAGTTTTTTAAACATGAATTTTCTGCACCATATGATTGTGAATCTAGATATGTAACTTGATAGTTTATGTAAATTTGGGTGTTGTATTTGGATGGAATTCCATTATTATGTTTCTGTATTTTGCAACTTCAATATTCATCAGTTAGTTAAAAACTTTGTACTAATTTTTAAGTCACATCTTTTTATTATCTTTTTAGTTTCAGTTACTTTGATTTAGGAGTTAGGACTTGTCTATTTATGTCTCTTATCATCTAGTTTTCTTTTGTTTGATTTTGTTTAGTTGTTTATTATTATTATTATTATTTTAAATCAGATTGGCAGGTCTAACCTATTAAACTTAGAACTAAAGCCTATTAAGTTCATGTTTAAACTTAAATTATATACTTTTGACGGGCTAAAAATTGTGACCCTGGGTAATGTTTCAACTCCTGCTCTAGGTTCTAAAAAGTTGTTCTCCCCTTGGTGCAAGACAGCAAGAGTAAATAGCTTTCGTAATTAATCAGGAACGATTCCTAACTATGGTATAATGCAGATTAATTTCCTTTAGTAAGAAAACAAATGGGGGCGTTGGCTACGGAAATTAATAAAAATAAAAGACTTTTTTTTGGTTAAACTTATAGAATTTGTAAGAGCATAAATTTAAGGGAAAATACCCTTAACCTCGCTCTATTTTCTATCAAGTAGTAAATATGAAAAAAAAAATTTATAATATTATAAGGGAAAAATATTGAATTAATGTAGAAAATAATTACATATATTTTCTGGGTCGACTCTTTAATATAATTATTGATTAATTGGATCGATGATGTACACATGGAAAAAACAATACATAAAAAGATAAAAGAAAATATAAAAGCATCCAATGATGATGTCCTTCGTCACTTGCTCAGATATATGGTTGATGTCAGTTTGTCAGTGCATTGACTCTTAGTGTCTTATAAAGTCAAGCTTGTCAATTGAGGGTTGGTGTTGTCGGTGTTACCCTCTTTGACGATCAAGTGAGTGATGAACTGAGATATGAGATTTGCGTGCATACATGAGAAAGCAAAAGAGTTCAAAGAAGACGAGAAAAATTTATCTTCACGTAAGAAAAAATAACTCACCTATTTTCATGGAACCTTATATAATTGTGGACAGGAGTGGATCTAAAATTTTAATTTAAGGGGAAGTAAAAAAAGAATTATTATATATTATATTCGAAGGCTGCGCAGCTAGGGCGACAAAAATATGTATTTTAAACTACTTAATTTTATTTTATTCATATAATTAAGTATTAATCTTTATAGATTGTCGAGGTTACCTATAATTTGTTGATTTTAATTAGTAAATCAGCAAAATATCAATTAGTATATTGAATTGTCTAGAATTAGTTGATATCACCAACAGAAATAGAAATGAATGTAAATTATCAATAAATTTAATATGATTGTTTCTTTTAAGATTATCAAAAAAAAAAAAAAAAAACAAGGATATAACTGTCTTTTATATTTTTTTTTTCACATTTGATTTTGGTCGAAGGAGATTAAATATTATTTTTAAAATACAAAGGAGACAAAATACTAGATAGAAATTAGAAAGAATTAAAGGTATTTTTCTCTAAATTTAACTACTTTTTGATTGTATATTATTTATAATAATTCATTTAAAATATGCAAATACATCAATGATTCCATTTGAATTATCTGTTACTTGTGGAGGAAAATTGATGATCAAATTTTTGCTATGTAAACCTTTTTCAAAATCAATGAGGGAATAAGAAATTTTAATTGTAACACAAGTATTAAGCTAAATTAACTGATTCTTGTAGTATTACTTATTTTGGCGCTTAATTTGTCATTTAGCTTAATGCAATATTATTTTTTACTTTTGTCAGATTAGCTGCATGGTAAGTGGTCAGAGCAATAACAATGGAGATTCTTTAATCGGCTTTTAGGATCACATATTGTTCAAAGAGTCTTTGTTATTGGTTTGATTCAAAATAAATTAAGATTAAATCAATCTAAACATGCTTTTTCTTTACCAATTTAAAGTTCTTATTTCTGTTCAGGTTGGTCTAGAAAATCAAACTAGTTGCATCAGGTGTGGCATTTAACTGGTTAAAGAGGCAAATATAGGGCATGCTCATGACAAGATGCAAATTATCGTTGTTGGTACAATATTTCACGGTCAGGTTGATCAGGTTGATTTAGCTTGAGTCGGCTCAAGCGTAAGTTGATGTTTGATTTCGATGTTTGACAATACGAAAGGTAGAAGTCAAGTAAGTCAAGGATGATCAGATACTTAACTGGGAAGTTCTAACCGGATGTTAGGCAATTGAGAAGTCAAGTAGGCCAAGGTTGGTCGGATACTTGACTGAAAAGTCCTAACTGGAGGTTAGGCAAGGAAAGTCCAACAGGAAGGTTGGCAGAAGTGGAAAATTTAAGTGAGTCGGTGTTAACCAAACACTTGGTGGTGAAAGTCTTAGTGAGTGAAGCCAGGCAGCATGAAAATCCTGGTGAGTAAAGTCAGGTGAAAGTCCTAGTGAGTGAAGTTAGGCAGATGAAAATCCTAGTGAGTGAAGCTAGATGAAAGTCCTAGTGAGTGAAGCTAGGCAGAAGGAAGTCCTGGTGAGTAAAGCTAGACAATGGAAATCTAGATGGGTCAAGGGTGACCAGACATCTGGTGGAAGGAAGTCCAAGTGGGTCATAGATGACCGGACACTTGGCACGAGATGGTAAGTCCAAGTGGATCAAGGTTGACCGGACACTTGGCATGAGGAGAAAAGTCCAAGTGGGTCAAAGAATTGACTGAACACTTGGTGAAGAAGTCCCAACAGGTCAAGGTTGACCGGATGCTAGACACGAGGAGTTCTAACAAGTCACAGTTGACCGGATGTTGGATTTGAAAACCCTAAACTTGAGTTAGGCAAGTTAAGGTTGGTCAATTTGATAAAGTGATCAAATTGGACCGAGCTCAATTGATCAGCTGATCGATTGAGAGTGATTGTCGCAAGCACAGAATGGTCCTTAAAAAAAAATTTCTCCCCAATTCTACACACGATTTCTCCGCTACTCACCGTCGATTCTTGAAACTTCTTGAGGGATAAGTGTTGTCGCACTTCCAAGAGTCAAGATGCAATCTGCATCAACAAGATCAAGCAAGAAGAGGTTTTGTAGGATTGAAAAGAATTTAGATATCTCCACACTGATATGATATTGTCCACTTTGGGCCTAAGCCCTTATGGTTTTGCTCTTGGGCTCTACCCAAAAGGCCTCATGCCAATGGACATATCTTTTTCTTATAAACCCATGATCTTTCCCATGTGTTTTCAATGTGAGACTATATTTGTAACCTTGCAACCCCAACAATCCAAACATGTGGTAACACCTCATTCACTAGCCACTTGATATTTGGAAGAGAGAAGTTTAGCCAGGACTAGATGACTAGCAATGGTAAGTCCTAACCAAAGGATAAGTAGGTGAGAAGTCTATTGAGTGACTAATCTTAACTAAATGGTGGCAAAAGGCGATTCGCTCGCCTCAAGCGTCTTCGCCAACCCATCCTAGGACTAACACAAATGAAGTAAATCATGGGTGGCTACTAGCCTTGGAATATAGATTGGCGCATGAGGGAGGCAATTACCTCGACTATGCTGAGATTCGAATCCAAGACCTCATAGTGACAACACCTCATGCGCTAGCCACTCGACCATCCCAAGGGGACGACTAGTCCTAACTAGAGGTTAAGCAAGGGGAAGTCCTAGTGAGTGAAGTTAGGTTCTAGTGAGTGAAGGTAGGCTCTAGTGAGTGAAGCTAGGTAATGGAAGTCCTGGTGAGTAAAGTCAGACCCTAGTGAGTGAAGTAGGTAATGGAAGTCCTGGTGAGTGAAGTCGGGTCCTAGTGAGTGAATCTAGGTAATGGAAGTCATCAAGAGTAAAGTCGGGTCATAGTGAGTAAAGCTAGGTGGTGGAAGTCTTGGTGAGTGAAGCCAGGTAATGAAAGTCCTAGTGAGTGAAGTTAGGCAACCATAGGGGGAGGTAATCTTAGGTAATGAAAAGTCTTGGAGAAATAAACTTGAAACATGCATGATCGACTGGTTTCCGGTCGACTGGATCAGCGAATTATTAATAATGCTAATACGATTTTCCTTTATCATTTTATATCTATTGTACTAACTAAGTGTAGCAGGTAAGTCTTAGTAGATCAACTTGGTTAGATACTAAGCAAGGCCAGAGAAAGTCCAAACAGGTCTGATGGACTAGATGTTTGACAGGTGAATGGATGTAAGTCACTGGAGGAGAATGATTCAGTGAAGACGCGTCTTGATTGAGGTGAGAGTAGACATCACCCCAATTTAACTCCATTTAGAAAATATAAATTGAGATCCTGATTAAAATATGAAGATTCCATAAAGTTTTTTAAGCATGAATTTTCTGCACCATATGATTGTGAATCTAGATATGTAACTTGATAGTTTATGTAAATTTGGATGTTGTATTTTGATGGAATTCCATTATTATGCTTCTGTATTTTGACTTCATTGTTCATCAGTTAAAAACTTCTGGGCTAATTTTTAAGTCACATCTTTTTATGATCTTTTTAGTTTCAGTTACTTTGCAAATTATGTGATTTAGGACTTGTCTATTTATGTCTTTTATCATTTAGTTTAATTTTTTTTTTGAGTTTGTCTGTTTAATTTTTATTATTATTATTTTAAATCAGATTCGTACGGGCGGGTCCAACCTATTAATCCTGGAATTAAAGCCCATTAAGTTAGACCCGACCTCGGGCCGGGTCTGGCCCGGACCCGGCCCGGGCCCGTAACCGGGTCAACGAGTCGGTTGCCCGTTGACCCGGTTCGCCGGGTCGAACCGGAACCAGCCCGGCAAGTTGCCGGGCCGGTTCCGGTTCATTGGATGTAAAACCGGCGAACCGCCGGTTAACCGGCGGGTTGAACCGGCGGTTCAGCCGCAAATTTTTTTTTTTTTTAAACGGCTTGAACCGCCGGTTAACCGGCGGTTCGTAGCCGTTGGGAGGGTTTTTAGGTATTTTTTTTCAACGGTTAGGATCATTTGACCGTTTTTTGATCAATGGCTATGATTTAGTGTCCGTTACTATCAAAACTCTATAAATAGAGAGCTTATTTCATCATTTTTCACACACATCTTCTCTACTCTTAATCTCATTTTCGTATTCTCTAATCTCTACACGCTTTCGTTTTCAATTTTCAATTACAATGGAAGGAGGCCGCGGAGGTGCATCATCTCGAGCTCGGAAGGGAAAGCAAATAATGAATCCGCGGGAGGAGGACCCCAACATTCAATCCACCGATGATGAGATCGAGCATCTCCCGAATCCGACACCCGACACACAAGGAAGTACCGATGCAATTACTTCTAAGGTTCGGGAACTTCCTCCTCTAAAATCTTCTATTTTTACTAAACATTTTGAGAAGGTCACTCTTCCGTCGGGAGAAATGCGTGCAAAATGTAAGCACTGCAATGCTTCCTACAAATTCCAAGCCGGCGGCGGCTATGGGTCGTTGAAACGACATGTAGAAACGAAGCACCCGACGGAATATGGACTCGACTGTTCTCAAACACAATTATCAAGATTTTCTTCAACTAGCGGTAGTACCGATTCCGGTTTATTTTTATATTCGGATAATAAATTAAGAGAATCATTAGCTAAATTTGTTTCCGTAGAACATCTTTCTTTTAGTTTTGGATCTAAATGCACATTTGAAGATTTTTGTAAAAAATCTCTTAATCCATGTGCTAAACGTGTTCCTAGGACTACACTTACTCGTACAATTAAAAAATTAGTAAAACAAGGAAAAAAGAATTTAATTGATGAATTTAGTAAATTAGATAATAAAGTTTCTTTATGTTCCGATATTTGGAGTGATCATTGGCAAACACATTCATATATGGGTGTGACTTGCCATTGGATCGATAACTCTTGGAATCTCCAAAAAAGATTATTAGCTTATAGAGTTTTTGATGAATCACATAATGCTCATAATATCGCACAATTATTATGTTTAATTTTAGAAGAATATGGTTTAACTCATAAAATATTTTCAATATCATTAGATAATGCTAGTTCTAATACCGCATGTATAGATGATCTAAAATTTGTTTGTCAACCTATTATTGGAGGTTTATTTTTTCATATTCGTTGTGTATGCCATGTTTTAAATTTATGTGTTCAAGATGGTTTAAAAATTTTAGAAAGTTATATTAAACCAATTAGAATTGCAATTTCTTATTTATGGTCTCATTCATCTATAATGAAACAATGGGGTAGGTTTTGTAAAATTAATGGAATGAGACCTAAAAAATTTCCACGTGATGTACCAACACGTTGAAATTCAACATACCAATTATTACAAGATTCATTTCAATATAAAGAATTATTATGTTCATTTTTTGCACAAAACACTAATGCTAATATATATTTATTTTCACAACAATGGAATATTTGTAGTAGTATTTGTGAAATTTTAAAAGTATTTAATGATGCAACCGAACAACTTTCCGGTGTTTATTATCCCACTGCTCAATTAGTTTTAGAAAATTTTTCTAATATAGTATTAGTTTTAAATGAACATATTAATAATGAATCTTTATCTCCTTGCATCTTAGCTATGAAAACTAAATGGGAAAAATATTTTTATTTAATTCCTGAAATTTATTTAATTGCACTTGCTTTAGATCCTAGATTTAAATTAGAAGTTTTACAAGAAATGTTAACTTTATATTATGATGCTTTAATTCCAATTAAAGATTCTTCTTCCCCTGATCCAGCTAATATTATATATAATGTTAGAATTTATTTATATGATATTTATAATCAATATTATGCAAAATATGGAACACAAATTAATATTTCTGAAATTCAACAAACTACTAGTAGTAATTTAAAACTTACAAAAGCACAACTCTTATTAAAAGAACGGACAAAACGTCCACGGGGATCCTCAAGTTCCACACAGGAACTTGAGAATTATTTTACGACTTCTTTTGATTTTAATGAAGCAGATAGCGAAAACTTCGATATCTTAAAGTGGTGGTCACAGAAGGCTCAAAGCTTTCCCGTTCTCTCCGTGATCGCAAAAGAAATTTTAGCTTGTCCAGTGTCAACTGTTGCTGTGGAGCAGACGTTCAGTGCCGGCGGCAACATATTAGATGAACGACGATCAACTTTGTCTCCTGACTCATTGGAAGCCCAAGCATTACTGGACGATTGGACCAGAGCGGAGAAAAGAATCCAAGGAATGCAACTTTCAGATGACGAAGTTGAAGATTTTGATACTGAAGGAACAAATACGACAGGAACAGGAAATGGAAGTGAATGAAAATGTAAAAGGATAAAAATGTAAAAGAACTACGTGGGCTTTGATTTCCCTAAAGGGATACGTAGGCAACTTAAATAAGTGCAAACCCTTTTTTTAATAAATTTTAATTTCTAATTTTTAATGTTTAATGTTTAATTTTTAATTTTTAATTTTTATTAACATATTAATCTTGAACCGTGACGAACCGTGAACCGAACCGTGAACCGGCGGTTCTGAACCGTGAACCGTAACCGTCTTGGGCGGTTAAGGTTAAGGGTCGACCTGCCTGGAACCGTCGAACCGGCGGTTCCGAACCGTCGAACCGTCAGTTCCGAACTGTGGTCAGGTCTACATTAAGTTCATGTTTAAATTTAAATCAGTATTTTTGGCGGGCTTAGCTAGAAAAATTGTGAATCTGTTAATCAACCTCTGCTCTATCCTTAGTGGTAAATAACTTGCGTAGCAGCGTAGTTAACCAGACATCCATGCATGGTTCGATTCCTAATTGCCGCACAATGCAAATTAATTTCCTTCAATAGGAAAATAAATCTGGTACGTTGGCTATGAAATGATGTACGAAAAATTTCTGTAGATTGAATTGATCTCAAAATTAATCATTCGAAAGAATTAAATATCTAACTAATAAAAATAAAGTACTATTTCTGATTAGATTTCTAGAATTTGTAAGTGTGAAAAATATTTTAAAAGAGAATTATGCCCTTATATTTTTGATATTTTTTTAATAATTGATCCGGCGGTAAGAATCCGGAACCCCACAAGGAGGGGTCAATGTCGCGGGGAGGTCAAAGGGTCCAGTGGCTCGCCGGAAAAGGACGAGCCGACCGGACTCGGAAGAAAGGGAAATCTGATATTAAAAGGCACCCTGGTAGGGACCAGGGTTCCGACGCTCAAATGAAGCAGTACATAATGACCGAGCGGAAGGACGTGCCGCCCGGCCGGCGTAAAGAATTAAGGCCGTCCGGACGACGTTCTTCGCCCGCCCGGCCGGCCTGACGTCCCGGTCAGGCGGTGGGTAAAAGACGGGAACATCTTCTGACAGCCGTCAAGTCGTATGGCTACGCCATACTTCTAGTCTGACAACGGGGGGTCCTGTTGTCCCATCGAAGAACATGCTCGGACTGTAGCAGTATGGTGTCAGGTAAGCTCTCTGACAAGTGCATACCGGGGTATGGGTTGCTGACACGTATGCACCTCGGTGGGCGTGCATTAGTTCCTTCTCCGTCCTATATAAAGAGCCTATTACTTCGCCAAAGGTACGCATGATACAAGCTTGGCAGCCACTTTTTTCACCACTTACCTGACTTGAGCGTCGGAGGGTCGTCGCCGGGAACCCCTTCCCGGCTCGACTTTTGTGCAGGATCGCCGGAGCTTCGTTCGACCAGCCGGAGGTTCACTCCATCGACTAGGAACGTGCCACGTGCCCAGCGTCCTTTGGTTCAACGATTCGGACAGGATCAATAATATTAAAAGAAAAAAATATTTCGATTTGATGGAGAATAATTACATATCTTTGGGGTTGACTTTTAAATTATTGATTAGTTGGATCGATGATGTACACAGAGAAAAAAAAATATATAAAAGAATAAAAGAAATATAGAAGCATCTAGTGACGGTGTCCTTCGTCACTCGCTCGGATTTATGGTAATGTCGATTTATCGTGCGTCCGCTCTCAGTGTTTTGTAAAATAAAGCTTGTCAATTGAGGGTTGACATTGTTGGTGTTACCCTCTTTGATGGTCAAGTTAATGATGAACTGAGATGTGAAGTTTGCGTGCATGCATGAAAAAACAAAAGAGCTCGAAGAAGATGAAGAAGACGAAGAAAAGAGCTAGAAGATGTGAAGTTTGCGTGCATGCAGGCCACCGTTGCATTTCACCGGGCTCTATTTCGCACCCCTGAAGTCGTACCAACTCATAAAGATAGGGGATCTTCTTCGGATGAAATGCCCAGACGAGATGAACGAAAAGGAAAAGCCCCCCGAGCGGACGCATCTCCCGAACGGATCAATCGCCAATTTTCGGAAGCTATTCTACGAGATCCTCTGCCCAAGCACTACGTGCCTCCGACGATCGGCGAGTACAATGGAACAACGGACCCGGATGATCATCTGGGTAAGTTTGATAACACAGCTACGCTCCATCAATACACAGATGGAGTAAAGTGCCGGGTCTTTCTTACCACTCTCTCGGGATCGGCTCAACGGTGGTTTCGGAGGCTGCCGGACAGATCCATCACAAGTTTCAAGGACTACCGAACGGCCTTCCTCCACCACTTCGCTAGCAGTCGGCGTTATCAGAAGACAAGTGTCAGCTTGTTCGCCATCAAGCAAGAGCCGAAAGAATCGCTTCGAGCTTACATCCAGCGGTTCAACAAGGTGGCAATGGATATTCCAACGGCCACCTCGGAGACGATGATGAACGCCTTCACGCAAGGCCTGGTGGATGGCGATTTTTTCCGATCACTCATTCGGAAACCACCCCGAGATTATGATCACATGCTACACCGAGCCAATGAATACATCAACGTGGAGGAAGCGCAAGCGGCCAGGAAAAAAGAAACACCAACCGAACGGGCTCCTCCAGCCGAGCGGAAACCCTCCGCCGCTCATCAACCGCCGAGAGGACCGAGGGCCGAAGCAATCCGCTCCCCTCGTGTGAGGTCCCAAGTGCAAGAAGTAGCTGCCGCTCAGAGCAAGCCAAAGAAGAAATGGACTCCTATGTTTTGCTCCTTCCACCGGACGGATACGCACAACACAAGGGATTGTCGAAGTCTTCCCTTCATGGCTCATCCTGTTCCTCGGAACGCCGGACGACGGTCGCCCTCAGTCGACAGGCGTCAGAGAACACATGAAGCCGATCGGACGCGAGCTGATAGGCCACGGCAACAACAGACTCTCGATCGGCGTCGTTCTCCAAGGCAGGAGAATCGCCGAGCGTCCAGAGAACGGTCCCGACTGTCCGCTCGGGAATAGGAAAACAGAGGCAATACTTCCCGAGGCGAGATCAATGTTATTGCTGGTGGGCCAACCGGAGGAGACTCCAACCGAGCCAGAAAGGCGGGCGTCCGACAACTCCAAATCCACGCAGTCGGTTGCAGCCAAGAGCGAGCAAGTGGACCGGAGATCACTTTCGGGCCCGGGGACTTAGAAGGATTTGAAGTGCCCCACGACGACGCTCTGCTCATTAAAGCGGTAATAGCAAATTACACTATTCATCGCATATTCGTTGACACAGGGAGCTCGGTCAACATCATGTTCAAGAAGGCGTTCGATCAGCTGCAAATCGATCGAGCCGAGTTGCTGCCCATGACGACCCCGCTCTACGGGTTTACGGGCAACGAAATTCAGCCGGTCGGACAGATCCAGCTGGCTACCTCGTTGGGAGAGGAGCCGCTCAGGAGGACAAGGACAACAAACTTCGTGGTGGTCGACTCTCCCTCGTCCTACAACGTAATTTTGGGATGACCGGCGCTCAGCGAATTCCGAGCGGTCGTCTCAACTTTCCATCAGAAGATCAAGTTCCCCGTCGAAGGTAAAGTGGGAGAAGTACGGGGAGATCAGTTAGCAGCTCGTCGATGCTACATCGAGATGGTCCGAGCAGAATCTAACTCCGCTCGGAAGGCGCCCCGAATCGAGGTAAATGCCATCACCGAAAAGCCGCCCGCTTTAATTTATGAGGAAAAAGAGGAAGTGCAGATTCATCCAATCCGATCGGAGGCCACCACCTTTATTGCGTCCGATCTGGAAGAGGAGCAGAAAGAGAGGCTGATCCAATGCCTCAGAAGAAATCATGATGTCTTCGTTTGGTCAACACTTGGGCTGCCTGGCATTCGCCTAGCATAGCGCAGCACGAGTTACATGTCCGACCAGACGCCCGTCCGGTAAAGCAGAGGAAAAGAGATTTCAGCGCCGAGCAGAATGCCATCATCCGTGCGGAGGTAGAAAAGCTGCTGGAAGCCGGGCATATACGCGAGGTCCAATTCCCTAGCTGGTTGGCTAATGTGGTACTGGTCTCCAAGCCGGGCGGCAAGTGGAGAGTATGCATAGATTTTCGGGACCTCAACAAAGCTTGTCCAAAAGATTTTTATCCTCTGCCCCGGATAGATCAGCTGGTGGACTCTACGGCCGGATGTGAATTGATCTGTATGCTCGACGCTTACCAGGGTTATCACCAAGTGCTGCTCGCTCGCGAAGATCAAGAAAAAGTCAGCTTCGTGACGGCCGATGACACTTATTGCTATAATGTGATGCCGTTCGGACTGAAGAATGCGGGAGCCACATATCAGCGGTTGATGAATAAAGTATTCAGAGGGCAGATCGGGCGGAATCTAGAAGTTTATGTGGACGACATTCACATTAAGTCCGTCCGAGCGGCCGATCTCTTCAAAGACATGGAAGAAACCTTCCAAACGCTGCGCAGGTACGGAGTCAAGCTAAATCCCCAGAAGTGCCTGTTCGGAGCGAAAGGAGGACGCTTCTTGGGATACATAGTGACCGAGCGGGGCATCGAAGCCAATCCCAGCAAGGTGAAAGCTCTACAAGACATGCCGCCTCCAAGAAATACAAGGGAGGTGCAGCGTCTGACCGGTCGGATAACCGCTCTGTCCAGGTTTATCTCCAAAACCACCGACCGGAGCCTTCCTTTTTTCAAGATCTTACGCAAAGCTACAAAATTTTACTGGGACGAAGAATGCGACCGGGCGTTTGAAGATTTGAAGGCATATCTGAACTTCCTTCCGGTATTAGCCAAGCCGACTGCAGGTGAGCCACTTCATATGTACTTGTCTTCAACCGAGCATGCAATCGGCTCAGCCTTGGTGAGATCGAGCGGAGAAGAGCCTGTGTATTTCCTTAGTCACATTTTAAAAGACGTTGAATCACGCTACACCGGGCTCGAAAAGCTGGCTTTCGCTCTGGTTCTCGCCGCTCGGCGCCTTCGTCCATACTTCCTGGCGCACACAATCGTGGTCAAAACCAACAGCCCGCTCGGCCGCGTGCTACTAAATCCAAAGGCATCCGGACGGCTCATCAAATGGACGACGGAGCTGAGTGAATTTGATATCCAATATCAGCCCCGCTCGGCGATCAAAGCGCAATCCTTAGCCGACTTTGTGACTGAGGTGCAGAGGCCGGAACCAGAAGCTATGTGGAGAATATATATGGATGGGTCGTCCACACGTCTCGGAAGTGGGATTGGGATATTGTTACTCTCCCCTCAAGAAGAGAAGATGCACTTATCCGTCCGGCTGGATTATAAAGCTACCAACAATGAAGCCGAGTACGAGGCCCTCATAGCTGGCTTGCAGGCAGCTCGGCATGTGGGAGCCGGTCGGGTCACTCTTCACTCGGATTCGCAGTTGGTCGCTCAGCAACTCTCTGGTACCTTCGAAATTAATAGCGCTCGACTCAAGCTCTACGCTGAAGCCTTCGAGAAACTCAAGGCTGATTTCAGAGAAGTTATTGTACAGAAGATACCCAGAGCAGAAAATCAAGCAGCCGATGAGTTGGCCAAACTAGCAAGTTTTATAACGTCGGTCGTTATCCCGAAGCCAATTGAACAGGTATCTTTGGTGGCACACGTCGACCGGATGGAAGGCCTTACATTCCCAAGCGACTGGCGGACACCCATCATAGAGTTCCTCCGCTCAGGCGCCACACCATCCAGTGAGTATGAAGCCCGGCTGCTAAGAAGGAGGGTCGGTCGATTCACACTTATCGGCGACCAGCTTTACAAGAAAGCTTTCTCTCGCCCGTTGCTAAAATGCGTGAACTCAGAAGACGCGGCGTACATCCTCCAAGAAGTTCATCAAGGGTCATGCGGAGGACATCCGGGCGGCCGCTCGTTGGCCAAGAAGATCCTCTTGGCCGGGTACTTTTGGCCAACTCTACAAGCAGACGCCGCTCGGACAGTATTTACATGCCTTTCGTGCCAGAAATATCACAACTTCTCCCACCGACCGGCAGAGGAGATGAAGGCATCAATCGTCTCATGTCCGTTCGATCAATGGGGAATGGATATTGTGGGTCCATTTCTGATGGCGACCGGGCAGAGGAAATTTTTGCTGGTAACGGTCGACTATTTTTCCAAGTGGGTGGAGGCCGAGCCGCTGGCAAAGATCACCGAACAGATGGTTAAAAAATTCATCTGGCAACACATCATCTGTCGGTTTGGCATCCCGCGTCGACTTGTGTCCGACAACGGGCGGCAATTCACAGGGAAGTTGCTTGAAGATGAGGTGCCGGGCAACACTTCACGTCTGTGGCTTATCCCCAGAGCAACGGTCAAGCCGAAGTGACCAATCGGGAAATCCTTCGCATTCTACGCACTCGGCTCGACCATCTCGGAGGAAGCTGGCCAGATGAGGTGCCGGGCATCTTATGGGCCATCCGAACGGCTCCGAAGGAAGGAACGGGCGTCACGCCTTTCCACCTCGTATATGGTGGCGAAGCGGTCGTTCCTGTTGAAGTTGGGGTCGAATCCGCGCGGATCCAAAGCTATGATGAGGATAACGCCGATCGGAGGAACATGGAGCTGGATTTGGTCGAAGAAGAAAGAGCCAAGGCGTCCGTCCGGCTGATGGCGTACCGACAACGGATGAAGCAAAATTACAACCGCCGCGTAATCCCCAGATCCTTCCAGGTCGGCGATCTAGTCTGGAAGAAAGTCAAGCCGGTCGGCGACGTAGGCAAGCTAGAAGCACCGTGGGCGGGTCCCTTCAAGGTTATTGAAAAGCTCCGCTCGGGAGCCTATTATTTGGAAGATGAAGCCGGGCGGCAGCTGGATCGACCATGGAGTGCAAATCATCTCCAGCCTTATCGAGCTGGATGAAAGGTGCACGAATGTAATCCATTTTGGTGTATATGCTAGTCGCCTATGTATCTGTAATGCAGGAAGCAAAAAGATGAAAACACATGGAACATCCATTCTCCGCCGAAGGGCTTACTACGTGAAGGCCCCGTGTCGTTCGACCGGAGGTAAATATTGTTCGAGCGCAGGATATGATATGAAGGCCAAGGTCGCTCGACCTAGTAAGGAGTTAGCCTTGAAGGCCGTCTAGCCCAGACGTTAAACCGTAGAGCCGCGCCGATCGGCTATAAAAACCCGCGCCGTCGAGCTCCGACGTTAAATATCGAGAGACGAGCCGGCGTCTATAAACGTCCGAGCGAAAGGCCGTCTAGCCCAGACGTTAAACCGTAGAGCCGCGCCGATCGGCTATAAAAACCTGCGCCGTCGAGCTCCGACGTTAAATATCGAGAGACGAGCCGGTGTCTATAAACGTCCGAGCGAAAGGCCGTCTAGCCCAGACGTTAAACCGTAAAGCCGCGCTGATCGGCTATAAAAACCCGCGCCGTCGAGCTCCGACGTTAAATATCGAGAGACGAGCCGGCGTCTATAAACGTCCGAGCGAAAGGCCGTCTAGCCCAGACGTTAAACCGTAGAGCCGCGCCGATCGGCTATAAAAACCCGCGCCGTCGAGCTCCGACGTTAAATATCGAGAGACGAGCCGGCGTCTATAAACGTCCGAGCGAAAGGCCGTCTAGCCCAGACGTTAAACCGTAGAGCCGCGCCGATCGGCTATAAAAACCCGCGCCGTCGAGCTTCGACGTTAAATATCGAGAGACGAGCCGGCGTCTATAAACGTCCGAGCGAAAGGCCGTCTAGCCCAGACGTTAAACCGTAGAGCCGCGCCGACCGGCTATAAAATACCCGCGCCGTCGAGCTCCGACGGTAAAGATCGAGAGGCGAGCCGGCGCCTATAAACGTCCGAGCGGAAGGCCGTCTAGCCCAGACGTTAAACCGAGCGAAAAACCGCCGAGCTTCGACGTTAAATATCGAGAGACGAGCCGGCGTCTATAAACGTCCGAGCGAAAGGCCGTCTAGCCCAGACGTTAAACCGTAGAGCCGCGCCGACCGGCTATAAAATACCCGCGCCGTCGAGCTCCGACGTTAAATATTTAGAGACGAGCCGGCATCTATAAATGTCTGAGCGGAAGGCCTTGCGAAAATCCAGCAAAAACCCCTGAGGTGAGGCGCGAAGCAAAAGATGGTTAATCGGAATTAAAAATGCGAGCAACTGAACGAGCGAGGTCCGTGCGCCGAATGGCTGCTCAGTTGCATTATGAAATACATTGAAGACAATTCGCTTGTCTGGTATAGCAAGGTGTCGAGCGGGAGAGTTTTAAAGAACACTTAGTCGCGATGGGGGAAAAAATTCCTGGCCAACATAAAAGATGAGAGGAACAGAAGATTATCTATTATGCAAGCCAAAAAAGGTCATTACAGCGATAAGTAGGGCCGAACGGCGGGAATACAAAGAAGTTTATAAAAACTCTCCTCACACGTCAAAATCAAAAAGAGCGTCGGGGATGGTGTCCATCACACTCGCTAGATCCTCGGGGGGGATGGACAGCTCGGCAGGCAGGTGACCTTTGGTCTTCAGATAGCCCACCGCCGCCTTGATTGCCTCCTCGAACGTGAGGGATATCTTGTTGGTAAACTTCTCTCCGAAGTCTTCCGAGAGGAGGAACGCCTTCCTCACTTTGTCCGAGCGGGCCGACTCCCCCTCTTGATATTCTTTGAGCGCGGCATGGGCAGCGTCGCTAGCAGCTTGGAGACCCTTCAAGTCTCCATCGAACCTTTGGAGATCAGCCGAGCGGCTCTCCTTCTCGGTCGCCAGCAGAGCATCCAGGTCCTTGATGCGTTGCTCCAGCCCTCGGATCTCCACCTTCATGAGGTCCATATCGTTGATGGCCTGTTGCTTCCGAGTGGTCGCCGTCTTGATCTCCTTGTCTTGTTGTTTAATCATCGTTTCAAGCCGAACGACCTTGCTCGCCAAATCATTAGCTCGTTTTCGTTCGGCTTCCAACGATTTTTTGGCCTTCTCTATAGCGGCCGTTGACTGCCTAGTGTCCCCCGCTGCTTTTTGTTTCTTCAGTTCCTCCTCCAGTTCGGCCAACCGATCACTAATGGCGATCTGCTCCACCCAGTTCTGCTAGCAAACGTGGACAGGTTAAAAACTTCAAATAGGAGAGAGAAGAGGGGGGGGGCGCCGAGCTGCCCGGGAGTCAACTTGGCTATCCGACTCCGAGCATCTAGCCAAGCTTGTGCAAGAGGGCCAGTCAGGGTGATCATCTGCTTAGGAAACACCGGTCGATCAGCAGCAGCCATGTACGCCTCCGAAGGGAGGCGCAAAACGGTTTTAAGTAAATTTTGGCCGCTCGGCTCGTTCTGAGACGGCCCACCAGCAGAAGAGGAGGGTAGCTCGCCTAAACGCCTCATACGGCGCCGAGTCCTTGAAGGGCTAGACGGCGGCACCTCCAAGCTGGCCCTCGGAGAATCCTGAGGGGTCGGGGTACTCTCGAGGGAAACCGTCCCAGACAGCACCGGCGCATCTGCGCCCCGCTCAGGTTGTGGCTCATCAAGTGTAGAGGCAGGTGCGAATTCCGGTCGCCGGCGTTTCCAAGTGCGTAGCGGCACATCATCGGCCGAACGGTCCTCCACCTCAGCTTCGGTAGGAGGTTCTATATTGCCCGCGGACTCATCATGAGGGGCAGGGGCGTCCGAGGCTTCAGGGACCGTTGGCGTCCCCTCACCTTCTTCGCCGGCCGGATCAGCCGGAGAAAGGCCCCGTTCGGCGGCCTCCTTGCTCGTCACCGCCTCAATCCGAGCGGCCTTCAATTTGACCTTCTCGGTAGCTCTGGCGCGCCACATGACCTTAGCTGCAAAAGCAGAAAATAAATCAGTTAGAACAAAATAAAGGGGAAGATAGGGGAGCTTACTCATACTACAAGGCAGATCGGCTGGGGTAGAAGACAAGCCGAATATATGCATTACTCCTGGGAGGAGCATCTTGTCAATATGATAGCGCTGACCGACTAGCTGTTCGGCTGCATGGAGATAGTCCGCGTCGCCTCTAAACTTGCCGAGCTCCGGTTGCGCGGGCATAGCCGTCTGCCACTTGGTGCGGAAAGTGGGCCGCTCGGGAAAGCGTATATAGAAAAAATGCTCCTTCCAATATTTGTTGGAGCTCGGCATATTATCAAAAAGGACGAAGCCTATCCTAGACTGGAAAACAAAGGTGCCCCACTCGGCTTGCTTAGGATAGTAGAAGTAGTGGAAGATTTTTGGGGTTAAGGGAATGCCGTTCAGTTTGAACAAAACTATCACTCCGCTCAGCAACCTAATAGAATTGGGAACTACCTGGCCGAGCGGAATGCGGAAATAATTGCAAACTTCTAAGAAAAACTTGTGAGGTGGAAAACGTAGTCCGGCCAGGAATTGGTCCCGGAAGAAAACAACAGTGCCGGGCGGCGGATCGTGAGGCCGATCGGACGGTGTGGCTAACACTATTTGGTGGTCGATCGGTAGGTCATATGCTCGAGTGAGGTGCAAGGCGTCTTCCTCGTCGAACCGACTTTCCATGTTCGAGTACCAAAGACCCGGAGTACCGCCGGTTGACTGCGAGGTACTGGTCATGATCGAAAGGCCAGAATGCGGGATAGAAGAGGAGGGTTCAAGCAATGGAGGAAAACCGACTGAAAAGGATGATTAACAGAAAGAAGAATGCGTCTGGAGCGAGAAAAAGGGTCTTACAAGCGAGGGAGATGATCGGAAGAAGCCGTGTGGTCGTCGGAAAGCCTGAGCACAAGGTCGCCGGCGAAAGGAGGAACGACAGGAGTCTGGAAACGAAGAGGACGAAATGCGGCGGAAACGGAGTCAAGGGCCTTATATCGCCGCCCGGGAGCGATCTCCACCGTCCGATCCAGGTCGTCGGTATCGAGGTTGTCATCTAGTCGTCCATTTCAAACGGCGGCTGTCCCATCGGAAGTGACGCAACCGCCATACGCTGACAAATGCACGATCGCCACGTGTCAGCCGGTTACTAGCCGCATTTAATGAGCTCCCCTTACCGTGCACAGAGCACGTGACGGGTAGTATGGGAGAACAGCGGACGTCGATTCCAAGAAAACACAAGGCATGGACAAAGTATTGCCGAACGGACAGATATCGCCGCACGGGTAAGCATCCTTATGCCTGGCCGAGCGGCCTAATGCAATGATCATTGCTCGGGCAGATCGGCAATCCAGTCAGTCGGACTTTGCCTCCTTCGACTAGACTCGAGAGGAAGGCAAGTGATCCGGCGGTAAGAATCCGGAACCCCACAAGGAGGGATCAACGCCGCGGGGAGGTCAAAGGGTCCAGTGGCTCGCCGGAAAAGGACGAGCCGATCGGACTCGGAAGAAAGGGAAATCTGATATTAAAAGGCACCCTGGTAGGGACCAGGGTTCCGACGCTCAAATGAAGCAGTACATAATGACCGAGCGGAAGGACGTGCCGCCCGGCCGGCGTAAAGAATTAAGGCCGTCCGGACGACGTTCTTCGCCCGCCCGGCCGGCCTGACGTCCCGGTCAGGCGGTGGGTAAAAGACGGGAACATCTTCTGACAGCCGTCAAGTCGTATGGCTACGCCATACTTCTAGTCTGACAACGGGGGGTCCTGTTGTCCCATCGAAGAACATGCTCGGACTGTAGCAGTATGGTGTCAGGTAAGCTCTCTGACAAGTGCATACCGGGGTATGGGTTGCTGACACGTATGCACCTCGGTGGGCGTGCATTAGTTCCTTCTCCGTCCTATATAAAGAGCCTATTACTTCGCCAAAGGTACGCATGATACAAGCTTGGCAGCCACTTTTTCCACCACTTACCTGACTTGAGCATCGGAGGGTCGTCGCCGGGAACCCCTTCCCGGCTCGACTTTTGTGCAGGATCGCCGGAGCTTCGTTCGACCAGCCGGAGGTTCACTTCATCGACTAGGAGCATGCCACGTGCCCAGCGTCCTTTGGTTCAACGATTCGGACAGGATCAATAATATTAAAAGAAAAAAATATTTCGATTTGATGGAGAATAATTACATATCTTTGGGGTTGACTTTTAAATTATTGATTAGTTGGATCGATGATGTACACAGAGAAAAAAAAATATATAAAAGAATAAAAGAAATATAGAAGCATCTAGTGACGGTGTCCTTCGTCACTCGCTCGGATTTATGGTAATGTCGATTTATCGTGCGTCCGCCCTCAGTGTTTTGTAAAATAAAGCTTGTCAATTGAGGGTTGACATTGTTGGTGTTACCCTCTTTGATGGTCAAGTTAATGATGAACTGAGATGTGAAGTTTGCGTGCATGCATGAAAAAACAAAAGAGCTCGAAGAAGATGAAGAAGACGAAGAAAATTTATCTTCGCGTAAGAAAAAAAATTATACATTCACATATTTTCACGGAACCTTGTATAATTGTAAACAAGAGCGGATCTAAAATTTTAAATTTAAGGGGAAGTAAAGAAAAGAATTATTATACATTGTATTCGAAGGCTGCGTAGCCAGAGTTACAAAAATATGCATTTTAAACTATTTAATTTTATTTTATTCATATAATTAGGTATTAATTTTTATATTGTCTGAGATTACATACAATTTATTGATTTTAATTAGTAAATCAGTAGCTATCCATATAATGAAAATATCAATTAGGATTTTGAATTGTCTAGAATTAGTTTAGATATCAATAAACGGTACATAAATGGATGTAAATTATCAATAAATTCAATTTTATTTTTTCCTCTAATGATTATTAAAAAATATATATTAAAAAGACAAGGACATAATTATCTTTTGTAATTTTTTTTTACTTTGGTCAAAAAGAGTTAAATGTTATTTTTAAAATATAGGAGAGGCAAAATACTAATGGATAGAAATTAAAGGGGTTAAAGGTATTTTTCCCTAAATTTAACTACTTTTTTTATTATATATTATTTATAATAATTCATTTAAAATATGCAAGTAGATGAATGATTCCATTGAAATACTTAATACTGGTTACTCGTGGAGGAAAATTGATAATCAAATTTTTAGCAGGTAAACCTTTTCAAAATCAACGAGGCCGGAATTAAAAATTTTATATGTAACACAAGTATTAAGCTAAATTAACTGATTCTTGTACATAAGAGTATTACATATTTTGGCGCTTAATTTGTAAAATTTCTTTCAAATTATGTTCCTAGCTTCAAGTTTTCCTGCCCTATATTTCTAGAAATTCCTATTTAATTTTTAGTTTTATGTGAATATTAGTTTTTGTTTTTGTCCCTCATTTATCTGATAAAATATCACATTAGCTATATTGTAAGTGGTCAGAGCATTAACCGTGGAGATTCTTTAATCAACTTTTAGGATCAAATATTGTTAAGAGACTTTGCTATTGGTTTGATTGAAAATAAATTAAGATTAAATCAATCTAAACATGCTTTTTCTTTACCAATTTAAAGTTCTTATTTCAGTTCAGGTTGGTCTATAAAATCAAACTAGTTGCGTCGGGTGTGACATTTAACTTGTTAAAGAGGCAAATATAGGTCATGCTCATGACAAGATGCAAGTTACCGTTGCATATCAGAGAAAATGAACTAAAAGAGATTATAAAATAGCGTTTAAATTTAAAAATGTATTAATTTACAACAAAATGAGAGTTAACTGATGCAGTTTATCATACAATATTAATGAATGTCTTATTATAAGACAAATATAAAAATTAAAACAAAACGGCATATGATCACGATGGCAAAAGTTTACTAGTCATGTAATGGAGTTAAGAAACCTAAAAGTTATTTGATTAAAACAATGATTAATTAATTTGACTTAATTGAAATTTTTTACTAGTCACTGATAAATCAAGAATTGCTGTGGCGGGCTGCTCAGAAGTCCAATATCTTTTAGTTATGTGTCCTATTTAAAAGAAAATTTCTTATAAATATATCGTAATTAGAAATCAAATCATAAATATTTAGATGATAACTGGGCGCTCTTCTACTACACCATAACCCGGGAGTTAATTGACTACAAAGAATTTTGAATTGGGATCAGATCCTTTGGTTCACAAAGGCTAGACCAGTCCTTGGTCCAACCTTTGCATTGATGGGGGGCAATGGCTCCCACCTGTTAATAGGTGGGGGATTATTATCTTCCACCAATCCCTTTATTTTGGTCCATAAGTGAACCAGGATAAGAGGATTAGAGGGTCGATATTATCTTCCACTAATCTCTTTATTTTGGTCTAAAAATGGACCAAGATAAGAGGATCAGAGGATCCGACCCCTTTGAATTAGCTATCAATGATTTGAAATTTAAGAAATAAATCGTTCTTTGAAAAAAAAAATAGATACGTAGTGAAAAAGTATCCGGCTGATAAATAGAAATAGGGGCATTTTGACAATTGCAAAAACTATGAGGCTGCTCAAGAAACATATATTAAATAATAAAATTTATTAACATAACATCGAATTATTATTATTGAAATGGTTATTAATTATTGTTGTGCGTTACTCCATGATAAACCTAAACCATGTTGGTAATTCAATGAATGTGCACTTTCTAAATTTAATAATAATTTTACAAAATTATATAATTAAGATAAAATTTTAAGACCTAAATTGCAAGGCTTCTGTCTCACGGATGCCGAATTGATTACAGGTGGCAGATTCCATATAATATAATAATGGAGTAAGAAATCAATTTTCGCAAGAAAAAAAAAACACAAACCTCTACGACGGCCGGTCGCCCTGATTTACCTCCTGTTATCTACGTAACCTGGGACGGGGCTAGCTATGGCGGCGCAGTCGGCCAACAACCTCTACGAGACGGCTTTGCAGCCGGACACCGGCGGTCACGCGTACACTTTCCTCGAGTTCAACACCCAGGACGATTTCGACGACTACATGGATTTCCAGGATCTCTCGCAGCCCTCCCGATCCCCCGCTGGGCCCCATCCCCAGCCACCGCCCGAGCCCGCGCCGGACTCCTCAGCATCCGATCATCTTTCTCCCGAGCCCACCTCGTCGCCTTCCTCATCGACTCCCCTCGGCGGTCCTTCCTCGTCCTCCATGGCCATGGGGGCCGCTGGCGGGCAGGCGGCTGCCGCGGCGGTTGATACCCTGACTGCCGGGATGAACGAGCTCAACTTCGAGGAGAGTGGGGATGAAAGTTACGAGTCTGGCGAGAGTGATTTTACGGAGCACGCGTGCCAATATTGTGGTGTGGAGGATCCGGAGTGTCTCGTCAGGTGCAACATTTCGATGTGCTGGAAGTGGTTTTGTCGGTTGCAGGGGAACACAGGGGGTTCTCATATCGTGAATCATCTGGTATTTGAACATGCTAAGCACATCGCATAACTGAAAAACATCATAAAAGTTATTAAACGATTTTCTATATATTTTGCCCTCTTTATATATTTTTATTCTCAACTCCCTCATATGATACTCAATTTAACCATTTACTTAATAGTTTTATTTTTTGTTAGAAAACATAAGAGCCCATTATGGATACTTGTTAAGGCCGCCTACATTATAATAGTCTAATTTGAGATGTTCACTCCCTCTTTTAATAATATACTTCCTTATGTTGGAAACATATATTATACGGTTCTGTCAGAAAAATAAATTTAAGTTTATTGACCCCTCAAGTTAGCAAAATTTGGGAGAAAGATAAGTTTTTTTTACCATCGTTAATCCTTCTATTCATTCATCTATTTCAATTTTCATCTGCCACATTCTGAAGTTTGATTACTAGACTAGCCTGATAAGTGAAGTATAATTCACTAGCCATCTTGGTATCATATACTGCTTTATGTTATAAATCATTGGGCTACATTTAAAGGTGGTATTTACATTTTTAATACAACATTTAAGCATATGTTAGAGTATCTTGTTGATTTATACAACTTCCATTTGGTTGATCGTTAAGAAACTGCAATTGTTTATTTTGTTAGAGCTGCCGTTGTTGAGTGGGATGCCATTACAGAATATTGCATTTCTGGTTCATGTGTTTTTTTTTTATATTAATTGATTTTAGGTGCGAGCAAATCACACGGAAGTTTGGCTCCCCGATGACAGTCCACTCGGAGAGACTATTGAATGCCATAATTGCGGTTGCAGGAATGTTTTTCGTCTTGGATTTACTTCTTCTACAACAGGAAGTGGCGCCTTTCTCTGCAGAGAACGTTGTTCGAATGTCAATGTAACAAGGGGCATGAATTGGGATCTTAGTCAATGGCGTCCACTCATTGAGGATGGATGTTTCCTACCATGGCTTGTTAAGGTTTGGTTCTTTCACTAACATTTTGTAGCTGTTCTGCATGCCCACATATCACTTACTCTGGTTTCTCTTACAGGTACCTTCAGAACAGGAACAACTTAGAGCATGGCAAATAAGCGATCAACAAATGAACAAACTTGAAGAGTTATGGAAGAATGAAGAACCACAACCTGTTTCATTGAAGTATGAAGATAGAGTTAAATACCAGGTTACTTTCTGTGCTGACGTTGATTCTTTTATGAGGTTTCTTGGCTTAGTCTGTTTTTAGGGCCTCTACTAATCAGTAGGGGGGTTTATTGCATATACTTTTCTTATGTGAACTTTTTTTTGTTCTTTTGTTTTGCAGTTCACAGCAATCCTTGATTTTGACTCTGATGAGGTATGTGTAGTTTCATTCTTGCCTTTATTTGTGCTGTTTAAATTGTTTGATTAAATCAAATGAATTGAACTTCTTCCATTGAACACACATGCGATAAGTGATTATAATAAGGAATTTTTATTCGTGACCTTGCCATTTTTATTGCACAATCTTAATATTCAGGCCAATTTAACTTAGGTTAGAAGAATGAATATATTATATGTCTATTTTTCTATGCACATAACCATGCCCAATAATAAGGTATATGTAATTAATATATGTATGTCATGGTTTTACTTTTAGTTGTTTCTCATGATCATCCTTTAGCGGTGTGTTAGTTCCAAGTTTTAATTGTTTTTCCAATCTTTAACAATATGTTCGCTTATATTTTGTACACTGAGATGTCGGCCTTGATAAAAGGGGTGTAGCCTACTTTGTCATTCCTAAGGTTCTCTCAGCTTTATTTTATATTTTTATTGATATCATTTGTTTTGATTGTTATTTACTTTGTTTTTCTCTGTAGTCGATCCTTAAACTGAATCTTTGATAACGTTATCACAGGAAGATAATGAACTCAGCTTGCCATTTACTTTTAGAACTCGCCACAAGAAGGATGATCATGCAGATAATCCTCATAACAAGGATGGCAAAGGGCTTGGAACATCTGATAATTATGGTGGTAGTGATGACGATTACATGGGAGATAGTGATGACGATTATGATGACTGCTTACGAGGATATCTTTGATTTTGCATGATGGAGGCAGCACCAATCAAACCTTTATCCCACTTTCATCTATATTTAAATGGAATTATATCATATTTTTTTTATTTTTGCTTGAATCTTCTTGCATGATGGGAAGCTTGAGAAAAGATTATATCGGGTTATTTTTTTCAAGAAACTGTTTACTGTTCTTGGAATTTCAATCTTTGGAGAAATTGTCTTGAATTTTAACTCATTAATTCATAGTCAATTCAAGGTTCTTTGTACCCAATTAACCTCTAGGTTTCTTAACCCGGTTATAAACTTGTCATTGTGATCATATGCCGTTTTGTTTTAGATTAAGGCATTCAATCGGTAAAATCAAGCCCCAATACAAATATAAAAATTCATATGCCGTTTTGTTTTAGATTAAGGCATTCATTGATATTGTATGATAAATTGAATCGGTTAGGTCTAAATTTATTGTAAATTAATGCATTCCTTAAAATAGTTAAAATAGTACGAGTACCTTGTTGTCAACTTAGTTGCAGTCTAGGTGGCTTTTGAACTCTATTTTGTAATCTCTTTTAGTTCTTTTTGTCTGATGTGCAACAGGAACTTGCATTGTGTTATGAGTATGTCCTTTATTTACTGCTCTTATTCTCTACTAGTTTGAATTTGTAGACCAATCTGGACAAAAATAATTATAATAAAGATGATTACATTACTTTAGATGTTTTTTTATAGTCCGTCTTTAAATTATATGAAAAAAGATAAATTATTAAAAATATATAATTAGATTGTCAAATTGGAACTTGAACAAAAATAAAGTTCAAATTAGTAAAGAAAAAGTAAGATAATCCCGATATCTTGATGTTAAAATAATTATAATAAAGATGATTACATTACTTTAGTTGTTTTTTTATAGTCCGTCTTTAAATTATATGAAAAAAGATAAATTATTAAAAATATATAATTAGACCGTCAAGTTGGAACTTGAACAAAAATAAAAACTTCAAATTAGTAAAGAAAAAGTATGATAATCCCGATATCTTGATGTTACGATCCAATTAATCTAAAAATGATCAGTCTAATCCTATAGAAATTTTTCATCGATCATCAAAATAAATTTGAAAATACAAATAACTCCTCATCTAGTCATCATCGTCTTAAATTTTTATTTTCACGAATGAACGATAGTAAACAAATTGAGCGCTCAGACAAATTGGATTGGATGCTCAGTTACAATCCAAATTGTACTATTGTACAAAGAGAAATACATGAAGAAATTTTATTCTTAACAAAAAGAAGCTACCTTAGAGTCATTTTCTCTCCCGTCATCTCAGACAACATCTCCCATGTCCGACATGGTAACGCTGCATAAAACTCTGAGATGATAGAAACCAACTCTATGATTAAAAAAAATGATTACGCTCATTTTTAAGTGCTCCTCCGTTGCTCGCCATAAGACTTTGTGAATGAGAAGTGAATTACAATATTAAATGACCTCTTAGCTAGGAGAAATTTATTTCCTAAGGGAATAAATCACATGAGATTCAAATTTACTCATGTGGTATAAATATATCATTCAAATACCAACTCAGTTACGCCCGTGGGATGATAAACATGAATTCTAACATAGCAAAAGGTGATGCGGTCACCTTAGGTGGCTCAGTATCATCAATCTCACTATAAGATATAGATAGGTAAATATGACAAATCATCACTACCTGAGTATCAACCCCTTGGGGCGATAGAAACTAATTCTATTGGCAACAAAAGATGAAATTATCACAGTCTCTCGGTCCCTCCAGGGTGGCCCTCCATTGTATAGTATAGAAGGGAGATAAATCAAGGGGGTTTCGCCCAACAACAGCAGCGCATGAAAAGAGAAGTTGAGGTAACTAGCGGAGCATTACACACCAACTAGGAATCGACCTTAGACCTATTGGTAACAACATCCTTGCACGAACCAACTGCACCAATCCATGGGGGTGATAGTAACCAATTTTATTGTAGCAAAAAGTGATTACACTCATCCAGACATCTCTCACAGCCTATCTCATCCCAGGACCAACATGGAAGAGATAAATCATAATGACTGAGGAGGCAAGTGGATGAGGAGTGAGTTATATAGGGTGCAAAGATTTATGCCCTGCTTGCCCCGAGATTCGGTACCCCTCAACCTTAAGTGACAAATCTTTATTCACTTACCACCTCAGCTATGCTCGTGGTCAATAGATGAAACCAATTATATAAAAAAAAAATGAACCAAATAACATCGAATCTAGGATCGATAAAAACCAATTCTCTAATGGCAAAAGTGAGGTACTCGCCCCCAATGCCCCCGCCCCAACACAATAAAAACCAGCTTCCATGCAAAGGTGTCAAAGAAACGGAATTTTTGTTCCCATGTACTGCTACAAGATCCACATCTTTTGAAGATACATTAGCATCAAGCTCCATATCAACAATTCCAGCATACGTTCAGCAATTAAACATTGTAAAGAATCCCCAGATGATATAGACAGATGATCAAATTTATTTCAAGATTGGCCCTGGAGGAAGGCCAATGACCCTGGGCCCAGAATTTAAGAGGCCCTCAAAATTTTTCTTTAGTATTATATATTATAAACATATAATTAGGGTCTTGAATAATTGGACCCAAATTCATATTTTAGAATTTTTTGACATTGCCTTTTTCTTTTACCCTTTTAAGTTGCAATTTGCAAAGCGCAGCAAACAAATGGAAAATTGGGGATTTGTGGCTGAGCTAAACAAACAGTGAGAGCTATGGCCCGTGGAACAGAGAAGAAAGACTCAAAAGCAGAGGTCTTCTCTTTTTTCTATTTGAAGCTCTCTATAGTATCTCTTTTTTTCTTTGACTGATGTGCAGCTGTTAGTAGGACTTGCGTTTTCTTTTCTTCTTCTTCTGCTCACTTTAAGTCTTCAACCACTACAAGAAAAAAAAAGACTAAAGATAACAATTTTTCACCGTTGTCGTAGGCAATTTACAAGTCCTGTTCTTAAAGGTACACGCTCCAAGACAATAGTGAAAAACCATTATTTTTTCTTTGAGTGTGTGCTTTTAACAATAATTTTATACTGTCTACGACAATGGTAAAAAATCATTGTCTTTGTTAGATAAAAAACAAAAAAAATTAATATATAATTTTTTAATATTATAAATCTTTCAAAATACTAAATTTGAAAATAAAATTTAATATACAATTTTCTAACATTCGAAAATAATATTTACAACACATGAGATTTTTTTTGCTTAGATGCCGGTGAAGAGGCGACACTGCAGCTCCCAGTGTTCCTTAACCTGCTAAAGTTTCTCCATTTTTTCAACTTTTCGCCATTCTTCCTAGTACTCTTCAGGACACCTGCTCGAATAAAGATATATATTACAAATCAGAAATCAAAATTGAACACCTGATTCTAATTGCACAGTCTAAATGTCACATAACCATCAAATAATTGAAATGTAATATTATTACATTTCATGCATCTAGACTACAAGATAAGCTTCTAAAAAAAAATAGACCTCAATAGAAGAAGAATTGTATGAAAAAAAACAAACCTCTTGCAACTGTCAGCAAATTTGAAAGGCATAGGTGACAATAAGAGATAAATTTCACATCAACATTCAACCATTAAGAAAGAATCATGTGAATCATGAGCAGATGCTGCTGTGACAGGAATAAAACATCAAAATTCAAAAATCGGCAAGAAAAAAGTGAAAAAGAGGGACACAATTTACATTAAGTAGTGATTGATCACAAAGTATTAAACATTTATCTATAAGGAATCTGAACTTTTTACATAATTAATAATGAAACAACCAAACTATTTAGAGCTATTATGAACACTATGTAAAAGAGTTAATTTCATTTAAAGTATACGTGTTTCATAGACATAATGAACTATTATGAACATTACATCATTTCCATCAGGAACAAAACCTTGCTGAGATTCATTATGAACAAGAAGTTTGATTTACATAATTGGTAGTAACATGTATGCAAAAACAAAACAACTAAAAATTGTAAAACAATAAATATGAAGGTCAATACTTAGAGTTACTCAAGGAACATGAATACTTGCAATCAAGCAAGAGTTAGCAAATAACATAGAAGCTCAGTAAACTGAAAGAAAAAAATCCCTGGTGACACAGTTTGAAGCCAGAAAAACTGAGACAAAACAGTTTATCAATACAAAACAATATAATACCATGTAGTAGATGAAGTTCGGAATTGGGTGATCTAGAACATCCAAGTCGGCAGCTTTATCAAAAGCATTGATGAACATCTACAAAATCAATAATTAGGATTTCATACCAAGTCTCTATAGCATTTACAAATCATAACAATCAGAAAAGGCATTCTTATAGTTAAAAGCCACCACAAATTTGACCAAATTAAAAGGAGCTATACTAATGAAGCATTGTGCAGTCATATAAAAGAAAGTCCTGTAGCATCATACAAGGTTTTTTTTCCCTCGAGATGGCTGGAAACATTTTGACACTTTGCATGTTTGGTTACTAATTTTAGGTTGCCCGTAAACTAGGAATTGGATGTGGGCCAAAACCAACAAACTGACAAACATGTAAACACAAAAGGCTCGAAAAGCTAAGGCCTAAGCCTTGCCTTAGCTAAACTGGATATTGGAGTAACACATGAAAACTAAATAACTAGAGGCCACTAATTAAAATCCCCAAAACATGTTACTGAAAAAATAATGATTATTTTTTTTTGAATATCTCTAGTTCACATCAGACAAAGCGTGTTGATGAGACTTAAATCTCCAAAACATGTTATAGAAAAAGAATGATGAAAACAAAAAATTGAATATCTCTGGTACACATCTGTTCACAACTGCGAAAGTGAAAAATATTTCCATAATACATTAACACTCGTAAAATGGGGAGTTGAAAATGCAGTATCAAGCAAACCTGCAAAGAATATCTTGGCAACAATGACCATGGCTAGGATTGGCTTCCGCCACAAAACCAACCATAGAGAGATCTGCATACAATTGAAATAAGATGCTATCACTAGAATGCATAAAACTGTGAGATCTTGAAAAAGGAAAAGCTAATGAATAGCTGAAAATCATGAAAAATGAAAAAGGGAAACTATGAATAACACTACATATAAGAGATGAAGAGATCGAGCAGGACAAGGAAAGTTACGCTATCTAAAAATTTATCAAAAACTGGGGTTGTTTAAGAGAACAAAAAAATTGAGCCCTTCAGCCTTACGAAATAATGGACCAAGGAGGATGGGAAAAATAAAATCAATGAGCAAAAAAATCATTCACATAAAGGCACACAGTTCGAATCACCTAGAATACTAACAACTGGAAGTAGGAAAACCAACAACAGACAAGGTGAAGAATTACGAAGGGGGACGAAGAAAAGCAAGGAGGGTCGAGAGGATAATACCTTACCCTCACCCAAGAACTCTGGGAAGGAGCGGCGGCAACAAGGAAGGCGTCGTGCTCCGTCGGATGATGGGGCTCTAGCGGCAGTGAGGGCATGTGAGATGGTTGGGAAGGCGAAGGGAGAAGGAAGAGCAGTGGAAGGGAAGAGCCCTGTGCGGTCGCAAAGTGAGTAGCAGAGGAGATGGAGGAGCAGAGGTCGACAAAGGTAGCTGTGCTTCAATAGGCGTTGCGGAAAATGGCCACACGCGACTGAAGGAGGAACTGGGAAAAAAAAGTTCGGGTTATAAAATAATTGACATTGTCTTAGTCACCAAAACACATACACACAACGATTTAATAAAACAATTGTTTATTAGCATATAAATATTATTAATAGACAACTGTTGATAAAAATTAGGTACCAAAAAAATAATCTAAAAAATAATGATTTTTAAAAATTATTATCTTTGACATGCATAAAACAACCGTTTATTAAAAACTATTGTCTTAAAAAAACGAAAGTATCCAACAATAATGATTTTTAATAAAATCATTGTTAAATGAAAAAATGATAATCATTTTTTTAAAAATTATTGTTTATTTAGATGGGGTTGCATCTCAAATTTTTTGTAGTGAACAACTCTTGTTTTTTTTTTTTTGTCGTTGCCTTATTAATTTTTTTCCCTTCTCAACTCTGTTTCTTACCATTATTTGTGGAATTTTCAAGATGTGGCTTTTTTTCCCTTCGCAAGACTATTTTTCTTACCATTATTTGTGGAATTTTCAAGATGTGGCATAGTTTTTCTATTCGTGTACTACATGCTAATCCCTTAACCCATAAAATCCAATCTTTAATCTTCATTTTTTTGTATATTTGAAATTTTGAGCTTTCGGGAATTAAATTTTTTAATTGTGAACTTCGATTGTCATTATGAAAAAGTGTCCTAAAATTTTTGTTGAATTTGGTACTTTGGAGGAGACCAGGAGAATTTTGTTCCTATAAGTACCAAAAATTAATTTTGATATAATCAACCGAGTTAAATTATGTCCTTCATTTTTTATGCCTTGTATCTCAGTGTGCAGAGACTTAGAAACACAAGAAGTCGAGCGAAAGACGCAGCTAGCAAGAAGGATAGCAAGGGAAGTGAGTCGATAAGCTTGGTGCATCTGAAGGACAAGGTGCTGCAAAAGAGTATATTAGCGGACAAGAAGGAAGCACGCTATGCATCTAAGGGATGAGAAGCCGAGGAGGAAGTCTGTTCGAGGAGTAGATTGGAGTTAGATTCGGGTGAGCTCAACTCCGGATGATTGGAGCATCACCCAAATGAGCACGGGAAAATGATGGTTTGGATGAACAGTACTCAATGCGTCTCCAATGACATTGAAGACACCTCAAACTGTTGGACCCCGTGGTAGTTTTGATATGATCAACCAAGTTGGTTAGGTCCTGCGTTGTATTTGATCCCTGTGTCTGAGTATGCAGGAGCTTAAGAGCACAGGAAGTCGAGCAGAAGACGCAGCTAGCGAGAAGGACGGCACGGGAAGGGAGCCGACGGGCCCGGTGCGTCCGAAGGACGAGAGAGCTGCGGAAGAGTACTCCGATGGGCGTGAAGAGCGTGTGCGGCGTTCGAGGGACGTTAAGTCGGGACGGAAGGCTGCTCGAGGAAGGTCGGAAATTGGGTTCGGGTGAGCCCTATTTCGGTTGGCCGCAATCACCCAAAAGATCGGAGTGTCGGAAGTCAAAGTGGAGCAAAGAAACAAGCTGGAATGTTGAGCTGCCAGCTTGGAGGCGCCTCCATCAGGCTTGGAGGCGCCTCCAGCTTGAAGGCGCCTCCAGCCTTGCTGAAGGCGCCTCCAAGGGCGCCTTCAGGCTTGATGAAGGCGCCTTCAACAGGTCAAAATGACCGTTTGCGTTCGGATAGAGTTCTATCCGCTGACCGAGCTGTGGAGGCGCCTTGAACCTTGTTGGAGGCGTCTTGGACCCTCGGGATAGAATTTCTAAAGGCTATTTAAAGGCCCCTGGAGCTAGGAATTAAAGAACAACTCAAGCAATCAATCTGTACTCAATTCCTAGCAACTAAGTGAGCGTTCTAAGTGTAAAAAGGCTTCTCCGCCTACAGTAAAGGAGATTCTGATAGTAGAGCTTTTTCATTGCCCTGGATTAACAACCTCCTTGGTTGTAACCAGGTTAAATTCTGTTTCTGTTTCTGGTTCTTTTTCTGTCTCCTTATTTTAGTTGCTGTTATTTATATTGCTGATTTAAATTCTGAGTTGAAATCCGAGGAGGGTATTTTTAGTTTTGTTTTCAGCAATTCACCCCCCTCTTGCCGGTCTCCGCTGCACCAACAAGTGGTATCAGAGCCTGATCGCCTCAGAAGGACTAACCGTCAACTGAAGCACTACGATCAAGACGATGGCCGGAGCGAACATCCATCCCTCGAAGTTCGACGGAGACTTCGCCACTTGGAAGCGCAAAATTGAGGTATTCTTTAAAACGGATTTTGATATTCTTATTACAATGAAATATGGTTTTGCAGCGCCGAAAGACAAAGAAGAAAACACATAGAGCAAGAAGGAGCAAGCCGATTTCGTCGCCAACGGAAAGGCGGAGTTCCACCTGCTTAGCGTGCTGCCACCACAAGAAGTAAATCGGATCGGAAGCTACGACTCAGCTAAAGATCTCTGGGAAAAATTCCTGGAGCTACACGAAGGTACTTCCGAAGCGAAGCTAGCGAAGCGCGACATCCTCCGGAACCAGTTAACGAACCTCCGGATGAACCAAGGCGAGAAAGTAGCGTAACTCCAAGCGAGAATCAAGGAGCTAATAACGCAACTAACGAACCTTGGAGAAGAGGTAACCAACCGGGACTCTATCCGGTACGCGCTCAACGCCTTCCCTAGAACTCCAGAGTGGGCTTCCTTAGTAGATGCATATTACATCTCTAAGGACCTCGAGGTAAGTACTTTAGAACAATTATTTTCCACTTTTGAACTTCACGAATCTCGAGTTTCAGAACCCATCGGAGCAGAGAAGACAAGTCAGAACATTGCCTTAAAGGCAAAGATGAACAATTCTGACTCCGAAGCCTCAGTCGACGAATCCGAAGCGGCACTACTGGTAAGACGCTTCAATAAGTTTTTTAGTACTAATAAATTTAAATCGCAGAGGCATCATCGAAAGAAGAGGACGGTTCGATGCTACAACTGCAACGAAGAGGGACACATCAAAGATGACTGCCCAAAACTAAAGAGAAAGGAGAGAGAAAGGGCAAAGCCAAAATACAAGAAACCAGAACCCTCTAAGCATAAGAATCTGAAGGCTACTTGGTCAGATTCATCAACCTCCGAATCGGAAGTCGAAGAATTCTCGGGACTAGCACTGATGGCCAACCATCAGAAAGAAAAAACGTCCAGCTCAGAGATGAGCATCGATGAAGGGGGAGGAACATCAGAAGAAGAAAGCAGCAGTGAAGGGGGAGCGTCACCAGACTAGGTAAGTAAGGTACGCAATCTAACCTCATCTCAATCTTTCAAATTTATCAAGTCTCTTTCTAAAGAGTTAGATCAATTAGAAAAAGAGAATGCTGAACTAAAATTGAACTTAGCAAGAGCATGCCCGTTAGAAATGTATGATCATCTAAAATCAGAAAATGAAAATTTAAAATTAGAAATTGAAAAATTGAAAAATGATGCATGCTTAAAGAAATTTCCAAAGTCAAAAATTAGAACTTATGGTAAATTAAATTGATATATAAGGAAGCATCAAGGTCAACTTAGAAAAATACCAAGAAACTATGTACCCCCAAGATTTTTGAATAATCCTGTAGGAAGGAACCTCTATTGGGTTCCAAAATTTGTGCTTAATTAATTTTTCAAAAATTAAAAGCTTAAAGTGAGAGAATTAAACATTGAAATTCTTTATCGAAGCTTTGTCTAAGGAAGTGGTTGTTGCTCCAATAACCAAGAAGGCCTAGTGCCTCGCCACGACCTGGAAGCTAAAATATTGGAAGAAAATGTTTAATTAACTTTTTTTGAAAAAGCATTAAACTAGAATCAAATAATGCTTTAAAAGTTTTTAAATCTTTTTAAAATTCTAAAAAGTCAGATTGTGAAAATAAAAAAAATATATTGACTTAGAAATTTTTATTGACTTAGGAAATTTTTTTCTGAAAATTCAAAAATTTGACTTAGAATTTTTTTAGAAAAATTTATTTTTACTTAGAATTTTTTTCATATTGACTTAGAAATTTTTTTTTGGAAAAATTCGTTTTGACTTAATTTTGACTTAGAAGATTATTTTTTTAATAACTTAGGAATTCTTTTGGAATTCATTTTTAACTTGAATTTTTTTTTAAAAAAAAAAATCTATACATTTTACTTAACTTAAGTTATTTGTTTCAGATTTTCTTAACCCCATTTTTGCTGTGATCAAAGGGGGAGAGAAAAGTACAAGTTTAGGGGGAGTTAGAAAATTTTAAAATTTCTGTTATTATTAATTTCTGTTATTATTTTTATAAAAAGTGTTGCAATTTTACTAATTGCAAAAATTTTGTTTAACTTGTTAGTTTAGTAATTTACCTTTAAAATTACTATTTATGTCTATGTTGTCCCTAACTTGAACTTGGGTTGATGCACATCAAAAAGGGGGAGATTGTTGGACCCCGTGGTAGTTTTGATGTGATCAACCAAGTTGGTTAGGTCCTGCGTTGTATTTGATCCCTGTATCTGAGTATGCAGGAGCTTAGGAGCACAGGAAGTCGAGCGGAAGACGCAGCTAGCGAGAAGGACGGCACGGGAAGGGAGCCGACGGGCTCGGTGCGTCCGAAGGACGAGAGAGCTGCGGAAGAGTACTCCGGTGGGCGTGAAGAGCGTGCGCGGCGTTCGAGGGACGTTAAGCCGGGACGGAAGGCTGCTCGAGAAAGGCCGGAAATTGGGTTCGGGTGAGCCCTATTTCGGTTGGCCGCAATCACCCAAAAGATCGGAGTGTCGGAAGTCAAAGTGGAGCAAAGAAACAAGCTGGAATGTTGAGCTGCCAGCTTGGAGGCGCCTCCATCAGGCTTGGAGGCGCCTCCAGCTTGAAGGTGCCTCCAACCTTGCTGAAGGCGCCTCCAAGGGCGCCTTCAGGCTTGATGAAGGCGCCTTCAACAGGTCAAAATGACCGTTTGCGTTCGGATAGAGTTCTATCCGCTGACCGAGCTGTGGAGGCGCCTTGAACCTTGTTGGAGGCGCCTTGGACCCTCGGGATAGAATTTCCAGAGGCTATTTAATGGCCCCTGGAGCTAGGAATTAAAGAACAACTCAAGCAATCAATCTGTACTCAATTTCTAGCAACTAAGTGAGCGTTCTAAGTGTAAAAAGGTTTCTCCGCCTACAGTAAAGGAGATTCTGATAGTAGAGCATTTTCATTGCCCTGGATTAACAACCTCCTTGGTTGTAACCAGGTTAAATTCTGTTTCTGTTTCTGGTTCTTTTTCTGTCTCCTTATTTTAGTTGCTGTTATTTCTATTGCTGATTTAAATTATGAGTTGAAATCCGAGGAGGGTATTTTTAGTTTTGTTTTCAGCAATTCACCCCCCTCTTGCCGGTCTCCGCTGCACCAACACAAACTTCGATAGCGAAGCTACTGCATCTAGTGTCTGAGGTGCAGCCAAGGTGTCTGAGACGGCTCGGATGAAAAGGCATGAAGGCGCCTCAAGTATAGGCGCAGAGGCACCTCCAATGACATTGAAGATGCCTCCAACCAGTCATTGTTGTTGGTTGACTGTTGGAACGTGGATAAAACTTTATCCACGTTGGAGGCGCCCTGGATGACTTTTGAGGCATCTTCAAGCAATTATAACTTTTTTTAGGAGGCTATAAAAAATCCCCTGGAGCTAAGAATTATTCATCAATCACTGTATTCAATTTTCTATCTATTTTTGAGCTTTTAAAGACTGTAAGAGTTTACTCCGCCTTTATGAAAGAGATTTTTAGTGAGTTTTCAACTGTCTTGGATTAATAAACACATAGGTTGTAACTAAGTAAATTTCTGAGTCTTCCTACTTTTTAGTTATTGCTTTTATATTAATTATTTGTGCTAAATTACTATTGTATCCTTGCTAAGTTAGAAGGCAAGAGATTTCTCTAACTTTACTATCAGGGTTATTCACCCCTCTCTTGTTGGTCGTACTAGGGACCAACAAGTGGTATTAGAGCCGAAACCATTCTAGAAGGACTAACCACTCGCTAAAGTAAGAAGTCGATGGTCGGATCTAGCATCTATTCGTCAAAATTCGAGGGGGAGTTCGCGCTATGGAATGCAAAAATGAAGGTATACTTCAAAACTAATTTTGATATTTTACTAATTATAAAATATGATTTTGAAGTGTCTATAGAAGAGAATGGAGAAGAAAAGGAAAAGCATCTATGGAACAAAAAGTAGCAAATTGAGTCCATGACAAATGGTAAGGCCAAATTCCACCTCCTGAGCGTACTACCACCTCAAGATGTTAACCGAATCAGCGCTTACAACTCAGTGAAAGAACTCTAGGAAAAATTTCTCGAATTGCATGAAAGAACCTCGGAAACTAAGTTGGCAAAAAGATATATGCTCCACAACAAGCTCAACAATCTTTGACTGGAAAATGGATAGTCAGTCATTCAATTGCATTCGAAGCTTAAGAAGTTGATCACCAGATTGACCAACTCAGAGAAATGGTAATGAATTGAGATTTTCTAAGATATGCTCTAAACACATTTCCAAGGACCCCAGACTGGACATCGATAATTGATTCCTACTATATTTCCAAGGATCTCGAGGTAAGTACCTTAGTTTATTTTCTACATTAAAACTTTATGAATCTCAATGTGCAAGACTAAGAAAGGAGTTGAATCAGAATCTAGCGCTGAAAGCCAAGAAAGACAAATCAAATTTTGACACATCTCTCGACAAAGATGAAAGAGCATACATGGTAAGAAAATTTTTAAAGTTTTTTAAATTTAACAAATTTAACAAGTTGCAGGCCAAGAAGTTTCTTCGAGGAAAAAGGAAAATAAGGTGCTACCATTGCGATGAAGAAGAACACGTAAAAGATAACTGTCTGAAACTGAAGAAAAGGGAGAAAGAGAAGGACAAAGGGCAAAGCCGATCAAAGCACAAGAACCTCAAGACAACTTGGGATGAGATATCGTCATCCGAATCCGAGACAGAGCAATACGCTAGACTTGTGCTAATGGCAAGTCACCAAGATGAATAAAATGACGAAACCTCATCTGAGATGAGCATCAAGAACATCGATGAAGAGGGAGCTTTGAACGATGAGTCCAATACGATAAGTGATATATGACTCTTAGCTCCTTACCAGTTTTACGATGCAATTCAAATGTTATCTAGAAGTTTATTTAAAAAGAGGACAAAGTATGTAAACTCAAAGAAAAACTACGCATGCCCATAAGAAAATTTCAAAAAACTTAAGGATGAAAATGAAAAATTAAAAGATCAATTAAAGATTTTGAAAAAGAACTCTGCATACCTAAATTCACATTTGTCACAAAGTTCTAAGTTTAGAAATTATGAAGGGCAAAATTGATATTTATGAAATCATAGGGATCAAATTGTAAAAATTACTAGAAATATATTCTTAGAAAATAGTTGCAAAATTCGGTAGAAATTTATATTGAGTTCTTAAATCATGCTTAGTATGATTAAAATTAATTTTTATGGATGCTTTGAATTGAATTTGATTTAATTTTTAAAATAATTTACAAAATTAATTGTTTCGCATGCTTCTTTTTCATTTTTTGTTTTATTTTTTATGAAAAATAAAGATGCTATCTACTAATTTTTTTAAAAAAAATTTCTGGCCTTTATATTATTTTTTAAAAAAATATTTCAAAAATAAATTTTAATGATTAAAAATATTTCAAAAATTGTTTTTAAAAATTTAATTTTTTTATGACAATGAATTAGATTTTCTGTTAAAATAAAATTTTTAAGATTTTTCAATAATTATTTATTTTTTTATCAAATAATATAATCTTAAATTTAAAATTTTTGGGGAATAAATTTTGAAAATTATGATTTTTTTTGGTAAATGACAGTTGTATTTTGAATGCTTACAAAAATCAACAAGATTTTTTGAAATAAAAATATTTTTTAAATATTTAAATTCGAAAATAACCACTTATGTTGAAAAATATTTATGGTTCAAATAATAATATATCTATTCGTGAAAATTTTTTTCATGTTCAGAATACGTATGTTTGTGATTTACAATTTTTTTTTGTATTTTTCAAAATTTAAAATTAATTTTAAAATTATTTTTGCCAAAACTAAGATTTAATTGATAAAAATTGATCATGTTCTTGAAAATTCTGTTGGAACCCCCAAAAATATTTCCCATTATTTTTTACTTATTTTTCATATTTTTCCTAATATTTTTTTTTTTTGATGTGATCAAAAGAGAGAAAAATTAAGTTAAGGGAGAAATACTTAGTATAAAATTTTAATAAATTTTTATGTTCTTTACTTGTACTTATTGTAAATTTATTACTTGTAATAAATTATAAATTTATTTTATTAAATTATTTATTGTTTGTTTACCCTAACTTAATGTGGGGTTATGCACATTAAAAGGAAGTAATTGTAAGTACCTCATATTAGTTTTGATGTCGTCAACCGGGTTAAGTTAGGTCTTGTAGTTTTCATGTCTTATGTTTGAGTGTGCAAAAACTTAGGAACACAAGAAGTCAAACGAAAGACGCAGCTAGCGAGAAGGATGACACGGGAAGCGAGTCGACAGGCTTGGTGCATCCGAAGGATGAGGTGCTGCAGAAGAGTACATCGGTGGCTGAGAAGGAAGCGCATGACGTATCTGATGCACGAGAAGCCGGGGAGGAAGTTTGATCGATGAGAAAATCAGAATTGGGTTCGGGTAAGCTCAACTCCGGATGATCGGAATATCACTCAAGCAAGCACGGGAAACAGATGGTTCGGATGAACAGTGATCGAGGCGCCTCCAATGACGTTGAAGGCGCCTCAAGCTTTGGCAACGAAGTTGTCGCATCTAGTTTCTAAGGTACCTCGGATGAAAAGGTGTGAAGGCACTTCGAGGAAGCTCGAAGGCACCTCAAGCAGAGGCACCTCTAATGACATTGAAGGTGCCTCCAACCAGTTAGAGTCGTTGGCTGACCATTGGAACGTGGATAAAACTTTATCCACATTGGAGGCGCCTCAAGCTTTGGCAACGAAGCTGTCGCATCTAGTTTCTAAGGTACCTCGGATGAAAAGGTGTGAAGGCACTTCGAACAAGCTCGAAGGCACCTCAAGCAGAGGCACCTCCAATGACATTGAAGGTGCCTCCAACCAGTTAGAGTCGTTGGTTGACCGTTAGAACGTGGATAAAACTTTATCCACATTGCAGGCGCTCTAGATGACTTTGGAGGTGCCTCTAAGTAACGGTAACTTTTTTCAGGAGGTCATAAAAAGTTCCCTGGAGCTAGGAATTATTCATCAATGACTGTATTCAATTTCCTAACTATTTCTGAGCTTTCAAAGATTATAAGAGGCTACTCCGATTCACGAAGGAGATCAAGAAGCTTTCAACAGCCTTGGTTATATCAAATTAATATGATGTGAACTTTAGCAAAGAAAAACTACCGCCTATCTTCAGCATAATGATTATTTCATTCTCATAATTCAAGCTCCATTAAACAGATTCTGATCCAAAGGTTCCAATTAAATGGCCACTAGTATAAATATGATGGAAGAGCCCTTAACATTTTATGAAACCTGGTGCTTGTGTCCATCGACCTTCGTCTTTGCTTCTGCTTCAAGTTCCTTGTGTTTTCACACCAGAGTAAGTTCCTAGCTTTTTTCATGGTTCGAGCATTCACCAGTCCGCTTTTAGTTCTTCCTTATTGTCTTAAAGTCGATCTTTGTGTTGACGGCAAGGTCTTCCTCCTCGTCCATTCCTTGGTACTGATCTATAGAGTCTGGTTTTAGCAACGCCTCCTTTGATCACTTAAGAGCCACTTACAGGATTCTGGATAACCACGCCTTAATACTCCCTAATAGTTATGATTGTCCCGACCATCCACCATCGGGATGTGTCACCTTCTTTCTCAGTCACCTAATAAGTGGACTACGCTTCCCTATTCACCTTTTTTTTTTCTAAAATATCATAATATTTCTACATTCCCTTGTCCTAGTTAGGGCCTAACTCCTTCCGTATCTTGACTGGAATAATTATTTTGTTCCATTTATACCGTATTCCTCTGAGTGCTCATCTTTTCCACTATTTCTTTTACACCAAGAGGATGAAAAATGGGGTAGTTTTCTTCTCCTCCATAGTGGGTCATGGTCTGCATAGGAATCTCCCCACTTCTCATAAAGGGTGGAAACCTCAATTTTTCTTCATCCGGCCTCCCGTTTCAGTGTCTTGGTCAAGCCGTTGGCAGCAAAATTTGCCTACCCCTTCTTATGTAAGAGATAATCACCTAGTACAAGGCTACTTCCGTGCTTCTGAGTAGCTTTAAGATATGAAGTTCAACAACACTTCTCTACTCAAGGAGGGGGAGATGGCAGATTTCTCATGATTTTTCTTATTCTTCCAGGTAACCTTCTGTAATTAGTTTTTGTACGTGAACTTGATCTAGGGGTTTCTACATCTGTGTCTAGATTTACTATATCTTTTCCTCACTTTTTTAATCCTACATTGATTGCCTACCTCAGGAAGAACTGCACTCCGGATAAGATGCGATAGTTCAATATAAATTTGGCTTTCTAACGACCAAGCAAACTAATATTGCGATATACTCAGGATATCAGTGGAGTTTGTGTCATGAGAAGAACTCGGGATATACGATATATGCTCAACCCCTTAGTAGGAGTGAGATTAATACTACAGTCAGCAGGATCTCGACCCTGACTATTGTTAGAATGTATACTAAAATCCTAGCTTTTTGTATAAACATTTATTTTGAAATGAGAATCACATTGGTCAAATGTCTGCATTTAGTTAAATGCAGTTGTCCATTTAATTTATATTGTAGATAACATGGCGTGTGGTGTCACACAGAAGATCATGTTATCAATTCCTTATAGATTATAAATAGAAGTTCACAACCAAGATGGATTGGGACAAACCATTGGATGATTGTAATGTAATTTCGTACTAGTTTATCTTGACTATAAAAGTACACTAGTACACTATGTGCGTATAGAGCAGGACTATTTGACATTGTTCCTTTTATACTGACTGCATAAAAGAACAGAATCTCTGTTATTATGGATGAGTGTACTCTTAATCCCGATATAATAACAAGCACATGTACTTAGTATTTATTTCTTTAATTTATCAAAGGGTGAGATTTATTCATTAAATCAATAGGCCCGATAAGTTGAGAAATAATATTATTTATATGGTGTGTTGTTGATTATAGAAGAAAACTGTGTCCTATTTATTAGAATGATGATGCCCCCTTGAGGAACTCATAAGGATTGTCATGTAAACCTTGCAGGTGGACTTAGTTCCGATATGACAATGAAATTGAGTGGTACTACTCTTGGAGCTAAATGTTAATTAAGTGAGTTGTCAGTAACTCATTTAATTAATGGACATTCGATATCTTAAATACAGGGAGATTAACACACTCATGATAAGAAGGGACCCATAATGTAATATGAGATTGGTGCGGTAGTTCAATAATAACTCTTTAGTGGTATGAGTTATTATTGATGAACTTGAGTTGGGTGTTCGGGTCGAACACAGGAAGCTCAAGCTCATCAAGAGGCCAAAACCAATTCCTCCTCTAGGTCCCTGTTGTACCCTCTATGTATAAAGTCTCGCATCCACCCAAGTCATCCTTATGGCCGGCCACATCCTTGCTTGGTGCCCAAGTAAGAGGTCGGCCAAGATGAGTTTAAAAGTGGGTTTTAATTTTTTTAAATCTTTCTTTTTTGTAGCCATCTATAATGTTTTAAAAGAGAGATTTTAAATTTTAAAACTTTCCTTTTTGAAGCCATCCACATTGTAACACCCATAGGGTCCTTAGCAAAATTCTAGAATATTTTATCATGAATAAAGAAAAAAAACATATATATGCTTTAGTTAAATTTTGCTCCTAGCCGAACACTTAAACAAATAAAATAGAAATAAAAATATATAAGGTCTAAGACTTGAACTCTAGATCTCTCATTAGATGCCTGAATAAGATAACCACTAGACCAAGAGAAATTATTGTTAGAAAAGAGAGGGAAATCATAATTAAATGTAAGAAGAAAAGGCTCTTCTCTTAGAAGGAGAAGTGAGAGTTGTCTTCTTCCTCTCTAATGAAGAGATGCTCTAGAATATTCTTTTCTTACTCACCAAGAAGGGATGTATCTAGACTTTTCTCTTAATTATGAAGAGAGTAAAAGAAAGGAGGAAGAAAAATATATTTTTCCTTCCTCATCTCATGATGAATAAAAGGAGGAAATTAAAAATGAGTTGGTATTTTTCCTCATTCACCTTCCTACTCCCTCCTCCTCCACCGTGACCTCTTCTTCACCATTTCCTCTTCTTGTCGAGACCAAGGAGCAAGGAAGCTTCCCCTCTCTAGGAAGGATCCACAACAAAGGTTAAATCTCTAAGGAAAACAAGCGCAAGGATGTGAGTATCCCCTCACTGCAGTACAAGTAGCTTCGGTTTAAAATGTTTTTTCGAAACTCTAAAAATTTTCTTGCAAGAATGTGGTCAAGATAAAGAATAGGTAGTCACTTAGGGTTAAAGTTTTGAACTCAAATATGCTTAGATCATGAAGTACAATACCTTGTATGCACTTAGATTAAATGGGCTTGTTATATGTTTAAGTTTTATGCTCCTTATGGAATAAAATGATATGAAACCCTACTGATATGTTTCGGCCAAATGAAAATAAATGGGTTAGGGTTAGAGTTTTGAACTCAAACATGTTTATTCATGAAGTATAATGCCTTGTATGTGCTTAGATCAAGTTTACATGTTATGTGGATAAGTTCTATGCTTCATATGGAACCAAATGATATAAGAACTCTACTGATATGTTTCGGCCAAATTGAAATAAATGGGTTAGGGTTAGAGTTTTGAACTCAAACATGTTTATTCATGAAGTATAATGTCTTGTATGTGCTTAGATCAAGTTTACATGTTATGTGGATAAGTTCTATGCTTCATATGGAACCAAATGATATAAGAACTCTACTGATATGTTTCGGCCAAATTGAAATAAATGGGTTAAGGTTAGAGTTTTGAACTCAAACATGCTTATTCATGAAGTATAATGCCTTGTATGTGCTTAGATCAAGTTTTCATGTTATGTGGTTAAGTTCTATGCTTCATATGGAATGAAATGAGGTTGAAACCTACTGATATGGTTCGGCCAAGATGGATTAATTGGGTTAGGAAAGAGTTTAAACCTAACCAAACATGCTTATGCATTTTCATGATATGTAGCCTTTGATATATAAGTAGATTAAGCTTTCATGCTTTATGATGTGATGAAAATATGCTTTACGATATGTTGCATTTCTATGTCTTATGATAAGATGTGTCATGTTTATGATATGATATGATAGACTTATGACATGATAGGCTATGGTCATGATATGATATGTTAGACTCATGATATGATATGTCATGTTCATGATATGTTATGCTAAGTTCATGAGATGATATGCCAAGTTTGATGATAAGAAAATAACATGTTATACTTTATGTTATGATAAGAACATGTTATATAATGCATGTGTGAATGGCTTATGTAAGAAGAAAAGCCTAAAGAGTTGCTTCCCTTAAGTTGGGACCAAGAGCATTCTTCATGTTATGAAATAGAGTTGCTTCCCTTAAGTTGGGACCAAGAGCACTCTTCATGTTATGAAAAAGAGTTGCTTCTCTTAAGTTGGGATCAAGAGCACTCTTCATGCTATGGTAAAGAGATGCTTCCCTTAAGTTGGGGATCAAGAGCTCTCTTCATGATATGACAAGAATTATGACATGTATGATATGATGAGATATGATATGCATGATATTTTACTTTGTATGGCTTGTACCAAGGGTGGGTTCCATAAGCGCCCCGGGGTCGACGGACTATGAACGGACCTAGATCCCTAGTAGGTTCGGGGCTAGCTACCCTATCCTAGGGATTGCGCGCATTTATGTTTACATGTGGTGCAAGACGGGGCCCTTCTCATGATGATGATATGATATTCAAGTATGTATACTATATGTTTTGAAAGAAGCATGATGCATATGTGCATTCCATGATACATGTTTTAAAAATATACATATTGCATCTACATGCACATATTTATGAAATTATGTTTATGCACCCTTATGAACAGGTATGAGTTATGATACATGTTTACATGATATGATAGGCTTCATGATATGTGCTTACAGAATGTGATATGAATCATGATATACACTCACATGCTATACTCTGATATGTTATGCTCCTTATGTGATATGATATATTATGTTCTGTTTTCCCTCATGTTATGTTAGGAGATGTTATGGTTTTTACATGATAAGATATGTTCTATGTTATGATTCTCCATGCTATGTTATGCTATGCTATGGTTTCTACATGTTATGTTATGTTATGTGTTTTTCGGATTTATGGGTAGGCAAGGATCTCACTAAGCCTTTGGCTTATAGCTACACGTTTTCCTTGTACTGCAGATAAAGGCAAGGAATGGATTGTTTAAGGGGAGCAGAGCAGGAAAGGCAATGAGGATGTGTGTGGAAGTGCTGGTGGATAGATCTATTTAAGTTTTGAATTATCTAAGTTATGCATGTGAACAATGTTGGACCTATGCTTATGATAATGTTCAGCTAGTATGATATCCTACTCATGTTATGTTGGTACGTTTGACTTCACATGCTATGTTAAGAGAATTAGATGCATATGGTATATGTTATGATATGAAAAAAAAATAATTTATTTATATATGTCTTCCGCTGCCATGAATCCATATGCATTAGTATAATTGATGTCTATGTTTCAGTGACGTCCGTCCCTCTGGGGTGGCCTTAGTGCTACCTGGAAGGGCGGGCGTTACACACATGGTTTTAAAAGAGAGTTTTAAATTTAAAAAATCTTTCCTTTTGTAGTCATCTACAATGGTTTAAAAGAGAGATTTTTTTTTTTATTAAAATTTTCCTTTTTTGTAACCATGATTTAAAAGAGAGGTTTTAATTTTAAAAATCTTTCCTTTTTGTAACCATCTACAATGTTTAAAAGAGGGATTTTTAATTTTAAAACTTTCTTTTTATAGCCATCCACAATAGGAAATTTAAAAGAGAGATTTTAATTGTTGTTAAAATCTTTCCTTTTTTAGCCATTACCCAGGATTATAAAAGAGGATAGATGGTGCCTTAGAAATAATAATCATCTACATAATTTCTATTTCTCTTCTATTCTCCTTGTGGTCGTCCCCCTCATATTCTTATTCTCCCCTTGCTTTCTCACGTAAGGCTGGCGGCATCAAGAGGCTTCAACTATCTTGTGGCCAGCGGGTTGCAAGGAAGAAATAAGAACAAGAGGTGGTGTTCCTAACTTTGATTCCTTGGTGCCGAAAGTTTTGGAAGAAAGAAGAACTTCTGGACTTGGGTGGTCTTTGCGTCTTGGTAGATCGTCGCCCACACGACGTCCAAGAGAAAAAGAGGAATATTGCAGAAGATCAAGAGGTCTTTAAGATACAAAAAAAAAGTATAACTAGTTAATTGTTTCTGCTGTGTACTAGTTTATTTTTCCTTTGTATGGATCATGAAGTACCAACACAAGAGGCTAGCGATCTTGTGCTTTGATTGAGATCTCTGTAGTTTAACCTAAGGTTTACTGTAAGGAGTTTAAATATTCAATTTTTTTGAAAGACTTTGACTAGGAAGTGGTGGATGATCCTATACCCAAGAAGGTCGAGTGCCTCGCCAACGACCTGGAAGTCAATCCTTGAAATAGATATTTAATCAACTTCTGTAATATGGTTTAACTTTTGATGAACACATGGATTGAACTTGGATTAATAATATTAAGTTTCGTTTGCAATCAAAGTTTAACTTCTGAAAAGCACATGGGTTGCTAGGAAAAGTTCTGTACTTGTACAAATTTTTGTACAGGGAAATAGAACAGAATTCCGAGTAGCGCCAACAACTATGTCCAAGTCGAAGGAGTTTGTGCCCTAAAAATGACGCGGGTGATAAGGTATATGCTCAATCCCTTAGCAAGGGTGAGGTTAATATCACAGCGGAAAAGATTTCGACCCTGACTATATCCAAATCAGGATAGTTTGACCCGAAAAGGGTGCGAGCGATATGGTATAATGCTCAACCAGGGGTGCATATATGGTATATGCTCAAACTGTAGGAAGAACTCCTCACTCCAAGTAAGCCTTAATAGGCACCCTCCAATCAAGTGATATATCTGGATCTGTGATTTGGTTAACCTGAGAGATGAGCAATACTTGGAATATGCAGTCTTCGATTCTCCAGCTAGACAATGCGCTGGCTAACTTAGCCAGCTTGTCTATCTTCTGATTTTCCACTCTAGATAATTTTTGAAGATTGATTTCTTGGAAATACGCCTGGAGTTTTTCAAAAGATTTAGCATAAACTTGTAACTTCTCATTTCTAATCTTGAAATTCCCAGCTATCTGTTGAGCACCAACTGGGAAAAGCTATCTGTTGAATACTTAGAAAGTTGCTAGGAAATTAAAACAAGAGTTGATGTCTATTTCCTAGGTCCAGAGGTCTTTTTATAGCCCTTGGGAAAAGTTATCCGCGGCTAAAAGCGCCTCCAACGAGGCGCCGAAGGATAAAGATTTATCCTTTGGCAATGGCAATATCAGCCTAGTTGAAGGCGCCTTCCATAGGGTTGGAAGGCGCCTTCGTACTATTCATCGAAGGCGCCTTCCAGCTTTGGAAGGTGCCTTCCACAATGAAGGTGCGGAGGTGCGCGGAGGCGCCTTCAACTCCCTTTGAAGGCGCCTCCAGCAACACTTACAACCACTTTTTGTTTTTCTGCTGCTCCGATCACTTGGGTGATGTCGGCCAACTGAAATAGTGCTCACCTTAACCCAATATCTGACCTTCTCCTCAAGCAAGCTTCCGCTCTGGCTTCTCATCCCTCGAAATGTCGCACACGTCCTTCTTGTCCACCAGTGTACTCTTCTGCAGCACCTCGTCCCTCAGATGCATCGAGTCCGTCGTCTCCCTTCCCATGCCATCCTTCTCGCTAGTTACGTCTTCTGCTCGACTTCTTGTGTTCCTAAGCTCCTGCACACTTAGACACAAGGATCAAACATAACAAGACCTAACTTAATCTGGCTGATTACATCAAAACTAGCACGGGGTCTAACAGTGTTTATTTTAATCAAGTTGTAATTTTTGAGAAAATTATTTTTGTTTGTTATTGTGCATGATAATTCACTCTCCTCTTATCAGCCGCAAGAGGCCAACACTTTGCAGCCAGCAATCCTGATAATAAAGTTTTGTACTTGGCCTCATTATTGGACGCCTGAAAATCTAGCCTAATAGAAAGAGCAATGCTTCCTCTCGAGGAGGTATCATTAGAACTCCCACTCCGCTACCCTATCGATTGGAAGAGTCATCCACATAAATTTTTCAGATGCCTTCAGCCATTTGCCTGAGGACTTCCATAAGGAAATCAACTAAGGTTTAAGCCTTAATAGTGGTTCTTGGTTGTTATTGGATGTCATATTCGTTCAACTCAGTGGTCCATTGATTAATCGTCTCGAGTTTCGAGTTGGTAAGTACTCGCCCCCAATTACTATTAGTAAGGACAATAACCGGGTGGGCTAAAAAGTAAGATCTTAAACTTCCTAAGGTAAGCCCCCATTTCAACTTCTCCAAATTAGTATACTTGCTTTCTGTCTCCTTCAATAGATGACCAAAAAAGTAGATGAGATATTATACCTTGTCCCCTTGTCTTAACAAGACCATGGTGACTGACAAATGTTGGTGTAAAGAACATTAGATGATCAAGCCTAAGTTTTTATATTGATAAAGAGTTTAAAGTTAAGTTTTATTGTTGTACTGACAAGTTTGACTAAGTGTGCAAAAAAAATCCTAAGTGATCTTAAGCAAGGTAAAAGTCCTAGTTGAAGCTAGGCAAAGAAATCCTAGTGGACACTAGGTAGGTGGAAAGTCCTAATTATAGCTAGGTAAGAAAGTCCTGGTCTGAGAGAATGGCGAAGTCTTGGCAGGTCGAAGGCGTCGAATAAAAATTCTAGGATTGAAAACACTAGGTGAAAGTCTTAGGGGTCACAAACACCAGGCTAAAGACTGGACGGGTCGGAGTTTAGACATCCAGTGGAAAGTCCTAAGGTCTCGAATGCTAAGCAAAAATCCAAATGACATATAGGACTGATTTGTCAAAAGGTAAACTCTCCTGAGAGGAGTAGGTGAAAATGTGTTCCCAGTAGAGATAACAGTAGGCGTCGGTCCAACCTAGAGTTTCGACGAAACTCAAAGTCAAGACTGGACAATCTGAAAACTACCAAATATTACTTTGCTTTTTATATAATTGCTTGTTGGACTAACTCTATATTGCAAAAAATAAAAAGCTGGAAAAAAGGGCTCCAGGCGCCCGAAGCTTGTCACAGGCTCCGAACGAAAGCTTGGAAAAAAGGGCTCTATATTGTTGGACTAACTCTCTTGTAATACTTTAAATTATTAGTGAATTATCCAACGAAATCACTCTTAAGTGCGGGCCTTGGAGTAGGAGTTGCTACAGGCTCCGAACCAAGTAAAAAACTTGGTTGTGTTATTCTTTATTCTTATTTCATTGTGTTTTCTCTTTACTCTAAGTTTTACGCGAAAAAGTAAAAAAACCATGAGCGATATTCACCCCCTCTAGCACTTTCGATCCAACAACAAATTCACCCACAGTATTTCTCCTAGTACCGGCTTGGAGAGTAGGGGCGGTATTGTTGGTTAGTCCTAGGAAAATCGTATCGGCTCCACTGTACAAAAATTTTGTACAAGTGTCGAACCTTTCCTTAAATAACCTATTGTGCTCTTTAGAAGTTAAATTAGGAATCGCAAACGGAACTTAACATCATTGATTCCAAATTTAACTTATCTGTTCTTAATGGTTTAGATTTGAATCGCAAGCGGAACTTAACACTATTGATTCAAATCCACCTATGTTATTAATTCATTAAATATTAATTTCCAAAATTGACTTCCAGGACTGCATGGCGAGGCACATGGCCTTCTTGGATATGGGAGCAACCACCACCGCCTAGACAAAGCCTTTTAAGGAAAGCTAATATTTAATTTCCTTAAATAACTCTAGGTTAACCAAAAAGAACAATCGAATCACAAATTCTAAAAATAAAAAAAATAACTTCGAAACAAATCCGAAAACTCTAGAATCACATGCCTCTTGTGTTTGGTATTTCCAAAAATAGCTATACAAAGAAAACTAGTATGATGCGGAAAATAATTATTAGTTATACCTTTCTTTGTAAGCAAAAATAACCTCTTGATCTTCTACCATATTCCTCTTCTAATCTCGAACGTTGTGTGGGCAACGATCTTCCGAGACGAGAACCACCAAGTTCCTTCTTCTCCAAACTAGATTCGGCCACCATAATTCTCCAAGAGAAGTAGAGGTCCGGCCACCACCACCAAGCTCCAAGGGATGCTTCCTTTCTCTCCTTCTTCTCCAAGCTAGAATCCGGCCACCTTCAAGCTCCATGAGATGATGAGGTTCGGCCAATGAAGAAGAAAGAAAAGGAAGAAGAGAAATCCAATATGGCTGGCCACCACCAAGGAAGAAAAGAGAGGAAGAAAAATAATAGAGTTGTTCATCATGAAAGCACCTCTACCCCCTCTTTTATAATCCTTGGTCTTGGCAAATAAGGAAATTTAATTAAAAATTTCCTAAATTCTTTTGCCATGAAAAGGAAAATTTTATTTAATTAAAAACAATTTTCCTTTTCATTATTACATTGTCGACCACTTATTTCCCCAAAACAAGGAGAGTTTTAATTAAAACAAGAATTAAAACTTCCTAATTTGTTTCCGAAAATTTATAAAAAAATTCTCCAATAATTTTTCCCTTCATGGTGGGTTATAAAAGGAAATTTTATAAATTAAAAACTTTCTTTTAAACATGTGGATAATTTCCAAAAAGGAAAGTTATCTCTAAAAATTAAAATCTCTTTTCAATCTACAAATAAGGAAAGATATCAAATCTTTTCTTAATCTTTTGTAGAGACTAATAAAAGAGAATATTTAATTTTTAAACTATCTTTTAAATTATGATCATGGTTAAAAAGGAAAGTTTTCTCAAAATTCAAATCTCCTTTCAATCTACAAATAAGGAAAGATTTCAAATCTTTTCTTAATCTTTTGTAAAAAACTATAAAAAGAAAGATTTAAATTTTAAACTCTCTTTTAAAACCATGATATCCACATAAGAAATAATTTTAATAAAAATCTCTTTTAATATTCTAGTGGCCGACCACCTAAGCTTGGGACCCAAGCTTTGGTCGGCCACCAACTTGGCTCATCCACTTGGTCTTGGCCGGCCCTAGCTTGGGTTCCAAGCTAGCTTGGCCGGGCCCATTAGGATGGGTAAGAAGGTGGGTATGTGGTGGGTATAAATCTCTATATCCAAGAGCCTACGATAGGGACCGAGAGGAGGAATTGGTTTTGGTCTCCCGATGAAATTAAGCTTCCCATGTTCGCCCCGAACACACAACTTAATTTCATCAATAATAATTCATTCCACTAAAGAACTATTATTGAACTACTGCACCAATCCCAAATTATATTTTGGGCTCCTTCTTATTATGAGTGTGTTAGTCTCCCTGTGTTTAAGATATCGAATGCCCACTAATTAAATGAGTTACTGACAACTCACTTAATTAATATCTTAATCCAAGAGTAGTACCACTCAACCTTTTCATCATGTCGGACTAAGTCCACCTGCAGGGTTTAACATGACAATCCTTATGAGCTCCTCTTGGGGATATTATCAACCTAGATTACTAGGACACAGTTTCCTTCTATAATCAACAAGACACACTATAAATAACATCATTTCTCAACTTATCAGGCTTATTGATTTATCGAACTAAATCTCGCCCATTGATAAATTAAAAAAATAAATATCAAATATATGTGCTTGTTATTATATTAGGATCAAAAGCACACACTTCCATAATAACTAAGGTTTTTGTTCCTTTATAAAGTCAGTATAAAAAGAAATGACCTCTAATGGTCCTACTCAATATACTCTAAGTGTACTAGTGTAATTATATAGTTAAGATAAACTAATACCTAATTACACTACAACCTTCCAATGGTAATTTGTTCCTTTCCATCTTAGTCGCGAGCAACTGTTTATAATTTATAAAGAACCGTCAGCATGATCTTCTGTGTGTGACACCACACACCATGTTGTCTACTATATAAATTAATTGAACAACTACATTTATCATAAATGTAGACATTTGACCAATGTGATTCTTATTTCTAGATAAATGTTTATACCAAAAGCTAGGCTTTTAGTATACATCATAACACGGGGCAAATATAATTTTAACTTTGTGAAGGCTTTATCACATTTATCATCCCATTTGAATTTAGTCTCTTTTCTTAATACCTTGAAGAAAGGTAGACTCTGCCCAGCTATATGAGATATGAATCAAGATAATGTCGTGATACGACCTACTAGCCACTGTGCTTCTTTAAGATTACGAGGGGTAACATGCTATGTAAAGCCTAAACTTTCTCTAGATTAATCTTGATTCCTTGTTCAGTGATAATATATCCTAGAAATTTTCTACTCTTGATTCAAAATAGACACTTATTTCCTGAGGGTGGCACAAGTCTCTTCAATATTTGAAATGAGGGTATCGACGCATGCAAATTTGATTAAGATATCATTAACATATACCTCCATATTTTTTCCAATCTAATACTAGAACACTCGGTCCATGAGTCGCTAGTAGGTTGGCCTTGCATTCTTCAAACCAAAAGGTATAATAATGTAGCAAAATGTTCCATTGGGAGTGATGAAACTAACATTGTCTTGATCTTCCTAAGCTAAAGGGATTTGGTGATACTCTTGGTAATCATCGAGCATGCAAATGATCTCATAGCTAACTGTTGCATCCACCAATTGATCAATACAAGGAAGTGGATAGCAATCATTTGGGCAAACTTTGTTGAGGTCTCGAAAATCAATACAAACCCGCCCCTTGCCTCCTGGTTTGGAGACCAACACTATGTTGGATAGCCAGGTTAGAAATTGAACCTCCTGTATGTACCTTGCGCCTAACAATTTATCCACTTCTGTCTGGATCACCTAACCTTGCTCAGGCAAAATTTTTGTTTCCTCTACCACATTACCCGAGCTCCTGGCAGGGTGTTCAACCGATGGACCGTCACCAAAGGAGAGACTCCTATAACCTCTTTTGGTGACCAGGCGAAGACATCATGATTACGAGAGAGACAAGCAATCAACTTTGAGGCATGATGCGAGGTCGTTGGCCACTCGTACGACCCCCCCCCCCCCCCCCCCCCTCCCTCAGCTGAGTTGGATGAATCTACACCTCCTGATTACCCTCCTCGAGTCAAGTTACTGGCGACTTTTTGGTAACATGAAAAAAGGTGTTGTGGGTTCGATGAGGTTTTCGGGAATTCACACATATTACATCCACATTGCATATCCTAGTCATCAACTAACTCCCTTTTACCTCCTTGATTTGGCCTTCCATCGAGGATTTGATTTTTTTATAGAATGTGAAGACCACTGCCTAAAAAGCATTTAGTGTTGGTCTCCCTAATATAGTATTGTAAGATGACTTGGTATTCACCATAAGGAAGGGTGTGTGTCTGGTCCTTCTCCTCGATTTTTCCCCTAGAGAAAGGGAAAGCTTGATCTGCCCTATAGGTTGTACCTGATGCCCCGTAAACCTGAATAAAGAGGTGTTCATGTGATGCATCTCTTCTCCGTCCAGCTACAATTGATCAAAGGTGTCTTTGAAAAAAATATTAACAGAGCTTTCTATGTCGATGAACACTCGTTTGACTATGTAATCGGTAATAAGGGTTTGAATCACAAGAGCATCTTCATAAGGGATCTCTACTCTCTCTAGATCATTCGATCAAAGCTGGTCATGGGACTAGGACCAATACCCTGACTCGAACTAACCGTATAATTTTCTAGTTTGTGTTCGTGGGCCTTCCTGACCCGTGTGGAATCACCATCTATCTCCCTCCGGAAATTATATTAATCATTCCCCGAGGGTCGACCTTACCCTTGCCTTTGTAATTATCTTTCTCCAAGTCTGTCAAGGGTCACTTTGGCTGAATATCGTCAGAACAGTGTTTTGGAGAATGAGACCGCTACTACGAGTCTCGACCAGCGTCTATCTTCTACCTCCCATTTTGTTGATGATAATAATAAGGTCCACCAAGTCTCTTGGTTGGTGGATTATACCGTGCTCTTCTTTGATTGACCATCAATCGTAGCTCTCGGGCATATTATTGGCATTCTCTGGTGGAATACGTACTCAACCAATGAAAGTTGCAGTAAGGTCCTGCTATAGGCTCCCGACTTGATTCTATAATCAGATTATTTTCTATCATTTGCATAACTTTTTCTTTCTTACGAATCATGAATTCCTGATTCTGCAAGGGAGGAAGCGGTGCCTTTCGATCTGCTTGGGTGGGCGCTAAGATTTGGGTCGGCGCCTCTCTTTTTTTCACAAATTGTGCTTCTTTTACTTGAACGTATTTAATAATCCGAGCTTGTAAGCCATCAAAGTCAGCTGGGGATTTTTTCACCAGGGATCTAAAGAAATCTTCATCGATCAAACCTTAAGAAAGTGCACTGACTTGTACTTTTAGAGTAACAAAAGGTGTATCCATGGTCACGTGTTGAACCTCTATAGATAGTTTTTTAAGGACTCCTTGGGCTTTTTCCTGAGGTTAAATAGATCATGAGGAGTCTTCTGATACCTCCGGCTAGTAGTAAAACACCTCATGAACACTGTCTTAAAGTCTTCGAAGGACCGTATAGAAGATGCTCAAAGATGATTGGACCACCTGTGCTGAACCCGACAACGTCATTAGAAAAACTCAACATTTGACCACATCTATGTATTGATGTAATAAGTTAGCATTTTTAAATTTATAGAGGTGGTATTCGGGATTTGTTGCACCATTATATTCTCCAATTTTTGGGGCTCCGAAATGCCTTGGAAGTTCATCTTTGAGAACTTTGGACGAGAAAGGGGGCCTTTAGAATCGTGTACTTTATTGGACATATACACCTTTTCTTTCAGAGGACTCCGACAGGAAATTTCCCCTTAAGACCCCAGAGATTCCTCCCTCATAGTAGAAATGCTAACCAAGTCTTGGCATGCAGGTTGGGATGGCTGCTTACTTTGGGGGATAATCCTAGGGAATGCTGAAGGTTGGGGTTGCTCTTGTAGCACCGCTTGTACAGTCGTCTCCATAAGTTTGTTGAATTATTTCGTTGTTATGGTGATAACATTTGAATTTTCATTAGCTTCCGCACTGGATTGTCCGGTGTCATCCATCTTAATCTCATTTCAGTTCTTAACTCAGGTTTCTCATAGACTATGTCAATTTGATCCTATTTGAGAATGAAGACATTTGACTCACTAGTAATGCACTACTATTACTGCTAATCAGGAAGGTGACAACTTCTATTCTGCGAAGGAAATGACTCACAGAAAATGAGTTAGAATGATAGCTAGGGGAGTCCCCGATAATGTCCCTCTGATGCTCAAGTCAACTTTTTATCAAGAAGAAAATAGTTGTTGAAAATTAGGGTCTGTAAAGTATGTGTACGCATGTACCTTTGCTCATAAGAATCAACTACCTTTTATAGGATTGTACCTCTCCATCACATTCACCTCGTGCCCACTCCTTTCTCGTTATCGCGGTCACGTTCCCCGAAATAAATGCCCATTATGACCCATTTATGTTAGAGTGAATAACTGTGTTTTTCATCTATCTCATGATAACGATTGCATTATTCATTAATCCCCCAGGAATAGCATAATATTTCGTTGCTCTAACTCTTGATATCTGAGACCGTTTCAATTTAGTCTGAGGGAGTCATCCCTTGTTGACACTGCATACTATCCTGACTTGATTATTGACTCTCTTGGTCATGTGACACCTAGGAAGTACCTTTACATCACTATGCCTATGACCTAGTAATTAGTATTGTTGTTCTTTAATTACCATAATTTTACTAATTAGTTTTAATTCCACAATGATTTAATTTTCTTTTAATAGGTGTTATATGATGAGGTGCTTAACGAACCTAGGAAGTTTTCATTAATATTGAAAATTATCATATTTCAAGCACTATTATTCCTTTACTAGTGAAATAATTTGAATTATCTCTTTTTTTTTTTTGTAATTGTTGTGGTTTTATACATTATAATATGTTGTCTAAAAAATATCTTTCTGAATGTGAGAAAAGGAAAAGAAAAGAAAAGAAAAGAAAAGAAAATGACTAAAATAATTAACTAAATCACAAAGAGATGCTATTAATAAATTCGCTGTTAAAAGTTCTCATGAAAATGAACAAAATTTCATTGTGAATGTGGAGGATGTAGATGAGTGTAATGAGATTCATGATGTTAATGAGGAATGGGAAAACTTGAGTGAGCATGAAAATATTTTTAATAGGGTAGATAATGAGAATATTGATATTGTTAAATAATTTATTTCTTCACTTGATATATATGATCCAAGAAATTGGGATAATCTTGATAACAATGCACGTGATATTTTAGTTGAAAAAATACCTATAAGCGAAATAAATATTGTATATTCTTTGGACAGCACATCTATGCATTTTTCTTGTGCTCATTATTTTAGACATTTAAGTAATAGAGAAATAAGAAACCAAGAGTGGTTGTTTTGTGGTAAATATGTGGATAAAGTTTATTACTTTTGTTGTAAGTTGTTTAAATCGGAAAACAATAGAAGTTCGTTAGTAAAGGATGGATTTAGAGATTGGAAACATCTTAGTGAATGATTTAAAGAACATGAAAATACTATTGAACATATAACTAACATGAACACTTGGAATGAATTAAAAATGTGATTAGATAAAAATCTAACAATTGATAAAAACCTACAACTAGAAATTTTCAAAGAAAAAGAGAATTAGAGACAAATTATAACAAGAATATTAGCAACCATAAAATGTCTTTCTAAATGTTGTTTGGCTTTTTGAGGATCTAATGAAAACGTTATCAAGATAATAATGAAAATTTTTTGAAGTTGATTGAAATGATTGATGAATTTTATTATGTGATGCAAGATCATATTAGACGTATTTAAAATCATGAAATTCATTATCATTACCTTGGTCATAAAATTTAGATGAGTTGATTTCTATTTTAGCTAATAATGTAAAAATGTTATCATTAATAAAATTAAAGAAGTAAAATATTTTTCAATAATTCTTGATTGCACCCCAGATATAAGTTATCAAAAACAAATGACTTTTATAGTACGATGTACAATAAAGTGAAAATAGAGGAGTATTTTTTTAGAGCTTCTAAAAGTATATGATACATCTTATTTAGGACTTTTTAACGAATTACAAAATGTGTTAAAACCACTTGATCTTAGTATTGAAAATATTAGAGGTTAAAGTTATGATAATGATTCCAATATGAAAGGAAAACATCAAGGAGTTCAAAAGATGTTGATTGAAATAAATCCAAGAGCATTGTATATGCCATGTAGTTGTCATAGTCTCAATTTAACTCTTAGTGATATGACACATATTTATGTTAAAGTTGTTTTTTTTTGGAGTAGTGTAACGCATATATACATTATTTTCAAGTTCTCTTAAGAGATTGAAAATTTTATTTAATAATGTGAAGGGATTAACTATTAAATCTTTATCGAATACTCACTGGGAAAGTCATATTAAAAGTGTTCAAACTATTAGATTTCAAGTTGTGGAAATCAGAAAAGCTTACTAGAATTAAATAATATTTGCGATGATGCAAGGTCAATGAAGCTGAAAGTTTAGTTAATTCAATCGAAAATTTTAAATTTTTATCTAGTATGATTATTTGGTATGATATTTTTTTTGCTATAAATATGATGAGTAAAAAGTTACAATCAAAATCTATATGCATTGATTCTGCCATGAAACAAATGGCTTTACCAAATGTGATAATCTCTGCAATTGATGTTCTTGAATTTGTTCAAAGTGCATATTGTTATCCAAATCTTACAATTGCATATAGAATTTTATTGACTATACTTGTTATGTTAGCATCGGTTCAAAAGAGTTTTTTAAAGTTAAAATTATATGAGATCGTCAATATCGCAAGAAAGATTAAATGAATTGACAATTTTATGTATTGAGAAAAATATTTTATAAAATTTTGAAACTGATAATATTATAAAAAATTTTGTAAATAGAAATACTAGAAGAAGTCATTGTAGATCAATTATATTTTATTAAAAATTTATTTAGGATCTTATTTTATTATTTCGTCCAGGGTGTAGCAGGATCAGGCGGTGCATATTGCTCGAAATATTCGACAACACATTGAATAATTTTCCAAAGTCTACCTACAGTTTCTTACTTGCATGTGTGAGCCTGAGAAGTGGATGGCAAACAAAACCGTCATCACCACTCAAAAGCTTAAACACAAGCTACACGGAGAGGATGCAGTGGACCCAGCAGAGTCGAGCACAAAGCCTAGGGCCGTCTCAAGATTCTTTGAGGCCCTAGGCAAGAAAATTAAAAAATAAATTTTTTTAATATATTTTTAAATTTTTAAACATTTTTCATTTAGATTTGGGACCGAAAATAATAATTTTAAAAAAATATTTTTAAAATTAGTTATTAAAAAGAATTAAATATTTTTTAAAAAAAAATATAATTTTTTATATAAAATTTAGTTATGGTATTTTGATAATAATTTTATTTTTTATTAATAAAATTATTAAATTATTCAATCTTTTTAGTTAGAATGTGAATAGACTTTATTAATTTTAATTTTAAAAAATTTATTTTTGCTAATACATTTTACTTTGTATTTTATGATAAAAAAATCTCTAATTCATATTATTATCGAGAAATAAAAAGAAAGAGCGAGGAAGAAATATTATCGGCAAAGGAAGAGAAGGACGTTCTCTGCGAGTATCATCGGTGAGGAAGGAGAAGCATGCAAAATCGCTGATGAAAAAAGAAAAGGGCACAATGCACTGATAGAATTATTAAGATTTTTAAGAAATATTGAGGAGAAAAGAATTCATTAGGTTTTATAAGAATAGTATTACTAATTACAAAATAAAATGGGAATCGGAGTAATAATAAAAAAAAAAGAAATATGTCAATTTAAAAATGAATTATATTTAAGATAGAATAAAATCTCATATAAAATTATGGTAGGCAATTAATGAGAAAATAAAGATAAGTACAAGGTATAAATAGGAAGTGGAATAGATAATGAATTAATTGATAAGGTGTCATTAATGAATTAGCAAGATATTTATAATTAATTAATATTAATGATGCTAATTTAATTTTTTTAATATCTTTAATTAATTAATCAATGGGCCCCAATAGAAGTTATAAATAGGAAGTGGAATTGATAATGAATTAATTGACAAGGTATCATTAATGAATTAGCAAGACATTTATAATTAATTAATATTAATGATGCTAATTTAATTTTTTTAATATCTTTAATTAATTAATCAATGGGCCCCAATAAAATTGGGGCCCTAGGCATAGGCCTTACCTGACAAAGCCAATATTAACAGACTTTGCAGTACGGCTGCAATGGATTGCCTTGTTTTCTTTGCTCATCTGGTCAAGTCATTTTTTTTTTCTTTTTTCTTTTTAAAATTCAAAACGTGTTTATATTGATTTTCAATTGAACATTACTCTTTTCCTGGTGTACTGTGAGAGAAGATTTAAGCTAATGGAAAGTAAAAGATAAGTAGGCAAACAATATAATTCTATTAAGATGGTGCAATTAACACTGATATCAACCATTGAATTTTATTTGAGATGCCTTGATTTTCCTCTACCGTTCTCCTAAGATATCAGATTCATTAGCGTACTATTTTGTGGTGAGGAAAATGATCTATCACTTTCTAAAAATGTTTTTGTTGAAGCAAATTGCTTATCTATTTAGATGATGAGAGATGAGTTAACAGGAAGTGGAAAAGTTAGTTTATCTTGTTTATCCAGTAATCACAGAGTCTGATTAATTACCCATGCTTCAAGCTGCCACGCACTGCTGAATTTGAGTCAATATTAGAAAGGTTTAAAGGTAATTAACAATGTGGCTTGTTGCATGGGCGGTGCATGACTAGTGATCACAAAGCTGATACACTGAGACAATTTAGATCCGGTGAAACTCGTATACTCCATAGCCGCTTCTTTGACGGTGGTTATGAATGGTGAGATGTTTGGAATCGTTCAGTTGCATCAGCTTAGAGGACTAGTCTAAATGCATTCTCTTGTTAAGAAGACCTGATTTTAGTCATGGAGATGGACACTAATGGATACTATATTATATTATATTGGTATGGTGATCATTTATTTAGTCATGATCCTTCACCTAGCCTCTTAATGGATGACCCTTCACCTAACCATGACCTTTCATCTAACCATGACTCTTCACCTAGCCTCTTAATGGATGACCCTCCATCTGACCATTTCTTCATATGCCTTGGCCACCCCTTTCATTACTATAATAGCCAATGCATTCTTTTCCAAAGGCACACTCAAATCCTTTGATCAATACTTTGTGAAATTCATCCAAACTTCAACTGAATTTTATACAAGTTTTTGCCCAAGTTTCAATCAACACATGTAAGCTCAAGTCCCGTAAAGTTTTTGTCCAAAATCGAAGAAGCTTCTGACCAAGTGGTCTTTTTGTTTTCGATTATAGCATTGTACAATCTATGTTTTCTTTTCATTATTGATCATTTTATACTGCTCATTTTATTTTTCTAAATTCCAAAATACACTTTCTGAATCCTAAGATGCACTGTTATGACTCAAGTTAGATATGGTAAAAGGAAATTTTCGAAAACATACTAAGATATGATAAGTTATTGCCCTGATGTTGTGGGTAATAATAACTGATATATGGTTTCACCCCTTAGAGGAATTACATATAGTGGATTGATCAGTAATACCATGGAAAACAAGATAATTAACAGTGCTATAAGTATATGTTTTTGATTAAGTTATGTTTCTACCATATTTTATGAATTATGTTCCTGTCATGAATTCCGAATGTCTTGTTATGTTTTGTATTATGTCGTTCTATGTTTGATCGACCCCCACTTACTGAGTGTTTTCCTGAGCACTCATCCCCTTACTCTCATCCCCGGATAAAGACGAGGAACAAGTCGAGAAAGAGGAGCAAGAGATATTTTGGGGCTTGTAATGGAGTCATGTTCAAGCAATTCTTCCTTTTAATTCATATTATCTTTACTTGTACACTTTTACTTTTCGCTTTTGGATTTTCATTTTGTAAAGACAATATTTCCATTATATCATTACTGGCTTAGTATTTACTATATGAGGTTTGTCGTTTTCGAGTATTAATATTCGTGAGTAATGTCGGTGCCGGTATGCCAAAGTCTTGGGGCGTGACACTTGTCATCTTACTTTTGGTGCTCGGGATCGTTTGAAAGTTCTTGAAAGATCATAGGATGGATTTTACCTGGCAAACGCTAGCTGACCTTTTATTTCGTCGACCTAGTAACCTGCTTTGCAAGAAGCAATCTGGACATATTCTAGAATTTCCAACTGCTAGATTGAAGATCGATGGAAATAATAAACTTCTCTTTTCTTGGTTTGCAAACTTATGGCGCACTTTGTCATAGACTTCTCGCTTTGCACGACTAGATTTTTTTCCATATTTGATTTTTTTTTTTATTGACCCTATCATTATTTTTAATACGTGATTTCATTTGGTTTATCCTACAAATTATGTCTAGAGCTAATTTTGATCAAGAATAGAACCATGATTACATAACAAACATCTAATGACATAATGCTGAAGTTGGACTAACCTGTATACTAGCCTAATTCTCCCCTAGCGAGATAGTTTTATTAGGCATTGATTATATTATTATTTTGATGAGAATATTTGTAGTTTAATTGTCTCATCTATGGACTAATTCTCCCCTTGCGAGATGGTTTTATTGGGCATTGATTATTGTTATTTTGACGAGAATATTTACAGTTTAATTGTCTCAGTTAGATGAATGAGTTTCATCTGACTTAGAAAATTTTTGTCTATTTACATTTAATTGAAAACCAATTTTCCCCACATTGTACCTGCTAACAAGATAATCATCAATTTACGACAGACTGATTTAGTCAGTTGCTATCATTTCGGTCGCTACTGGTTAGCTATCGAAAATTTCCATTTGCTAGCAACTGAAATAAAATTGATCATTAAATTTTAAGATTTGAAACTTTAAATTTGGTCGTTAAATTTAGATATTGAAATAAAATCGATTTCTAAATTTAGAGATTGAATTTAAATCGGTCACTAATTTGATTGTTTAATTAAAGTTACTATTTAATAATTAGTGATTGATTAATTAGCGACTAAATTTATATAATTTAAATAAGTATGGCTATTGTTTAATAATTTGCATGAAAATGTAAATGTAATCATTGAACAATGTTAAATTGACATCAAACGGATTAACGGAAGAAACTAGTAAAATCTGTTTGACAATAAAAACATATTCTTATTGCTTGACTTAATTTGTATGTAACATAAAAGTTTTTTCATTGTCATACACCTGAAAGGAAGGATCCCCTCACAAACAAGTTCATCACCGACAAAGCTAAATACTTTTTTTTTAATTATAAATCACATCACACCGAAGGTAAAGAGAAAAAGAAACCCTGCCCTCCTTTCTATTTTTTCTCAGTTGGTAGTTTTAGGGTTCTTGTGAACTGGTTTCACCTTTACAGTAGTTTTTTTTTTAATTTAAGTATTAGCTTTTCGAACCGATTAATTCTAAATATGATAGTTCTGATCATAAGGATAAATTGAAAAATACTTACAGTTATCCATCTGAATCCATCTGAAGCAGCCAACATTCTTAAATTTTTCTTCACACATAAGGAAAAAGTCCTATAATGCTTCGCAACTTGGATTTGAATCTTAGATACATAATTAATCATTAGAATATCTAACTACTATTCCATGACTTCGTGTGCTTAATCTGTCTTGATGATCTTAAACATAATTGATTTAGGGATCTTTTGCCCTAATTAATTTGCTAGTTTACTATTTATTTGTAGGATGAGTTAAGCCCTAATGGATTGGGATACTCATTATAACGAGAATGTATCATGAGAACATGCATTTGTGAGTTTGTTCTGGATATGTTTGTTTGTTAAATTCATTTTTTGCTGCTCCAAATGTTGTATCAAAACATTATATTTACTAGGAGAAGGATAGTAGTTAGGGATGAACAAAAATTAGGTTAAATTGAATTGACCGAATCAATTAAATTTAAAATTTTAATTAGATTATTTTGAAAATTCATTTTTTTAAAAAAAAATATTGATTATTTCGATAAATTTGATTCGGTTTCAATTTTAAAATTTCTAATTTAGTTAAACCGAATAACTAGAATAAGCTAGACCTTAAATCTTTAAATTGGAAAATCCTAAGTCCCTAATTCTGAATTTACAGAATAAAGTTAAAATCGGATAAAAATATATAATTATTGAAAATGTAGGTTAATTTGGTTGAAAAATGAATTAACCGATATTTTATCGATTTGATTTGTTGGATTTTTGTTAAAAAGTTTGATTGATTCGATTAGTTCGAAAAAAATTTGATTGTTTAGTTTCACTTGAATTGGTTCGGTCTCGATTCAATTTTGAATCAATTGTTCGGTCCTAGCAGCGGTCAGGTTTGTCATGTGTTAACGCATGGAACCTTTAAGCAATGTGAATTTATTTTTTCTACTCTAAAAGAAGTAAATTCACATAACTTTTTGTAAGCTAGGATATTATGTAAATTTTGATGTTGTATTTTGATGGAATTTCATTATTATGTTTCTGTATTTTGCAACTTCAATGTTATCAGTTGTTTAAAAACTTCTTCACTAATTTTTAAGTCACAAAGATCTGCACTAATTTTTAAGTCACATCCTCTTGTGATCTTTTTAGTTTCAGTTACTTTGCAAAGTGTGTGATTTAGGACTTACTTGTTTATGTTTTGTCTTTTATCATCTAGTCTTCTTTTGCTTTATTTTGTCTGTTATGTGTTTAGTTGTTTATTATCATTATTATTTTGATAATGATGTTTAGTCTGGCATGTCCAACGTATTAAACCTAGAATTAAAGTCCATTAAATTCATGTTTAAACAGTGTTAAACAAGATATTTTAATTTTAATGGGCTTAACTAGAAAAATTGTGACCTAAGGATAATATTTCAACTCTTTTAAAAGATGGTTCCACCCAGCTACGACAAAGAACTTCCACAGTTAATCAATAAACTTGGGACGCTGATTGCAGAACGATGTGCCACACTTCCAAATTTATTTAATGGCCGATGAAAAATTTCATAGGATCGAATTAATCACCTTCAAAATTAATTGATTGAACTAGATACCTAGATTAATAAAAATAAAATATTTTTATTTCTGGTTAAACTCTTCTAAAATTTGTAAGAGCATAAATTTAACTACTCTTTTGATTGTATATTACTTAAAATAATTCATTTAAAATATGCTAGTAGATTAATGATTCCATTTGAATTATTACTTAGATGTGGAGGAAAATTGATGATCAAAATTTTGGCAAGTAAAGGTTTTCAAAATCAGGAATAGAAATTTTTTATATATAACACATTTATTAAGCTAAATTAAATGATTCTTTGTAGTATTACACATTTTTTAGCTTAGTTTGTCATTTTGCTTAATATAAGGGAAATTCCTTTCCTTTCACTCTTGCTTCAACTTTTCATGCCCTATATTTCTAGAAATTTCTATTTGATTTTAATTTATATGAACATTTTTTTTTGCTTTTGACCCTTATTTGTCCAATAAAATATCAGATTAACTATATCCTAAGTGATCTGTTCATTAGCAGTGGAGATTCTTTAATTGCTTTTAGGATCAAATATTGTTCAAAAGAGACTTTGTTATTGGCTTGATTCAAAATAAATTAAGATTAAATCAATTCAAACATGCTTTTTCTTTACCAATTTAAAGTTCTTATTTCTGTTCAGGTTGGTCTATAAAATCAAACTAGTCTTATTGGGTGGCTATTTAACTTGTTAAGTAGTCGTTTGCATATCCGAGAAAAAGAACTAAAAAAATTACAAAATAGCATTTATATTTAAAAATGTATTAATTTACAATAAAATGAGACCTAACTGATGCAGTTTACCATACAATATTAATGAATGCGTTACTCTAAGACAAATAGAAAAAATAAAACAAAACGACATATGATTACGGTGGCACAAATTTACTAATCATGTAGTAGCAAAATGAAAACTGATTAACTAGCTAGGTTAGATAATATCGAACTTGGGGTGAAAGGTTTGGCCATATGAAAATTTTCTAACAGTCTCTAGAGTAAATTTTCCAACGGCCGCTAAGGTCTATCTTGACTGTCAATATTCTTAGATCTGTTATTTATTATGGAGAAAATTTTTTAATAATACGTCGTACGTGAGTCTTAAATTTTAGATTTAGAGAATTTAACCATGACACCTGCCCTTGTGCCACTAGTCATGTAATAGAGTTAAGAAATCTAGAGATTAATTGACTACAAAGAATATTGAATTGACTATAATGATTTAAAATTCAAGAATTGTAACCATTTTCTTAAAAAAATAACCAAAAATAGTTTTTCTCAAACTCCCCATCATGTAAGAAACTCGAGCAAAGGTAAAATATCATATAATTCATTTAAATATAAATGAAAATGGGATAAAATTTGATTAGTATTACCCCATTATGCAAAATTAAAAAAAAATCCTTGTAACCAGTCTTCTTCTCCATAGTTATATATAGTGATGCCGACAGAATAGCCATTACTGGATGAAGAGAGAGGCAGGAATTGCGGAGGAAATAAGACTAGCAATGGACAAATAAAGAGAAACCGTCATCTCTAAGTTTTATCGAAAAAAAAAATTATTCAATAATCAAAAAATGATCCTATAACAACAAAAAAAACATTTATATAGGCCTAAAACTCTTTAGTTACAAAAGATTAAAATGACCAAAATTATCCTAAATATCAAACCCCTAAAATTACTAAAAATAAAAAATTATAAAAAAATATCCAATGAATCCTCCTATATTAATCACGTACTGAGTTTAGAATAATATCATAATATTAAATTGGTAAAATTTACAAGTAACTATTAGACTTTAGCAGTAGATAGCAAAGTCTCTCCACTTATGAAAATGTGCCTAGTGTTGCAAGGCAAATAACATCTAGGTCCTTTGCGTGGGACAAGCCCCATTGCCCCAAGCATGCAGCTGAATTAGTTGCAGCCTCAATGATACCCTCTTTGATTTTCGCCATTGATCTCTCGTCATTTGAATCTTGTCTTTGGTTATGTCGAGAGTTTTCTGAGTAGGCCGAAAAAGCCCATGATAGGGACAATCTGGCCGGAAGTCTGAACAGGCTAGTGTTGTATGCTTAAATGTTGCATGAAAATGAAAATACTACCTTTAAATGTAGCCCAATGATTTATAGCATAAAGCAGTATGTGATACCAAGATGACTGGTAAATTATACTTCACTTATTAGACTAGTGTCGTAATCAAACTATAGAATGTGGCAAATGAAAATTGAAATAGATGATTTAACAGAAGGATTAACAATGATCTTTCTCCCAAATTTCGCTTATAGGAGGGGTCAATAAACTCAAATTTTTCTGACGCGCCCTTGTGTTTTCCAACAAAAAAAAATGAAAAATATTCAGGTAAATGGTTAAATTGAGTATCATTTGAGAAGGGTTGAGAATAAGTATAGTATAAATACATAAAGAGGACAGAATATATAGAAAATTGCAATAGATAACAATTTGATAACATTTATGATACTTATTTAGTTATCCCATGTATGCATGATATGTTGAAATATGGAAAAAAATATAAGCAATAATATTCACGATATGAGATCAGAAATTGTTGAAGCATCTAGTTGATCTGGAACCTACAATACTTGATAATCAACTTCCGCATGTGCTTGATGGCCAACTTAAATCAGAGTTTTTGACGCAACCTTTTTCAACTCGTCATATGCAATCGATCAAATAGTAGAAGTCAAGCTCTTGCGACGGGAAGTTATCAGAGTGTCGATGTATGATAACCCTTTCCGTGATAAAGTTATCTTTCACTTGTGGTCGTGAGCTCCATGAAAACTATATTAGAGTCAAGAGGAGGGCTCTTGGAGGGTGACTAGGAAGATCTTCCCAAAGATGATGTCGTCCATGATCTCATGCAAAAATCTGGCCGCCATTCGGTCGACGATGCGAGTTTATGTTCGAGTTGAGAGATGCAACGTTGCGGCAGCAACAGAAATAACTGAGGCGACGACAAGAAGCGAAGTTCTTGTTCAAGGAGACAGACGCAACACTGTGGTGACGACTAAAATACCTTTGAAAGAAATTGGGAAAGGAATCCCAAGAGGAAGAATGTGATTTGTGTGTAGTTCACAATTTCTTAATAAGTCCCGAGTGCATTGTTGAAAATATAAACTAGATTAATTAAGTATTTAATATTGTGTGCATGAATATTAGAGGTCTTTTGGAGGATTCATGAATGACTCTTTGGATGATGCATGTATATCATTTAACATTGGTTCATGTATTTATGTAGATACATCTTGGGTATACCCTATAAATACCCTATAGATTTAACAATTTAGATATGAAGAAAATATGAAGAAGTAGTTTCCTCCTACTTTGAGTGTTATAGTTTTTTAGTTTTTGCTCTTCATCTTCTAACAAAGTGGTATCAGAGCCACCATTTGTGTTTGGAGACAAAGCTTGAAGAAGATGTCGAATGGAACCCCATTTGTTGTTCCATCTCTCACCAAGGAAAATTATGATAATTGGTGCATAAGAATGAAGGCTTTGCTTGGATCATATGAAGCTTGGGATCCTGTGGAGAATGGCGTTGATGAAAATGTGGCATCCGCCAAGAAGAAGGACCAAAAGGCGCTCACCCTCATCCATCAAAGTTTGGATGAAAAGATGTTCGAGAAAGTTGCTGCGGCAACTACTTCCAAGCAAGCATGGGAAACTCTTCAAGCTTCATTTAAAGGTGTTGATAAAGTGAAGAAGGTACGTCTCCAAACATTGAGAGGAGAGTTTGAATCTCTACGCATGAAGGATTCCGAATTCATTTCAGATTATTTTTCAAGAGTATTGGCTGTCACTAATCAGTTGAAAAGATATGGAGATGATATGAAAGATGATCGAATTGTTGGAAAAATTTTGAGATCTTTGGATCCAAAATTTAATTATATCGTGGTTGTCATCGAAGAGTCTAAAGATCTAGACACCATGACCGTTGATGAACTTGTCGGATCTTTACAAGCACATGAAGAAAGATTGATAAAACCGGTTCAAGAATCGGTTGAACAAGCTTTGAAAGCAAAGCTATCATTGAAGGACACATTCCAAGGCACATCCCAAAGAGGCCGCGGACGTGGAGGATCTCGAGGGCAAGGCCAAGGTCGAGGTCGTGGTCATGGAAGAGGTGGACGAGGTGACAAAAACACCTCATATAATAATGAGAGGAGTCAAAACTTCAATCAAAGAAGAAGTCGTGGAAGAGGTAGAAGTCGTGGAGGCCATCAAATGAGGTATGACAAATCTGAAGTTGAGTGTTTTACTTGTCATCGTCTTGGCCACTATTCTTGGGAATGTAGAAATAATATGGAGGAGACAAATAATTTTGCGGAGTGCAATGATGCAAAAGAAGATTTGGGTCCTACTTTGCTTCTAGCTTGCAAAAATGATCAAGATGAGAATGAGAGCACATGGTATCTTGATTCCGGTGCAAGTAACCACATTTGCGGAAGGAGAAATTTGTTCGTGGAACTTGATGAATCAACCGATGGAGATATAACTTTTGGCGACTCTTCGAAAGTTCAAGTGAAAGGAAAAGGTATGATTTTGATTCGTTCAAAAGATGGAAGTCATCAATTAATTTCCAATGTGTTTTATGTGCCGGCCATGAAAAGTAACATTTTGAGTTTGGGCCAATTATTGGAAAAGAATTATGATATTCACCTAAAAGATAAATACTTGGCATTGAAAGATGAAAGTGGAAGATTGCTTGCTAAGGTGCCCATGACAAAGAACCGAATGTTTTTGCTAAATATTCAAAGTGATGTTCCTATGTGTTTGAAATCTTGTTTCAAAGATTCATCTTGGCTATGGCACATGAGATTTGGGCATTTGAACTTCGATGGGCTGAAAATGATGAGCAAAGGAAGAATGGTGAAAGGATTACCTTCCATAAACCATCCTAATCAACTTTGTGAAGGATGTCTTCTTGGCAAGCAAGCGAGAAAAGGTTTTCCCAAGGAGTCTTTAACAAGGGCTCAACATCCATTGGAGTTGATACACTCGGATGTGTGCGGACCAATCAAGCCATCATCACTTGGTGAGAATAATTACTTTGTGCTTTTCATTGATGACTATTCTCGGAAAACTTGGGTGTATTTTTTGAAGGCAAAATCGGAGGTGTTTGGAACCTTCAAAAGGTTCAAATTAATGGTGGAGAAACAAAGTGGCTATCAAATCAAAGCTCTTCGGTCTGATAGAGGTGGAGAATTCACATCTAATGAATTCAAGGTTTTCTGTGAAGAAAATGGTATTCATCGAACGATGACGACTCCATACTCACCACAACAAAATGGAGTAGCAGAGAGGAAGAACCGAACTATTCTCAACATGGTAAGGAGTATGTTAAAGAGTAAGAACATGCCAAATAAATATTGGGCCGAAGCTGTCTCTTGTGCAGTATACTTGATGAATCGGTGTCACACCAAAAGTGTTCATGGTATGACACCTCAAGAAGCTTGGAGTGGATACAAGCCAAGTGTTTCACACTTGAGGGTTTTTGGAAGCATTGCCTACACACATGTTCATGATGAGAAAAGAACAAAGCTTGATGATAAAAGTGCAAAGTATCTCTTCATCGGCTATGATCAAAGCTCCAAAGGGTACAAGTTGTATAATCCAATCAATGGGAAGATTGTCATAAGCAGAGATGTGGAGTTCGATGAAGCAGGTGTTTGGGAGTGGAGTACTACAAAGAAAGAGAGGGGATATAGTTCTTTCCTTGACGATGATGAGGGGGAAGAAGGCATGGCACTACCTAATACTCCACCACCAACACCACCGCCACAAGATTCACAAACAAATGAAGCAAGCTCAAGTGAAGGGCCTCAAAGATTCAGAAGTTTGAGTGACATTTATGATGCCACTGAAGAGGTAAATGTTGGTGATTTTACTCAATTTTGCTTGCTAGCAGAAACTGAGCCTATAAGTTCTCATGATAAAAAATGGAGAAATGCCATGAATGAAGAAATCAAGGCAATTACAAAGAATGATACATGGGAGCTAGTATCATTACCGAATGGAAAGAACACAATTGGTGTGAAGTGGGTGTACAAAATAAAGAGAAATGCGCAAGGCGAGGTTGAAAAATACAAAACAAGATTGGTTGCCAAGGGGTACAAGTAAAAAGCCGGAATTGACTATGATGAGGTATTTGCACCTGTTGCTCGTCTTGAAACAATTCGGTTGATCATTTCTATTGCAGCTCAAAACTGTTGGAGAATCCATCAAATGGATGTAAAATCCGCATTTTTGAATGGAGACTTGGAGAAAGAAGTCTATATTGATCAACCTTTGGGTTATGTAGTGCCTAACGAAGAAAATAAAGTGCTAAAATTGAAGAAGGCTCTCTATGGCTTGAAGCAAGCCCCTCGTGCTTGGAATAGCATAATTGATAAATATTTTCAAGCAAATGGTTTTATCAAGTGTCCACATGAGCATGCTCTCTATGCAAAGAATGATAAAAATGGTGATATGTTACTTGTTTGCTTGTATGTGGATGACTTAATTTTTACAGGGAACAATCCAAAGATGTTTGAAGATTTCAAGAGAGCTATGACAAAGGAGTTTGAGATGACGGATATTGGCATAATGTCCTACTATCTTGGTATTGAAGTGAAGCAACGAGATGATGACATATTTATTTCTCAAGAAAGATATGCTAAAGAAATTCTCAAGAAATTTGATATGAATAATTGTAAGCCGGTCGGGACACCCGTGGAGTGTGGAATCAAGCCACACAAGAATCAAGATGGTGAAAAAGTTGATTCAACTTTATTCAAGAGTCTTGTTGGAAGCTTGAGGTATTTAACTTGTACTAGACCGGATATTCTTTTTGGCGTTGGACTTGTGAGTCGTTACATGGAAGCTCCTACTACTTCACATTTGAAAATTGCCAAAAGAATTCTTCGCTACATCAAAGGTACAATTAATTATGGTATCTTGTATGCTTTCTCGGACAACTTTATGCTTGTTGGCTATTGTGATAGTGATTGGGCTGGAGATATTGATAGTCGAAAAAGTACTACTGGGTTTGTTTTCTTTATGGGAAACTCAGCTTTTACTTGGAATTCTAAGAAGCAACCTATTGTGACTCTTTCTACTTGTGAGGCGGAGTATGTAGCTGCTACTTCTTGTGTTTGTCATGCTATTTGGCTAAGGAGTTTGTTGAAAGAATTGAATCTGTCACAAGAAGATCCAACGGAGATTTATGTTGATAATAAATCTGCAATTGCATTAGCCAAGAATCCGGTGTTTCATGAAAGAAGCAAGCATATTGATACAAGGTATCATTTTATTCGAGATTGTATATCGAAGGAAGAAGTGAAGCTTGAATACGTGAAGTCACAAGATCAAGTTGCTGATATCTTCACGAAACCGTTGAAATTTGATGATTTCAAGAAGCTACGTTTTTTACTTGGAGTAATAAATCTAGTTTAAGAGGGGATGTTGAAAATATAAACTAGATTAATTAAGTATTTAATATTGTGTACATGAATATTAGAGGTCTTTTGGAGGATTCATGAATGACTCTTTGGATGATGCATGTATATCATTTAACATTGGTTCATGTATTTATGTAGATACATCTTGGGTATACCCTATAAATACCCTATAGATTTAACAATTTAGATATGAAGAAAATATGAAGAAGTAGTTTCCTCCTACTTTGAGTGTTATAGTTTTTTAGTTTTTGCTCTTCATCTTCTAACATGCATGAGATGATAGTTAAGTGCTTTTGATTAGGGATGGGTAAAATACCTAAAATTATGGTATACTATGTATATCATATTGACATTATATCATACTAAAATTTTCAGTATTAATTTCTGTATGAATATTTGATGTTTTCAGTATTTGTGTATATGCCGAAATAATAAAATATCAAACAATATGAATGCTATAGAATTTAACCATACCTAAAATTTAGTATATTGAAATTTCAGTATATCAAAATTTCAATAAAATATATATATAGGTGTCGAAGCCGCTGTCCAAATTATCCCTCACGGTTGTGTCCTCAATGATCATCGGCATCAAATCAGACTTCGCTGAAGCATCCAGCTGATCTGGAATCTCCGCATGAAACCTACAATATTTGATGATTAATTTCTGTGTGCGCCTGATGACTAACTTAATTATCGATCTATCAGAGTCATTCGATGAAATCTTTTTCAACTTGTCATATGTTTGATAGTAACAATCCACCAAATAGTGGAAGATATGCTTTTGGGAAGGAAAGTTATTGTAGGGCTTATGTATTAGAACCCTCTATGCGATAAGTTTGCCCTTGCTGGATGTCATGAGCTCCACAAAAACTATATTAGAGTTGGAGGAGGGTTATTGGAGGATTACTAGGAAGATCTTCCCGAATATGATGTCATCATGATCTCATGTATAGATATGGTTTAAGGCATGTGTTCTTGTTCGAGTTGAGAGACGCAACATTAAAACGGCGACAGCAAAAATACCTATGGAAGAGATTGAGAAACGAGTGCCAATAGGAAGAATGTGGTTTGTATGTAGTTCGCAATTTCTTGATCAAGTCCTATATGAGATAATGGATAAACGCTTTTTGATTAGGGATGGGTAAAATACTAAAATTTTGATATACCATACATATCATATCAATGTTATATCTTACTAAAATTTTTAGTATGATTTTGGTATGAAATTTGATGTTTTCAATATTTTAGTATATATAGAAATAATAAAATATCAAACAATTTTGGTAGATAATTGGGTATATATATATATATATATATATCGAAAAAATAAAGATACCGAACCATTTTAATATAAATGATATAGAATTCAACTATATAAAAAATCGGTATATCAAAATTTTGATATACTGAAATTTCAATTTGATTGATATATATATATATAAAAGATCGTTTCTATATTTTCAAATTAAGTGTAATCAATTTGCTAAACTATTGTCTTCCTTGAAGAACTCCATAATAAAACTTGGAGAGGTGTCAAAGCCTCTGCCCAGATTATCTATCAAGATTGTATCCTCAATGATCATTGATATCAAATCAGGCATAGCTGTAGCATCCAATTGATCTGGATTCATCGCATGGTACTTACAATACTTGATGATCAATTTTCACGAGCGACTGATGGCCAACTTAATTATCAATTGATTGGAGTCATTCGATACAACTTTTTCAATTTGTCATATATATGTTTGATGGTAACAACCGACCAAAGAATGGAAGCTATGCTCTTGTGAGAGGAAGTAACCATAGGGCCGATGTATTAGAACCCTCTTCGCGATAAGTTTGCGCGATAAGTTTGCCCTCGTTGGCTGCTGTTAGCTCCACAAAAACTATATTAGAGTTGGAGGAGGGTTCTTGGAGGGTTACTAGGAAGATCTTCCCAAAGATGATGTCATCCATGACCTCACGCATAGATATGACCGTCATTGGGTTAATGGCACGGGTTCTTATTCGAGTTGAGAGATGCAACGTTGCAGCGGCAACAAAAATAGCTGAGGGACAACAAGAAATGAGGTTCTTGTTCAAGAAGAAAGATGAACATTGCCATGGCAACAGAAATATCTATAAAAGATATTGGGAAAGGAGCGCCAAGAGAAGGATGTGGCTTGATCAAGTACCTAAGTGCATATGAAATGATGATCAAGCGCTTTTTACTAAGGATGGGTAAAATATCAAAAATTTTGATATACCGCATATATCATATCGATATAATATTGTACTTAAATTTCCGGTATTGATATTCATATTAAATTTGATACTTTTAATATTTTAGTGTATACCAAAATAATAAAATATTATATATATATATATATATATATATATATATATATATATATATATATATATATATATATATATATATATATATATAGTATTGATATCCTGCGCGACGCGCACAGCGTGAGATATCAACCTTTTTTTCTTTTTTATTTTTTTTAATTTTTGAATTAAAAAAAATAATATTTCCTTATATATAAATCTTTAATCATGAATATATGCCCTAAACACATTACAATACTCCATAAATACTTAAATTTATTTTAATTATTTTTTTAATTCAAAATTTCAAAAAAAAAAAAGAAAAAAAAAATTGAAATCCTGCACGACGCGCATAGTGCGCGTCGCGCAGGATATATATATATATATATATATATATATATATATATATATATATATATATATATATATATATGGTATATCGAAAATATTAAAATATTGAATAATTTTAGTATGAACAGATATACTGAAAATTCGATAGATAGAAGTGTTGTTATATTTCAAGTTCAAATATCGGTATATATTTTTTAAATATAGAAATTTTCAATATAGTATAGCATATAATATACAATTTTTGATACAGTAATATATATCTTTAAAGTATTATTACTTATATTTCTTTTCATATTTCAACCTTAAAAACATCATAAATGTTATAAAATTATTACCGACTACAATTTTATATATATTTTGCCTATTTATACTTGAATTATTCTAGACCCCTCTCTCTCTCCATGTATTTATATCTGAATTATTCTCAAATCTCAACCCCTCCTAGATGATACTCAATTTAACCATTTACCTCAATATTTTTCTTTTTTTTTGTTGGAAAACACAAAGGGATCATGGATGGATAATTGTCTGAGTCCGCTTACAGTATAATAGTCTAATTTGAGATGTTCACCTTCTCTTTTAATAATATTCTTCCTTTTACTTGAAAGATATATTATTAGAGAAATTTAAATTTATTGACCGCTAATGTAAATGAAATTTAAGAGAAAGAGTAGTGTGTTATCATGGTTAATCTTTATGTTCAGTCATCTATTTCAATTTTCATGTCGTTTTATTACAACACTAGTTTGATAAGTGAAGTATAATTCATCAGTCATCTTGGTATCATATATTGCTTTTTGCTTCCCAACATTGGACTACATTTAAAGATAGTATTTACATTTTAATGCAACATTTAAGCATATTTTAGAGTATTTTGTTGATTTTTATAACTTACATTCGGTTGATGGTTGAGAAACTGCATTTATTTATTTTGTTACAGCCGCCATTGTAGAATGGGATGCCATTACAGAATACCGCATTGTAGAATGGAAAGTGTACGCGTCGCCGCCAGTGTCCGGCTGCGAAGCCGTCTCGTAGAGGATGTTGACCGACTGCGCCGCCATGGCTAGCCCCTCGAACAATAGTTAGGGTTCCGAATCGAAGTCTGCTCCCCTCAGATCGACGACGAGGGAGACGAGACCAAGGAGGAATCGGGAACGGAGGAGAGAGAAGACTGAGCCAAGTTTGTCTTTTTAAGTTTGGGAAATCTTTATGCTCTGTTCTTTCGAGGTGTGGATCGAGGAGGGTAATTCCATCCTCTCCCCTTCGCTCTCCCAGCTCAGTCGTTTCCGGATCAAAAATTCAATTTTCTTCCTTCCAATTTCGAGTTTTCCGAAAGAGTTCGACGATTCTTGTTAGCGATCGACTACCAAGACTCCGCACCCTTCGCCTCGTTTGGTCGCTCCATTCTCAGCCTTCGCCGCGAGCAGGTCCTCGAACGCTCCGTCAAGGCGCTCGACGGCTGCAATGCTCTCCGCGAGGGCGTAGAAAAACTCTTCTTGAACGGGTAAGTCGTGGAAACGGCTGCTACGTTAATTTTGATTGCTGTATTAGGCCGGGTTTTTATTATAATCTCTTGATCAGGTCCAACTTTTTTTTTTATTGAAAAAAAATATTTCTATATTTTAAAATTAAGTGTAATCTAGTTTGCTAAACTATTGTGGCTTAAATTTATTCAAGTTTATTCACCCAAAATAGTTCAAGATTTATTGGCCAAATTAATTATTTAAGATTGATGTGTCGAACTGTGCATGTTTAAAAGAATTATTGATAACACTTTTGGTGAGTCTCTCCTAATTTAAGTTGTTGGTGGATCACATATAGTTCGTTTTATAGAAGCCTTGGTTTAAGAATTAAGACTACTATCAATTTAGGTCTCAAAATTGTATCTTAATTATATATTATTTTAAATTATTATTAAATTTAGCAAATGCCCGAATTATCAACATGGTTTAGGGTTTGTCATGGAGTAAAGCACAACAATAAACATTAATAACTACTTCAATAATAATTATTATTGTTGTTATGTTAATAAATTTTATTATTTAATATATGTGTTTTTAAACACCCTCTAAGTTTTTACAATGGTCAAAATGCCCCTATATAATAAAAAATATCTGACAAATTTATGATCGTGATATTATGTTTGTAATTATAAAATGTTAAAAAAATTATATTTTTTTATGATCTAGATGTTCGGGCGAATGCCCGATTAATCTTAGAAGTAGACTAACTTCTTTTTAATTTGTCTATAGTACGCTTTATACACATTTAGAGTTAATTTTTAGAATGATTCTAATTGATATTTAAATTATCCTCTAGATAGTTTATCACTACATCACACTTGTATGGGTGTATGGGCAAGTAAAAATACTTCTTGGTTTACCTAATGGGATAGATTAGGCTTATTATCAAACAACTCATGGTTAGCCTTTCATTCGATTGAGGAGGCGCGCAGCATCACTAGATAATAACCTTCGACCTTGCGTTGAAGAGTCGCTCCCGCAGTTCATGTCTTCAATTACAAGGCATTGCCCTAATCTACCTAGGGAATTTAATTCTATTGCTTAGTCTTTCCATGGGCTATTTGGGTCAAGTTTCTTATTTTCTAAAGCTTACATGTTTGAGTCAAGTTTCGTTTGAATCAATTCTAGTCGTCTACTAGTTTCTAATTAGGCTATTAAAAATGGTGCATTAGATTTACTGGAACAATTTTACCAATTATAAGTTGTTTAGATGGCTAAAATAAACTTTTTATTTGTCAATCAACTAAAAGGTTTGTCAATTAACTTGTTATAACTTTATATTCAATTATAACGACTTAATGATAGTTAACAAACCTCGGTCAATCAATCAAATTGCATGTCTTCAGGAGACTAAAATTTATATTATGATTTGTGCCAACTAACGAATATGTTTAATGTTTAGAAGTTACAGAAACATCTTATATTTGATTGTTGATAATCAACCTAAAAGGTAAATCGACACCACATTACTTTTTTTTTTTTTTTTATCTTTTTTCTTAATACAAGTATCCAATTTTTTGAATCAACTAGTCCTGACTAATTAATCATAGAGATAACTGTCCCAATCCTATAGAAGTTTACCATCAGCCATCAAGATAAATCTAGAAAGATAAACAACTCTTGAGGTAGCGCCCCAGCCATGGGTGGATCTAGTGTATGACGGGGGACACGAGCACATACATTAGATTCATTGTATGCTTAAAGTTGTGTGATCAATGTGGCAAAAGACTCATCAGCCATGAAATCTAATGTACTAGCTTAATGCTCCATCTCCATTCGTATTTTCTTTTGTGCCTCGAATATGCAATGAAGATACATTTTCTTGAGTCTCTTAATTAGCTCGACTTGTTTCAGTCCGAGTTCTTAACTTTTGAAATTGTGCTCTAATGCCATGGTGAGCAAAAGTAGCACGGCGTTCGATGAGACTGATACAGGAGGACTAGCCTGCTGACGCATCTCTGTCACTCTCTAACACCAATTTCAATTTCTTAAACTTCTCTTTAGAGGGTAGCGAATGGAAGTGATTGAGAAATTAATGAGTATCATAATAAATTTACCCATTCTAGCACTAGCAAGTATGTGTAGGATGATTCTCATAATATATTTCCTCGTGATTCCTCATAAAATTATTTGAGACGAGAGAGGACTATTGGATATAGAGCTCGGTCAAGAGCAACTTCTTGCTCAATAAGACAATTAATAATCACAACATGAACAATACCAGATGTTAGACACATTGTGAGTATTCTATTTTTTTAATTATTATATTTTTATTATTGAAAATTATATACTACATATAATAATTATTTTTGTCTCCCCCCTCCCCCCATTTTAAATCTTGCATCCGCCTCTAGCCCCGGCATCACAAGCAGGTCGAGCATCGCGAGCGTGGAATGTTCAGCATGGGAATCGAACTCTCATTGCACGGGGAGATGCCTTATTCTTACCATTGCACCAAGCCCTGAGGGGCAACACCACATTACTTTATTTTTGTTAACCCAAGTACTCAGCTCTTAGAACTAACTAGTCTTAAAAGTGATTGACAAAGTCTCACGGAAATTTCCCACCTGTCACTAGTAGAGCTATAAATGAACTGAACGTTTATGAATAAACTTGGTGCTCTACTTGATAAGTCTTTGTTTATATTTATTCAATACACAAACACAAAAGATTAATTAAATGAACAAGATTGAACAACTCATTAAACTAATAAACAAACTTGAACATGCATGTATTCAACTCGTTAATATTAGTGAACAATATTCGTGAACTACATTCGTGAACAATATTCATAAACAATATTCATAAATCATGTTCATCAATAAAACTCTTATCAACATGCTAAATAAAAAACTTTCAAAATAAACAAAAAAGTTTACATTATCAAACTCAATAACTAACTAAATAAGTTTAAAATATTAAAATTTTAAACAATTAAATAAACTTAAATTGAGATTTTGATAGCATTTAAACGAACCAAGCTCAAGTTTATAAAAAAGAAACCAAGCACATCTTGAATAATCATTTCAATATGTTGGTTCATTTTAGACTCAGCTTGATTATCTTATCAAATAAGTTTGAATATCACAAAACTTGATTAGGCTTGGCTCATTTACAACCCTAGCCACCAAGGTAAATTCGGAAAGCGTAGGTGGCTCTTAATGTGGCGCCCCAGCATAACAAGTAGTTTGAGCATCACGGGCATAGAATGCACCCAAGCGTGAGAATCAACCCCTCATTGCATGAGGAGATGCCCTGTCTCTTACCATCGTATCAAACCTCAGGATGCAACACCACATTGTCCCCTCGGGGCGGTGCTGTAGTTGAGGCATGAAGTGTTACTACATAAGGTCTTAGGATCGAAACTCAGGATGTCCGAACATGTCTTCCCTCATACCTTGGCCACCTGCACTAATGGCTAGTAGCCACATGTGATTTACCTTCTTTGTATTGGCCTAAGGACGAGTTGGAGGAGGAACTGGGGACGAGCGAATTATCTTTTGCCACATCAAGGTGCAACATCACATTACTTTATTTTATTTTATTGTTAACCTAGGTATCCAACTTTTCGAAGCGATTAGTCTTGGAGGTGATCGACCCCACAGAAGTTTTCCACCTACTACTAGGATAAAACCAAGAAGTACAAGTGACTCTTGATGTGGTGCCCCAGTATCACGAGTAGTTCGAACATCAGGTGTAGAATGTTCAGCATGAGAATTGAACCCTCATTGCATGGGAAGACACCCTGCCTCTTACCATCGCATCAAGCCTCGAGGGGAAATACCACATTATTTTATTTTACTGTTAACCGAGGTATCAAACCGACTAGTCTGGTTACCAATGTAAATCCTAAAAGCGCAGATGACTCCTGACATGGCTCTTTTACATCACGAGTAGTTTGAGCACCGCATGCATAGAAATGCCCAACGTGAGAATCAAAGTTTAATTGCATGGGGAGACATGCACTCTGTCTCTTACCACCGCACCAAGCCCCAGGGCAACACTACATTACTTTTTTTTTGTTAATCTAAGTATCCCGCTCTTCAAATCGACTAATCTTGGAGGTGACTGGTTTGACCACCACACAAAAGTTCTCTACTGACCACTAAGGTAAATCGAGAAGTGCAAAATGAACTATGCAAGTAGCCTAATGTCATAAGTAGTTCAAACTCCCTAGGTGTAATGTGCTTTGGGTGGGGTTTAATTTAAACTCTCATTGCTTAGGGAGTCCGCCCCACCACTTACCATCACACCATTACCTACCCCATTGTTACTTTATTTTTTTTAACCAGGTATCTAGATCTTGCAAGCCGACTAATCTCAGGATGGATGGTTCGATCCCACATTCCGCCCACATCGAGAAGTGCGTGTGATTGTCCGTCCGGAGCGGCCAACTTCCTAGGTGTCATCTCATTGGAGGAAAAATTCCTATAGTGCGTCGTAGCTATGATTCAAATTATAGATGCCTGATTAACCGCTGGAGTGTTTGACCACTGCGCCAATGTCCCAAGAGCAAACTAATGTGTGGTGAGTATGGATCGAACATGTGAACTGCATATTTCTTTTATAATAAGTATTCATATCTTACCAACTAATCTTGGGTAGACCGTCTGATCCTATATTTCACCCACTAAATAAATCCAAGAAGCATGGCAACTCCTAATGTGACACCCATGTGTTATCAAAAATTTAATCGCTGCAAATGGACATTGTGTGGGAATCAAATCCTCAAAGAAATATCAAGCCTCTTGTCACCACACCATGCCCTGAGGTGCCTGACCATTACTTTATTGCTGCAAAAATATAGTAATGGATGATAGTTTGTTTGTAGATAATCTACATAGAGGTAGATTTTACTTCTTGGCAATTTCAGAAGAAAAGAAAAAACAATGAGCTCCAAAATTTTGTCATTTTCCCCAAAAATTTTGGAGCTTTTAGATAATTAAAGTACTCTTACAAATTCATAAATTCTACTCACTTCACACTCATAATTGTTAAAATGCGTTTCAACTGCATTGACTGATTGAACTCAAGATAGTAAGCAGTCTGCATAATAAATTGAATAAATGTTGTCAAAATTTCAGTTGATCAACATAGTATCTCATGCAAATGTAACTCACTTCGTGAGAATATTCTCTTAGTTATGTTATTGCATCACTAGATTCCACTAAAATGACAATAAAATAATCAAGTTAATCAATCAATATCTGATGCACTGAGATCTCCCCAGCGAACATTGTATTTTGAGGCAAGATAGTGTGCGCCAACTGGTCCACGACTTCCATAAGGGTAGAGCTCGGGGGAAATTTTCTTCTCCTCCAACTCTTTGAGCAGTGGAGTGAACAAGTTCCAAGCAGCATCAAGTTCATCAGACCGGATGAATAATCGTCGTTCACCCCCAATAGCATCTAAAAGTAGCCTCTCATATGCATCGGGAATCTCTTTAGAATATCTACCAAAGCCAAAACACATATAAGAGGGAATGGAATTACTGGTTTTGGTTGACGGGGGAGTAATAATAATGCTAGCAATAACAACCATTATGAATACGTTGATAATTTTTGGTAAAGCATGCATGAGCCACGATCACAAGAATTTTGAAACAAAATTGTCAAATGTGCAAAAAAAAAATGAAGAAAGAAATCCAACCAAGTAATTAGTAAAGTAGGTCTTCTGTTTTGAAGGTATTAAGGAAATAAGTGTTTTAAGTCATTGGCAAAATATCTCTTCGAAAGAGAATTGATTTTTTTTTGTACCTTGATGAGTATAGAAGATTCAGATTACTGCGGTCCAATCTCATCCCCAAGCCAGGAACCTTGTTATTAATCTTTAAGTATATAGCTTCATCAGGTTGGACCCTGATAACAAGTTCATTGGTAGCTTGTTCTCTATCAGTACCAAAATTTTGCTTGTAGAGATTGCCAGGGACATGTCGAAACTGAACCCTAATCTCTGCTCTGCAAATAGAATTTTCAAGAATACCAAATTGTGTCACTATATATGCTGATGTTTATATGAGAGTGGTAACGAGTACCTAGAAATGCATAATGGCATTTGCAACCTACCGTTTGGTATGCAATGCTTTCCCAGCTTTCATTAGGAAGGGAACCCCATCCCATCTTGCATTATCTATGAAAAGCGCAGCTGCAGCAAATGTTGGGGTAAGGCTCCCTTCAGGGACAGTCTTATCGTCTGTGTATCCAAGATGTGTCACTCCACCCTTTGCGTGGCCCTTGTATTGTCCAATGACTACATTTTCCAATTGCAATGGCCTCATTGAACGGAGAACTTTCACCTGTAACATGTGGAAAGGCATGCTTTAGAAATAAAAGAAAGTTCACTCTGCTACTATGGACAGAACCAAATAGGCAACACTAAAGCCTGATTTAGAGAAGCATTTTCTAATCTCATCACACGCGTACCTTTTCATTTCTAATGTCTTCGGCATCTAAGCTAGCTGGCGTTTCCATTGCAAATAAAGCTAAAATTTGGAGAAGATGATTCTGCATAATATCTCTGATGATTCCATAGTGATCAAAATACCTGCATCACAAAAAATTTAGTGGAAAGAGTCTACAGAAGGAAACTCGAAGGACAATAGTCTTTAGGCCTCACCCTCCCCGTCCTTCTGTACCAAAATCTTCAGAGAAAATCAGCTGCACGTTCCTGATATATTTCCTAGACCATAGTGGTTCAAAAATAAGATTTGAAAATCGAAGAACAGATAGATTCTCGACAAGTTCCTTCCCCAAGTAATGATCAATCCTGAAAAATTAGAAATATCTATGATAAGATGGGGAATTCCAGAATTGACAAACATGAAAAAACACATGAGATCAACTTTTCACCTAAAAATTTGATCTTCATCTAGGTACTGTTTTAGTCCACTCGTCAAAGCAGCAGAAGATTCAGAGTCACGGCCAAATGGTTTTTCAACTATTACCCTGGTCCATCCATTCTTGGAAGAAGCCGATCTGCTTGCAGACTTCACTACATTTATAAATATGTTTGGTGGAATTGACAAATAAAACAGCCGGTTTGACACCCTCCCACCCTATACAGCAAATAGAAAATTCAAGTATGTTAACTCTTCTCTACTTATTGGAACATTTTTGTTTTTTGGACAAGAAATGCTTAATCGAGATAAATGTTTGATGGCAACCAAGTTCAAGCTACACACTGTCATCACAGAAGTAGTCAGAAGCAAGAAACCACATTATAGTGCATCTTAGAACATAAAATTTACAATAATTGGACAAGCTAAAGAAGATCTTCTATGTAAAAAGACTCGACTCAAAAGTCCACAATTATACACTTGCAGACATGAGATACTGAAAGAAACAAGAACGATACCAAATTCAATTAGGCATAGAAGCAATTCTCACGTGGATCTTAGATACCTGGGAGCAGGAAAACAATTTATATATATATATATATATATATATATATATATATATATATATATAATCAAATTATCTCCCGGTTTTAAGAAAATAAATCTCCAAGAAGAAAGCTTCATTCCTAATTGATCATTAGTATGACATATCAAATGGTTGACAAACATTGTGAAGCTCATACAAATGGACCGAGCTGGAATGAAATCAGCAAGTGCCAATTGATTTCGGATGACAAATCTAGCACATCACGAATCATACTGACATTCATCTGATTAATAAATAAAATAGGTAGAAATCAGTTGAAATTGAAGGAGAAAAGGAAGGATTAGGTTGTGGTGCTGGTGATGTAGATTTCAACTCAGGAAGCTTTTGCATGTATCCCTATGTTTCAAACATTCTCTACTTCAGTCCATCATATGGTTTACTTAACCAGTTTTACTAGAGACAAAAGGGAATAATTCATGTTAAGTTACCTTGATTAAATAACTCATCTGATGGACTAAGTGAAGGATTTTGAAAAATAAATGGGTATATAAAATACCAATAAACTACATGGGATGTACATGTACCCTGTTTGGAAGCAGATTCCATTTTAAAAATCTAATAAATCAAGATATTCAACTTCTAGTAAGACAAACATACCTCATGCTCTTTCAGCGTCTTGTCAAGCTCTGCAAAGTTCTCCTCAGAGTCATATTGGCCTGAATGATAGAAGCATCGTTTTAGGAATTTTTCTATCTTCTCATTGCAATTCTCTCTGGCAAAATCAGCATAAATAGTCAGGTCAATAAAATGCTAAGTTGAACCCGAGCATAAACCAAATCATGAAGAAATGCATAAACCATCTGTCACCTTTTATCAATTCTGCAAGTAAGTGTTCTGCTAACCATGGTTCTTAGTTCAGCATCGGTCATCTTACTTCTAGCATAACCAAATATAGTAAAGTTCTGCATGAAAAAAGAATGTAAGTAGGCATTCAAGCAATGTTAATGAGCACAATGAACTACAAGAGGCAGTAGATGAGAAAAGTCCGACCTTTGGAAGACAATGTTCACAATATAGTGCAAATAGAGCAGGAAATATCTTCTTTTTAGCAAGGTCCCCAGATGCTCCAACCATGATAATACTAAATGTTGGTTCCCCATCACTTGGATTAGGACTTGTGACATGTCTGTATTCCAGTGAAGATAAAGCGAAAACACCACTATTTTCTACATTCTTGAAAGGAGCTTCTTTTGCAACAGATACAGGCACACTTATAGCTGCAAAATGACCACGAAAGGTTTGTATTCTCATTAAATATTTTACTATGAAATTTTTATGATTAAAAGGGCACATCTCTTGGAAAAGACATAATTCTTATCAAATGGAGCATTAATGAGACACTTGCTAGCTCTCCCTAAAAGAGGAGTCATTAGAAGGCTCGATGCATAATGGAAAAGTAATCAAGATACCTAGTGGCATTCCCTCATGTTATCCTTTTCCTTGTCTTTAATGTTTTAAATTATATATTATTTAGGTTGCCTGATATTAAAAGGTTCTATCGATAGGCCTCAATGCACCATCATATTAGGGTATCTCCAATCGATAGAGCTCTACATGAGTTTTTTTTATGGTTCCAATATGTCACATCAACATTATAAAAACTTATTGAAACATCTCCAATGGTTAGAGCTCTAAGAGAGTTTTTTTGTGGTCCAATTCATAACATGTAGTTGCATGACTCCATACATATTACATCAATTTCAAGACAAAAGAACAGGTTTGAGTTTTCACTACTCTCTTAAAGTACAAATCTCGAACCTTACCTCGACAATGGTTCAAGCTTTTTTATTCAGCTTTTTTGATTTTACAAACCTCTCACAAACCTTGCATTGGAGATACCCTAAGGGCAAAGGTAACAGCGGTTATATCTTTGGTGCACAAGAGGACAGTATTTAACCCGCATAAAAATTAAAACTTCACATTATGATAATGAGCTTAGGCTTGCATTCTATTTTTTTGAAATCATTAGTTGTTTAGTGTATTGATTGATATATTTGATCATTTACATATAATTAATGTTTATATAACTTTTGACCGAAATTGACCTAATGCAATATTGTTATCGATAATTTAAGGAATTAATGTTCATATTATACAACACCACATCCTCCTCGAAGGCAAGATCAAGCTTCCCAATCTCTCACCGTGAGTCATTATCGCCTCACCCTTCTCCTCCAAGATCGCAGAAATTTCTCTGAATTGGAGTTTGGGGGAAATTTTCTAATTTGCTATTAGTTTAGTTTTATTAGATTAGTTCTAACTATAGACAAAGTTAAATGGAGAAAAAAAAAGAAAGAAAATTATTTCTGGCTTCTTACCTGTCCTCATATCTCTCGTTTACACGGCTACCCCTCTCATCTAGTTATCCTTCTCTAGGCCCGACGCTTGGAACGTAACACAGGGATCCAGCAAGAACAGGGAATGTAAAAAAAAACAAAACAAAAAAGGCATTCACCTTCTTGCTTGCAGGCAACTCTTAATTTCCAATGGCTCGCAGAAGAGTCGGACACTCCTCCCGCTAAAACCCTTCCAGGAACAGACGCGAGAAGGGTGGACGATCTGATAGAACGGAGGGCGCTCGAGGGATCGACGGCGGCAGTGGCGAAGGAAGAAGGGCATCTGGCAGCGTAAAGGGTCATCTCGCCAGCTCCGTGTCGAATTGTTTATCGGCACCAAGGAGGGATTTTTAAACGAGCGATATGAGCGTTTGAAGGGTGACGGCATCGAACGGAACGAGTCTTTTCTGCGAACAAATTGGACCTGCAATGCATTCCTAATTTACGGCTCTCGGTGGAAGAGAGAAGAACTGGTCCACCGTCGATCTGCGGGTCCCTCGTGATTGGACGGTTCGGATCCGGTTATCACATATAAATCATCGACAGAATACGAATCGTTGTTCAACGCACATGTAAATCATTTTTGTTTTTTTATTTATTTATTTATAATAATTCAGATTCGGAATACAAACGAACTTTTCAATTATTTCGTGTATCATGAATTTAAAATATAATTTATATATATTTAAAGATTCATCTTTAAAATATTTTTTTGATTGAGAATGAAAAATAAATAAACTCAAAATAAAGTAGACTTTCAAATCAAAATTTATTTATGAAATAATCAAATTTAATAAATATTAAAAAAATAATATTTTTTATTATTTGATAGATTGACGTCTAATCTACAAGTCATGGAATTGAATCGGAGATTTACTAATCCGTCAAGTGGACTAGCCCATCCTACACGGTCAAATGACAAATTTTAACGGATCCGTCCGAGTCGATACGGACGGTCGTGTGACAGCTTAAAATGGATATAATAACTGCCATGTGTGCTTGTCCAATTTATTGAGAATTGAATATGTATACATACAGAAGAGGATAACATGACCATATTCTTACATGCCAACCATTTAATGCCCTTATCTTTACGTTTCTAAACCTGCAGATTGTTGTTCTATCAACAATATCAATCTTTGGGTATGGTGTCCGAAGTATAAAGCGTAGAGCACTGATACCTCACAACCAACCTACATCCTTCATCTGGAGCGTGGACTACGTTAGCCTTTACAACTACAAATACAATGGTTCAAAGAGCATCTCCTCATGTTTCATTAACTGTGTTAGCAGTCGTATGCTGCTTTTCTTGTACCTCTGGAGCAAGAGTGCTGCAGGTAGTTCCAGGTGTCTCGATAAATCATGGGGAGCAAGGTAATGGTGGTGTTGGTGCAATGCGTAGTGTACCAGGTGGCCCTGACCCAATCCATAATGGTGTTGAATTTGGTGTCCAAGGCATTGATGTTACGCGCACAGTTGGAAGTGGTCCAGAACCAATACAACGCAGTGTTGGTTATATTGATAGAAAGGATGTTAGTGCAATGCGTAAGGTACCAAGTGGCCCCGACCCAATCCATAATGGTGTTGAATTTGGTGTCCAAGACATTGATGTTGGTTTTATTCATAGAAATGATGTTGAGACAATGCGTTTAGTCCCACAAGGCCCAAATCCAATACATAATCCTGATCAAAATGCTAATGATGGAATGGTTTAACAATGTATGAGTTTGAACATGAATAAAAGCTGAGTCTTAACTTTATCTTGATTTTATTGCTCTCTTTGTATGTTTCTATTGATCATACGAACAACTCTTGTGAGAAGTGAGAAGTTTCTTTATACAGAATTAAAGAGAAATACATGCACTAGATTCTTATCCTCAACATAATGATTTTATGAGCTTCAGTGCACTTCAAATGGGTAAAACATCATCCATTAATATTGGAGCAGCCACATGAAGAAGAAAGGGAAAATTTCTAATTGCAATGAGATCATTAATCAGAAACTATATAATGAAATGTAGAAATGTTTTGAGTTTGACACAATCAAATTACAAGCATAAAACAGAAAGGCTACAAGCCAATGCCTCAAAATTATTGGTTGCTGGATAAACATAATCAATACACCAGAAAACATTCAAGACGTACCCTTCTCTAAATACCCAATTTAGAAGCACATAATGAATTGTTGGCAGGCACTTTTTTCCCAAAGGTTCCGAACTATTTGAGAGTTCTACTATAAAGGTTTCGGTACACAATTCTAGTCCTGTAAACGAGAATCAGACTCAGAACAACAGCGATGGCGCAAAGTCCCGACATTATTAGTGAGCTGAGGAAGAAACAGATTGCCCCTGTGCATTTCACTGTTTCCTCCCCACTGAATGAAGCAACTTCGAATAATCTTCGGATTCGTACAAGTGATTTGTGGTGTTTCCGGGCTTGCTGCTCTGCTTCATAATCGTAGATTACGCTGGCAATCAGGCCAGAAAAGATTAGTGAGCCTGCGGGATTAGCTACCGTGAGGAAATTGTACAGAGCACCAAAGTTCTTCAAGCCAAACAACTCAGATGCTGCAGCAGGAACAATGGCCCAGTGAGCTCCATATCCAAGTCCAACCAGTAGGGTTCCTATGTACATTGTTCCAGGCCAAGCCATGGCAAAGAATAAGTGTCCAATTGCCATTACAACCTGAAAGACAGCCAAAGCCACTGGCCTAGGATATGCATAGTCCCTGAGAACAAAATTTTTTGTTAGCATCAAATCATCTTGAAAACTTTTGCAACTAAGTGGCATCAAACTCATACCTCACAATAACCTCGGACAAATAGCCTCCGCCTACTCTTCCAAGAAAGTTCCAAATACTGATCATGGACACGAAAATATGAGCTTCATCATAGCCTAGAGACTCACTCATCTGGCCGAGATTGTCGATGACTGTCAACCCTGAACCTGATCCCAGCAGAAGAGAGGTGAACATGAGCCAAAAGTCTGCCTTTATGAGTGCCTGCATCAGGGTGAAGTCCTCTCCCCTGTGAGGTCCTCTCCTCTTCTTGACCCTCACCGCTCCATCAGCAGCAGCCAGGAATAACTTTGCCTGCAAATGAGCAATTCTCTTCTGCCTTTCTGATGCCGGAGGTATTAGAGTGTATATTAAAAGTCTAGTTTTTGTAAACATTTATTTTATAATAAAGAATCATTTTTGATCAAAAATATCTATATTTATGTTAAGTGTAGTTGTTCAATTAATTTATATCGTAGATAACATGGTGTGTGGTGTCACACACAGAAGATCATGTTATCAGTTCTTTATAAATTATAAATAGTTGCTCACGACTAAGATGGAAAGGAACAAACCATTGGAATAGTCGTAATGTAATTAAATATTAGTTTATCTTGACTAATAAATTACACTAGTACACTCTAAGTGTATTGAGTAGGACCATTTTAGGAAAGTTCTTTTTATACTGACTTGATAAAAGAACTAAACCTTAGTTATTATGGAAGTGTGTGCTCTTAATCCTAATATAATAACAAGCACATATATTTAGTATTTATTTCTTTAACTTATCAAAGGGTGAGATTTAGCTCGATAAATCAATAAGCCCGATAAGTTGGGAAATAATATTACTTATAGTGTGTGTTGTTGATTATAGAGGGAAACTATGTCCTAGTTATCTAGGTTGAGAATGTCCCCAAGAGGAGCTCATAAGGATTGTCATGTTAAACCCTGCAGGTGGACTTAGTCAGACATGACAATGAAGTTGAGTGGTACTACTCTTGGAGTTAGATATTAATTAAGTGAGTTGCCAGTAACTTACTTAATTAGTGGACATTCGTTATCTTAAACATAGGGAGACTAACACCCTCATGATAAGAAGGAGCCCATAATGTAATTTGGGATTGGTGCGGTAGTGCAACAATAACTCTCTAGTGGAATGAGTTATTGTTGATGGACTTGAGTTGTGTGTTTGGGGTGAATACGGGATACTCAAGCTCGTCGGAAGGCCAAAACCAATTTCTCCTCTAGGTCCCTGTCGTAGCCTCATTAAAGCCTCAAGTCCACCCAAATAAAAGCCCTTCTTGGTGTCTAAGAAGGAGGTCGGCCCAAGGCTTGGTGACCAAGCAATGGCCGGCCACCATCTCCTCTTAAGGGTCTGGCCCTTTGCTTGGTGCCCAAGCAATGAAGGGCCGACCACAAATTTGTCAAATAAGGAGGGGTGTTTTGAATTTTTAAAATCTTCTCTTTGTAGAAAATTATAAGTTTTAAAAGAGAAATTTTTAAAATATAAAACTTTCCTTATTTGAATTAGGTCACATGGTTTAATAGAGAGTTTTAAAAGTTTTAAAATTTTCCTTTTTTAACCATCCTCATGGTTTTAGAAAAAAAAAAGAAGTTTTAAAATTAAAATTTTTTATTTTTGTAACCATGTTAAAAAAGGAAATTTTTAGAAAAGAAGTTTTAAATTTTAAAACATGGTTTTAATTTTTAAAATTTTCCTTTTTTAACATCCACTTTAGGAAAGAGAGCATGTAAAATTTTATAAGAGGATATCTTCTTTTATAAAATTTTATAAAAAATTTTCTTCCCCTTGATGATGTGACCGGCCACCCTTGCTTGGTGCCCAAGCAAGGGGTCGGCCAAATTAAATCAAATTAAATCATCATCCAATCAATGATTGATGATTGATTCAATCAAGAGGAAAGAAGAGGAAAAATAAAAAGAAAAAAGAAAAAACAAGAGGAAGATTTTATTTTTTGTAAAAAGTCTTTCCTTATTTGCCTTGGCAAATAATATAAAAGAAGGGGATGAGAGGCCTCATGAGTTAAAAATTCTTATTTCATGTTGGAGCTCTTCTTGTGGCCGGCCCCTCTCTCTTCTCTTTTCCCCTTGCTCTCTTTTCCTTGATGGTGGTGGTGGCCGGATTTTAGAGAAGGAGGAAGAAGGCTTTGGGTGGTGTTCATCTTAGAGGATCGTCACCCACACGACGTCCAAGGCGAGGCGAGGAATACGGCAGAAGATCTCGAGGTCATTAGCATACAAAGAGAAGGTATAACTAGTAATTTTCTTCCGCATCATGCTAGTTATTTTCTTTGTATGAATTCCAAACACAAGAGGCAATAGATTTTAGTTTTCGAATTTATTTTTCGAGTTTGTGTTTTTTTTATTTTTTGAATTTGTGATTCGATTGTTCTTTTTGGTTAAATCTAGAGTTATATAAGGAAATTAAAGATTAGCTTTCCTTAAAAGGCTTTGTCTAGGCGGTGGTGGATGCTCCCATACCCAAGAAGGTCATGTGCCTCACCATGTAGTCCTGGAAGCCAATTTTAGAAATTAATATTTAATGAAATTTATAACGTAGGTGGATTTGGATCAATAGTGTTAAGTTCCGCTTGCGATCCAAATCTAAACCATTAAGAACAGATAAATTAAATTTGGAATCAATGATGTTAAGTTCCATCTGCGATTCCTAATTTAACTTCTAAAGAACACAATAGGTTGTTTAGGAAAGGTTCGACACTTGTATAAAATTTTTGTACAGTGGAACCGGTACGATCTTCCTAGGACCAACCAACAATTGGTATCAGAGCTAGGGGTTGCCTCTGTGTGTTTAGAATTCAGATAGATTATGCATATGTCATACATAATTTAGGCAGGATAATAGTAGGATGTGCTAACTCTTTGGTTGCAGGCTCCAACTATTATGACTTATAGATGTTGTGTGTGATTAGACCCTTGGACATGTCAAGGGCATTATTTTTGTGTGTGCATGATTGTATGTAACTAATACAGCAAGAGCTGTATTAACCCTAGGATTTTAGAATTTTATTTTCGATCTAGATTACATGTACATTTCTTCGAGGAATATAGGATCTATATGTGTAAAATTCTATTTTTGTCGCGGATCGTATCTTTGCGAGGCGTAGTGCTATTGGAGGACCAGAGGCGCAGCGGAATAAGAAGCAAGATACATGCGACGACTCAACCCGATGGCGGTGGCTAAAGATGGTAGCAGCTAGGGTTGGAGCACATAGAGGACAGTGATGGAAAAGACCATAATAGTTGGAAAATTAATTTCTAAATTTATTACTTTTATTTACTGTGATGTGTGTGTGTGCATGTGATGGATGCTAGCATAGGTTAAAATTCCTCACCTTAAATAACTAAGTGGGAGAAGGATTTTTAAATAAATTCCACGGTCTCCATTATTGGTTTGTAAGTGATGCAACAAGCTTGCGTGTTGGCTTTGAGTGCCTCCCTCCACAACGGATGTGTTTGTTGCGGATCACTAGATCAAACTTCCTTCATGGATGGTTATAGGAAATTATTTAGGAGCGTGTGATCTTCTCCAACCGAAGGGGCACAATCCCATTTAATGGACTAAGTATCAAGTAATAGTATACACTTAGACGCATTCAATAGTATCCTCCCCAACGGAGTCACTGCTATTGTTTTGCGTGACCAAAGTAAAACCAACCATTAATTTTATTTGTCATAAAGTTAGGATGACAAGATAATAAAATTAATGGGTAAGCCCCTCCTCTTACAAATGTTGAATTTGTATACGTCCATACTAACGTGATATGCAATATTCATGGTGTTTTGAGGTGTTGGTAAATTTAAATAGTATTGTTTGAAGAATCAATATTATTTTAAATTTAGAGTCTTGACCAAAGTTATTTTTGTGATTTTTAGGATGACTTTCAACCCACTGGCTATTATACTGAAAGAGAACAAACTTACTGGACCCAACTACATAGATTGGAAAAGAAACCTGGACATTGTCCTAACTGCTGAGAGCTATATGTTTGTACTGACTGAGATTTGTCCTAATGCGCCTAATGGTGAATCTACCCAAGAGGAGATTGAGTATCATAAAAAATGGGTAAAAGCAGATAAGATGGCACGGTGTTATATTTTGGCTTCAATGTCAAATGTCTTGCAACATCAGCATCAGGATTTACCAACAGCTTATGATATAATGAACAATCTCAAGGATCTCTTTGGTCACCAGGATCGGGCCGCTAGGCAAGAAGTTATGAGGAAATTAATGACTGCCACCATGCAAAAGGGTACTCCCGTAAGGGATCATATCCTAAAGATGATAACTTATTTAAACGAGATACAAATCCTTGGAGAAGAAATTGATGGGGAAACCCAGATCAATATGATTCTCCAAACGCTACCTAGAAGTTTTGAGCATTTCCGCCTGAACTATAATATGAATAAAAGGATGTATTCATTGGTGGAACTACTGACAGAACTTCAGGTAGCAGAAGGGCTATTTCATCATAATTCTCAAATTCACTATGCTGAAAATGATTCTACTTCTAAACCGAAAGGCAAGAAGAAGAAGAAACAGGCTGTTTCAGCAAAGAAGGTGAATAAACCTCAGGGTACAGGACAAAAGGCTGGAATGAAGAAGCCGAAGGGCAAGTGCTTCATTTGCAAGCAGACAGGACATTGGAAGGCGGGCTGTCCTCGTAGGAATCAGAACAATAAAGGTATATCTCACGCTCTAGTAGTTGAAACATGTTTAGCGATGTTATCTACCAGCACCTGGTGTGTAGATACGGGAGCTACTGATCATGTCTGCAATTCTTTGTAGGGATTCCAAGAAACCCGACGACTATTTGAAGGAGAGATAACCGTCTACATGGGCAATGCTACTAGGTGGCGGCTGTTGCAGTGGGAGACGTCTACTTATCTTTTGATAAGAATAGAAATTTGGTTTTAAGAAATTATCTTTATGTACCTAGTTTTAGAAAAAATTTAATTTCAATTTCTAAACTATATTTGAATGGATATTCTGTTTTTTTTAGTAACAATGTGATTATAAAGAGAAATAAGATTATTATCTATTCTGGTGCATTGATAGGCAATTTGTATACTTTAAATCCAATTTCTCCCACAAAGCAACAAATGGAAATTAATAACACATCTTCTAACTCTAATAAGAGAAAAGAACCTTCAGAAATGAACCAAACGTATCTTTGACATATAAGGTTTGGTCATATTAACTTGAGTAGGATTCAAAGGCTTATAGCCGATGGACTCTTGGGTTCATTAGAGTTGGAAAACTTTCCAACCTGTGAATCTTGCTTGGAAGGTAAAATGACCAAGAGACCTTTTAAGGCCAAGGGGTATAGAGCCAAAGATGCATTAGAACTGATTCATTCTGATTTGTGTGGTCCTATGTCTATCCAAGAAAGATGTAGTTATGAATACTTTGTCTCCTTTATAGACGATTATTCAAGATACGGATACATTCACCTGATGCGCCGCAAGTCTGAATGCTTTGATAAGTTCAAAGAATATAGGGCTGATGTGGAGAAACGTTTTGGTAAAAGTATCAAGACACTACGGTCTGACCGTGGTGGTGAATACCTCTTTGGAGACTTTAGGAATTACTTATCAGAAGCCGGGATTCAATCCCAATTGTCTGCACCTGGTACACCCCAACAGAATGATGTGGCAGAACGAAGGAATAAGACTCTTATGGAAATGGTTAGATCGATGATGAGTTATTCAGAATTACCAAATTCGTTTTGGGGATATGCTCTGGAAACAACAGTGTACATTCTAAATATGGTACCTTCTAAAACAGTTTCTTCTACTCCCATGGAATTATGGAATGGGCGTAAGCCTAGTCTGAATCATATCCGGATATGGGGTAGTCCAGCACATGTGCTGAAGGGAGATACTGACAAGTTGGAATCACGTATAGAAGTATGTCTGTTTATGGGATATCCTAAGGGAACGAAAGGTGGTTTGTTTTATAATCCTAAAAATCAGAAGATCATTGTTAGCACCAATGCTCGATTTTTAGAAGATGATTATGCAATGAACCATAAGTCCATGAGTAAAATTGTTCTAGAAGAAGTAAGAGAGGACATGTCTACTTTAGTACCAACAGTACAAGATGAAGTACCACAAGAGATTGCAACATGTGTCACACATGATACACAACTAGAGACAATGCCTCGTCGTAGTAGGAGAGTTGTAAGGCAACCTGAAAGATTCATGTTTTTGGGAGAGTCTTCGGACTTGATCCCGGGTAAACATGAACCTGATCCCCGGACATATGACGAAGCACTCCAAGATAAAGATGTAGTATCTTGGAAAAAGGCGATGAATTCTGAAATAGAATCCATGCATTCTAATAAGGTCTGGGAGCTTGTAGAACCACCTGATGGTGTAAAAGTCGTTGGATGCAAGTGGATCTACAAAAGGAAAAGAGGGACAGACGGGAAGGTAGAAACCTTCAAAGTAAGGCTTGTTGCGAAAGGGTATACTCAGAAAAAGGGAATCGATTATGAGGAGACCTTTTCACCGGTAGCTATGCTTAAGTCTATCTGGATACTCTTATCCATTACCGCTCATATGGATTATAAGATTTGGCAGATGGATGTCAAGACAGCTTTCCTTAACGAAAGTCTTGAAGAAAACATCCGTATGAAGCAACCAGAAGGGTTCATTGAAAAGGGCAAAGAGCATCTAGTGTGCAAGCTCAATCGATCCATTTATGGACTGAAGCAAGCTTCAAGATCCTGGAACATCCGGTTTAACGAAGTAATCCAGTCATCTGGATTTATATAGTGTCCGGATGAGTCTTGTGTATACAAGAAGTGTAACGAAAACGTGGTGGTATTTCTTGTACTATACGTAGATGATATTTTGTTAATTGGAAATAATGTCAAGGTATTATCGGATGTAAGGGTAAGGTTGTCCAAAGAATTTGATATGAAGGACTTAGGAGAATGTGCACACATTCGTGGGATCAAAGTCATAAGGGATCGCAAGAAAAAAATGTTGTGTCTATCCCAAGCTTCATATATAGATACGATCCTTGCTCGTTTTAGCATTCAGAACTCCAAGAAAAGTTTCTTACCTTTTAGGCATAGAGTATCTTTATCTAAAAAGATGTCTCCGAAGACATCAAAGGAGATAGAGGACATGAAGGCAGTTCCTTCTTCGGCTGTAGGAAGCCTTATGTATGCAATGCTGTGTACGAGACCTGATATCTGTTTTACCATGAGCATGGTTAGCAGATATCAGAGTAACCCTGGACTATGACATTAGACTGTTGTAAAGCATATATTAAAGTACTTGAGAAGGACTAGAGATTAAATGCTAGTTTACCAAGCAGACGATTTGCTCCCTGTGGGTTACACGGATTCGGATTTTCAATCAGATAGGGACAACAGTAAGTCTACATCAGGCTATGTGTTTACTTTAGGAGGTGGAGCCATTGCATGGAGGAGTGTTAAGCAGAAATACGTTTCGGACTCAACCATGGAAGCTGAGTATGTGGCAGCCTCTGAGGCAACCAAAGAAGTTGTATAGCTCAGGAACTTCCTAATGGACTTAGATGTGATTCCTGGTTTGCCCAAAATCATCACAATTTATTGTGATAATAGCAGTGCAGTTGTAAACTCGAAGGAACCACGAGCCCATAAGGCAAGTAAACATATAGAGCACAAGTACCACCTGATACGAGACATTGCCAAGCGAGGAGAAGTTGTCGTCGTCAAGATTGCATCAGCGGATAACCTGGCAGATCCTTTCACTAAGGCCCTTCTGGCGAAAGCTTTTGATCGACATGTGGAGGGCATGAGAATCAGATGTATGGCAACAGATATGGCAACTTAGTCTTTTAGTATAAGTGGGAGATTGTTAGAGTGTATACTAAAAGCCTAGCTTTTGTAAACATTTGTTTTGTAATAAAGAATCATTTTTGGTCAAAAATATCTACATTTATGTTAAGTGCAGTTGTTCAATTAATTTATATCGTAGATAACATGGTGTGTGGTGTCACACACAGAAGATCATGTTATCAGTTCTTTATAAATTATAAACAGTTGCTCACGACTAAGATGGAAAGGAACAAACCATTGGAATAGTCGTAATGCACTTAATTATTAGTTTATCTTGACTAATAAAGTACACTAGTACACTCTAAGTGTATTGAGTAGGACCATTTTAGGAAAGTTCTTTTTATACTGACTTAATAAAAGAACTAGACCTTAGTTATTATGGAAGTGTGTGCTCTTAATCCTAATATAATAACAATCACATATATTTAGTATTTATTTCTTTAACTTATCAAATGGTGAGATTTAGCTCGATAAATCAATAAGCCCGATAAGTTGGGAAATAATATTACTTATAGTGTGTGTTGTTGATTATAGAGGGAAACTATGTCCTAGTTATCTAGGTTGAGAATGTCCCCAAGAGGAGCTCATAAGGATTGTCATGTTAAACCCTGCAGGTGGACTTAGTCAGACATGACAATGAAGTTGAGTGGTACTACTCTTGGAGTTAGATATTAATTAAGTGAGTTGCCAGTAACTTACTTAATTAGTGGACATTCGTTATCTTAAACATAGGGAGACTAACACCCTCATGATAAGAAGGAGCCCATAATGTAATTTGGGATTGGTGCGGTAGTGCAACAATAACTCTCTAGTGGAATGAGTTATTGTTGATGGACTTGAGTTGTGTGTTTGGGGTGAATACGGGATACTCAAGCTCGTCGGAAGGCCAAAACCAATTTCTCCTCTAGGTCCCTGTCGTAGCCTCCAGACTCTCGCCCCAGTGCGAGTTAGAAGTGAGCATGCTCTCATGCCCAACGACCTCTCGGTCGGTGTCCCAGACTCTCGCCTCAGTGCGAGTTATAAGTGAGCATGTTCTCACGCCTCCAGACTCTGGCCCTAGTGCGAGTTATAAGTGAGCATGCTCTCACGCCCAACGACCTCCCGGTCGGTATTCCAGACTCTCGCCCCACTGTGAGTTATAAGTGAGCATGCTCTCACGCCTCTAGACTCTCGCCCCAATGCAAGTTATAAGTGAGCATGCTCTCACGCCCAACAACCTCCCAGTCGGTGTCCCAGACTCTCGCCCCAGTGCGAGTTATAAGTGAGCATGCTCTCACGCCTCCAGACTCTCGCCCCAGTGCGAGTTATAAGTGAGCATGCTCTCATGCCAACGACCTCCCGGTTGGTATTCCAGACTCTCGCCCAAGTGCGAGTTATAAGTGAGTATGCTCTAATGCCTCCAAACTCTTGCCCCAGTGTGAGTTATAAGTGAGTATGCTCTCACGACCAATGACCTCCAGGTCGGGATCCCAGACTCTTGTCCTAATGCGAGTTATAAGTGAGCATGCTCTCACGCCCAACGACCTCTCGGTCAACGCTCACCGCTCACTTGTTGCTCTACCCAGCACTCACCATACTCACCTCACTCGCCACTTTGCCCGGAACTCGTCCCTTGCATCTCACTCATTGCTTTGACCCGCATTTGTTGCTCGGTCGATACCCGCTTTCCTCCTTGTACGACATTCGCATAACCACCTGATCGTTCTACTCCCATTTATGCTCTATCCACAGGCTTTGTTCATGTTTGCGCCCAATCCACGGGCTCTGCTCTTGGTTGCTTTCAATCACTCGGTATCCGTGCTCGACTCGACTCACAAAGCCTTTGCTCTTATTAATGCTCGATCTATGGGCTCTGCTCTCATTCTCATTTGGTCTCATAGGCTCAGTGTCTATCTAGCTCACATGCTTCGTGTCCACTCGGCATTCTTTCGATCACCTGGTCAGCCTTCTCTTAAGTCGACCGATCAGTATCGTTTGACCATTTGCTCGATCATTTGCTTTGCATTGGTCGACATTTTTTCGGTTGCGCTCACGACTTTGCTCGTCCATCATTCTCTCTATTACCCGGTCGTGATTTATTGTCGCTCGGTCGCACTCATGACTTCGCTCGTCCATCAGTTTCTCTATTACCCGGTCGCGATTTATTGTCACTCTGTTGTGTTCACGGCTTTGCTTGTCCATCAGTTTCTCCATTGCCTGGTCGCGATTTATTGTCGCTCGATCAACACTTTCTCGATCGTGCTCACAGCTCTGCTCGTCCATCAGTCTCTCTATTGTCCGGTCACGATTTATTATCGCTTAGATGACATTTTCTCGGTCACACGTTTGATACCGCTCGCCCATCGTCTTTCGGCCCACTCAGCATTTTTTGATTGCCAAGGCAGCATTTTTTGATTGCCAGGTCAGCATTTTTCGATTGTCAGGTCGACATTTTTCAATCGCCTTAATGCGATTACCATCGCTCAGTCGGTATATTTCTCGGTCGCGCTCACGGCCCTACTCATCCATCATTCTCTCTATTGCCCAGTCGTAATTTATTATCGCTCGGTCGATATTTTTTCGATCGCCCGGTCGTGATTTATTATCACTCGATCGCGCGCTCGACACCGCTCGCCCATCGTCTTTCGACTCGCTCATCATTCTCGATCACTCGGTTGACACTTTTCGGTCGCTCAATATTGATTTATTGTCGCTCGATCATTTTACTCAGCATCTCTCGACCATCTGCTCGATATCGCTCGATCACTCTTTCGACACTCGCTCAGTATTGTTTTTGTCGCTCGGTTGGCATTTATTCTTTTATTCACTCTGTCGGGTGCTCGCCGTTTACAGCTACTCGTTTGACATGATAAGATGAGCCTAGTGATCTGATTCCGTGTTCGGTAGCAATTCTATTTTAGGCTGGGTCTAGTCAGTCGGACTTGCGCCTCTTTCGACTAGACTTGAAGGGGAGGCTTGTGATGTGAATATAGGGTGAGGGTAGAGAAGGAATTAGGGAGGGAAGGAGGGGAAATTTGGTAAAAGCACTGTGTAGGGTTTTAAGAGAGAGAACACTGTAGCAAAAAGGGGGGGACTTGGTTCGTGGAGGTCTTCCGCCGCCAAGAAGCAGATCTTCTTCCTTGCCCTCATGCTCCTCGCCGACGATGACGCCGGCCGTCGGCGGCTCCCCTCCTCTTCCTCCGGTCACCATCTCCTCTTCTCCCTGCTTACGCGCGTCGCCTCTCTCTCACGCTCTCTCTCCTTCGCCGCTGAGGGGGTGCGTTCTTGGGTCCACCGCCACAAGGAAGAAGACGTCGCCTTCTCCTTCGTCGCCGGCAAACCTCTGCCCTTCCTCTCCTCTCTCTCTGGACGCTCGAAAGCCGCAGCTACCTCCGGCCACTGCCGCGGCGAGACAAGCTGCAGCCACGCACTCCTGCCAACCATCACTTCCCCCGGTCGTCGCCTGGCCTCTTTTTTAATTTTACAAGCTCTTTTTTAATTTCCTAAAGTGGATGTTAAAAAAGGAAAGTTTTAAAAATTAAAACCAAGTTTTAAAATTTAAAACTTCTCTTCTAAAATTTCCTTTTTTAACATAGAAAATTTTTAAATTTAAAACTTCTCTTCCTTTTTTCTTAAAACCATGAGGATGATTAAAAAAAGGAAAGTTTTAATACTTTTAAATTTTCTTTTAAACCATGTGACCTAATTCAAATAAGGAAAATTTTATATTTTAAAATCTCTCTTTTAAAACTTGTAGTTTTCTACAAAGAGAATATTTTAAAAATTCAAAACACCCCTCCTATTTGAATTTATTATGGTCGGCCCCTACTTGCTTGGGTACCAAGCATAGGGCCGACCCTCTTGAGGAGATGGTGGCCGGCCCTTGGCTTGGTCACCAAGCCTTGGGTCGACTCTCTTCTTGGACACCAAGATGGACTTTTATTTGGATGGACTTGAGGCTTCAATGAGGCTACGACAGGGACCTAGATGAGAAATTGATTTTGGCCTCCCGATGAGCTTGAGTATCCCGTGTTCGCCCCGAACACACAACTCAAGTTCATCAATAATAATTCATTCCACTAGAGAGTTATTATTGTACTACCACACCAATCTCAAATTACATTATGGGCTCCTTCTTATCATAAGTGTGTTAGTCTTCCTATGTTTAAGATATTGAATGCCCATTAATTTAATTGAGTTACTGACAACTCACTTTAATTAATGTCTTAGTCCAAGAGTAATACCACTCAACCTCATTGTCATATCGGACTAAGTCCACCTGTAGGGTTTAACATGACAATCCTTATGAGCTCCTCTTGGGGGCATTTTCAACCTAGATTATTAGGACACAGTTTTCTTCTATAATCAGCAACACAAACTATAAGTAATATCATTTCTCAACTTATCCGGCCTATTGATTTATCGAACTAAATCTCACCCTTTGATAAGTTAAATAAATAAATACTAAATATATGTGCTTGTTATTATATTAGGATTAAGAGCACACACTTCCATAATAACTAAGGTGTTGTTCTTTTATTAAGTTAGTATAAAAAGAACTTACCTTAAATGTGTTCGTGCAACCTTAGGTCAAGGTTGACCTGGTTGACCTGACTCGAGTTGACCTGACTCGAGTTGTATTTTGATGTTTGACGAGAATAGAAAAGTTCTATTCTGATGTTTGACGAGAATAGAAAAGCTCTATTATGATATTTGACGAGAGTAGAAAAGTTGTATTCTGATGTTTGACAGAATACAAACTTGGGAGATTGTGGGTGCAATCTTTGGTCAAGGTTGACCTGGTTGACCCGAGGTGAGTCAACCTGATTCGGGAAATCCTGGTGAGTGAAGCCAAGGGAAAGTCCTGGTGAGTGAAGCCAGGCAAGGGAAATCCAGATAGGTCAAGGTTGACCAGACATCTGGTGAAAAGTCCAAGTATGGAGACTTGGCACGGGAAAAGTCCAAGTACGGAGACTTGGCACTGAAAAGTCCAAGCAGGGAGCTTGGCACGGGAAAAGTCCAAGTATGGAGACTTGGCATGGAAAAGTCCAAGTATGGAGACTTGGCACGGAAAAGTCCAAGCAGGGAGCTTGGCATGGAAAAAGTCCAAGTATGGAGACTTGGCACGGGAAAAGTCCAAGTATGGAGACTTGGTACGGAAAATTCCAAGCAGGGAGCTTGGCACGGGAAAAGTCCAAGTATGGAGGCTTGGCACGGGAGAAGTCCAAGTATGGAAGCTTGGCATGACGAAGTCGGAGAGGGCTCGGCAGCTCGTTCTCTGGACTAGATCAGAGAGGGCTCGGTAGCTCTTTCTCTGGACCGGATGGACTCGGAGAGGGCTCGGTAGCTCGTTCTCCGGACTAGGTCAGAGAGGGCTCGGTAGCTCGTTCTCTGGACCGGACGAAGTCGGAGAGGGCTCGGTAGCTCGTTCTCCGGACTAGGTCAGAGAGGGCTCGGTAGCTCGTTCTCAGGACTAGGTAGGGTTTAGGGCTAGGAGCTCTAAACCTGGATCGGTCTGGTGACCGATCCAGTGATACGCTGGTTGACTGATCGGTCTGGTGACCGATCAGTAACCAAACAGTGGCTCACTGTAAGGTATCTGATTGGTCACCAGACCGATCAGAGACTGATCAGGAAACGATCAGGAGGCCGAGAAAGGAAGGGGGATCGGTCTATGGACCGATCCACCTATAGGCTGATCGGTCCACAGAACGATAAGGCCTCGAAGCCAACTCTCACAAAGAGTTGGCTGATCGGTCTGGGGACCGATCAGCCTAGGGCCTGATCAGTCCACAGACCGATCAGGGACCTCCTGGACCGATCAGGGTGGAGCCTGATCGGTCCAAGCCTAGCCGTTGTGACTCAACGGCTATCTCTGCTTCGTCTGTTCTTCTTCGCAGGTTGCAGGGAGATACCAGATGATATAAGGCCTCTACAGTGAAGAACGAAATAACATTGGAAGAGCTGCTTCTGCTAATTCTTCTTCTTCCTCTTGAGCTTTGCTGAGCTCTCGGTTTGCTGAAGCTTCGCGTGAGCTTCGTGCTGGTTTTCTAGCTGCTGGAGCCGTGAAGCTGCTGCTTCATCAACGGACTCCGACGAGAAGGCAAGCAAGTGTGTTTACAATTTCTATTGTTCTTGTTTGTTTCCTCTATTGTTGTACTCCTCTGTTTTGCTGTTGCAAAGACTTTGTGGTGAGGTTTCTCCACCCAGAAGGAGTTCATATTAGCCGGTTATTCGGGGTTTCATCCACCGACAGATTGATAGGCTTCGTCCACCTTACGGACAAGCCGAGGAGTAGGAGTATCATCTCCGAACCTCGTTACATTGCTGCGTCCAAGGTTTGATCATCTTCGTTTCGTTTCTATTGTTTTATTTCCGCTGCGCTAACTCGAATTGTAGGAAGAAACGTTGATTTGGGGTCGGCTATTCACACCCCCCTCTCTAGCCGCATCCGAAGGTCCTAACAAGTGGTATTAGAGCAAGGTTGCTCTTCGTCGGATTAACACCCGGGGGAGCACAAGCTAGAGAATGGATGGACTTGGAGAAGATGTCATGATTCCACCCTTCTACGATCGCGACGACTTTGCGTTTTGGAAGGTAAGAATGAAGTACTTTCTTATGACTAACTTAGTTAATTGGAATTGTGTACAAGTAGGTTTTGTTCCTCCAAGGGATGAAGAAGGAGAAATTCTTAAGAAGAAGAGGTGGACGAAGGAACAAATCCACCAATCCATAATCAACGACGAGGTAATGAAAATTTTTGAATTCTCATTACCTAACGATATCTTGTGTAAGATAGGTGGTTACAACAATGCCAAGGAATTGTGGAACAACTTGGCCAAGTTCCATGAGGGAAGCTCCAATTCAAGTCATGAAGAGGAGTCAAGTGAGTCAAGTAGCTCACTTCATGGAGGTAAGGAATTAGAAGTTGAGGGCTACTCAACATCTAAGGAAGAAGAGGAGGAGAGTTCTTCTTCAAGATTGGAGCAAGAAGAAGAAGCTTCTACCTCCGGAAGGGATGAAGGAGAAAGCTCATATCCACCCTCAACACTAGGTAACTCAAGCAATTTAATTTCTTGTAAATTACATATAATGTGCTTTGAGTGTAGGGAATTTGGGCATTACAAGAGTAAATGTCCAAAGAGGATTAGGAAGACTCCACCGGCGCCAAAGGTCAAGAAAGCCGGAGTCCCGATACGCAAGGGTAAGGAGCACGTGGTGTGCTTCCAATGCAAGCGAAGGGGACACTATAGGAGTCAATGTCCGAGGGGGAGGCAATCTCACAAGGACAAGAGATCGAGCACGTCTATAGGGGGAGCTAAGGCAAACCCTAAGGTAATCTCTAAGGCACTTTCTTGCAATTCTAGTAGGATGCATGCTAGTAGCTTTATTGCTATTCTCAATAATAATAAGCATGATAACTATAGTAACCGATACACGTGCTTAGGTGCCAAACATGTTAGCCTAGATAAGGACAATACTAGAAAAACCAACCCTAGAATTAACTCATCTAAGGTTAAGGAAAACCTAGGTAGGAATCCCAAAACAACTAGACATATGTCTAGGTATACCTCAAAGAAAAATGAAAAATTAAAACTTGAGGTATTAGAAAAGGAAAATCAAGTCTTGAGGTCAAGACTTGACACTTTAGAAAAGGCCCTTAAGAATTTAGAGAATTCAACTCAAGGGTCTAAGGGTCAAAAATCAAAGCCCACTTATCATAATGTTCCATTTGATTATGGGACAAGACCTAGGGCTAGAAAGACCATAACCAAGGTCACAAGGGGAGTCACCCCTAGAGTTGATCTTGATGAGTCCCAAATGACCAAGGCTTTAAAGTCTAGGAGGGTCATTAGGAGGGTTGCTAGGGAAGTCATCCCTAGTGAATATTTAGTGAACCCAATGAGCTCAAATAGGTTTTGGGTTCCTAGGAGCGTGATTTCATCACGCTAGATGGTTTAGGGTGTGCCCACCTTATTTGGATAGGTAGTTAACCTAATCATGGCAAAAGGTGGCACTTTAGGAATTTTCAAGGTGTAATCAAGCCTTGAAAATGAAATGGAAAGTTATTCCTAAGGTGATTAGGATGTGCCAACCACACTTGAGGAATTTTCTAGAGTCAATCTAATTGGCACATAGTGATCTAAAAATCTTTGGTATATGATTTAGGTCTATTACACTTAGGAATATAGAACCTATGACAAAATGATCAAAACTATCAAAAATGGCAATTAAGGCTAGAATTAGGTATCTTTTATACCTTTACATGTTATTTGCCATATATTGTTTGCCATATGCCATGTCATGACATCATATTTAATTTATTATCATTTGAAATGTCATGATAATGCTTAGGTTAGTTAAATGTTATGCTCTATTTAAGTTTCATACTTTATGCCATGACATCATGACATTGGCACATGTTTTTACTTATGATATCATTATATGCCATGTCATCATCTTTTGCATTTATAATCAATTAATTTGATTTAAGGACAAAAACACAATTTGATATGGAGATCAAATTGTTGTTTAGAAAATGCATGAGAACTTAGCCTAAGATGACCTAAACCCATATCTCACATCAAAATTGACTTGGATGTGTTTGATACACCTTAGATGTGTGTGAGATATTAGGATCATGAATTAGGATCAAGGTGCATAGTTCTTGTACCTAGATGAGCCTAATTCGAAATTGAGGATCATAGGGAAAGCTTGTATACAAGTCATGTACATTTAGCCCTAAGATTGTGGTCCTAAATTAAATGGTTTAAAATCATTTCAAAGTTGATTTGAAAAACCTTGATGAAGCTTTTCTAGTGATAGCATTCATCATTGAGTAAGTTGATACAAAGATTGATTAACTTTGAGTTATTTCAAAATCTTTTGAACTTTGTATCAAGATTTGAAAATGGAAGTTATTTTCATAGAAAACTATTTTTTCTTGATAGTATATGTTATGAGGAATGTATCCTCAAAGTTTTACAATTTTTGGAATTTTCTGGAATTTTCTAGGAGTTTCTGAATTTCGGGAGAAAAATCAGAAATTCTGATATCAGACTTGTGGACCGATCAGAGAGGATTCTGATCGGTCCAGGAAAGTGTAGATCAGTCACTGGACAGATCCAGGGAGCTCCTGATCGGTCTGGTGACCGATCGGGCGTGCCAAGATGCTGATTTTCGACTGTGTTGTCTGAAATTTCAGCTGAAAGTTAAACCACAGTTTGTGTTTTGGATTTCTAAAGGTTTGAAACTCTTCAAGACATTGTTGGTGCAATGGTCAAGGGGGAGTTGACCTTTAGGGGGAGCTTTACCTATTAGTCAAGGGGAGTTGACTTTTAGGGGGAGTTTTTGCTCTAAAGACTTGAGTGATATGGGATTATCACTAAGTTGATTGTTGACTTTAGTATCAAGGGGGAAATTAAGGGTTTCAATGAAAGGTATGGGACTTTCATTAGGAAGAAACTCTTGACCTTGATTCACTCTTTTTGATGTGTGTCAAAAAGGGGGAGAATGGGAGAATGTCCAAAGAATGTTCAAGGAAGAACATTAGAGTTTGGGGAGAATGTTCAAGGAAGAACATTGGAAAACCTAAGTTAGGTTATCGGGTTAACCTAACTTGATTATGGTTTTTGTCAAACATCAAAAAGGGGGAGATTGTTGGTGCAACCTTAGGTCAAGGTTGACCTGGTTGACCTGACTCGAGTTGACCTGACTCGAGTTGTATTTTGATGTTTGACGAGAATAGAAAAGTTCTATTATGATATTTGACGATAATAGAAAAGCTCTATTCTGATATTTGACGAGAGTAGAAAAGTTGTATTCTGATGTTTGACAAAATACAAACTTGGGAGATTGTGGGTGCAATCTTTGGTCAAGGTTGACCTGGTTGACCCGAGGTGAGTCAACCTGATTCGGGAAATCCTGGTGAGTGAAGCCAAGGGAAAGTCCTAGTGAGTGAAGCCAGACAAGGGAAAGTCCTGGTGAGTGAAGCCAGGCAGTTGGAAAGTCCTGGTGAGTGAAGCCAGGCAAGGGAAATCCAGATAGGTCAAGGTTGACCAGACATCTGGTGAAAAGTCCAAGTATGGAGACTTGGCACGGGAAAAGTCCAAGTACGGAGACTTGGCACTGAAAAGTCCAAGCAGGGAGCTTGGCACGGGAAAAGTCCAAGTATGGAGACTTGGCACGGAAAAGTCCAAGTATGGAGACTTGACACGGAAAAGTCCAAGCAGGGAGCTTGGCACGGGAAAAGTCCAAGTATGGAGACTTGGCACGGGAAAAGTCCAAGTATGGAGACTTGGCACGGAAAAGTCCAAGCAGGGAGCTTGGCACGGGAAAAGTCCAAGTATGGAGGCTTGGCACGGGAGAAGTCCAAGTATGGAAGCTTGGCATGACGAAGTCGAAGAGGGCTCGGCAGCTCGTTCTCTGGACTAGATCAGAGAGGGCTCGGTAGCTCGTTCTCTGGACCGGATGGAGTCAGAGAGGGCTCGGTAGCTCGTTCTCCGGACTAGGTCAGAGAGGGCTCGGTAGCTCGTTCTCTGGACCGGACGAAGTCGGAGAGGGCTCGGTAGCTCGTTCTCCGGACTAGGTCAGAGAGGGCTCGGTAGCTCGTTCTCAGGACCAGGTAGGGTTTAGGGCTAGGAGCTCTAAACCTGGATCGGTCTGGTGACCGATCCAGTGATACGCTGGTTGACTGATCGGTCTGGTGACTGATCAGTAACCAAACAGTGGCTCACTGTAAGGTATCTGATCGGTCACCAGACCGATCAGAGACTGATCAGGAAATGATCAGGAGGCCGAGAAAGGAAGGGGGATCGGTCTGTGGATCGATCCACCTATAAGCTGATCGGTCCACAGACCGATCAGGCCTCGAAGCCAACTCTCACATAGAGTTGGCTGATCGGTCTGGGGACCGATCAGCCTAGGGCCTGATCGGTCCACAAACCGATCAGGGACCTCCTGGACCGATCAGGGTGGAGCCTGATCGGTCCAAGCCTAGCCGTTGTGACTCAACGGCTATCTCTGCTTCGTCTGTTTTCGTCTGTTCTTCTTCGCAGGTTGCAGGGAGATACCAGATGATATAAGGCCTCTACAGTGAAGAACGAAATAACATTGGAAGAGCTGCTTCTGCTAATTCTTCTTCTTCCTCTTGAGCTTTGCTGAGCTCTCGGTTTGCTGAAGCTTCGCGTGAGCTTCGTGCTGGTTTTCTAGCTGCTGGAGCCGTGAAGCTGCTGCTTCATCAACGGACTCCGACAAGAAGGCAAGCAAGTGTGTTTACAATTTATATTGTTCTTGTTTGTTTCCTCTATTGTTGTACTCCTCTGTTTTGCTGTTGCAAAGACTTTATGGTGAGGTTTCTCCACCCAGAAGGAGTTCATATTAGCCGGTTATCCGGGGTTTCATCCACCGACGGATTGATAGGCTTCGTCCACCTTACGGACAAGCCGAGGAGTAGGAGTATCATCTCTGAACCTCGTTACATCGCTGCGTCCAAGGTTTGATCATCTTCGTTTCGTTTCTATTGTTTTATTTCCGCTGCGCTAACTCGAATTGTAGGAAGAAACGTTGATTTGGGGTCGGCTATTCACACCCCCCCTCTCTAACCGCATCCGAAGGTCCTAACAAAATGGTCCTACTCAATACACTCAGAGTGTACTAGTGTAATTTATTAGTCAAGATAAACTAATACTTAATTACACTATGACTATTCTAACGGTTTGTTCCTTTCTATCTTAGTCGTGAGCAACTGTTTATAATTTATAAAGAACTGATAACATGATCTTCTGTGTGTGACACTACACACCATGTTATCTATATTATAAATTAATTAAACAACTACACTTAATAAATATAGACATTTGTCCAATGTGATTCTTTTATTTCAAAAATAAATGTTTACAAAAAGCTAGGCTTTTAGTATACACTCTAACATTCCCAACACCGGTCCAGCAGCCGTCACTAATTCTCCGACCCTTGCAGCTATCTCTTTGGTCATTGTTTGTCGCCATTCTGGCTCCTTTCCGGTTCCGTGCCGTCTATTATGCTCTAACCATCAAGCTGTGGCTTTACCTTGGCTCTGTGTCATTACTGTGCTTCGGCCCTCGAGCTGTGGCTATGTTCCGGTCTTTGCACCGTCCGACCTGTGTGTTAGATCCTTGGTTGTGTGTCATATCTCGGCTTGCGTGCTGATATCATGTTTCAGCCTTCGTGCCATCATTGTATGCCCACTTGCGTGCCGATGTATTATCCCGGCTTACGTGCCGATGTTATAGCTCGGCCTGCGTGTCGAGGTCGCATCATGTTTTGTGCCACCGCATCCGATTTCACATCGTCAGATCTAGTTGTTCATCCGGCTCGGAGTCATCTGCTCTTTCGGGTTGCGACAACTCAATCAGCGTCCTGTCCAAGGGCGCCCCCTGGGACAGGGTACGTTCTCATACTCACTTTCCTTTCATTTTATTGTTCTAGTATTAATCTGTTACTCATATATGTTGGAGTGTATACTAAAAGCCTAGCTTTTGTAAACATTTATTTTTGAAATAAAAGAATCACATTGGTTAATATCTGTATTTATTTGTTAAATGTAATTGTTCAATTAATTTATATAGTAGATAACATGGAGTGTGGTGTCACACTCAGAAGAACATGTTGTCGGTTCTTTATAAATTATAAATAGTTGCTCGCGACTAAGATGGAAAAGAACAAACCATTAGAATAGTTGTAGTGTAATTAAGTATTAGTTTATCTTGACTAATAAATTACACTAGTACACTCTAAGTGTATTGAGTAGGACCATTTTAGGTAAGTTCTTTTTGTACTGACTTAATAAAAGAACTAGACCTTAGTTATTATGGAAGTGTGTGCTCTTAATCCTAATATAATAACAAACACATATATTTAATATTTATTTCTTTGACTTATCAAAGGGTGAGGTTTAGCTCGATAAATCAATATGCCCAATAAGTTGGGAAATGATATTACTTATAGTGTGTGTTGTTGATTATAGAAGGAATCTGTGTCCTAGTTATCTAGGTTGAGAATGCCCCCAAGAGGAGCTCATAAGGATTGCCATGTTAAACCCTGCAGGTGGACTTAGTCCGACATGACAATGAAGTTGAGTGATACTACTCTTGGAGCTAGATATTAATTAAGTGAGTTGTCAGTAACTTACTTAATTAGTGGACATTTGTTATCTTAAACACAGGGAGACTAACACACTCATGATAAGAAGGAGCCCATAATGTAATTTGGGATTGGTGCGGTAGTACGATAATAACTCTCTAGTGGAATGAGTTATTATCGATGAACTTGAGTTGTGTGTTCGGGGCGAACACAGGATACTCAAGCTCATCAGAAAGTCAAAACCAATTTCTCCTCTAGGTCCCTGTCGTAGCCTCATTATACCCTCAAGTCCATCCAAATGTAAAGCTCTTCTTGGTGTACAAGAAGAGGGCCGGTCCATTGCTTGGTGACCAAGCAATGGCCGACCACATCCTTTTCTATAGGGGCCGGCCCTATTGCTTGGTGACTAAGCTAGTAGGGGCCGGCCACAATAATTCAAACAAGGAGGGTTATTTTAAATTTTTAAAATCTTCTCTTTGTAGAAAACTATAAGTTTTAAAAGAGAGATTTTAATTTTAAAAACTTTCCTTATTTGAATTAGGTCACATGTTTTAATAGAGAGTTTTTAAAGTTTTAAAACTTTCTTTTTTAACCATCCTCATGGTTTTAGAAAAAAAAGGAAGAGAAGTTTTAAAAAATTAAAAATTTCTATTTATGTTAAAAAAGGAAATTTTAGAAGAAAAGTTTTAAATTTTAAAACATGATTTTAATTTTTAAAGCTTTCCTTTTTAATATCCACTTTAGGAAAGAGAGCTTGTAAAATTTTATAAGAGAATTTCTTCTTGTAAAATTTTATTAAAAAAATTATATTTCCTTCCTCTTATAGGGGCCGGCCACCCTTGCTTGGTGCCCAAGCAAGGTGGCCGGCCAAAAAGAAAATAAAATAAAATCATCAATTAATTTTTGGTGATTGATTCAATCAAGAGGAAAGAAAAGGAAAAGTTAAAAGGGAAAAGGAAAAACTAGAGGAAGATTTTAATTTTTGTAAAAATTCTTCTCTTATTTGCCTTGGACAAGTAATATAAAAGAAGGGGCGAGGAGGCCTCATGAGACACAACTCTTATTCTCTTGCTTGGAGATCTTGGTGTGGTCGGCCCCTTCTCCTTCTCTTTTCCCTTGCTCTCTTCTCCTTGGTGGTGGTGGTGGCCGGATTTTAGAGGAAGAGGAAGAGGAAGAAAGCTTTTGGGTGGTGTTCATCTTGGAGCATCGTCGCTCACACGACATCCAAGGCGAGGCGAGGAATACGGCAGAAGATCTCGAGGTCATTAGCATACAAAGAGAAGGCATAATTAGCAATTATTTTCCGCATCATGCTAGTTATTTCTTTTTGTAAGAATTCCAAACACAAGAGACATTATATCTAGTTTTTCGAATTAGTTTTTTGAGTTTTTGTTTTCTTTGTTTTCGAATTTGTGATTCGATTGTTCTTTTTGGTTAACCTAGAGTTATTTAAGGAAATTAAATATTAGCTTTCCTTAAAAGGCTTTGTCTAGGTTGTGGTGGTTGCTCCCATATCCAAGAAGGCCATGTGCCTCACCATGCAGTCCTGGAAGCCAATTTTGAAAATTAATATTTAATGGAATTAATAACATAGGTGGATTTGAATCAATAGTGTTAAGTTTCGCTTGCGATTCAAATCTAAACCATTAAGAACAGATAAGTTAAATTTGGAATCAATGATGTTAAGTTCCGTCTGCGATTCCTAATTTAACTTCTAAAGAACACAATATGTTATTTAAGGAAAGGTTCGACACTTGTACAAAATTTTTGTACAGTGGAACCGGTACGATTTTCCTAGGATTAACCAATAATTGGTATCAGAGCTAGGGTTTGCCTCTGTGTGTTTTGGATTTCAAATTAATTATGCACATGTCATACATAATTTAGGCAGAATAATAGTAGGATGTGCTAACTCTTTGGTTGCAGGCTCCAACTATTATGACATTTAGATATTGTGTGTGATTGGACCCTTGGACATGTCAAGGACATTATTTTGTGTGCATGATTGTATGTATCAAATACAGCAGGAGCTGTATTATTTTTAGAATTTTATTTTTTGTTCGATCTAGAATATATGTACATTCTTTTATGGAATATAGGATCGATATATGTAAAATTCTATATTTGTCACGGATCGTATCTTTGCGAGACGTGGTGCTATTGGAGGACCAGAGGTGCAGCCGAATAAGAAGCAAGATAGATGCGACAACTCGACCTGATGGCGGTGGCTAAAGATGGTAGCAGCTAGGGTTGGAGCATACTGAAGATAGTGATGGAAAAGGCCAAAATAGTAGGAAAATTAATTTCCAAATTTATTGCTTTTATTTACTATGATGTTTATATGCATGTGATGTATGCTAGCATAGGTTAAAATTCTCATTTTAAATAATTAAGTGGGAGAGGGATTTTAAATAAATCTCATGGTCTCCATTACTGGTTTGTAAGTGATGCAACAAACTTGCGTGTTGGCTCTGAGTGCCTCCCTCCACAACGGATGGGTTTGTTGCGGATCACTAGATCAAACTTCCTTTATGGATGGTTATAGGAAATTATTTAGGAGCGTGTGATTTTCTCCAACTGAAGGGGCACAATCCTATTTAATGGACTAAGTATCAAGTAATGATATACACTTAGACGCATTCAATAGTATCCTCCCCAATGGAATCACTGCTATTATTTTTTGTGTCCAAAGAAAAATCAACTATTAATTTTATTTGTCATAAAGTTAGAATGACAAGATAATAAAATTAATGGGTTACTCCCTCCTCTTACAAATGTTGAATTTGTATATGTCCACACTAACGTGGCATGCAATATTCACGGTGATTTGAGGTGTTGGTTAATTTAAAATAGTATTATTTGAGGAATCAATATTATTCTAAATTTAGAGTCTTGACCAAAGTTTATTTTGTGATTCTTTGGATGACTTTCAACCCACTGACCATTATACTGAAAGAGAATAAACTTACTGGTCCCAACTATATAGATTGGAAAAGGAACCTGGACATTATTCTTACTGCCGAGAGCTATAAGTTTGTACTGACTGAGGCTTGCCCTGATGCACCTAACGGTAACTCTACCCCAGAGGAGATTGAGTATCATAGGAAATGGGTAAAAGTAGATGAGATGGTGCGGTGTTACATTTTGGCTTCAATGTCAAATATATTACAACATCAGCATTAAGATTTACCAACAGTTTATGATATAATGAACAATCTCAAAGAACTCTTTCGGCACCAGAGTCGAACTACTAGGCAAGAGGCAATGAGAAAGTTAATGACAACCACCATGTCTGAGCGGACACCCGTAAGGGATCATATCCTCAAAATGATGACTTATCTGAATGAAATACAAGTCCTTGGAGGAGAAATCGATGGGGAAACCCAGGTCGATATAATTCTCCAAACGCTACCCAGAAGTTTTGAGCAGTTCCGCCTGAACTATAACATGAACAAAAGAGAGTATACGTTGGCGGAACTTCTGACAGAACTACAGGCAGCAGAAGGAATATTTCGTCACAGTTCTATCAGAGCCCTCTTACCGGTCCCGCCGTTGTGTCAACAAGTGGTATCAGAGCCCAACTGCCTTAGAAGGACTAATCGCTGATGGAAGCATCAAGATCAAGATCAAGATGATGGTCGGACTAACGATCTATCCACAAAAATTTGAGGGAGAATTTGCATCCTGGAAGAAGCGAATGGAGGTATTCTTCAAAACTGACTTCAAAATTCTTTTAATAATTAAATACGGTTTTGTAGCTCCAAAAAACCCCCAACTAGAAGAAAAATGAGAATATCAGTGGACCAAGAAGGAACAAGCAGATTTCGTAGCGAACGGACAAGTTGAGTTCCACCTGCTTAGTGTACTTCCACCCCAAGAAGTAAATCGGATTGGAGATTATGACTCAGCGAAGGAGCTTTGGGAGAAGTTCTTTGAGTTGCATTAAGGAACTTCCGAAACAAAGCTCGCGAGACGGGACGTGCTCCAGAATCAACTGACGAACCTCTGGATGGAAGAAGAAGAGTCAGTAGCACAACTACACGAAAGAATCAAGGAGTTGATCACCAGACTAACAAACTTCGGAGAAACGATAACGAATCGGGACGCACAAAGGTATGCTTTAAATGCATTCCCAAGAACACCTGAATGGATATCTATAGTAGACTCCTACTATATATCAAGGATCTCGAGGTTAGTACTTTAGAAAGTCTTTTATCTACTTTCGAATTACACGAATCTCGGTATGCAGGACAAAGAAAAGGACCGAATCAGAATGTTACCCTGAAGGCAAGAACAAATTATTCAGACTCTGATGAATCAATTGATGAAAACAAAGCAGCCCTTATGGTAAGAAAATTTGATAAATTTATTCAGTCTAATAAGTTTAAATCGCAGATAAAGAGTGATTATTGAAATAGAAGGAAGGTCCGTTGCTACAACTACAATGAAGAAGGGCACATCAAGGATGACTACCTAAAATTAAAGAAAAGGGACAAGGAAAAAGAAAAGTACAAAAGGCCAACATCCTCCAAACACAAGACCCTGAAGGACACATGGGATGATTCATCATCCTCAGATTCCGAGGTCGCATCCTTCTCAGGACTAGCTCTAATGGCCAACCATCAAGTGGATGAAGAAACCAGCTCAGAGATAAGCATCAATGAAGGGGGAGGATCAGAAGAAGAAAACTGTGATGAAGGGGAAGCATCACAAATTGAGGTAAGTAAGGTACGTGCTCTATCTCCCAAGTAGTCCTTTCAGTTTATTAAGATCCTTTCTAAAAATTTAGTTAAATTAGAAAAGGAAAATGATGAATTAAAATTAAACTTAGCAAAAACATGTCCGTTAGAATTATTTAACAAATTAAAAGAAGAAAATGATAAATTAAAACTGTAAATTGACGACATGGAAAAAGATGCATGTTTAAAAGCAAATAACCTTCAAAAATTAAAACTTAGAATTTATGGAAAATTAAACTGGTACATTAGAAAACATCAAAGATAACTTAGAAGAATACCTAGAGGATATGTACCCCCCAGATATTTAGCTAACACAGTAAGAAGGAACTTATATTGGGTTCTAAAATTATACTTAGATTAAATTTTTTTAAGGCTTTCAGAAAAATTATATGTTTAAATTTATTTAAGAGGCTTTGTCTAGAAGTGATTGATGATCCAATAACCAAGAAGGCCTAGTGCCTCGCCACAGCCTGGAAGCCAATTATCGAATTGAGTATTTAATTGACAAACTAATAAGCATGTAAATTAAGATAATGATTTTAAATCCTTATAAATTATTTAAAAATTTCATAAATTTTTCTCTCAATTTTTTTTAACTTCAAAATTTCTAACTTAGAAAGTTTTCCAAAAATTATTTTATTAACTTGAAAATTTGTACCTTGTTTTTTTATGTGATCAAAGGGGGAGGAATATATACAAGTTTAGGGGAAGTTAAGATTTTTTTTTGATAACTCATTTTTTTAATCAATTTGAATTACATTTGATATTGCAATTTCTTTTATTTGCAACTTTATACTTAAAATGTTTTATTTTGCTTGCAATTACTATTTGTTTGTTTTTTTGGCAATTACTACTTGTTTGTTTTTACCCTAACTTGAACTTGGGTTCATGCACATCAAAAAGGAGGAGATTGTTAGACCCCGTGGTTGTTTTGATGTGATCAACCAAGTTAGGTTAGGTCATATTTGGTTTTGATCCCTGTGTCTAAGTGTGCAGGAGCTTAGGAGCATAGGAAGTCGAGCGGAAGACGTAGCTAGCGAGAATGATGGCACAGGAAGGGAGCCGACGGGTTCGGTGCATCCGAGGGACGAAAGAGCTGTAGAAGAGCACACCGATAGATGAGAAGAATGTACGCGACGTTCGAGGGATGAGAAGCTGGAACGGAAGTCTGCTCGAGGAGAAAGCTGAAAATTGGGTTTGGATGAGCCCTATTTTAGTTGACCGCAATCACCCAAGCGAACGGAGTAGTGGAAAATCCAAATTAAAGAAGGTTGGAGCTATTTATATGCTGTAGGTGGAGGGCACCCTCCATGAGGTATAGGAGGCGCCCTCCATAAGGTATAGGAGGCGCCCTCCATGCTTATGGAGGGCGCCCTTGACCCGATCTTTGTAGTCGTTTGGCAACGGATAAAGCTTTATCTGTCGCCTCACTGGAAGCACCCTCCAAGCCCCTTAAAGGCGCCCTTATGTAGTAGATAAGATTTTTTAGGGGCTATAAAAGGACCCCTGGACCTAGGAAAGAAAAAATAACTTGAGAACAACTACTGTAATCATTTCCTAGAGATTTTCTGAGCTTTTCAAAGAGTCTAAAAGGCTTCTCCGCCTATAGAGAATGAGACATTTCTAGTAGAGACCTTGGATTAACAACCACCTAGGTTGTAACCAAGTCAAATCTGTTTACCTCTTTCCTTTCTATTAGCACCTAGGTGGATTAACAACCACCTAGTTGTTCATTTCTGCTTATAATTATTGGGATATTGCTACTGATCTAAGTTGAAAATAGAAAAAGGTTCTTCTTGTTGTTTTATTTTTCCAATAGACGCTGCGCCCTCTTATTGGCCCTGCCGTTGTGCTAACACAAATAATATTAAACGGTCGAGATTTCTGGAGTAGCAGAACTGACAGAAGGTGTTGCGCCAACAAATGCACAATTGAAAAATCTTAAAGTAAAGAATTATCTCTTCGAAACTATTAATCACTCAATCTTGAAAATCATTTTCTGCAACTACCAAAGATATCTGGGATTCTATGAAAAAGAAGTACCAAGGTACGATAAGAGCTAAGAGGCAGCAGCTTCAAGCACTTCATTCAGAGTTCGAAATTCTTCGAATGAAATCAGGAGAATTAATTTCAGATTATTTTTTAAGAATGTGTCAATCGTCAACAAAATGCGGATCCTTAGCGACAAGACAGAGGATGTTCTTATCATCGAAAAAAATCTTCGATCCATAACACTAAAATTTAATTTTGTTGTCTTTGCCATTGAAGAAGTAAATGATGTAAGTCTATTTTCAATTGATGAATTACAAAGTTTATTATTGGTTCATAAGTAGAAAATCAATCAATATGAAAAAGAGGAGCAAGCATTGAAGGCTTCATCAGAAAATCACTCTACAAATAGTAGAAGTGATAGAGGACGAGGAAGAGGCAAAGGTCGAGGAAGAGGAGGTAGAAACAACAACGATTGTGGGAACCAACAACAAAGTCAACACCAGGAAAGCTATTTTCAAAGATGAGATAGAGGACGTGAAGGCCATTATTCAACAACTAATAGAACAAAGTTCAATAGACAAGTCTAATGTTAAATGTTACCGATGTCATAGGTATATCCATTATAGATCAGAATGTTATACTAATTTGAAGAAATAAAATGGAGATCAGACTAACTTTGTAGAAGATTCTTTTAATGGTATGTCATAAGAAGGAGAAAACTCAATGAAATATATGGTATTTAGATATAGGCTGCAACAATCACATGTGTGAAGAGAATGATACACTTTAAGAATTAGATGAATCCTTTCATAGGTCTGTCAAATTTAGAGACAACTCTATAATTTCTATTATGGGAAAGGGAAAATTAATCATACAAGCAAAAGGGGATTCTACCCATATTATCTCTAATGTTCTTTTTGTGTGAGATTTAAATATAAGTACCCCATGATAGTTTTGATGCGGTCAACAGAGTTAAGTTAGGTTATGTTTATGTTTGATGTCTTATGTCTGAGTGTGCAGAGACTTAGGAATGCAAGAAGTTGAGCAAAAGATGCAACTGACGAGAAGGATGACATGTGAATTAAGTTGACGAACTCGGTGCATCCGAGGGATGAGAAGCTGTGAAAGAGTATGCCGGTGGAGCGAGAAGAACGCGTGCGATGCCTCCGAGGGATGAGAAGCCGGAGCAGAAGTTTGCTCGAGGAGAGAAGGTCAGAGTTGGGTTTGGGTGAGCTCAACTCTAGATGATCGAAAAATCACCCAAGCTACCAGAGTAGAAGATGGACAAAGTTAACCTGAGTTGATCTTGTCTGGGTGCTTGGACTTGCCCAGAGTCCAAGCACCTGGACCATCTCCGAGCGCCCAGGAGTGGATAAATGTTTATCCTTTTGTCATTGCAAAGTGGATTGAGACAACCAGTTGGGGGTGCTCAGATCAAGTCCAGGCACCCGGATCGTACCACGTCATCAAACAGTCACTTCGACTAGAGAGCCTATAAAAGGAGCCCCAATGCTCGAGATTTACAACAACACTTCTGTACTACCAGCTGGGGGTGCCTAGATTGGGTCCAGGCACCCGGATTGCGTGATGTCATCAAATAGTCACTTCAACTAGTGAGCATATAAAAGGAGCCCTAATGCTTGAGATTTAGAACAACACTTCTGTACATCGAATTCTTTATTCAGTTTACATTTTTTGTACTTCCAATGCTTATAAGAGGCTTCTTCGCCTACGACGAAGGAGAATTTTATTAATGCTTTCAACACCTTAGATTAACAACCTCCCCGGTTGTAACCAAGTAAAATCTGGTAGCTTCTTTTATTTTTTATGTAATTTAGTTTTGTTTATTAAAGTGTTGGTATAGCTTAAAATTGAAAGCTTTGAGAAGGGTATGTTTGCAATTTCAGGCAATTCATCCTCCTTTTGTCGGCCGCACGGGACAACAATTGGTATTAGAGCGAGGGAGTTTCAAAAGGACTAACTATCTGTTGGATTGGGTAGGCCGGCTGGAGAGGGTTGAGTTGCCTGAAACACTAAAACAAAACACCTTTCTCGACTTTCAACTCAGATTAATAAAGCAATTAAAACAAAATTAACAACTTAAAATAAATAAGTAAAAGGCCACTATTTACTTGGTTACAACCTAGATGGTTGTTAATCCAAGGTAGATAAAAGCTTACTAAGAATCTCCAATTCCCTGAAGGCGGAGAAACCTTTTACATATAGTGAAAGCTCAGAAATGACTAGGAAACTGAATATAGAAGTTGTTACTAGTTTCCTAGGTCTAGGGATCTTTTTATAGAGCACAGATCTCCTGGACCATTTTTTTATGGTCCAAGGGATGTGCCACTCATATTTGCGGTCAGATCATGGTCGCGATTCGGCCGCTAATGGTTGCGATCCCTTCCTGGGTTCACCGTCCCCACCAGGTTATAGTTTTTGTTTGGAGCGGGTGGCCGGAGGCCTCCAGTGGTGGAAAAGTGGCCAGGTTACTAGGCGCCGAGCGAGGGTGTCCTCCGGGCGGCCTCCGGCCGTCCGCTCTGAACAAAAATTATAACCTAGTGGGGACGGTGAACCCAGGAAGATATTGCAACCATTTGCGACCGGATCGCGGTCACAATCCGGCCGTAAATACGAGTGGCACATCCCCTGGACCACAAAAAGTGGTCAAGGAGATCTTGCCTCCTTTTTATACCCTTAGAAAAACTTATCCACAGGCTGAAGGCGCCTTCCATAGGGCTGGAAGGCGCCTCCAGTGAGGCCAAAGGATACAACTTTATCCTTTCCGTAACGACCAAATTTGCCTGGTTGAAGGCTCCTTCTATGGCCATGGAAGGTGCCTTCCATGGCTAGTTGAAGGTGTCTTCAGCCATTGAAGGCGCCTTCTGCCTGAAGGTCGCGGAGGCACCTTCAACTCGTGTTGAAGGCGCCTCTAGTAGCTCCATAGCTCCACTTTAGTTCTTCCACTGCTCTAATTGCCTGGGTGATTTCGACCAACCGAAATATGGCTCATCTGAACCCAATTTCTGGTCTTCTCCTCGAGCAGGCTTCCACTCCAGCTTCTCATCCCTCGAACGTCGCACACGTCCTTCTCGTCCATCGGTGTACTCTTCCGCAGCATACCATCCCTCTGATGCATCGAGCCCGTCGGCTCTCCTGTGTCGTCCTTCTCACTAGCCGCGTATTCCGCTTGACTTCCTATACTCCTAAGCTCCTGCACAATTAGACACAGGGATCAAAACATAATAAGACCTAACCTAACATGGTTGATCACACCAAAAATAACCTTGGGGTTCCAATAATCTTTCCCTTTTTTGATGTGAGCAACCCATGTTAAGTTAGGATTAACCAATCATAAAGTAAAGATAAGAAAATTATAATTATGCAATAAAGTGTAAAAATATTTTCAAATTTAAAATTTTCATTGAACTACCACCTCCCTCTAGACTAAATCTTCCCTTCTCCCCTTTGATCACATAAAAAAAATGGGGTACTCAAAAAAATCTAAGGGTAAAAAAAAAATTTAAGTTTTAACAAAAAAGCTTAGAAAATTTAATTTTCTAAGTGAAACTTGCTCTTCTGCAGCATCTCGTCCCTCAGACGCACCAAGCCCGTCGGCTCTCTCCCTTACTGTCCTTCTCGCTAGCCACGTCTTCTGCTCGATTTCCTATGCTCCTAAGCTTCTGCACACTTAGACACAGGGATCAAAACATAACAGGACCTAACCTAACTTGGTTGATCACACCAAAAATAACCTTGGGGTTCCAACAATCTTCTCCTTTTTTGATGTGAGCAACCCATGTTAAGTTAGGGTTAACCAATCATAAAGTAAAGATAATAAAATTACAATTATGCAATAAAGTGTAAAAAGAATTTAAAATTTAAAATTTTCATTGAACTATCACCTCCCCTAGACTTAATCTTCCCTTATCCCCTTTGATCACATAAAAACAAAAGGGGTACTCAAAAAATCTAAGGGGAAAAAAAATTAAGTTTTAACAAAAAAGCTTAATTTTCTAAGTGAAACTTGCAAGTAAAAAAAAATTCTAAGTGAAATTTGCAAGTCAAGTCAACCTTGTTCTTCCCTACTTCCCCTTTTGATCACATTAAAATTGGGGTTCTTTTAATTATTAAAAAAAAATTAAATGAAAAATAATTTAATGCATTTCTAAACACTTAATATTTAGTTAATTAAATATTTTATTTCATTAATTGGCTTCCAGGCTGTGGCGAGGCACTAGGCCTTCTTGGTTATTGGAGCAACAACCACTTTCTAGACAAATCCTTTTAAGGAAATTAAACATTTAATTTACTCACTGAAAGCCCTGAGTCTAATTAAAGTTTAATTTATAAAATATTTTGAAACCCAATATAGGTTCCTTCTAATTGGGTTAATAAAAAATCTTTTAGGAATATGTTTCTGAGAAATTTTTCCTAATTTGCCCCTTGTGGTAATTAAAATACCAGTTCAAATTATTATATTTCCTAATATTTTTATTATATGAGCATGCATGATTTTTCAGATATTCTATCTCTATTTTTAATTTATTATTTTCTATTTTCAAAGTATCACATAATTCTATTGGACATGCTTTGGATAACTGTATTTTCAAATCTATATTTTTTTTCTAGCTTGCAATAGTTTTGTGATAGGAATTTAACAAATTTGAATAATTTATCAAGTGAAAGAGATCATACCTGACTTACCTTGTCGATCCCATCATCCGTAGCTCCACCTGAACTGCTGCTTTCTTCTAATGTAGCTCCCCCTTCATCGATGCTCTCGATACTCATTTCGGACGAGCTTGCTTCGTGTTCATCTTCTTGATGACTTGCCATTAATGCAAGTCCAGAAAAGGCTTCGACCTCTGATTCGGATGACGTTTCATCCCTTGTCGCCTTAAGGGTCTCGTATTTGTTTGTTTGGACGGGCTTCTTGTCTTTGCCTTTGTCCTTGTTCTTCAATTTAGGGCAGTTGTCTTTTACATACCCTTCTTTATTACAGTGGTAGCATGTGATGTTCTTTTCTTTCTACCCTGCAGATAGTTAGATTTGATAGATTTAAATAATTTTTAAAATTGTCTTACCATCATTACCGTTTCGTTGTCGTTAAGAGATGATTCTGAATCTTGTACGTCCATCGTTGCCTTAAAGGCAGTGTTGTGCTTTGGCTCCTTCTTTGGATCTGCACATCTTGTTTCATGGACTTCAAAAGTAGAAAATAATTCTTCTAAAGTAGTTGAATCTAAATCCTTAGATATGTAATAAGAATCTATTAATGATGCTCATTCAGTATTTCTAGGGAATGCGTTAAGCACGTACCTTAGTGAATCTCGATTATTTACCGTTTCTCCAAGATTCATGAGTCCAGTGATGAGCTCCTTGATCCTTGAATGAAGGTGTGTAATGGTTTCGCCTTGTCCCAATTTGATGTTGCTGATATGGTTTCTGAGCAGATCCCGTCTCGCAAGTTTCGCCTCTGAGGTTTCTTCATGTAGTTCTAGGAACTTCTCCCAGAGCTTCTTCGCGGACTCATAAGCTCCAATCCGATTAACTTCTTGTGGCGGTAGCACGCTTAGCAGATCCCGTCTCTGCTTTGTCACTTGCCACGAAGTCAGCCTGCTCCTTTTTGGTCAAGTGGTATTTTTATTTACCTTCGGATGCTATAAAACCAAACTCCATTATTAAAAGCAAATCAAAATCAATTTTGAAAAATACCTCCATCTTCTTTTTCTAGTTGGTGAAATCCCCCTCGAACTTTGGTCGGTGAATGCTTGATATGGCCAACTCATGTGCTTCATTCAGCGGTTAATCCTCCTGAAGCTGTTAGGCTCTGATACCACTTGTTAGATCGGGTAGGCTGGCCGAAGAGGGTTGAGTTGCCTGAAACACTAAAATAAAACACCTTTCTCGACTTTCAACTGAAATTAATAAAGCAATTAAAATAAAATTAACAACTTAAAACAAATAAGTAAAAGGCCACTATTTACTTGGTTACAACCTAGATGGTTGTTAATTCAAGGTAGATGAAAGTTCACTAAGAACTTCCTTCGCTGAAGGTGGAGAAGCCTTTTACACACAGTGAAAGCTAAAAAATGACTAGAAAACTGAATACAGAAGTTATTACTTATTTCCTAGGTCTAGGGGTCTTTTTATAGCCCCTGAAAAAACTTATCTGCAGACTGAAGGTACCTTCCATAGGGCTGGAAGGCGTCTCCAGCGAGGCCAAAGGATAAAACTTTATCATTTTCGTAACGGCCATGGAAGGCGCCTTCCATGGCTGGTTGAAGGCGCCTTCAGCCATTGAAGGCGCCTTCTGCCTGAAGGTCACGAAGGCTCCTTCAACTTCTATTGAAGGCACCTCCAGCAGCTCCATAGCTCCACTTTAGCTCTTCTGCTGCTCCGATCGCATGGGTGATTTCGGCCAACCAAAATAGGGCTCACTATAATCCAATTTCCGACCTTCTCCTCGAGCAAGCTTCCGCTCCGACTTCTTATCCCTTGAACGGTGTGCACGTCATTCTCGTCCACCAGTGTATTCTTTCGTAGCATCTCATCCTTCGGACGCATCGAGCCCGTCGACTCTCTCCCGTGTCATCCTTCTCACTAGCAGCATCTTCTGCTCGACTTCTTGTGCTCCTAAGCTCCTGCACACTTAGACACAGGGATCAAAACATAATAGGACCTAACCTAACTTGGTTGGTCACACCAAAAATAATCTTGGGGTTCCAACACTATCGGCCAAAGCAAACAAGACAATAGCCAGGCCAAGTATATATTCGTCGAAGTTCCAGGGGAGTTCACCCTATGGAAAAGTGAATGGAGGTATTTTTTAAAACTGACTTTGATGTTTTATTAATAATCAAATATGATTTTGTAGTTCTAAAAGATCAAAAAGGCCAAAAAAAAGAAAAGTACCTTGGGCAAAGAAGGAGCAAGCAGACTTTATAATAAATGGACGAGCCGAATTCCACCTGCTAAGCATGCTGCCACATTAAGAAGTTAGCAGGATCAACAGCTAAGAATCAACAAAGGAACTTTGGGAGAAGTTTCTGGAGCTACACGAAGGAACGTCCGATGCAAAGCTCGTGAGATGGGACCTACTTCGGAACCAACTGACAAACCTCTGACTGAAAGAAGGAGAGTCAGTAATGCAATTGCATACTAAACTGAAGGAGCTAATCACTGGACTCACAAATCTCAGAGAAAATGTAACAAATCGAAATTCACTAAGGTACGCATTGAATGCTTTCCCTATAACACAAGAATGGACGTCCATAGTTGACTCCTACTATATTTCTAAGGATCTAGAGGTAAGTTCATTAGAAAATTTATTTTCAACTTTAGAACTTTACGAATCTAAATGTGCAGAATTAAAGAAGGAGCCAAGTCAGACAATTGACTTGAAGGCAAGAACGGACGATCCAGACTCTGAAGCGTCAATCGACAAAGATGAGATAGCCTTAATGGTAAGAAATTTTAGTAAATTTCTTAAAGACAATAAATTTAATAAGTCGCAGGGGAAGAAACACCTTTGGAGCAAAAGGAAAGTTTGATGCTACAACTGCTAAGAAGAAGGGCACATCAAGGATGACTGTCCTAAATTAAAGAAGGAGAAAGACAAGGGTAAAAGACCAACAAGATCGCAGAACAAGATCCTAAAGGCGATATGGGATGAATCGTCGTCATCAGAATCGGAGTTAGAAGAGTATGCCAGATTAGCCATGATGGTACACCACCAGAGGAATGATGAAAATTCCTCAAAAATGAGTATCAACAAAGGGGGAGGATCTTCAAAAAAAAAAAAGTAGCAATGAAGACGAAGCATCAGACCATGAGGTAAGTGAGGTATGAGCCTTACTTACTAAAGAATCTTTTAAATTTATTAAAATACTTTATAAAAACATGCTAAAATTAGAAAATGAAAGTGCTAAGCTAAAATTAAACTTAGCAATATTCATGTCCTTTAGTAATGTATGATAATTTTAAAATGGAAAATGAAAAATTAAAGTACAAATAGGGAAACTCAAAAATGACTATGCATGTTCAAATATTTTTCAAAGATCAAGAGTTAGAAATTATGGTAGAATTAATTGGTACATTAGAAATCACAAGGGGCAAATAAGAAAAATTCTCATGAATTATATACCACCAAAATTTCTAGTGAATCCAATAAGTTGGAACCTATGTTGGGTTCTAAAATCCTTTCTAGATTGAATTCCCAAAATTTTTTTGAGTAGAGTTTTTTAATACATTTCTAATTGAATTTTCTGTTCAAAATTTCTAAGCTAATAGAATAGTAGTGTTTCTATTAAGGGAAATTTTATTTGGAATTTTATGATAAATAATAAAACTTTTATGAATTATTTCCCAAAAAGTTAATTTTTAATATTAAAAATTCAAGAAAATAGAAACTTGGAAACTTTAAATTTTTTTTACCATTAAACAATCTGTTTTACATATCTAAGAAAATTAGTAGAATTTTTAAAGTTGAAAAATACACGTTTAAAGATTTATTTTCAAAAATTAGGTTTCTCTACTGAAATAAATTATTTCTGTTAGATTAAATAATATCTTTCTATGAAAATTCTTCTATTAATCTAACTTATTATGTTTAAGTTCGACAAAAAAATTCAAAATTTTTTGAAACCAAAAAGTCATTTTAAAATTATTTTTTGTCAAAACTGAAGATTAATTAGTAAAATAGAATATTTTCTAAAATTATTTTTGAAGAATATCAGCCTACTAGTAATTCTTTCTATGTACCCATATAAAAATTTTCAAATTTTTCTTGTTGTATTTTATTATTTCCTGATTTTTTATATGATCAAAGCGGGAGAAATAGGTATAAGTTAAGGGGAAGGTGAATAATTGAAAATTGATTCCTATACTTATTTGCAAAATAATTACTGTCATTGAAATTTTGTTCACTTATTTATTATATTTCATTTTATTTTAACCCTAACTTTAACTCGGGTTGATGCACATCAAAAAGGGGGAGATTGTAAGTAACCCATGGTAGTTTTGATGTGGTTAACCGAGTTAAGTTAGGTCTGTTTGTGTTTGATGCCTTACGTTTGAGTGTGCAAAGACTTAAGAATGCAAGAAGTCAAGCGGAAGATGCGGCGAACGAGAATGATAGCATGGGAATCGAGTCAACAGGCTCGGTGCATCCGAGAGATGAGAAGTAGCAGAAGAGTACGACGGTGGAGTGAAAAGGATGTGTGCGGCGTCTCCGAGGGATGAGAAACTGGAGTGGAAATACTACTCGAGGAGAGAAGGTTGGACTTGGGTTCAGGTAAGCTCAACACTAGATGGCCGAAAAATTACCAAGCGACTGAAGCGGAAGATTGGACAAAGTCAACCTGAGTTGACCTTGTATGGGCACCCGAGAGTAGATAAATGCTTATCCCTATAAGGTTACACACACACACAGATATATATATATCACATTTATGTTTTTTTTTAACAAAATTTAATGATGAGGCATGATTATGACACTTTTTCTATAGACATCTAAATTTTGGTGGATTGAAAATATTAAAACAGATGAATATGGTGATTGGTTTTCCTCAAATTACAACTCCTCAAGTTTATGAAGAATGTATTGTTAGCAAACAACACCATAATCAATTCTCACAAGGAAAATCTTGGAGAGCAAAGGCAGCATTGGAGCTTATTTATTCAGATATTTGCAGACCAATAACATCACATTTTAATGAAGGTAAAAGATACATAATTACCTTTATTGATGATTATAGCTGCAAAATATGGATTTATTTGTTGCAAGGAAAATCTGAAGCCTTTACAGCTTTTTAAAATTATAAAGTATTTGTTGAGAAAGAAATTGGCAACTCTATTAAAGTTCTGCGTATAGATCGTGGTGGAGAATATAACTCACATGAATTTGTAAATTTTTATGAGAATCGTGGAATCAAGAGGCAACTTACAACAACTTACATACCTCAACAGAATGGCGTATGCAAGAGGAAGAACCACACTATTATGAATATAGTGCAAAGTCTACTGACGCGAAGTGGTATTCCTAAAAATTTTTGGCCAAAAATAGTTAATTGGAGCATCCATATATTGAATAGAAGTCACACATTATCTATTCAAAATATGACACCGGAGGAAAGCTTGGAGTGGAAGAAAACCTACTATTGATTATTTTCAGATTTTTGGGTGTATAACTTATGCTCATATTCCAGATGAAAGGAGAAAGAAGTTAGACAGCAAAGGTGAAAAATACATTTTCTTGATATGAGTAATACATCAAAAGATTATAGATTATATAATCCCTACACTAAGAAAATCATTATAAGTCGTGATGTTATTTTTGATGAAAATGACACTTGGCCATGGAATCAAAAATGACGTTAAAAAAACTATCCCTGTAGATTTTGATGATGAAGAGAAAGTATAACAACCTATGGAGGATGAGCAACATGAGGAAGTCTCTCAAAATATTCCTATAGAATATCAAAGTCCAGTTGAAGTAGAATCACAAAGGCCACAATGTGTTTGAAGAAGACTAGCGTGGATGTATAATTATGAAGTGACGGGAATTGATGAAGGTGATAATCCTCTTACACATTTTGCTTTATTTTTCGATTATGACCATACTATTTTTAAAGTGGCTATTAAAGAATCAAAATGGAGAAAGGCTACAGATGATGAAATTATAGCAATTGAAAAAAAAAATAATACATGGGAGTTATGTGATCTTCCTCAAGGACAAAAGACAATTGGTGTAAAGTGGGTTTACAAGACAAAGCTAAATGAATATGCATGGTGAGATTGACAAGTACAAAGCATGTTTGGTAGCGAAGGGTTATAAGCAAGAGTTTGGTGTTGATTATAAAGAAGTTTTTGCTCCTGTAGCAAGGCATGATACAATCAGAGTGACGATAGTGATGGTGGCACAAAATTCATGGTCTATCTTTCAATTGGATGTAAAATTAGCATTCCTCCATGGAGATTTAAAAGAAGAGGTATTTATCGATCAACCTCCAGATCATGTGAAATTTGGTAATGAGCATAAAGTTTATAAATTAAAGAAAGTTCTATATGGATTAAAACAAGCCCCATGAGCTTGGTATAATCGTATAGAAACTTATTTTTTAAAGGAAGGTTTTCAAAAATGCTCTTATGAACATACTATTTTTATTAAGATTGATGATGGAGGAAAAATATTGATAATTTATTTATATGTACATGATTTAATCTACACTAGAAATAGTGTATTTATATTTGAAATTTTTTTAACAAAAATCTATGTTGAAAGAATTTGAAATGTGTGATCTTGGTATGATGTATTATTTCATTAGTATCGAAGTGGTTCAAGCTTATGCTGGATTTTTTATTTCTCAAAGAAAATATGTGCAAGAAATTCTGGAAATATTTCAACTGAAATATTATAATCCTATTAATACTCCATCTGAGTTTGGAGTGAAGTTACATAAATATATTGGAGGAAAGAAAGTTGATGTCACACTTTATAAATAGATAGTGGGGAGTTTAATGTATTTGATGGCGACAAGATCTAATATTACTTGTGCTACAGATATGCATCTCTTAGCTACAAAGAGAATTTTTTATACTTGCAAGGTACTAAAGAGTTTGGGTTATGTTACAAAATGGAGAAAAGTCATATCTATTTAGTTTTACAGATAATGATTATGCAGGAGATCTAAATGATCGAAAAAGTACATCTTGCTACATCTTCATGTTGGGGATAGGAGCTATTTCATGGTCTTCGAAAAAATAATCAATTGTTACATTATCATCCACGAAAGCTGAGTTTGTTACTGCAACATCTTGTGCTTGCCAAGCTATTTGGATAAAGAAGATTCTTACATAATTATATTTCAAAAAGGATGGACATACTTAGATTTATTGTGACAACAATTCGATAATAAAACTATCTAAAAATACAATGCTACATAGTTGTGTTGGTTAGTCCTAGGAAAACGTACTGATTCCACTGTACAAAAATTTTTATACAAGTGTCGAACCTTTCCTTAAATAACCTATTGTGTTCTTTAGAAGTTAAATTAGGAATCGCAGACGGAACTTAACATCATTGATTCCAAATTTAACTTATCTATTCTTAATGGTTTAGATTTGAATCGCAAGTGGAACTTAACACTATTGATTCAAATCCACCTATGTTGTTAATTTCATTAAATATTAATTTCCAAAATTGGCTTCCAGGACTACATGGCGAGGCATATGGCCTTCTTGGATATGGGAGCAACCACCACCGCCTAGACAAAACCTTTTAAGGAAAGCTAATATTTAATTTCCTTAAATAACTCTAGGTTAACCAAAAAGAACAATCGAATCACAAATTCGAAAAATAAGAAAACACAAACTCGAAAAACTAATTCGAAAAACTAGATCTAATGTCTATTGTGTTTGGAATTCATACAAAAGAAATACAACTAGTATGATGCAAAAATTAATTACTAATTATACCTTCCTTTGTATGCAACAACCTCTTGATCTTCTACCGTATTCCTCTTCTTATCCCGGACGTTGTGTGGGCAACGATCTACCAAGATGAGAATCCACCTAAGCCACCTTCTTCTCCAAGCAAGATTCGGCCTCCACAAATATTCCACAAATAGATGTGATTCGGCCACCACCACCAAGCTCCAAGGGATGCTTCCTTTCTCTCCTTCTTCTCCATGCTAAAATCCGGCCATCTTCAAGCTCCATGAGATTACAAAGTCCGGCCAATGAAGAAGAAAGAAAAGGAAGAAGGAAAAATAATAGGCTCGGCCTCCACCAAGGAGGAAAAGAGAGGAAGAAAAATAATAAAGTCGTTAGCCATGAAGGAACCTCTACCCCCTCTTTTATAATCCTTGGTCTTAGCAAATAAGGAAATTTAAATAAAAAAACTTCCTTAATTCTTTTGCCATGAAAAGGAAAATTTATTTAATTAAAAATAATTTTCTCTTCTCACATTACATGGTCGGCCACATTAAAGCTATAAACAAGGAGAGTTTTAATTAATTAAAACTTCCTAATTTGTCTCCAGAAATTTATAAAAATTTCTCCAATAATTTTTCCCTTCATGGTGATTTGTAAAAATGAAATTTTATAAATTAAAATCTTTCTTTTAAACATGTGGATAAAAATCAAAAAGGAAAGTTATCTCTAAAAATTAAAATATCTTTTCAATCTACAAATAAGGAAAGATATCAAATCTTTTCTTAATTTTTTGTAGAAACTAATAAAAGAGAATATTTAATTTTTAAACTTTCTTTCAAATCAAGAACATGGTTAAAAAGGAAAGTTTTCTCAAAATTAAAATCTTCTTTCAATCTACAAATAAGGAAAGATTTCAAATCTTTTCTTAATCTTTTGTAGAAAGCTATAAAAGGAAAGCTTTAAATTTTAAACTCTCTTTTAAAACCATGATATCCACATAAGAAATAATTTTAATAAAAATTTCTTTTAATTTTCTAGTGGTCGGCCACCTAAGCTTGGGACCCAAGCTTTGGCCGGCCACCAACTTGGCTCATCCACTTGGTCTTGGCCGGCCCTAGCTTGGGTTCCAAGCTAGCTTGGCCGGCCCCATTAGGATGGGTAAGAAGGTAGGTATGTGGTGGGTATAAATTTCTATATACAAGAGGCTACGATAGGGACCGAGAGGAGGAATTGGTTTTGGTCTCCCGATGAAATTAAGCTTCTCGTGTTCGTCCCGAACACACAACTTAACTTCATCAATAATAATTCATACCACTAAAGAATTATTATTGAACTACCGCACCAATCCTAAATTACATTTTTGGGCTCTTTCTTATTATGAGTGTGTTAGTCTCCCTATATTTAAGATGTCGAATGCCCACTAATTAAGTGAGTTACTGACAACTCATTTAATTAATATCTTAGTCCAAGAGTAGTACCACTCAACCTTATCGTCATGTCGGACTAAGTCTACCTACAGGGTTTAACATGACAATCTTTATGAGCTCCTCTTGGGGACATTATCAACCTAGATTAGTAGGACACAGTTTCTTTCTATAATCAACAAGTCACACTATAAGTAACATCATTTCCCAACTTATCGGGCATTTTGATTTATCGAACTAAATCTCACCCTTTGATAAGTCAAAGAAATAAATATTAAATATATGTGCTTGTTATTATATTAGGATTAAGAGCACACACTTCCATAATAACTAAGGTCTAGTTCTTTTATTAAATCAGTATAAAAAGAACTTACCTTAAATGATCCTTCTCAATACACTTAAAGTGTACTAGTGTAATTTATTAGTCAAGATAAACTAATACCTAATTACAATACGACTATTCCAATGGTTTGTTCCTTTCCATCTTAGTCGTGAGCTACTGTTTATAATTTATAAAGAACCGATAACACAATCTTCTGTGTGTGACACCACACGCTATATTATCTATAATATAAATTAATTAAACATCTACATTTGGTATATATAAATGTAGACACTTGACAAATGTGATTCTTTTAAATGTTTATACAAAAGCTAGGCTTTTAGTATACACTCCAACAATCTCCCACTTATACTAAAAGACTATGCTGCCATAAATGCTACCATACATCTATTTCCCAACCCTTCAACATGCCCATCAAAAGCTCTTGCCTTAAGGACCTTAGTGAAAGGATCTATAGGTCATCTCCTGCTGCAATATAGGCGGCAACAACTTCTCCTCGTTTATACGATTTCTCGTATTGGGTGGTACTTGCGCTCTATTGTGTTTACTTGTCTTATGGACTCATGGTTTCTTCGAGTTTGTTACTGCACCAATATTATTACAATAAATTATAATAATCTTTGGACAAACCAGAAATCATATCTAAATCCATCTTGAGGTTACTCAGTCATTCAGCTTCTATGGCTGCCTCTGAGGTTGCCACATACTCAACTTCCATAGTGGAGTCTGAAAAACACCTATGCTTAACACTCCTCCATAGTTATGGCTTTACCTCCTAAAGTAAACACAAAAACTCCGAGGTCGACTTACTATTGCTCCTATCTGATTGGAAATCAAAATTCGTGTAACCCACAGGGATCAAATTATCTGCCTAGCAAATGCTTTACGACAGTCTAGTGTCCCGGTCCTAGTTACTTCGATATCTGTTAACTATGCCATGGATAAAATAGATATCTTGTCTCGTACGTTGCATACATTAGGCTTCAGACAGCCGAGGCATAAGGAACTGTCTTCATGTCCTCTATCTATTTTGATGTCTTTGGAGACATCTCTTTAGATAAAGTTATTCCATGCCTGAAAGGTAAGAAACCTTTCTTGGAGTTTTGCATGCTAAAATGAGCAAGAACTGTATCGATATATAAAGCTTGGGATAAGCATAATATTCTTTTCTTGCGATCCTTGATCCCAAGAATATGTGCTCACTCTCCTAAGTCCTTTATAACAAATTGTTTGGATAATCATACCCTTACTTCTGATAACACCTTGATATTGTTTCTAACTATCAAAAATGTCATCTACGTATAGTACAAGAAATACCACCACGTTTCCATCACACTTCTTGTATACGCAAGACTTATCCGATAACTAAATCCATAATACTGGATTACTTCATTAAACCGGATGAACCAAGACTTTAAAGCTTTACTTCAGTCCATAGACCGATTGAGCTTACATACTAGATGCTCTTTGCCCTTTGCAATGAACCTCTCTGGTTGCTTTATATGGATGCATTCTTCAAGACTTCCATAAAGGAAAGTTGTCTTGACATCCATTTGTCTAATCTCATAGTCTATATGAGCAACAATAGATAAAAGAATCCGGATAGACTTAAGCATGACTATCGATAAAAGGTTTCCCTTTTTCAACAAGCCTTGCTTTGAAAGTTTCCACTTTCCCATCTATCCCTTTTTTCTATTGTAGACTTATTTTCACCCAATGGCTTTTACACCATTTGGTGATTCTATAAGCTCCCAGAATATATTAGAATACATATATTCTAATTCTGTATTTATTGCTCTTTGTAAAGATACTTCATCTTTATCTTGGAGTGCTTCGTTATATGTCCGGGGATCAGGTTCATGTCCACCAGGGATCAAGTCCAAAGACTCTCCCAAAGCATGAATCTTTTAGGTTTCCTAACAACCCTCCCACTATGACGAGACACTTTCTGTAATTGTGTATCATTTGTGATATATGTTCCAGTTTCTTGTGATATTTCATCTTGTACAGTTGGTACTAGATTAGACGTGTCCTTTAATTTCCTTAAGAACAATTTTTACTCATGGCCTTGTGGTTCATAGTATAGTCCTTTTCTAAAATCGAGCATTGGTGCCAACAATGACCTTCCGATTTTAAGGACTAAAAACCTCTTTTCGTTTTTCTAGGATAACTCACAAACAAGTGAACTTATCAGTGTCTCTCACGTGCTAGACCACCCAAATCCGAATATGCTTCAGACTAGGCTTACGCCTATTCTGTAATTTTGTGGGAGTAGAGAGTTCTGACTTAGAAGGTACTATGTTCACTTCTGTTTCCAGTATATATCCTTAAAACGATTTTGGTAATTTTCTGAATAACTCATCATCGATCTAATTATTCCATAAGAGCCTTATACCTTCTTTCTAGTACATCATTCTGTTGGGGTGTACCACGTGCAGTTAGTTGGGATTAAATCCTGACTTCTGATAAGTGACTCCTAAACTCTCCTAAGAGGTATTCGTTACTACGATTTCACCGTAATAACTTGATACTTTTACTTTGACGTTACTCCACATCAGCCTAGTACTCTTTGAACTAATCAAAGCACTTAGACTTGTGGCACGTCAAGTAAATGTATCCTTATCTTGAATAGTCGTCTATAAAAAAGATGAAATATTCGAAACAACCTCTTGCCTGGATAGTCAAAGGTCTACACAAATCAGAATGAACCAATTCTAACATATCTTTGGCTCCATACCCCTTAGACTTAAAAGCTTCCTGGTTATTTTTCCTTCCAAGTAAGACTCGCAGGTTGGAAAGATTTCCATTACCAATGAACCCAAGAGTTCATTGGTTATTATCCTTTGAATCCTACTCAAGTTATTATAACCTAGCCTTAGATGCCAAAAATATGATCGGTTCATTTCCGAAGGTTACTTTTTCTTATTAAAGTTAGAAAATGTGTTATTAATTCCCATTTATTGCATCGTGGGAGTTATTGGATTATAAATTGTCAACCAACATACCAGAACAGATAACTTCTCTATTTTTCTTGATAACAAGTTTGTTATCAAAATAGACAGAATATCTATTTTTTGATAGTTTAGAAACCGAAATCAGATTCTTTCTGAACTTAGTACGTAAAGATAATTTTTGAAAATCCATATTTTATTCTTATCAGAGGATAAACATCTCCCACTGCAACAGATGCTACTTTTGCAGTAGTGCCCATGTAGATGGTGCTTTCCTTTTCATATAGCTGTCGGGTTTCCTGGAACCCTGCAATGAATTGCAGACATGATTAGTGGCATCTGTATCTACACTCCAGGTACTGGTAGATAACACCACTAAACATGTTTCAATAACTAATGAATTAAATACACCTATATTGTTCTCAGTTCTAAGAAGACAGTCTACCTTAATGTCCAAGTCCTATTTCCAATCATTATAATTGGGACTACTAAGTCTTTTCTATAGTATAACAACTAGGGGATTGACAAACATTTAAAATCCTAAGAATCACAAAAATATTTGGTCAAGACCAACACTTTAAAATCCCCGTGAATTTTGTATGTCATGATAGTGTGGACGTATACAAAAAGAGATTTTGTCCATTTTATTATCTCGTCATTCATGACAAATAAAATTAATAGTTGGTCTATCTTTGATCAAATATTTTGGTCAAAACTTTGAATTTAAAATAACATTGATTCCTCAAACAATATTATTTAAATTCACCAACACCTCAAACACCGAGAATTTTGCATGCCACGATAGTGTGGACGTATACAAATTCGAACATTTGTAAGAGGAGGGTTTTACCCATTAATTATCTTGTCAATAAATCTTTATGACAAATAAAATTACCTAAAACACCGTGAATTTTGTATGTCATGATAGTGTGGACGTATAAAAAACCAAACATTTGTAAGAAGAGTTTTTCCCATTAATTTCATTTCCTTGTCATCTTGACAAATAAAATTACCTCATACATAGTGAATTTTGTATGCCACAATAGTGTGGACGTATACAAAAACTCGACATTTGTAAGAGGGGGTTTTAATTTTATTATCTTGTCAACTTATCTTTTTGACAAATTAATAGTTGGTTTTCCTTTGGTCACACAAATAATAGCAGTGACTCCGATGGGGAGGATACTATTAGACATGCCTAAGTGTATACCATTACTTGACACTAAGTCCATTAATAAGATTGTGCCCCTTCCAATGGAGAAGATCACACGCTCTTAATTAATTTCATATAGTCATCCTTAATGGAAGTTTGATCTAGTGATCCGCAAACAAACTCATCCGATATGGAGGAAGGCACTCAGAGCCAACGCGCAAGTTTGTTTGCATCACTTACAAACCAGTAATGGAGACCGTGGAATTTAAAATAAATTCCTCTCCCACTTAGTTATTTAAAGTGAGGAATTTTAAACTATCCTAGCATACATCACATGCATACCCACACATCATAGTAAATAAAAGCAATAAATATGAAAATTATTTTCCAACTATTATGACCTTTTTCTATCACTGTCCTTCGTGTGCTCCAACCCTAGCTGCTGCCATCTTTAGCCACGGACATTGGGTCAAATCATCGCATCTATCTTGCTTAATTCTTATTCCGCTGTGTCTCTGGTGCTCCAAAAGTACCACGCCTCGCAAGCATCTGATCCGCGACAAAAATAGAATTTTACATGTGTCGATCCTATATTCCTCGAGGGAATGTACATGGAATCTAGATCGAAAATAAAATTCTAAAATCCTAGGGCTAATACAGCTCCTGCTATATTAGTTACATATAATCATGCACACACACAATAATGCTCTTGACATGTCCAAGGGTCCAATCACACACAACATCTATAAGCCATAATAGTTAGAGCCTGCAACCAAAAAGTTAGCACATCCTACTATTATCCTGCATAAACTATGTATGACATGTGCATAACCTATTTGAATTCTAAACACACAGAGGCAAACCCTAGCTCTAATACCAATTGTTGGTTAGTCCTAGGAAAATGTACCAATTCCACTGTATAAAAATTTTTGTACAAGTGTCGAACATTTCCTTAAATAACCTATTGTGTTCTTTAGAAGTTAAATTAGGAATCGCAGACGGAACTTAACATCATTGATTCCAAATTTAACTTATCTGTTATTAATGGTTTAGATTTGAATCGCAAGCGAAACTTAACACTATTGATTCAAATCCACCTATGTTATTAATTTCATTAAATATTAATTTCTAAAATTCGCTTCCAGGACTACATGGCGAGGCACATGACCTTCTTGGATATGGGAGCAACCACCACCGCCTAGACAAAGCCTTTTAAGGAAAGCTAATATTTAATTTCCTTAAATAACTCTAGGTTAACCAAAAAGAACAATCGAATCACAAATTCGAAAAAGAAGAAAACACAAACTCGAAAAACTAATTCAAAAAACTAGATCTAATGCCTCTTGTGTTTGGAATTCATACAAAAGAAATACAACTAGTATGATGCGAAAATTAATTACTAATTATACCTTCCTTTGTATGCAACAACCTCTTGATCTTATACCGTATTCCTCTTCTTATCCCGGACGTTGTGTGGGCAACAATCTACCGAGATGAAAATCCACCTAAGCCACCTTCTTCTCCAAGCAAGATTCGACCTCCACAAATACTCCACGAATAGATGTGATTCATCCACCACCACTAAGCTCCAAGGGATGCTTCCTTTCTCTCCTTCTTCTCCATGCTAAAATCCGGCCATCTTCAAGCTCTATGAGATTACAAAGTCTGGCCAATGAAGAAGAAAGAAAAGGAAGAAGGAAAAAATAATAGGGCCGACCTCCACCAAGGAGGAAAAGAGAGGAAGAAAAATAATAAAATCGTTAGCCATGAAAGCACCTCTACCCCCTCTTTTATAATCCTTGGTCTTGGCAAATAAGGAAATTTAAATAAAAAAACTTCCTTAATTCTTTTTCCATGAAAAGGAAAATTTATTTAATTAAAAATAATTTTCTCTTCTCACATTACATGGCCGACCACATTAAAGCTATAAACAAGGAGAGTTTTAATTAATTAAAACTTCCTAATTTGTCTCCAGAAATTTATAAAAATTTCTCCAATAATTTTTCCCTTCATGTTGATTTGTAAAAAAGAAATTTTATAAATTAAAATCTTTCTTTTAAACATGTGGATAAAAACCAAAAAGGAAAGTTATCTCTAAAAATTAAAATCTCTTTTCAATCTACAAATAAGGAAAGATATCAAATATTTTCTTAATCTTTTGTAGAAACTACTAAAAGAGAATATTTAATTTTTAAACTTTCTTTTAAATCATGAACATGGTTAAAAAGGAAAGTTTTCTCAAAATTAAAATCTCCTTTCAATCTACAAATAAGGAAAGATTTCAAATCTTTTCTTAATCTTTTGTAGAAAGTTATAAAAGGAAAATTTTAAATTTTAAACTCTCTTTTAAAACCATGATATCCACATAAGAAATAATTTTAATAAAAAATCCTTTTAATTTTCTAGTGGCCGGCCACCTAAGCTTGGGACCCAAGCTTTGGTCGGCCACCAACTTGGCTCATCCAGTTGGTCTTGACCGGCCCTAGTTTGGGTTCCAAGCTAGCTTGGTCGGCCCCATTAGGATGGGTAAGAAGGTGGGTATGTGGTGGGTATAAATTTCTATATACAAGAGGCTACGATAGGGACCGAGAGGAGGAATTGGTTTTGGTCTCCCGATGAAATTAAGCTTCCCGTGTTCGCCCCAAAGACACAACTTAACTTCATCAATAATAATTTATACCACTAAAGAATTATTATTGAACTACCGCACCAATCCCAAATTACATTTTTGGACTCCTTCTTATTATGAGTGTGTTAGTCTCCCTGTGTTTAAGATGTCGAATGTCCACTAATTAAGTGAGTTACTGACAACTCATTTAATTAATATCTTAGTCCAAGAGTAGTACCACTCAACCTTATCGTCATGTCGGACTAAGTCCACCTGCAGGGTTTAACATGACAATGTTTATGAGCTCCTCTTGGGGACATTATCAACCTAGATTAGTAGGACACAGTTTCTTTCTATAATCAACAAGTCACACTATAAGTAACATCATTTCCCAATTTATCGGGCATTTTGATTTATCGAACTAAATCTCACCCTTTGATAAGTCAAAGAAATAAATATTAAATATATTTGCTTGTTATTATATTAGGATTAAGAACACACACTTCCATAATAACTAAGGTCTAGTTCTTTAATTAAATCAGTATAAAAAAAACTTACCTTAAATGGCCCTGCTCAATACACTTAAAGTGTACTAGTGTAATTTATTAGTCAAGATAAACTAATGTCTAATTACACTACGACTATTCTAATGGTTTGTTCCTTTCCATCTTAGTCGTGAGCTACTATTTATAATTTATAAAGAACCGATAACACAATCTTCTGTGTGTGACACCACACACTATGTTATCTATAATATAAATTAATTGAACATCTACATTTGGTATATATAAATGTAGACACTTGACCAATGTGATTCTTATAAATGTTTATACAAAAGCTAGGCTTTTAGTATACACTCCAACAAGTTGAAGTAAACACATAGATGTAAGGTATCATTTATTGAGAAATCTCACAAATGATGAAGTCATTAATTTTATTTACTACAGAAGCGAGGACCAAATTGTTGATATCCTAACCAAGCCTCTCAATTTTCTTGCATTGTAAAAACTCATAAAGCTATTTGGTATTTCTACATTGAGTTTAAAAGTTTCACTCTTTTTAAACTTATGATTACATTTGGAATATCAATTTAAAGGAGAGATCGTTGATAAAATTAGTGTGTTAGTGGGTTAATAAGTTGGTTTATTTTAATTAGTAATTTAGTTAGTGGAGGAGAAATAATAGGATAATGATTGTAATGTAGTGTTAGTGTTAATGGAGGGGATATAATTGGATAATGGTTGTAATGTGATGTTAGTGATTAACGTTGAGGTGTTAGTGGATTTTTAAGTATATATTATATATTAGCTTATAAATAGGATATTTAATTATCAACAAAACATTGTATGAAAATTTATTTTATTCTCCTTGTGTCCTCTATTCTTTTATTATTTTTCTCATCTTGAACAAGTATACGATACTTTGCCACTGACTGCACCCACTTCACCTCCACGAATACGAGCCATCTGTTGTTCAGTAAGGACCCCAACCTCCCTTGCTCCCGACCCATTAGCTCAAACTCACACCACCTTCACCCAAAAGATTCAATCTTTCCTACTGCCCTACTTTGTGGGAAAAAAGATTCAATTTTTGTCAAAATCAACCAAAAGGAGCAGTTAAGGTAGGGTTAACCAAGCATCTAAAATTCAATTCCTAGTTAAGATGCATTGTAAGTGTGATTTATCTCCAGTAGAATGATAGTTCTAAGAACGTTGATCATTGGATGTCAGACTATGAGCATTTTCAATCACTTCTAAAATTAATCGGTTCAAAAAATTGACTTAGAATTATATAAAAAAATAGAACAACTCTTTCAACACTTGTTTTCAACTTCTTTCTGTATAAGATCGAAGTGATTTTCCTCCAATGCGATTACATATTGAAGAACCTTAAATATTGGATATCAAACTATAGGTACTTTCTGATTTATCTTATTAATCGATGAAAAAAATTCTATGAAACTAAATTCATCATCTAATATCTAAATTTAAAAAAAAAAAAAAAAAAAACCTCTTTCAACACCTCTTTTCAACCTCCTCCCACAGAAGATCGAGTTTTTGGTGATGACAGCCAATTCTTCGTTGGGAAAACTCTTTCACATTAAATTTAATAGGAAAATGTTCGAATTTTCTCTTCTAGTTGCAGGCAACACGCTGACTACCGCTTTGCCTTCTTAATGGTCATGGAATAGATCCCTTCTAAAATGACAATTTCTTAAAAAGGTGTACCTAAGATTTTAACTTGTCCAAGTAATACATTTAATTTTTAATTAATAGCAGGTATTTAATTTTTTAAATCCGTGATGATCTAATTTTATATAATTTTTTTTATCAATCATCAAGATAAATTAAAAAATACTTATAAAAACTACAACCAATATTTTAAAGCCAAAAAAATCATTTGCAATTAAAAAATACTTATAAAAACTACAACCAACATTTTAAAGCCAAAAAATTATTTGCAATACGTCACACAATTCAGATTCAAAGCTTAAAACTCTTAATTATTAGTTGGAAGGCGTGTCGATTACACCAATACCTTTATGCTACATTTAACTTCCTAAAAGGTTGGTTTATAATGGAGGAGGTAAGATATTCACAATGTTATTCTGATATTTCTATAATAAATTTTTAAAAAATAATGCTAAAATATTTTTAAATTTTTATTATAAAATTATCGTTATTAATTTTATAATTAGATATTAAAAAAATTGTATTTTTATTAACTTTATTTTATATATTTTTTAAAGTTTTAAAATGAAAAATAAATAAATTTAGAAGAAGTTTTTAAATTAAAATTTAATTAAATTTAGTTGGAAAAAGAAAAAACAGAGAGAAGGAAGTAAAGATATTACATATATGTGGTAAAAGACGATTCGTTCATCCTAATATTTATGTCAATTTGTTTCTAGACCAATAAAAAAGAGATAAATCATGAATAACTATTAATTATTAGTGTAAGTGGTTAAGATATAAAAAAAGGGTAATGTTAAATGGCCAGAATCTGACCAGCTAGAATCACTACATGCAAATGTACACATGGGTATTTTGGTAATATCATCTGTATACATTAATTATATGCATGTACATGCATGTATTTTAATTGGAGTATAGGTAATTCTAACTGGCCAGATTCTGACCAACAAGAATTACCCATAAAAAAAATCATACTTAGACATGTCAGAATTTCAACTCCACAAAAGGAGAGAAAAAAATCACCTATTAGTGTAGGGGTAAAATGGAATAGGATCGTCTGTTGGAAAGAATGAAAATTGAGTGTGTTTTTTCGGGAAGTCTAAAATTTGAAGGCGTCCTTTGAAAAGTTATCGAAAACATAATATCATTTAATAGTAAATAAAAAAAGTAGTAAATTGTGATGGTGGGGGCGGCCTGAGCGCCGGGTGGTGGTCTATGGAATAATGATAGGGTGTTTTTTTTTTTAATTATAAATAAGTATATCTTTGAACGGTGAATAAATTAGCAGTGGTGGGGCGGGTTGGGGTTTCGTGATTTTTCATCGGGGTGTGTGATTCGGGTTTCGTGATTCTTCGTCAAGGTGTGTGATATTTAGCGGGGTTGAGGTTTGTTAATTTTAGGGAATCTTCAGGTAAGGTTTATAAGATTTTTATAAAATTTAAAAAATAGAATAAAAAGTTTTGAAGATAAAGCTGAGGTTTGAGATTCACAATTAAAAAATAGTAGGACCTGTTTCTACGAAGATCCTAGTGTTATAATTCTATTTCTATCTAAATTGTAGAGTAAATGATATAGTATTTATTGATGTGAAAAGTATTCGATGATCGAATTTATATTTTGATTATATCAAAGGGTTCAAAATTAAGGTGTTTTGTTATCTGATATGTTGAATGATCTTTGCAGGAAAAATCCTAAGTGTACTTAGACAAAAGTCCTAGCTGCGGTTCGGCAAGTAGAAAATCCTAGGGGCAGTAACCCTAGGTCCTAGGGAGTGATAACCCTAAGCGGAAAGTCTTGGCGGGTCGGAGCTTCGGGTAAAAATCTTAGGAGGTGGTAACCCTAGGTTGAAATCTTGTCGCGAACCAGGTGGAAGTCTGAACGGGTCGTGGACCGGACGTCCAGCATGCAGACCGGAAGCATCAGACACTGAGCAAAAGTCCAGTCGGTCTGGAGGACCGAACTGGCAAAAGGTAACTTCTCCTGAGTGGAGTAGATGAGGACGCGTTTCCCGTAAGAGGGAACTGTTGGTTCCTTTAAAGGTCGCCAAGAGGGGAGGGGTGAATTGCCCTACAAAATAAAACAACCCTTTCTCGGATTTTCAACTAAATAAAAGCACTTGTAATTAAAATAAAAAGACTAATAAAAAGCAGACAGACATAAGGAAATTACTTGGTTTGCAATCAGGAGATTGCTAATCCAAGAAAAATATGGTACACTATCTGATGTCTCCTTCGGATGGAGTAGCCTCTTACAGCGTTAATAGCACAGACAAAAAAGTAAAGCACAGAGAAATGGATTACAAGTGAATTGAATAAACTGTGCAGATCAGTGCTATATTTATAGCACTGTTCGGGGCATCCTCGGGAAGATAAACTTTATCCCATAACGTTTAGATCGAGTTAAAATTCGATCTAGTCAAAAAGTCGGGTCCGGGCGCCAGGAAGCATCCCGGGCGCCTCAGACTGGTCCGGGTGCCCAGAATGGTTCTGGGCGCCCAGATCAGGAAAGTCAATATGGTTGACTTTTCTCGATTCGGGACCTCTGCTCCGGTTCAGCTCGTCTCGGTCTGGGTCTTTCGCTCCGGCTTTGTTAGCTTGGGTGATTTCGGCTATTCGGAATAGGGCTCACCCGAACCCAAGTTCCGGCCTTCTCCTCGAGCAGCCTTCCTCCCCGGTTTCTCGTCCCACGAACATCACGTGCGTTCTTCTCGTCCACCGATGTACTCTTCCGCGGTCACCTCATCCCTCAAACGCACCAAGCCCGTCGGCTCTCTCCCCGTGTCGTCCTTCTCGCTAGCCGCGTCTTCCGCTTGACTTCCTGTGTTCCTAAGCTCCTGCACACTTAGACACAAGGGTTAGAATAAATAGGACCTAACTTAACTTATTTGATCACATCAAAACACCTTGTGGTTCCAACAGGAACAGTAGGCATCAGTTCGACCTAGGGTTTCCAGTTGGAAATCCGAAGTCAGAACCGGACAGTCTGTGACTGTTAGACTTTCATATTTATAGTGTTATTATGTGCTAACATTGTTTTGCAGGATATTTTTGGAACTAACCTATCTTGCAGGGATAAAAAAGCACATTATGCCTCAGATGAATAGTACCCGAGGCGCCCTCATGGAGCTTGGAGGCACCTCGGGGTGCAAGGCAGAAGAAGTGCGCGCAGCAAGGTTGGAGGCACCCTCAAAGGATCTAGAGGTGCCTTGGACAGGCTTGAAGGCACCCTCAAGGAGAACGAAGGCGCCTTTAAGAGGATATGCTGCGACTTCTTCAGCGATTATCCACGCGGATAACTCGACACCTGAAGGCGCCCTCAAGGGGATTGAGGGCGCCCTCAGCAGGATTTATAAGTAGCATTCAACTAGCACTTTGAATTAACAATTCTCAAGTGATCTCTCTCCTGTGTGCTGCTCAAGAAACGTTCCGGCCAAGCTACAACAAGTCCCTGATGACTTGGAGCTACGATTCTACTATTTCTTGTTGTCGGTATAAGTGCATCTATTTGTAATCATTTATTGTATTGTATTTGCGATATTATAGTTGTTGCCCACCGAAAGCGATCAACGATCGTGGGCCTTAGAGTAGGAGTCGCCCAAGGCTCCGAACCAAGTAAATACTTGGCATCCCTTGTGTGTGTGCATTTTCTTATTCCGCTGCTTCACTCGTTGCGATTTACGAATTCGAAAAGTGAAAGCCACGAGCACTATTCATCCCCCTCTAGCGCGTCTCGATCCAACAATTGGTATCAGAGCGGGGTCGCTTCGATTTGGTGCAACCACCAGTCAAGCAAATCTTTTCGTGATGTTTTTCAATTTTTCGGAGTCGATCGGAATCGGTATTCTTGCCATCTTCCGATCTACTTTTTCGTAATCGGAATCTTGTCTCGAAGTCGGTGCAACGCCACTCGAGATAGTAATTTTATTCTTATTTTAAACCGCACTGCTAATCCAGGATTTATTCCTGGGACAAGTTTTTGTTTATTTTGTGTTCAAGTTTTATCGTCAAACAAATGGCCCATCATGAAGGCTACAGCACAGTCCGCCCGTCACTCTTTTCCGGCGAGGACTTTAGCTATTGGAAGAACCAGATGGAATACCACCTCAAGACACAAGTCGAAATGTGGATCATTATCCAGACCGGTCTCGAGCTTCCACGTGATGGCACTGGAGAACTAGTCTCATGCATCAACTGGGATGCTAGCATAATGAAGAAAGTTGAAGCTGATGCCAAAGTAACCTGTATGCTACAATGTGGGTTAATAAAAGAAGAATTGAACAGAGTCGGACCCTTTTCAAGTGCGAAAGAGCTATGGGAAAAACTAATCAAGCTACACGAGGGCACTCCTGACACGAAGGTAAGCAAGCGTGATTTATTGTTTAATAAATTGTATAACTTAAGAATGCAGGAAGGAGAAACGACGAGCCAACTTCACGCGTGCATCCAAGACCTGCTGAACAGTCTTCACGCAATCGGCCATAGAATAGAAAATCGCGACATAATAAGGTACGCGCTTAACGCTTTTCCGAGGAACACTTTGTGGGCATCCATGGTTGATGCTTACAAAGCTTCCAAGGATTTATCTTTAATTAAACTAGATGAACTGTTTTCCGAATTCGAATTGCATGAACAGACTGATGTACGTCCAGCCGAGAAGGGTATTCCCTTGATTGCAGGTACAAGCAGAACTTGGGAAGCTAAAACAAAACACAAAACCAAACCCGAATCCAAAGATGAATCGGATGCAGAAGACGATGACGAGGTTATTTCTGAACCGGTAAGGCTCATACGAAAGATATGCAAAATGAAAAAGGTGACTCAAACAAACACGAAAGTCAAGATTGGAGTCACCTGCTACGGTTGTAACTAGAAGGGACACTATAAACCTGATTGTCCAAATAAGAAGCAATGAAGAAAGAAAGTGTTGAAGGCAACTTGGTCCGAGTCATCAGATGAATTCGAGTCCGACGAAGAAGAACCGGCAAGCTTCCTCGCGTTACTAGTGCAAGCATATATTGCTGAAACCGAGTTCGATTCAAAATCTGAAAGCGAATCAGAAACTGAGTCCAAGCGAAGCCACGAATCCGTATTCGTTTCCGAAAGACCTAACCCCACTATAAGTTCTCTACTCGCCGAGACTCAATTAGACGACTTAAAGAACTTAGTTCCTTATTTATTAAAGAAGTTAGCTAAATCCAACGTCCAGGTCAAGTCACTCCTAAAGAAGGTAACAGTCCTTAAGGAAGCGACTGACTCGAGTTCTTTGACTGAGCCAGTTCAAAATGGAAGTTCAACTCAAGTCCAACAATTTGAGGAAGAAAATTCTAATTTGAAAACTCAAATTAAAGAACTCAAGGACACGTTGGAACGATTCACCCTGGATTCCAAGAATCTTGCTCTAATTCTTGGAAAATAGCGAGCCGTTTACAACAAATCCGGACTTTGATTTAAAACTAAAAGAAAATACAAATATTATTTATCTCTAGTTAATATAAATAATAGAAACATAGTCCAAGCATGGGTCCCCAAGTCAAACTTGGTTAATCAAGTTGGACTTGGGCTATATTGGGTCTCCAAGGATCAGATCCATTACCTTGATAGACCATATCAAGGCTATGATCCAGGAGGAGTCAATAGAAAAATCATCTTTATAAATGGATAGAATTGTTTGATGCTTGCTTTTACTGCTTTTTATTATACATACTTAGACTAGGCTAGTTAAGGACTTAGGCGTGATTTACACTTGACTAGTTAGACCTAGGAGTTAAAATAAGGAAATTAAATATTTAGCTTCTTTGAAAGACTTTGTTTAGAAGTGGTGGATGATCTCATATCCAAGAAGGTCTAGTGCCTCGTCATAGCCTAGAAGTCGATTTTCGAAATAAATATTTAATTAACTTATTTTAAAACATGAGTCTAACCCGAATGTAAATCAATCCTTAGATGAAATTTAAATTAAAAAATTAAAATTAACTATCTCACAAAATTATTAAAGTTCCTTGATTGATAACTTAGAATCAAGTTTTCAACTTAGCTTAACTTTTTTTTTTTGACTTATAAAAAAAATATTTTTCTTGACTTAAAAATTATTTTTTTGACTTAGCTTAAACTTGATTTAAAAAAATATTTTTTAACTTGGCTTAAACTTGACTTAAAAATTATTTTTTGACTTGGCTTAAACTTGACTTAAAAATTAATTTGACTTGACTTAAAAAGTTTTTTTAAGGCTAAGTTTTTTTAAGATAAGTACTTAACCATGTTTTTATGAAAACCCCCATTAAGCTAAGTACTTAACTAAGTTTTCTTTTAAAACTAAGTACTTAACCAAGATCTTTCTCTATTTTTTTTTTAAAAGCAATTATTTTCAAAGCATTTTTAAGTCAACTAAGTATCTTCAAAGTTAAAAATTTGCAAAAGTGCTACCCTTCAAGGGGAGCTTAGACTTAAATAAACTATTTTTATATTTTTCTATCTACTTATTCTTTTTTATTTATATCAAAGGGGGAGAGTAAAGTCAAAGTTAAATAAAGATAAGTCAAAGTTAAGTAAATTAAGAATTTAAACATAATAAAAGGAGGAACACAAGTTTTACAAATCTTTTATGTTTAAAATTCTTAATTACATTTTTGCTCCTGTTTAAAATTATTAATTACATTTATGCTCATGTTTAAAATTCCTATTTATTTTTTTACTTAACTTTGAACCGTGTTGTCATTGTTAGAGTATATACTAAAAGCCTAGCTTTTATAAACATTTATTTTTGAAATAAAAAAAAATCACATTGGTCAAATATCTACATTTATATATTAAGTGTAGTTGTTCAATTAATTTATATTGTAGACAACATGGTGTGTGGTGTCACACACAGAAGATCATGTGTCAGTTCTTTATAAATTATAAACAGTTGCTCACGACTAAGATGGAAAGGAACAAACCATCGGAATAGTCGTAGTGTAATTAGGTATTAGTTTATCTTGACTAATAAATTACACTAGTACACTCTAAGTGTATTGAGTAGGACCATTTTAGGTAAGTTCTTTTTATACTGACTTAATAAAAGAATTAGACCTTAGCTATTATGGAAGTGTGTGTTCTTAATCCTAATATAATAACAAGCACATATATTTAGTATTTATTTCTTTAACTTATCAAAGGGTGAGATTTAGCTCGATAAATCAATAGGCCCGATAAGTTAGGAAATGATATTACTTATAGTGTGTGTTGTTGATTATGAAGGAATCTGTGTCCTAGTTATCTAGGTTCAGAATGTCCCCGAGATGAGCTCATAAGGATTGTCATGTTAAATCCTGCAAGTGGACTTAGTCCGACATGACAATGAAGTTGAGTGGTACTACTCTTGGAGCTAGATATTAATTAAGTGAGTTGTCAGTAACTTACTTAATTAGTGGACATTTGTTATCTTAAACACAGAGAGACTAACACACTCATGATAAGAAGGAGCGCATAATGTAATTTAAGATTGGTGCGGTAGTGCAATAATAACTCTCTAGTGGAATGAGTTATTATTGATAAACTCGAGTTGTGTGTTCGGGGCGAACACGAGATACTCAAGTTCATTGGAAGGCCAAAACTAATTTTTCCTCTAGGTCCCTGTCGTAACCTCATTAAAGCCTCATAGTCCACCCATGAAAGCCCTTCTTGGTGCACCAGAAGGGGCCGACCCATGGCTTGGTTACCAAGCCAAAGGGGCCGGCCAATCTCATTCATAAAGGGGCCGACCCTTTTGCTTGGTGTCTAAGCAAAGAGGGGTCGACCATAATATGTCAAATTAGGAGGGGTGTTTTGAATTTTTTAAAATCTTCTCTTTGTAGAAAACTATAAGTTTTAAAAGAGAGATTTTAAAATATAAAACTTTCCTTATTTGAATTAGGTCACATGGTTTAAAAGAACATTTAAAAGTTTTAAGACTTTCCTTTTTTAACCATCCTTATGGTTTTTAGAAAAAAGGAAGAGAAGTTTTAAAATTAAAATTTTCTATTTTTGAAACCATGTTAAAAAGGAAATTTTAGAAGAGAAGTTTTAAATTTTAAAACTTGATTTTAATTTTTAAAACTTTCATTTTTTAACATCCACAATAGGAAAGAGAGCTTGTAAAATTTTATAAGTGCATTTCTTCTTTTATAAAATTTTATAAAAATTATTTCCTTCCTCTTTAAGGAGCCGACCACCCTTGCTTGGTGCCCAAGCAAGGGGCCGACCAAATTAAATCACCAATCAATCCATGATTGATGATTGATTCAATCAAGAGGAAAGAAAAGGAAAAATAAAAAGGAAAAAGTAAAAACAAGAGGAAGATTTTAATTTTTGTAAAAAGTCTTTCCTTATTTACCTTGGGCAAGTAATATAAAAGAAGGGGAGGAGAGGCCTCATGAGACAACAATTCTTATTTCGTGTTGGAACTCTTCATTGTGGCTGGCCCTCTCCCCTCTTCCTTTCCCCTTGCTCTCTTTTCCTTGGTGGTGGTGGTGGCCGGATTTTAGAGAAGGAGGAAGAAGGCTTTGGGTGATGTTCATCTTGGAAGATCGTCGTCCACACGACGTTCAAGACGAGGCGAGGAATACGGCAGAAGATCTCGAGGTTATTAGCTTACAAAGAAGAGGTATAACTAGTAATTTTCTTCCGCATCATGCTAGTTATTTTTCTTTGTAAGAATTCCAAACACAAGAGACATTAGATTCTAGTTTTTCGAATTTGTTATTCGAGTTTGTGTTTTTTTTTTATTTTTCAAATTTGTGATTCGATTGTTCTTTTTGGTTAAACCTAGAGTTATATAAGGAAATTAAATATTAGCTTTCCTTAAAAGGCTTTGTCTAGGCGGTGGTGGATGCTCCCATACCCAAGAAGGTCATGTGCCTCACCATGCAGTCCTAAAAGCCAATTTTGGAAATTAATATTTAATGGAATCTATAACATAGGTGGATTTGGATCAATAGTGTTAAGTTCTGCTTGCGATCCAAGTCCAAACCATTAAGAACAGATAAGTTAAATTTGGAATCAATAATGTTAAGTTCCATTTACGATTCCTAATTTAACTTCTAAAGAACACAATAGGTTGTTTAGGAAATGTTCGACACTTGTAAAAAATTTGTATACAGTGGAACCGGTACGATCTTCCTAGGACCAACCAACTGCCATAATAAAAAAGGGGGAGATTGTTGGTGCGGGAAGCATCCGACGATCGAACCTATGTTTTGATTATGTCAAAGGGTTCAAAATTAAGGTGTTTTGTTATCTGATATGTTGAATGAACTTTGCAGGAAAAGTCCTAAGTGTACTTAGGTAAAAGTCCAAGCTGCGGTTAGGCAAGTGGAAAATCCTAAGGGCCAGTAACCCTAGGTCCTAGGGGGTGGTAATCCTAGGTTGAAATCCTGGTGTCGCGAACCAGGTGAAAGTCTGGATGGGTCATTGACCAGACGTCCAGCATGAAGACCGGAAGCATCGAATGCTAAGTAAAAGTCCAGTCGGTCTGGAGAATCAAATTGGCAAAAGGTAACTTCTCCTGAGTGGAGTAGGTGAGGACGCGCTCCCCGGAAGAGGGAACAGTAGGCGTCGGTTCGACCTAGGGTTTCCGGTTGGAAATCCGAAGTCAGAACCAGATAGTCCGTGACTGTCAGACTTTCATATTTATAGTGTTATTATGTGCTAACGTTATTTTGCAGGGTATTTTTGGGACTAACCTATGTTGCAGGGATAAAAGAGCACATTATGCCTCGGATGAATAGTACGTGAGGCACCCTCATGGAGCTTGGAGGTGCCTCTGGTGCAAGGTAGAAGAAGCACGTGCAGCAAGGCTGGAGGCGCCCTCAAAGGATCTGGAGGCGCCTCGAACAGGCTTGAAGGCGCCTTCAAGAGGATATGCTACGACTTCTTCAGCGATTATCCACGCGGTTGACTCGGCACCTAAAGGCGCCCTCAAGGGGATTGAGGGCGCCCTCAGCAGGATTTATAAGGAGCATTCGACCAGCACTTTGAATCAACAATTCTCAAGTGATCTCTCTCCTGTGTGCTGCTCAAGAAACATTCCGGCCAAGCTACAACAAGTCCTCGACGACCTGGAGCTGCAATTCTACTATTTCTTGTTGTCGGTATAAGTGCATCTGTTTGTAATCATTTATTGTATTGTATTTGCGATATTATAGTTGTTGCCCACCGAAAGCGATTAACGATCGCGGGCCTTGGAGTAGGAGTCGCCCAAGGCTCCGAACCAAGTAAATACTTGGCATCCCTTGTGTGTGTGTTTTCTTATTCCGCTGCTTCACTCGTTGTGATCCAATAGTATTTTCCTAGTGATTCTTTCATGTCTTTAGCTTGTCATATGAGTATGAATTTCATATTTATGGATGTGAAAAAAGTATAAATATCATCATATACCAAACATTCATTAATTAGTACTGTGTCTTCAAAATTGTAACCTTCCCATGGCATATAAGCTACTAATACATTTTTCCCTAAAATGAGTTCCCCACCAACTGTAGTCGTACCGTCTGCTAAAATTTGTTCCTTTTTAATGCATTTACCTTGTCAGACCTGAGATTTTTTATGCATACAAGTATTTTTGTTGGAATGTTAACAGATAAGTAATGGAATACTTATAGTAGTGTCTCAATTACTTGTAGTAGTGTGGTTGAGTATTTCAGGGGGAATTACAATGAATCTAGGTATTTGGAGTTATGAATGTGTGATAGGAGCACATATTGTGTTTTCTGGTTTATGCTTATTGACAACTATCTAACATTGGATGTATTGGGACCTAGAAATATTCTACAATGAAGTTACGGGAAAATCTTCTTTGGATTTGCCTAAGATCTTTGGAATTCATTTTTTTCTCTCAGGATTGGCTTGCTTTCATTTTAGCGCATTTCATGTAATAGGTTTGTCCTAAAAACTGATCCAACCATACATTGTCTAACCAAATCAAATTCTCTCTTGATACGTTCCTCAAAAAATCTGATTCATGCTTATTCTTCCCCCAACTAACGAAGAGATTTGGGCGGAATTGTCACATATGAAATTGAGTTCTCTTTTGCAAAGAAATACCCCACTTTGTTCTCGAGAAGAGATGAGAAACATGCTCAATATCATTTGATTGAATAGTTGCCTCAACTCCTTGCTGTTTGAAGAAACCCTCCCCTTCAATTGGTCTTTTTTCCCATGAAAAGTTGACATGAGATAAGAAATTAAGTCTTTCCCTAAGATTTTGAATAGCTGTCTTGAATTCAAGTTGATTATGTTTCACTTCTTCCTCAAAAAAAGATAATCAAACAATTCTCAATCATGGTCCGCAATATACCGAAGAGTTAGTGTCCGACTAGATGAAAATCAAAGTTTATCGGAAGCTTGGTCTAAATTCCTGAAAAATTAGCTTTTAGGGCACCCTGTTTTGAGAGATAAAGAAGGGTGCGAACTGTTGGTGCGGGAAGCATCAGATGATCAAACCCAAGTTTTGATAATGGCAAAGGGTTCAAAGTTAAGTCGTCTTGTGATCTAACAAGTTCATGGAGCTTGCAGGAAAGTCCTAAGTGATACTTTGGCAAAAATCCTAGCTGCGGTTAGGCAGGTGGAAAACCCTAGGGGGTGGTAACCCTAGGTCATAAGAGGGTGGCAACCCTAGGTCATAGGGGGTGGTAACCCTATGCGGAAAGTCTTAGCGGGTCGAGAGCTTCAGGTAAAAGTCCTAGGGGGTGGTAACCCTAGGTGGAAAGTCCTGGTGTCGCGAACCAGGTGGAAGACTGGACGGGCCGGGAAGCGGAAGTCCAGCAAAAAGTCCGAAAGTCTCGAACGCTGAGCAAAAGTCCAGTCGATCTAAAGGATCGCACTGGCGACAAGTAAATCTCCTGAGTGGAGTAGGTGATGACGCGTTCCCCGTAGAGGGAACAGTAGGCGTCGGGTCGACTTAGGGTTTCCGGTTGGAAATCCGAAGTCAAACCCGGACAGTCCGATGATTGTCGATTATATCATTTATCATATTTCCGTGCTAACTTTGTTTTGCAGGGTTTGTGTTTGAGACTAACACATTTTGCAGGAACAAAGAAGCACATTTGACCTCGGATGAACAGTGTCTGAGGTGGCTCCATGGGGCTTCGAGGCGCCTCGGGTGCAAGCCGAAGCCAGCTGTCCAGAGGAGCTAGAGGCGTCTCGGAGGAAGCTGGAGGCGCCTTGGACCAGGGATTGAAGGCGCCTTGAGGAGGCTTGAAGGCACCTTAAACCTGATAAGGTGCGACCAGGTTTGCACTGATCCACCCGTGCGACTCGACGGCCTGGAGGCGCCTCCAGCCCAGTATAAAAGAGGGGTCGAGGCAGCAGCTCAAAACAACAATATCTAAGTGATCAAGCTACAACGCGCTGCTTCAAAAACACCCTGAAGTGTTGTTACAAGTTTCCGACGACCCGGAGCTCCACTACTTTAAGATTCTGTCGTTCGGTATAATTTTTATTATTGCACTCATTGTAACTCATATTCTGTACTATTATTTTGAGCTTATAGTTGTTGCCTACTGGAAGCGATCAACGATCGCAGGCCTTGGAGTAGGAGTCGTCACAGGTTCTGAACCAAGTAACTCCTCGTGTCTCTCTATGTGATTATTTTATTTCCGCTGTGTCATTACTCGAGTTTTACGAATCCGAAATTATTGAAAGCCACGAGCGCTATTCACCCCTCCCCCCTCTAACGCGTCTCGATCCAACAATTGGTATCAGAGCGGGGTCGCGTTGATCTGGTGCAACCACCAATCACGCAATTTCTTTTTCGTGGTATTTTTAGTTATACGGAGTCAATTAGAATCTAGCTTAATAGCTACATTCTAATTTTTTTCGAATCTATTTTAGCTCGAAGTTGGTGCAACACCACTCGAGCTCGTAATCTTAAATTTATTTCCCGCACTGCTAATCCAAGACCTAGTCTTGGGACGTTTTTTTTTTTATTTTGCATACTATCAATGGCCCAATAAGAGGGTTTCAGCACTGTTTGTCCCCCGCTCTTCAGCGGAGAAGACTTCGGGTATTGGAAGGGACGAATGGAAACCTTCCTCAAAATTCAGTTCGAGACATGGATGATCGTCAAGACGGGGCTGCAACTTCCAACCGACGAAGATGGCAAGCCTACACCCTGTGAAAAATGGGAACCATCCCTAATCAAGAAAGTGGAAGTCGATGCCAGAGCTACCTGCACCCTCCAATGCAGACTGACCAAGGAGGAGCTCAACAGAGTTGGACCGTTCTCCAACGCAAAAGAGCTATGGGAGAAGCTGATTGAACTCCACGAGGGCACCTCCGACACCAAGGTGAGTAAAAGAGACCTTTTGTTTAATAAATTATATAACCTGAAAATGCAGGACAGAGAGACAGCAAGTCAACTCCACGCACGCATACAAGACATTCTCAACTCCCTCCATGCGATCGGGCAAAGAGTCGAGAATCGGGGTACTATAAGGTACACTCTAAATGCTTTCCCAAGGAGTACATTGTGGGCATCAATGGTAGACACCTACAAAGTCTCCAAGGACTTATCTTCCATTAGACTAGATGAATTATTTTTGGAATTCGAACTGCATGAACAAACTAATACACAGCCAACTGAGAAGGGTATTGCTTTGGTTGCAGGTACCGGTCAAACACACGAACCAAGATCACGGCGAAGAACTGAACTGGAGTCGGAAGACGAACCCGACTCAGACGATGAAGATGACGAATTGACCTCTGAACTCATAAATCTTGTGAAGAAGCTCTACAAGAAGAAGAAGAGCTTCAACAAGAGAGATCACCTAAAGAAAGCAATCTAATCCAAGGAGAGTCAACCAAGATCAAAAGTCAAGTTCGAGGTAACTTACTACGGGTGCAACCAGAAAGGGCACATCAAGGCCAACTGCTCAAATCAGAAGGATGCAAAGAAGCAGAGGAAAAAGAAGGTGTTGAAGGCGACATGGGACGAATCCTCAGAAGAAGATACCGACGACGAACTCGATCAGATGAGTCTACTTGCACTGATGGCCCGAGACCAGATCAATCTGTCCAAGAGAGAGAGCGAGTCGGAAGCCGAGTCCGAGCGAAGCCACGGATCCGTATCCGTTTCCGAAGGGCTTGACACCGCTGTAAGTATTCCTTGGTTAAACAATTTAGTTAATTACTTATTACGTAAATTAGCAAAATCAAACCTTAAGGTCAAGTCACTTCTAAAGGAAGTAGCAGTCCTTAAAGAAGTGACTAACTCCAAAACCTTGTCTGACCCAGTTCAGACTGGAAATTCAACTCAAGTTCAAAAACTTGAGGAAGAAAATTTTATTCTGAAAACTCAGGTCAAGGATTTTAAAAATACATTAGAACGGTTCTCTTTGGACTCCAAGAAGCTTGACCTAATTCTTGGGACACAAAGAGCCATTTACAATAGAACTGGGCTAAGATATAAAACCAAAAGGAAATACAAATCTTACTTATCCTTAGTAAACAGACAAAATAGTAAATCAGTCCAAGCATGGGTACCCAAGTTCAACTTGGTTAATCAAGTTGGACTTGATCAATATTGGATCCCTAAGGATCAAATATATTACCTCGATAGACCATACCGAGGTTATGATCCAGGGGGAGCTAGAAGAAAAATAATAAAAATAAAATTAAAAAATTAAAATAAAAATTAACGTTAAAATAAAAATTAAAAATCAAATTAAAATTAAAATTAAAATTAAAATTCAATTCAAATTGAAAATTCAGATTAATTCAAAATTTTAAATCAACTTTATAAGTTAAACTCTTACAAAATCTTAAAAATCTAAGGGCAGACTCCAGAATAGCTGGCACCTCCAAAACTTAATCTACCCGACAAGGGTAACCAAGAGTAGACTACCCGGCAGGGTAATTAAGGTTAGATTAAAATGGGCTAGGTTTAACTTGACTCACGGTACTGGTGAAGTATTGGATGATAGTACATTGGGGAAGTTTAGTCATCGCATGTTTAGGAAGATATGACTTCGACCTGATGCGTTTGGCTAAGTGAAACTAACCGAAGCTACCCTTTATGGATCCTAACTAGTTAGACCAAGGTTTTGTACTAAGTCCAATGGGTAGGACTATTTGAAAAACCTCGAAGGCATGGTTACTTTAATTATGTCCAAATGACTCACCATAGCCCAGAAGTTTATCCAAAGAATGTCTACTTGTTGAACCCAAAGCTAAACCTGAATCTAACACAAAGTTAAACCAAACCCTAAAATTGAACCATAATTCATCTCACAAAAATTATAGGATTCCCTGATTGAAAATTTAGATCGGGTGAGATGACTAAAGAATAGAAATTAAAAGAAAATCAAATTTGAAATTCAAAATTAAATTAATTCAAATTAAAATTCATAATTCAAAATTAGAAATTCAAATTCGAAATTAAAAATTCACAACTAAAATTAAATTAAATTGAAAATCGAAATTCAAATTAAATTTCAAATTCGAATTAAAATTCAAAATTGAATTAAAATTTGAAATTAAATTAATTTTCAAAATTGAACTAAATCAAAATTCGTAATTAAATTAAGCCAAAAGAATTAATTAACTTAAATATTTTTTCAAAATTAATTAACTTAATTTTTTTTTAAAATTTAATTAACTTAAATACTTTTTCAAATTTAATTAACTTAAATATTTTTCAAATTAAATTAACTTAATTAATCTTCAAACTAAATTAACTTAAATATTTTTGAAAATTAATTAACTTAAATATTTTTCAAAAATTAATTAACTTAAATATTTTTTGAAATTAATTAACTTAAATATTTTTCAAAATTAATTAACTTAAATATTTTTTTAAAATTAATTAACTTAAATACTCTTTCAAAATTTTAATTAAATTAACACTTTTTCAAAATTTAATTAACTTAAGCACTTTTTCAAAACTTAATTAACTTGAATATTTTTCAAAATTAATTAACTTAAATAAATTTTAAATTAACTTAAAATATTTTTTCAAAAATTTAATCAACCTCATTTTCAAATGAACTAACTTAACATTTTCAAAATTAATTTCAAATTTCAATTAACTTAAGCTTTTAAAAATTAAATTAACTTTAATATTTTCTAATTTTAACTTAACTATCTTTCAAACTTAATTAACTTAATGTTTTCAAAAGTTAATTAACTTAAAGTATTTTAAAACATTTTTAATTCAATTTTTTTTTTAACTTAAATTATTTTTTAAAATTTAATTAACTTTTAATATTTTCCTCAAAATTCAATCCTAATACTTACTCAAATTTAATCACTTCACTTTCTTTTCATCAAATAGAGTCCAATTCAAACACTTTAGGTGTAGGAACATAAAGAATTGGATCAGTGGATGTTGGATAGTGGATGATCCAGACATATGACTGGAGATAAATTAAAGTTCACAAACCTCAAATTAAAGAATTTAGGGTCTGTTGCATTCGGCAACGATGACAAACTTAAGGTAATCGGAAGAGGTAACATCGAACTCAAATCCGATTTCATTATTCAAAAAGTGTTGCTAGTTGAAAACTTTAACTTTAATTTACTTAGTATAAGTCAATTGTGTGATAGTGGTTATTCAGTACACTTTACAAAATCTGAATGCATAGTTAAAAATATTGATAATCCTGAAATCATACTTAAGGGCACTAGGAGAGATAATGTCTACACCATTAACCTACCAATATCCTCAATAAAGTGTTTTCTAACACAACAAGAGGAAACTGAGTTGTGGCAAAGAAGACTGGGACACACTCACACTAGACTCATTGCAAAAATGAGTCAAAATGCTCTAGTTAGATGTTTGCCCAAATTAAAATTTATTGAAAACTCAACCTGTAATGCTTGTCAACAAGGTAAACAAACTAAGGCAAACCATAAATTAACCAACCTTAATAGACAACCACAATACTTGAGCTCCTTCACCTAGACTTGTTTGATTCACATGGAGCCAAGTCACTAAGTAAAAATCAATATTGCTTAGTGATAATCGACGATTACTCAAGATTTACTTGGGTAAAATTTATAAAAAATAAAAGTGAAACCTTTGAAGTATTTAAAATCTTCTGTAAACTAATAGAAAATGAAAAAGACACTCAAATAAAAAGAATCAGAAGTGACCAGGGGGGGAATTTGAAAATCACAATTTTACTGAATTTTGTGAAATTAATGGGTATCAACATGAATACTCTTGCCTTAGGACCCCCCAACAAAATGGCATAGTAGAACGTAAAAAATCGAACCCTACAAGAAGCCGCTAGGAATGTTAAATGAATACAAACTATGCAACCAATTCTGGGCTGAAGCGATAAACACAGCATGCTATGTGCAAAATAGAATCCTAATTAACAAATCTCATAATAAAACACTTTATGAAATATATTATAATAAAATCTCTAATCTAAGTTATTTAAAAGTTTTTGGATGTAAAGTTCACATTTTAAACACTAAAGACTACTTAGGAAAATTTTCATCAAAAACAACTCTAGAAATATTTTTAGGGTATTCAACAACCAGTAGGGCATATAGAGTGTACAACAAACATACCCTAAGAGTTGAAGAAACGATAAATGTAATATTTGATGAAGATAATAAATAACAAATGAAAATAATACAGAAAATCTTAACCCAAGAATTATTGAAGATGATGAAATTTAATCTAACACTAATAAACTAAAGGAACAAACTTTTGACACAAATATAAGACCAACAAGAATAAGTACTTCTCACCCACCTGACCAAATTTTGGGTGATCCAAACCTAGGAGTCAGAACTAGATCTTCCTATAGAAACCTGAGTCAGATTGCCCTTATTTCTAAGATTAAACCTAAGACCATTGAAGAAGCCCTACCTGACCCAGACTAGATCATTGCCATGCAGGAAGAATTAGCCCAATTTGATAGAAACCAAGTCTGGGAACTTGTACCCAAACCCGTAGATAAGTCCATATTTGACACTAAATGGGTATTTAGGAACAAATTAGATGATCAGGGTGATATAGTGAGAAATAAGGCAAGACTAGTAGCCAAAGGGTTCAGCCAGGTTGAAGGTTTAGACTATGACGAAACCTATGCACCAATAGCTAGACTCGAATCCATTAGGATGCTACTGGCTTATGCAGCACATAAAGGGTTTAGATTATATCAAATGGATGTCAAGTCAACCTTTTTGAATGAGTTTATTAAGGAGGAAGTATATGTAAGTCAACCTCCAGGGTTTGAGGACTTAGACAACCCAAACCATGTATTTAAACTGAAAAAGACATTATATGGATTAAAGCAAACACCTAGGGCATGGTATGCACGATTGTCCAATCACTTGATATCCAAAGGCTTTAACCAAGGTCAAATAGATCATACCCTATTTGTAAAAATCATAGAAAAAGACATCTTCATAGTCCAAATCTATGTTGATGATATAATTTTTGACTCAACCAACTCTAAACTTTTAAAAGAATTTATTAAACTAATGGAAAATGAATTTGAAATGAGTTTGGTTGGAGAACTTAACTTTTTCTTAGGCTCACAAATCAAACAAACCAAAGATGGAATCTATATTTATCAAACTAAATATGCTAAGGAATTAATTAAAAAATTTGGTATGAAAAATTCTAAAATTATAAATACTCCAATGGCAACTAACATCAACATTGACTCTGACATAGAAGGAAAACCAGTAGACCCAAAGTATTATAGAAGTGCAATAGGTAGCTTACTCTACCTAACTGCAAGTCGACCCGATATATTATTTGCAGTAGGTATGTGTGTAAGATACCAATCTTGTGCAAAAGAGTCGCACCTAACATATGTTAAAAGGATACTTAGGTATATTAAAGGTACCCTAAATGTAGGACTTTGGTACCCTAGAACTTGCACCTTTGACCTTTTTAGCTATTCTGATTCAGACTATGCCGGGTGTAAACTAGATAGAAAAAGCACAAGTGGTAGCTGTCAAATTCTAGGTCAGTGCCTAGTAAGTTGGTCAAACAGAAAGTAACACTGTGTTGCTCTATCCACCACTGAAGCTGAATACATAGCCCTAGGAGAGTGTGCTTCTCAACTTTTATGGATGATGCATACACTAAAAGACTATCAACTAGAATACAAAAATACAAAAATTTTAATTGACAATACGAGTTCAATTAATCTAACTAAAAACCCAATTCACCACTCAAGGACTAAATACATAGAGGTAAAACACCATTTTGTAAGGGATCATGTAGCCAAGGGTGAAATTGTACTCAACTATGTTGAGTCCAAATCAAATCTAGCTGGCATTTTCACAAAACCCTTACCTGAACTTGAGTTCAGTGCACTCAGAAGGCAAATAGGAATGTGTTGGGTAGAATAGAGTTTAATTTTAAAATCAGTTTCTTACCTTTATTCTTATTTTCAAAATCATCTTGTGTTTTAAAAATTATAGGAAAAATTTTGTTTTCAAAATTCCAATTTTACTAGATTTTCAAATTTGGATTTAGCCTAGGCTCTCCCTTAGAAATCGTGTTCCCCTAGAATTCAGCCAGAGCATCTCACAAACACCTAGGTTTACCTTGATTGTGCTTGAAAAACTTAGAATGGTGTGAGATGCATAGGGTTCAGCCTGGACTCAAGAATGCTTATATCTGTGCATCAATATGAGTCTGGGCGTTATTTATAGTAATCAAGTCAAGTCATCCAGCCCTAGTCAAATCTAACTGGATCGATTGACTTAACTTGACTAACCAAGTGAAAGTTGTTGTCCTCTAGGCAATCAGCTAGTAGCTAGATGGTTAGACACGTGGCCAAGAAGTTAAGTGCTTTGATTTTTAGGGTTACTCAACTTGCACATTAGGGCTCTGATACTTTACTAAATGAACTTGCAATCAATTTAATTCAACTCATGCTTGGACTTTAAGGTTTAAACTTATTGCTCATCCTTGGCCGTTAAGTATTTTGGAATTCATTATTCGTTTAAATACCTTCTTAATCCTTTTTTATACTTTTCAAAGACTTTTGAAAATTTAGTGAAGTTGTTTTTCCCAAAGTTATGACTCAAAAAGCTTGCTCAAAATTAAGAAAATATTTTCCAACAAAGCTTTTAGAATCTATCTAACAAAGTTTGAAAATTCTCTTTTCCCAAAAATTTCAACTAAGTTTCAAATTTGGCTAAAGATATTTTTCAAAGTAAACTTTTTACTAACTCTTTAAACTTAGTTGAAAGAAAATTATCTCTTTAGACATTTAGTTAAGAGTTTTACAATGAAAATTAATTATAAAAAGCTAAGTGTTTGAAAAGTTCTTTTATCCTTTCTTTAAAGCTAAAATGTTCTCTTTAAAAGTTTTTTTTCATACTTAAGTCAATTTTCGTACTTAAGAAATTTTTTTTAACAGACTTTTTAGTTCAATGAAAAATCTTTAAATAAAGTATTTAAAAGCTTAAGTTTTCAAAATTTTAACCAAACAGAGTGGTTTTGCACTTAAACTATTTTCACTTAGCAAAATTTTACTAAGCATTTTCCTACAAAGTTTTCCCCATAAAGTTTTGAAAGCCAGGTGTTTTTGGGCTTCAGCATTTTTACTATGTTTTTCCTACAAAGTTTTTTGATATATGGCAAAGGGGGAGAGTAAGAAAAAATTCAAAAAATTCAGATAAGAGTTCTCTTATTAAGGGGGAGCCTTAACTCTAAAAATTTTAAATTTACCTTCACTTTTATAAAGGTTAAAATTTCTTTAGCTTGTACTTAACTTGTTACTTAAGTATGCTTACGTTTGTGCTTAAACTTCTTAAAAGCATGCTTAGGTTTATTTATGCATTTTGTTTTACTTAACTTTGAATTTGAGTTGCCATAATCAAAAAGGGGGAGATTGTTGGTGCGGGAAGCATCAAATGATCGAACCCAAGTTTTGATAATGGCAAAGAGTTAAAAGTTAAGTCGTCTTGTGATTTAACAAGTTCATGGAGTTTGCAGGAAAATCCTAAGTGATACTTAGGCAAAAGTCCTAGCTGCGGTTAGGCAGGTGGAAAACCCTAGGGGGTGGTAACCCTAGGTCATAGGGGGTGGTAACCCTATGTGGAAAGTCTTGGCGGGTCGAGAGCTTCAGGCAAAAGTCCTAGGGGGTGGTAACCCTAGGTGGAAAGTCCTGGTGTCGCGAACCAGGTGGAAGACTGGACGGGCCGGGAAGCAGAAGTCCAGCAAAAAGTCTGAAAGCCTCGAACACTGAGCAAAAGTCCAGTCGATCTGAAGGATCGCACTAGTGACAGTTAAATCTCCTGAGTGGAGTAGGTGATGACGCGTTCCCCGTAGAGGGAACAGTAGGCGTCGGGTCGACCTAGGATTTTCGGTTGGAAATCCGAAGTCAGACCCGGACAGTCCAATGATTGTCGATTATATCATTTATCATATTTCCGTGCTAACTTTGTTTTGCAGGGTTTGTGTTTGGGACTAACACATTTTGTAGGAACAAAGAAGCACATTTGACCTCGGATGAACAGTGTCTGAGGCGGCTCCATGGGGCTTGGAGGCGCCTCGGGTGCAAGCCGAAGCCAGCTGTCCAGAGGAGCTGGAGGTGTCTCGGAGGAAGATGGAGATGCCTTGGACCAGGGCTTGAAGGCGCCTTGAGGAGGCTTGAAGGCGCCTTAAACCTGATAAGGTGCGACTAGGTTTGTGCTGATCCACCCGTGCAACTCGGTGGCCTGGAGGCGCCTTGGATAGGCTTGGAGGTGCCTCTAGCCCAGTATAAAAGAGGGGTCGAGGCAGCAGCTCAGAACAACAATATCTAAGTGATCAAGCTACAATGCACTGCTTCTAAAACACCCTGAAGTGATGCTACAAGTTTCCGACGACCCGGAGCTCCACTACTTTAAGATTCTGTCGTTCGGTATAATTTTTATTATTGCACTCATTGTAACTCATATTCTGTACTATTATTTCGAGCTTATAGTTGTTGCCCACCGGAAGCGATCAACGATCGTGGGCCTTGGAGTAGGAGTCGTTACAGGCTCCGAACCAAATAACTCCTCGTGTCTCTCTGCGTGATTATTTTATTTTCGCTGCGTCATTACTCGAGTTTTACAAATTTGAAATTAGTGAAAGTCACGAGCGCTATTCACCCCCCTCAGCGCATCTCGATCCAACAAGTGCGAACTTTTTGTACGTCGTATACCTACTTTTTTTTAAAACATTTCTGGTGATTTTGGTGGATGGAGATGGAATTATGAGAGTCGATGTTCCTTTTAGGAGAGCAGAATCAAAGTATAGTGTTAAACAAGTAGGTGTAACTATTGAGTTTTATAGTGGCAAACTCAATGGAGTTAGTTATAGTGGTCTTGTTGTTGGTGCAATTCCCCTGGGTCAAGGTTGACCAAGTTGACTAAACTTGAGTTGGCTCAAGTTTATTCTTAATGTTTGGGTTTCGATATTTGACAATATATGGAGATTGTAGTTGTAATTATCCTTGTGTGGAGATTGGTTAAGTAGGTCAAGGTTGACCGAATACTTGATTGAAAAATCCTAACTGAAGGTTAGGCAAGGGCAAGTTCAATGGGAAGGTTGACAGAAGACGAAAATCCAAGTGGGTCAGTGTTGATCAGACACTTGGTGTTGAAAGTTCTGGTAAGTGAAGCCAGGCAGATTGAAAGTCTTGGTGAGTGAAGCCAAGTATATGGAAAGTTCTGATGAGTGAAGCCAGGAAGATAGAAAGTCTTGGTGAGTGAAGCCAGACATATGGAAAGTCCTAGTGAGTGAAGTTAGGTAAATGAAAAATTCTAGTAAGTGAAGCCAGGTGAAAGCCCTAGTGAGTGAAGCTAGGAAGAAGGAAAGTCCTGGTGAGTGAAGTTAGGCATGTGGAAGTCAGGTGGGTTAAGGTTGACCGAACATCTGGCGTTGGAAAGTCCAAGTGGGTCAAGGTTGATCGGACACTTTGCATGAGGAGAAAAGTCCAAGTGGGTCAAAGCATTGACCGGACACTTGGTGAAAAAGTCCTAGCAGGTCAAAGTTGACCAGATGCTAGGCAATGAGGAGTCCCAACAGGTCAAGGTTGACCGGATGTTGGGTAAGGGAACCCTAGACTTTGGTTTTGAAGTTAGGATTTGGTAATCGACTATGTTAGTGTATTACTGAAGCTTAATCGATTAGGGCAATCGATTAAGCAAAGTTTGCGAAATGCACAGAGAGGTTCGTAATCCACCGAACTCACGATTCTTCCACCGGTTCTTGGAGCATCTTGGGGACAAGGGTTGCTGCACTTCCAAGAGTCAAGAGACATCTACAAGCTATACGAGATTGAACAAGAGAGGTTATTCATTGTATTGTTTACATTTACTTCTTGTTTCAAGTTGTATGTTTGTGTGAGTTTATATGAGGTCTCTCCACCTCCGGATTATTCCGATGAGTGTTTTTCTTAGTAGAGAGTGCTCGTGTGTGTGGATCCTTAGATTAGTCTCCTCTTCTTGAGGTGGATCCAAGTAAATCTACGTGTTAATATTGGAGAATTTGCTTCAAGTTCTATTTTGTTGCACATCATCTACGAAGCAAGAAAACAAGCGCGACGAGCTATTCACCCCTAGCTCCAAAGTGTCCCAACACTTGTTACTATTAAAAAAATATGCTAGATGTGCCCAATTAGGTGAAAATTTTGAATTACATCGGGTTGGTTTGAAATCTGATGGTGTTTTTCACTTAGATTGGTTCAAGGAAGCTTTGGACTCACATTGTTCATGGGTTGGTTCAAGGAAGCCTTGTGTCTAAGTGTGCAGGAGCTTAGGAACACAGGAAGTCGAGCGGAAGACACGACTAACAAGAAGGACGGCACGGGGAGAGAGCCGACGGGCTCGGTGCATCCAAGGGACGAGGTGACCGCGGAAGAGTACACCGGTGGACGAGAAGAACGTGCACGGCGTTCGAGGGATGAGAAATCGGGAAGGAGGGCTGCTCGAGAAAAAAGTCGAAACTTGGGTTCGGATGAGCCCTATTCCGGATGGCCGAGATCACCCAAGCTAGCGGAGCCGGAGTGAACAAGACCCGGACCAGGACGAGCTGAACCGGAGACGAAAAAGTCAACGCTGTTGACTTTGGGCTCAGGAGCGCCCGGAGCCCTCCCGGAACCCTTCCGGGCGCCCGGACCTGGATTTTGATCAGGATCGCGTCAAACGCGATCTGATCGTTGGGGGATAAAATTTTATCACCCCCAGGGCGCCCGGAACCCATTCGGGGTGCCCCGACTAGTGCTATAATTATAGCACTGATCTACATAGTCAAATCAACGAACTTGTAATTCATTTCTTTCTGTGCTTTCTATTCTTTTGTACTGTCAACGCTGTAAGAGGCTACTCCACCCAGAGGAGAATCAGATAGTGCACCATCTTTACCTTGGATTAGCAATCCTCTGATTGCAAACCAAGTAAACCCTCTTGTGTCTGATCTTTTAATTTAATCTCTTCCTTTTATTATTACAAGTGTCTGTTAATTAGTTAAATATCCGAGAAAGGTTTTTGGTTTAATTTTTGTAGGGCAATTCACCCCTCCCCTCTTGCCGGCATCCAAAGGGACCAACAGTTTTTCATAGTAGTCTAAGGGGTTGGTTCAAGGAAGCTTTGGACTCATATTGTTCATGGGTTGAGAATGGGAGTTGCACACTATGAGGTTGAATCTTCCGTTGTTCCTCAATAGCTCAGTAGTCGAGTAGTCAACTTTTAACTGACTGGTCATAGGTTCAAATCCTACTTGGGGAGATTTGATTCATTCTTAATTAAAGAATGAAGAATGGAATTAAAAGGCTCTCTTTGACAGTTAGGAGTAGGTATTATCGAGCCGTATGAGGTAGGAAACTCTCGAGTTTGGTTCAAAGGGAAGGAGCTACCTATAACAACCCGGGAGAATAGGCTATTCTACAAGGTGATTCTGAAATTGCAGAGGCTTGGTCCGATCAAGTTGCTGAATATTGGAAGCAAGCTATAGCGCTTAGTCCGTGTAATTATATTAAAGCACAAAATTTGTTGAAGATCACGAGGCATTTTGAATAAGACCACTCCCCTTTTTAATTCATTAAAATTAGTTGTTGTATCCATCAATCAAATGAAATAGATCGTTGCTGCTATGGGGGTTTGAAGCACAAGGAAATTTTACTTGTTGGTGTCAATTAGGTGGTATGTGGACTTTTGTTGCTCTTCATGGTGCTTTCGGACTAATAGGTTTCATGTTACGTCAATTTGAACTTGCTCGATCTGTTCAATTGCGACCTTATAATGCAATCACATTTTCTAGTCCAATTGCTGTTTTTGTTTCCGTATTCTTGATTTATCCATTAGGTCAATCTGGTTGGTTCTTTGTACCAAGTTTTGGGATTCTTGATTCAAGCCGAGCCAACCATATCTCAAAGTCGTATCACTTTGGTTAATAAAATCCAAAGGGTTTATTGATCTTGGGAGTATAGATCTATAATAGACATATAGAGATTATTGTACGTCAAGTAACATCAAGGTGTTGGTTTTATAAGATGGAATGTCTAATGTTTTTTCACCTGGGGAATTAATTGGATTATTGCGAGCGGAACTTGTTCTTTTGTCTCAAATTAATGAAATATGTATGAAGCCATTAGATAAAAAAACAATTCATTTAAAGTTATGATCATCGAAAATTTTTAAGTTTTTTTATCAAACCTAGTAGATAAGTTTCCAAAATACCCAAATCATATATCATAGTTTCAAAATTATCAAATCGCGTACTCACTTTTCGTTTTACCCTCATTCTCAAATTAATTCGACTGGAAAAAAATTAGTCGATTAATTTTTTTCCAATCAAATCGATTTCATTCTGTTCGAAAAAATCATCAACTGGAATGAGAGCTATCAAATATCAATTTAACCCAATATATTGACAATAGTGATTTTTTGAACATGAATTAGTTTTTTGGACACTTAGGTTGATGGACCTAGAGTGCTCGGAGTGAAGTGAAACTAGATCCTATGAGTTCTTTTAGTTAATATGATTTTATACATGCCCTCAAACATTAATTTAACCAAATATATTGAGAGTAGTGATTTTTTAAACGCAAATATGTCCAAAAATTAAATTGTGTTAAAAAATCACTGCTCTCAATATATTGGATCAAATTAATGTTTGATAACATTTTTAAAATCAGGAGAACTAGAAAAACTGGTTTTATGTCATTTTGAGATCTCTAGGTCCATCAGACAGTTTGGTCGAAATCGACTAATGGATTTTTCAAGCATACATAAAGAAATCAATTTGACTAGAAGAAAAATCAGTTGATTGATTTCTTTTTTTCCAGTCGAATTGATTTGAGGACAAGGGTAAAACAAAAAGTAGGTACTCGATTTGATAATTTTAAAACTATGGTATGTGATTTGGTATTTTGAAAACTTATATGTTGGGTTTAGGGTAATTTTTTTTTAAATTAGTCGACTGATTTGCTTATTTGCTTCTTTATTTTTATTAAAGTCGATTTTAGATAAAATCAGTTGATGGATCAAACGATCTCGGATTGACATGAAACTATTTCTTACATGTTCGTCTAACTCTACTAATTATATCCATGCTCTCAGATATCAATTTGACTCAATATATTTAGAGCAATAATTTTTGAACATGAATATGTATGAAAAATTTAATTTGTATTCAAAAAATTATTGTTCTCAATTTATTGGGTGAAATTGATATTTGAGGGCATGAATATAATAAGAAGAGGTAGACGAACTCATAGGAACTAGTTTTATATCAATCCGATGTCATTTGGTCCGTTAGTTGATTTTGGACAAAATTGATTGATGGAGCAAATAACCTTGAAACTAGTTTTTATGTATTCATCTACCTCTCTTGATTATATTCATATCCTCAAATACCAATTTGACTAAATATATTGAGAGCAATGATTTTTGAACATGAATTAAAATTTTCAAACATATTTATGTTTAAAAAATTATTACTCTCAATATATTTAGTCAAATTAACGTTTGAGGATATGAATATAATCAGGAGAGTTAGACAAACACATAGAAACTAGTTTCATATCAATCCGATATTATTTGATTAATCAACCAATTTTATTTAAATCAACTTTGATAAAAAAAATAAATCATTATTTAAAAATTCAATGTTTTGACACAAAATAACTGATAGAAGTAAAATAAAAAATGGACACGAAATTTGATAATTTTAAAATTATCCTTTGATAATTTTAAAAATTTACTCGAAAAAAAAAATTGAAAAATAACTAACCCACTTGATCGGAAGGTTTATTGTGGCTCTTTTGGACGGCTGCGATGCAAAGGCGCGTGAGCGTATTCCTTAAGCTTTCTCCTCACCCATCTGACAGACTAGGTTTAGAAAACCGCAGTTGTGTGCCCTTCGACGGCGGCGGCGGCGGCAGCGGCAGCGATGGACAAGGCCGTAATCTTTACGGATTATCGTTTCCTCTTTGACGCTATCGCCAGGGCGTTCGTTGAACGCTACCACCGGACGTTCGCCCATTGAACAGACTATGAAGAGCTCCCCTTTGATGATGTCGGCAGCGATGGACTGGTGCGCGACATAGAGGAAACGGTAATCCATAATATTTACGCATTCCCTTGTCCACTTGCTCGCCCACTTAACAGAGACTAGAAAGAGCTCCTCTTTAACTGCGTCGGCAGCGATTGACAGGTGCGTGATCTTTACAGATTACCTTTTCCTCTTGCCAGGGCGTTCGTCGAGTATTACTACCGGACAGCAACCCTAAGGCAATGGTTGATTTAGATAATATCATTCTTGTTAAGCTGTGTTTGCCTCAATTATTTAAGAGGCCTAGATGAATTATATCCCCAAACTATTTAGGATGCCTAGATGAATCTAACCCCCCATGACCAATGGTTTTCAGTCTTCGTTACTCGATTTTGAATAAATTTATATTAAATTGCCTAACATCCGAAACTTTTATCCATGAAGTAAATCAAACTTTGATCCATGAAGTATGGGGGATCACACTGACACTGCACTCATAGGGGCAAACGAAACTAATTCGTCTGTCATTGTTATTTGGCGTCTATTAACAAAGCTCAATTGATACATTAATCTTGATCTACTAATCGGCTAATTAAGATCACTATGAGATAATGTTTTTAAGATTATCTACCTTTCTCATTATATTTAGCTGAATAATAACATAGAGATATGAATAATGAGATAAAATCTAGATCTCAATTAAATCTAGGTAAGAATCACTCTAAGTTTCCTTGGCGAAATGTTATGAACGCAGTAGATATAGGCCATGTTAACCACACCCGATTGTCCATAGGGTGGAGAACTAGATCAAGCCAAGTTTATAGACCTATTCATATAATCTAAGGTAGTAGTTGCTGTTAGTATTAGTCATAAAAGCCAATTATAAGATGATTATGCTTATTAGGTTAATGAAAATGGATTGACTTATTGGGTTAAAGGTTGATCCAATATACTAAATCCAATTTATTAAGATTAATAAATATTAATATAGATTAATTCATCATTAATCAAAAGAAGACCAAGAGACACGAGAGACACGAACCTTTGGTATTCATGGTAGTACAAAAGGCTTTTGGAATTCTTTTCATGAGATGGAATTTGATTCTTCTTCTTCTTTCTCTTGATCCTCTCTTAGTCGAACCTCCTAGAGTGGCTAGCACCACGAAGGTGGTTTCTCTCCGAATCGTGAGTTCGTGAGACAAACGGAATAATATGTTCGTGTGGATACTAGAGGTGCGAACGCTTGATCGTACTGAGATCTACATTCAAAGACAAGTTGCTGTCGGGATTGCTTTGGGTACGCAACAAAGGTAATAATTCTATGTGATAGAGTGGCAAGAACGTAGTATACGATATGTGCAAGGATCTCTGGAGGGATCCTTTTTCCACTGCGAATGTGATTATGTTTTGCATAAGATACCAACGGTATCAGAGTCACTTGCGTATACGTATACTTCGTTGTAGTTTTATTTTTTATGTGATACAGATTAGAACATGTGTTTATTATGAATTTGCACGATTATATGTTGCTATTGGATGTTTGTTTTGTTCACGCAACAAAAAAAAACATGAACAACTTGTGCTGAAACGTGAACAACAACTTGTGATTGTTGTTGGACGTTGCTTTTGCTCTAATCTGTAATTTTTGCTGATTAAAATAGTGGAAGCAATTGTGAATTGCAACTCATGTTGTTTTTTGCTCCAAATGTTGAAAGCCAATCACGTTTACAACAACAAGGTTGCGGCTTCGTACAGTGGCTACAAGGGTGGTCTCGGGTTCATCTTGATGGACTAAGGACAATAACTCATTCAATGAGCCCCTTGACCATGCCCACTAATCGGACCATAGTACAAATGACTCATAAATCGTGTTTAGTATCATAATAAATTTATGTCATAGATCTATTACAAATGTTGTATGCCATGGTACATGGTTATGACGCTTTATCCCAATGTGATTGGATGATTGTGTGTATGAATATTGTAATTCATAATACATCCTACAAGTCGTGTCTTTCACCCTTATATGCTTCCAGTTGTAAAATTAGACTACCTTCGAATGTAATTCGAGATTTTTTAAAATTTGTAATGTACAAGTAAGAAGAGTGTTAGTCTACTGGATGGTTATTGAGAAGGGAGGAGGCCAACAACATGCGACAACCAAGTAATCACTTGGAGAAGATGCAATTCCTTAGGTAGATCATTCGATCTTCTCATTGGTTTAAGAAGATCGTAGTATACAGGTTATAATGATGTCACATTTCTTATTATGCATATGTGTAATGTATGTCATGCTTGTATGTGATGCATGTTCAATTAGTTATCATAATTAGGTCATTTTTATATGTCTATCAAAGTTTGGTACTCACTATCAGCATGTGGGTAAACTACGGTTGCCCACATCCATGACTTACTCCTATTAAGTTTTAGGATTCAGTGAGAGAATCATTTAATTAAAAGTATAATTAAATGATGGAAATATGATATTTACTTTAGCATTTCTTGTTGTAGATAAATATGCCGTCTAGTACGTCGAATACTCTCTCTCTCTCTTTGATCTGTTCTTGATAAAGATAAACTCAATAGAGTTAATTTCTTGAACTGGTACAGAAACTTGAGAATTGTTCTCAAGCAAAAGTGAAAATTGTACATCCTAGAGCAAGCTATTCTTGAATCATCCGCCACTATTGCTACTCGTGTTGATAGGGATACTTATAAGAAACATCAAGATGATGGATTATATGTGTCATGCTTTATGCCTGTTACTATGAACTTTGAGTTTCAGAAGCAATATGAGAATATGGATGCTTATGATATAGTTGCACATTTTAAACAATTGTATTAAGGGTAGGCAAGACATGAGAGATTTGAAATATCTAAGGCTTTATTTTAATGTAAGATGTAGAAAGGAAGTTTCGTTGGAACTCATGCACTTAAAATGATTGGGTATGTTGAGAACCTTGAACGATTGAGATTTTTTTTTTTTTGTCGAGAATTGACCACTGACCTTTGTTCTGTAGTCGTTACTTGGGAGCTATAGTTAATTTGTTATGAACTACAACATGAATGAAATTGACTAACCATTATCTGAGATGTTAAGCATGTTGAGAACTGCTGAACTCAATCTTAAGAATGCAAAACCTAGTACCATTTTGATGGTGCAAAAGGGCAAAGGCAAATGGAAGCTCAAAGGTAAGAGTAAGAACCAAGCCAAGGGCAACGACAAGTCTCATGCATTGAAATCCAAAGGTAGGAGGGCTAAGGAATTTGCTTCTATTGCGATGAGATCGGACACTGAAGAGGAATTGCAAATTATATGTAGAGAAAGTTAAAAGTATGAGAAGTGAAACTTCTGTCGCAGGCATATATGTTATTGAAGTCAATCTATTCATTTTTTCTTCATGGGTATTAGATATTGACTGTGCATCTCATATTTATACAAATGTGCAGGGTATTCGAAAGAGTAAATCGTTGTCAAAGGGCGAAGTGAACCTACGAGTAGGTAATGACACAAGAGTTGTTGCTATAGTTGTATGAACATATTCCTTATCTTTGTTCAATGAGCTTATCTTAGAACTTGAGGAGTATTATTATGTGTTCGTTTTAACTAAGAATATTATCTCTATTTCTTGTTTAGACAAGAAAGGTTTTTTATTTGTAATAAAAGATAAATGTTGTTTTGTTTATTTCAATAAAATGTTTTGTTGTAGTACATATCTTTTGAATGAATTCTATGTTCTAGATATTGAAAACTCAATCTATAACATAAATATAAAATGATTTAAATCTAAAGATTTAAACTAAACATATCTTTGACATTGTCGCTTGGGTAATAAATGAGAATTACATATCACAACTCCATAAGGATAAACTCTTGGACTCATTTGATTTTGAATCATATGACGTATGTGAATTTTGTTTACTAGGCAAGATGATAAAGACTCCTTTTAGTAGACACAGCGAAAAAGCTAATGATTTGTTAGGATTCGTACATATTGATGTTTGTGGCGCTTTCAATATAGCGGCAAGAGGTGACTATCAATACTTTATTATTTTTACTGATAATTTTAATAGATATGACTATATGTATCTTATGAAACACAAGTCTTAATCTTTTAGAAAGTTCAAAGAATTCAAGAATAAAGTACAAAACTAATTTGGTAAGTGTATTAAGATGTTTTGATTAGATCGAGGTGGGGAATACCTTAATCAAGAGTTTCATGACTGTTGGATCGAGACACACGTGGGGGGAGGGGGGTGAATCACGTGATTTTCAAAAACTTTTCTTTTCTTTTAAATGTTAAAAGAAAAGTATGCTGCGGAAAAATAAATAGGAAAGCGAGAACAAAGACACAAGAAAATACGAGCGGTTTTATTTGGTTCGGAGCCTTCGGCGACTCCTATTCCAAGATCTAGGTCCTGCGGATCTATCGATGAGTAATTCACTAAAAAACCTCTTCCGGTACCTCCGGAAGAGAGAATCGAGAACAAGAAAAATTAAGTCAAGTACAACACGTTGCACTTGTCCTTTTGTAGTAATTAAGTACAAAAATAATGTTATGCACTTGTCCTTTTGTAGTAATTAAGTACAAAAATAATGTTACCGACACTTAAGTTTTGAAATGAAAGCACTTGTGTTGATGTTGGTCTGTCGGGTGTGATCGGAACTCCTCGAAGTAGTCGTTGAGCATAACAGCTTTCTAGTAGAGTCGTAGCAAAAGCGTGGAGCAGTCGGAGGCTCAAACAAATGGGCAGGAGCTCGTATATCAGTGTTGCTCTAATGTCTTCTCGAGATAGCCTTATAAAAGGCATGAAAGGCGTCTTCTGTGAACAGTAGAATGCGCCTTCCATTAAGCTTGAAGGTGCCTTCAAACACTGTTCATTCAAAGATAATTTTGCTCCTTTGTCCTTCAAAACAACGTTAGTCCAATAAACAAAAATAATAACTTACAAGACAAATGCTAGGACAACAATAATTAATAATAAAGAGTAGTAATTAGTTCATGTCCTCTCAGGACCAGGAACTAGTCAGAGTCTCAGTTTAGGGATCTCAAATGGACATAAACTGGATCGACGTCTACCGTTCCCTCAACCGGGACGCGTCCTCACAAGGTCACTCTCCTCCAGTGACTTACCTTAACTTACCAATTTGCCAGATATTTGGTCAGTACGCCAACCTTCCTGGACTTCATGCCAACTATTCGGTCGTCATGTTGACCTAGTCGCCAACTATCCGATCGGTCTGTCGACCTAGCTGGATTTCTTATCAAATATTCGGTGAGCCCGTTGACCTATCTGGACCTCTCCTGCACACTTAATCAAGTGGTTAGATCATAACAAAACCTAACTTAACTTGTTATTCATCAAAATCTAAGTTAGACTGTTAGTGCAAACTGCACCAACAATCTCCCCCTTTTGATGCAATGACAATATGGGTTTAAGTTAGAGAAAAATGTAAACATAAATAGACAAATGATATGGTTTAAGTTATTCGGATATTGGTGTTTGCTAACTTTTAACTTGTTTATTAACTTAATTCCTAACCCTCCTCCTTTGATATTTATCAAAAATATAAATAGATTACTAAGCAAATAAAAAATATGCTAAGTAAAATAATTAAAATTTTTTTTGACAATAAGATATTTTTCAGAATAGCTTAGGGGAGTTAAAGAATTTCTTTACAAGTTAAAAAACATGTGTGAAAATACATTCAAAATAGTTCAGAAAACTATTATCTAATAAAAAATGCTTTAGAAAATAATTTCTATACAATATCTTAAAAAAGTGATTTTTTTTTTGCAAAATTATTTCAAAATTTTTCAAAAAGTGTTTTAAAGATATCTTTTAAAATTGTTTTGAAATTTTGAAATAGGTTTTAAAGTGATTTTTAAAGACATTTTTAAAATAGTTTTTAAAAATTGAAATCGATTTGATGTTCGAAGAAATTGTTTTTCAAAAACTTAAAATTTTATATCAGTATTTTCATGTTACGAACCGTAAGTGTACGATTTCGTCGTCAGTAATGTATAAGATTTGTCGAATCCATAGGGACTGTTGATTAAGCACTAAAGATGTCGCAAACTAAATTATATAGACGGTCGAAAGTTGACTTTGGCGCTTGCAAACTAACGAGAGTGATTAAAGAGAGAAAGAAAAGAATGAGAGAATTGATCTTGGAGGGAATTGAGCTTTGGGCGATGAATTCTAGGATTTCGGTTTTATTATGGTGGTATTGCTATATTCATGTTCTATCTTTTACTCATTGTCCATCAATATGCATTCGCCGGAAGCTAAAACAACTATCCTTAAGCACTAAATAAAGAAGATTTCTGTGAAATTCTGTTACGGTTAACCCCTATCACTAGGGTGCCTCGGTAGATCACAAGAACGCAACTCTAATTGGAGTCATTAAGGATAAAAATAAGGGACATGCTTTGATATTTTATTTCCTTGTGGAGAATTTGTCTCTCCTTTCAAGGTAATACCCTAGATGTCCGTGAACGGGTTACCTCTGTCCACTAGGGCTCCTCGGGTATACGATCTAAGATACTCTCTCTATGAGATTAGCAATTCTTACACAATCAATTAATACGATATGGAAATCTAGCAACAAGTCTCATACATAGTAGTTGAAACAAAGCAAACGAAATCATCCTATGAATAAAGACATAAATGTGAGTCTTACATCAAATCAATCCAAAACTACTCTCTACATCGATAGAAAAGGAGATCTACTCCATTGTGAGGGAAGAACAACTCCAAAACATAAAGTAAAGCATACTTATAACCCTTGATATGAGAAAAAGGGGAAGAAGAGGTGCTTGCCGAGGTTTCCGATATCTTGGGGATGCTTGTTTGCTCTGGAGATGGACGGAATGTCAAGGGATAGCGGTGGATGAAGCTCTAGGGTTTCCCTCGAAGGGGAGAATCCTTTTTCCAAGGAGAGGGACGAAGTCTCAAACCAAAGATGTCCCCAAGAATAGGGTTCCTGGCTCTTTTATAAGTTAGGGCACGGGCGCCGCATGGCCCGTGTCACGGCCGTGCGAGAACCACATGGCCAACATCCTCCTCCCTTTAGGTTGAGTGGCACGGCCGTGCGGAATTGTACGGCCGTGTCTTCCTTCTGCTCTGGTTACACCGCACGGCCGTGTGGAATTGCACGACCGTGTCTTCCTTCTACTCTGGTTACATCACATGACCGTGCGGAATTGACACAGCCGTGCATTAAGGTCGTGCGGACTTGTAGATCATTTTAGCACATCTTAACGTGGTATTCTTGAGTTGAGGTCTTCATCAAAGTTGTAGATCTTGAAGTTATCTACAATTCAGTATAAAGAACAACCCAAAACTCCAACTGAGCAGAAAGTTATGGCCATTTTGATTTTAGTCTGCAGTGTAGAAATTTCACGCGGCTTGGACACGACACCTTGGAAGTTCTAGACTCCACTTAGGCTTTGTTTCTGCTCTAAATCGCGTCCTATCAACAAGAAAACACACAAAGAGCAGATCTCCGAATAAAAGAGTATTTATGCTGAATATATGCTAAGAGAGGTGAACATGCATAGAATATACGTGAATAAAGTAAGTGAATATACGTCAAAACATGTATAAATGATTATAAGATCTATGCACATCACCCCCCAGACTTGAACCTTTGCTTATCCTCAAGCAAAACCCGCAATCTAGATTTATGTGCGTAGATGACATGCTATAATCCCTAATGAATCAATATAAACCTATCATATAGTTTCATTGATGAGCATGATACAAAAATTATTTGAGTGTGACCTAAGTAGAAGTTCTCCGTGCTCAGTGTAATAAGTGACTTAACTTTTTCAAGTGTCAATCTTTAAGTCTAGTCAATTTTTCATTTTACCGTATTCCTCATACTTCCGACGATAGACACTTATCTGCCACACGCAAGGTTCGTTTTTCTAAAAAATGTTATGCATCGTCTACACAAGGTCTCAAAGGAATACTCAGTATCAAGAGAAACATACCATTCATTTCCTCAGTAACTTAACTCGGTCTCAAAGGGGTGAATTACTAGTTTCCACTCACAATAATTATTTTTTATTCCTTATTTTTTTTCCTTTTTTTATGTTTGCAAAGTATCAAACTTGAACAAATTTTCATTTTTTTTTTGGATTGATTTTTTCAAATGAGCTTACATTATCTGAGTTTATCCAGTAACCAAAATGTAGTTGAGAGGTCACCATAGAAGCATGAGTACTAGTCTGGTTCTACGAATCATGATTATTTTCAAAAATATCTACCGTTAAAGTCAAGCATAATGTGAAGAGATCCTAAAACTAGGCCAACATTCAAATTCTTCTAATAATAACAATGCTCACTTCATGCTACTATGGATAGGAAAATAAAGATCAATAGGCATACTAGCATACCAAATAACACAACATAAATATCTAGATGAAACGTGCTAGTATTTTGTATTAAGGAACAAATAATCATGATGTGATGAATGATGCAACTAGGAAAAATTTATTATGCAAAAGAAATAAGCAAAAACTAAACTAAGCCAAATACATCCTCCCAGACTTAAACTTTTCATTGTCCCAATGAAAACCAAAATTAATGTGGAGGAGAAGAGAAGTCACCAAATGATGCGTGCCAAATGCTCATGTCATTAACTTCTCCATCATGTAATTGCACTCCTCCTAATCTTTGAGCCCTATAAAAGAAAATTGACAACAAAAATTAAGTAGAGAATACATGTTTATTATGAGGAAAGAAATGAAACTAGAAAGGAACTAAAAATATGAATGAAAACAAGATTGAACTTGGGTTGCCTCTCAAGAAGCGTTTGTTTAAGGTCATTAGTGTTGATGCAATTTCCAGTAGGTCAAGGTTGACCTAGTTGACCAAGCGTAAACCTTAGTCATCCCCAAGACCAAATTGTGGGAGACATTCAACAAGGGGTTAGGACTAGGTCATTCTTTAGAAATGAGTCTAATGAAGTCGCATTGATTTCATAGATTGAACCAAAATTAGTTGATGAGGCATTGCACGATCCTGATTGGATCTTAGCTATGCAAGATGAGTTAGGTCAATTTGAAAGGAGCCAAGTGTGGGACTTAGTTCCTAGACCTAAGAAGACCACCATTATTGGAACTAAATGGGTCTTCAAAAATAAGTTAAATCAAAAGGGAGAAGTGGTAAGAAACAAGGCAAGACTTGTAGCCAAGGGCTATAGTCAAGTCGAAGGTCTCGATTATGATGAGACTTATGCTCCCGTGGCCCGATTAGAGTCCATTCGTTTGATGCTAGCTTTTGCTGCATATAGAGGTTTCAAGCTCTATCAAATGGATGTTAAATCTGCCTTCTTAAATGGCTTTATTAAAGAAGAAGTATATGTTGAACAACCACCGGGGTTTGTGAGTACCGAAGCTCCAAACCACGTGTACAAGCTCAAGAAAGCTCTTTATGGGCTTAAACAAGCACCTCGAGCTTGGTACGAAAGGCTGTCAACTTATTTACTAGAGAAGGGATTTGTAAGAGGTCAAATAGACCCAACACTATTTCTATGTAGAGATGGTGAAAACATTTTTGTAGCCCAAGTATATGTCGATGACATAATTTGTGGATCAAATAACAAGGGCTATTTGAATGAATTCATTTCTCACATGGAAAGTGAGTTTGAGATGAGTCTAGTAGGAGAATTGACTTTCTTCCTTGGACTTGAAATCAAACAAACTCGAGATGGAATTTATGTCCATCAAGCGAAATACACTTAAGAGATGCTCAGAAAATTCAATATGAGTGACTCTAAGGAAGTGTCCACTCCTATGGCGACAAACACTCGTCTTGACAATGATGAGAGTGGGAAACCAGTTGATCTAACGCAATATAGAAGCATGATCGGTAGTCTTCTATATCTCACAGCTAGTCGACCAGACATACTTTTTGCTGTGGGTATGTGCGCTAGATATCAAGTTTGTGCCAAGGAATCTCATTTAACTGCAGTTAAGAGAATTCTAAGATACCTTAAGGGCACAATTAGAGTAGGTCTTTGGTACCCTCGTACGGAGTCTTTTGATTTGATAGGCTATACCGATTCCGATTATGCTGGATGCAAATTGGATCGGAAAAGCACTAGTGGGGGCTGCCAATTTTTAGGTTCATCTTTAGTTAGTTGGTCAAGTCGGAAGCAACATTGTGTTGCTCTCTCCACGACCGAGGCCGAATATATTGCCATGGGAGAGAGTGTATCACAGTTGTTGTGGATGATACACACCCTAGAGGATTATGGACTTTCTTATAAGGGTGTACAAGTACTATGTGACAACATTAGCACGATCAACCTAACTAAAAATCCAGTCCATCATTCGAGGACCAAACACATTGAAGTGCGTCATCACTTCATAAGAGATCACGTAGCTAGGGGAGACATTGCACTCACATATGTTGAGTCAAAGTCAAACTTAGCTGATATTTTCACCAAACCCCTTCCGGAGAATGAATTTAGTCATTTAAGGAGGGAGTTGGGAATGTGTTTGGCTCCTTAGGTCATTAGAACTTCACCATGATCAATAAGGACTATTAAAATGACAAGAGTAATTGGACAATAATTTGGGCAACTTGGGAACATCTCACACAAACTATAAGGTTTAACAAAATATTTTTGTTTGCTAGAAATGGGGTGAGATGCTAGGAGCAACCAAATTATTCAAAATGTATCATGCATCCCTTGAATAATTAGGTTGAAGAGACATTAATTGAGTATGGGGAACACCATTACATAATTCATGTGTAATTGGTTCCTTGATCTTACTCATATATTCCAATCAAGGAACCTTGGTTGGACCTTTGTCTAACAAGTGTCTAACAAGTGTCTAACTATGGGTAATTTGTTGATTGATATTTTTGATTGATACTTAACATGCCTTAATTGAAAATTAGGACAAGTTGTTTATATTTTGACAAACTTGAACCTGATCATAGAGATGAGTTTAGCAAGAATATGTTTTGAACTCTTAAGGATCAAGAAGACAGAACTCTATATGGTTGGAGTTATTGTGAGGTTTTGTTTGATAAAAATCTGAAACTTTTGGATTATGAACAAGTTCAGGCCATAAGAAATCATATTTCGAATATATTAGTGTTTGGTGATTCTTAAGTTCTAGGGTATGTCTTAGGGAAGTTCTGAATCCTTGAGTTCCGGATTCTTCAGACTTCATGGCTCAGTCTTTCAGTTACTGAAATTACTGAAATCGGGTTATCAGACACTGATCGGTCCACAGACCGATCAGGAAATTCTGGATCGGTCTGTCGACCGATCCAGAACAAAGCCAAACATTCTGTTTGGTATCTGATCGGTCCAGTGACCGATCAGCGCACGAAGGAAGCCACTGATCGGTCCGGGCACCGATCAGGATGATCCCTGATCGGTCCACTGACCGATCAGGTGTCGCCGATTGACTCGGATGGATCTGATCGATCAGGATTTTTCCTGATCAAACAGCCGTCCGATCAAGCGATACTGGATCGGTCTGTCGACCAATCCAGAACGAATCCATAACTCTCTGTTCACTAACTGATCGGTCCAAGGACCGATCAGCTCTCTATGGTTCGAGGAAGGCCCCCCTGATCGGTCCGAGCACCGATCAGAGTGTTTCCTGATCGGTCCAGGGACCGATCAGGAGGCTTATGATACCGTCTGATCGGACAACCGTCCGATCATTTCGTCACTGTACACCCTTCGAAACCCTTAAAAACTCCCGATCCCTTCTTTTCCTCATTCACGCAAAACCCTAGCCGACTCTTCCCACCAGCTCACCCTTTTCTCTTCTCTTTGCACGCCAAACCCTAGCCGAAGCTCTAGCCCTCGGAAGCCCTAGCCTAAAGTTCAAATGGCACCAAGGTACCTTCTTACCTCTCTAGAACTTGGCATTGTGTTTTTATTTCTCACTGAATCTTTTGTTGTTATGTTGTCTCGGTTCTTGATTGTTGGTGGCTCCGGTGCTCACTCATTGCCCCATTTTACCACATTGCAAATACTTTAGGAAGCAATCAGTAGGTGAGGGTACTTCCAAGTCCAAAGATAAATCCAAGTCCAAAGAAACCTCCCGACCTCAACCATCCAGTTCGGGGAGATTCCCCAACCACCAGTTTGAAAAATCCTTTCAGGAAAGAACCTTCAAATTGCTCCCATGTAGATCAGTCGATAAAAACTACATGAATGAGTTTTGTCCAGCGATTACGGAGATCATAGCCTACTATAAACTTGATTCCTTGGTATATTTAGAGAGGGATATCAACTTTGACTTAGTGTCTGAATTCTATAACAATCTTCATCAGACTATTTATGGTAGTTATAGATCAAGAGTGGCTAAGCAAAATGTTGATTTCAGCTTAATTGCCTTCTTTGGTTATTTAGGCTGTCGTATGTGTTCGGGGACGGTGTTCTCATTCTATCCTGCTTTACCTAAACCCGTGCCTCATCCTCTTGATATCTCACCTGACTCGATTTATGAGTACTTCTTTGGACATCCGAGACCGGATGGATTAGATGAGTTAGATGTCGATTTTCCTACATTTGCAGCTCTTGGCCTTTCTGCTCCTGATTACATTCTTTTCAAAATTGTCACAAACTGTCTTCTACCTATTACCTCTAAACCATTGGCAGAGATTCGACCGTATCATTGTCTGATGCTTTATGGGTTGCGTAGGCGTCTTGACTTTGATATCATGTCGAGTGTCTATACTTCTATCATATCCCATAGCGAGTCAAGCGGTTACACCATCTATATGCCTTTTGGGCATGTAATTACTGACTGGCTTGAGACCCTGGGTATTGACGTCTCTAAGGGGAGGATAGTAAAGATGGTTAGGCAGGATTGTCGACTTGGGAAACGTGCATTTTCCAAGTCTGGAATCGTAGGACAGGCTGGGGCGGTTAGGTGGAAGGATGGGAGGGCACTAGGTGAGTTACCTCGACGACAGGTTGCTGCTCCTGCTGCATATGGCGAGGCGGATCTAGATCTGCGCTGGCAGATCGCTGAGTTGGAGAGCCGATTTGATCGCCACGAGGAGATGATGGCTGCTAAGTTCGATGGACTACGCATACGGATTGACCAGCGCTACGATAATTTGCGCAGTCAGCAGCAGGCGACCCATCAGACGATTATGGACTGGATGGCCAGATATCCACCTCCGCAGGATTTCCCAGGCTATCCATCTTCGAGCAGCGGCTTGCCACCTCAGGGATCCTTTCCTCCCGCTGATATTGCTGATGCTCCTCATGATGAGGAGGCTGACTGAGACGCACTGCTCTATGATTTCATTTTGATGCTTTGGTTGTTGCTTGTTGATACTTATGTCTGACCAGACTTCATATATTTATGCTGTTCCTTTTCTTATTTTTCTCTATGTTTCATTTCCTATTTGTTTTCTTTATATAAATTTGCTGCTCATATGCAATGTCTGGTATGTCTCTTATGTTGTTATCACTGTCTCGTAATATACTTAGTAGGTATTCTAGGGGGATTAAGCAGAAGACAGTATGGATTAAGGGGGAGCTCTTTAAGTTATCTCACCTTGTTTGCTCCTTTTCGGTGTTTGACAAAGGGGGAGAAGATAACTAAGTTTAGTAATGAATGAAAGGTTGATTTAAGGGGAGAGGATGACGTTGAGTCTTTTTGAATCCTCTTACCTAATTCGCACCTATTCGACTAAGTTAAGTGATGAATTGACTTCATCAAGTCAATATGAAAAAGGGGGGAGAAGATAACTAAGGTATATGCGTCTTAGGGGGAGGATCCTGATTTCCCTAAAATTATGGGTAAATGAGCATTTGATCTAAACTTAAATCGTGTTGTCAAACAACAAAAGGGGAGATTGTTAATCGACACGGATGTTGTTTCTTGTTGACTGATTTAAGTTTGTATCGAATATTTAACTCAGTTAATTACTAATCTAGGTTGACTAGGTTGACTGATTGAGAAAGTCCTAACTGGGATGTTAGGCGGTTGGAAAGTCTGGTGAGTGAAGCCGAGATTGGAAATCCTGGTGAGTGAAGCCGGTGAAAACCCTAGTGAGTGGAGCTAGGTGCAAGTCCTGGTGAGTGAAGCCGGCAAGGAAAATCCAGATGGATCAAGGGTGATCGGACATCCGGTGTTGAAAAGTCCAAGAAGGAAACTTGGCATGCGAAGTCGAGAGGGCTCGGTAGCTCGTTCTCTAGGACAGATGAAGTCGGAGAGAGCTAGGGAGCTCGTTTCTCCGGACTAGGTCGGGCTGTGGACCGATCCAGCAGAGGCTGGATCGGTCGGCGGACCGATCGGTGAAACTGGACACCGATCGGTGCCGATCGAGGAATCGATCGATGGCTGCGGCGATTCATCGATCTGCGGACCGATCAAATCAATCGATAGCCTCATCAGGATTTCTTGATCGGTGCCCGAGACCGATCGAGGCTTAAGCACTTGGGACGGCGACATCGATCGGTCTCGGGACCGATCAGATTAGTGCTCGATCGGCAGACCGATCGAAGCTGCGCACATTCGAAAAGAGCGACATTTGATCGGTGCGGGATCGATCATATTAGTTCTGATCGGTCCGCACCGATCAGCGATGATCGGCGTGGATCGGTGCGACCCACGGTAGTGTTGCTTTGCATGCACTTTTCCTGATTGTCGTATTTGTTTTCACCTATCTGTTTTTAACCATCTGCTGTGAGTCTTTCTATCTTGCAGGTTGCAGGTCACATTCTCATGTTTGAATTCAAATTAAGCTTCATTAAGAGAAGGAGACAAGTACTCTTTTCACTGTAATTTGCTGCAACAGATGCATTTGAGGCATCAACGTTCACTGGCGAAATCTGATTGCGATTGGGCTGCTCAGTTTGACCTCTACCTATTGGTTCGTATCCAGAGACGCCAGTGATTTCCATTGGCATGGGTTCAGAGAACCAGAAGAGGAGGAGAGGTGATTGGCTACGCCGTGCTGGCAGCAGCGATTCTGCAGGCGTCGGTGATTCGAGTCAGTAAAGAAGAGAGACATAAGAAGGAAGAAGAGGAGTTCAGAAAAGTATTCTGAACTCTCTGTCTTTTGTGATCAAGCCTTCGAGAAAGCAAGTTGGTGAAGCTGTGAGCTTTTTGCTGAGAAGGTTGTTGTGCGCTCTCTGCTCTGTTCTCTTCTCCGCGTGGCTGTAAGCTCATCTGATTATTATTTTCAGCCACTGTAAGTCTTGTGCTTAAATCTATAATCAACTGAGACTTTGTTGAGAGGTTGCTCCACCGAGAAGGAGACATCTTTAGCCGGATCTTGTCCGGGGTGTGATCTACCGAAAGATCAAGGAGTCGTCCTCCTTACGGACACGCCGAGGAGTAGGGGTAAATTATCCCCGAACCTCGTATATCCTTGTGTCTGCTGTGTGTGTTTGTTTTCTTTCGTTTTAGTTTCCTACTTCCGCTGTGCTGTGCTAACAAGTTTTTCTTTGAGAAAGATTGTGTTTAAATTTTCAAAGAGGCTATTCACCCCCCCTCTAGTCATCTAAGATCCCAACAAAAACAACTATCCTTAAGCATTAAATAGAGAAGATCCCTGTAAAATCCTGTTATGGTTAACCTCTGTCACTAGGGTACCTCAGTAGATCACAAGAACGCAACTCTAATTGGAGTCATTAAGGATAGAAATAAGGGGCTTGGTTTGGTCTCTTATTTTCTTGTGGAGAAGTTGTCTCTCCTTTCAAGGTAATACCCTAGATGTCCGTGAACGGGTTACCCCTGCCCACTAGGGCTCCGCTGGTATACGATCTAAGATACTCTCTCTACGAGATTAGTAATTCCTACACAATCAATTAATACGATATGGAAATCTAGCAACAAGTCTCATACATAGTAGTTGAAACAAAGCAAGCGAAATCATCCTATGAATAAAGACATAAATGTGAGTCTTACATCAAACCAATCCAAAACTACTCCCTACATCCATAGAAAAGGAGATCTACTCCATTGTGGGAGAAGAACAACTCCAAAACATAAAGTAAAGCATACTTACAACCCTTGATGTGTGAAAAAGGGGAAAGAAGAGGTGCTTGCCGAGGTTTCCGATATCTTGGGGATGTCTGTTTGCTCTGGAGATGGACGGAACGTCAAGGGATAGCGGTGGATGAAGCTCTAGGGTTCTTGACCCTTTTATAAGTTAGGGCACGGGCGCCGCACAGCCCGTGCCATGGCTGTGCGAGATCCGCACGATCAACTTCCTCCTCCCTTCGGGTTGAGTGGCACGGTCGTATGGAATTGCACGGTCATGTCTACCTTCTGCTCTGGTTACACCGCACGGTCGTGCAGAATTGCACGGCCGTGTCTTCCTTCTGCTCTGGTTACACCGCCCGACCGTGCGGAATTTCACGGCCGTGTCTTCCTTCTGCACTGGTTACACCGCATGACCATGCGGAATTACATGACCGTGTCTTCCTTCTGCTCTGGTTACACCGCACGGCCGTGCGGAATTGACACGGCCGTGCATCAAGGCCGTGCGGACTTGTATATCATTTTAGCACATCTTAACGTGGTATTATTGAGTTGAGTTCTTCATCAAAGTTGTAGATCTTGAAGTTATCTACAATTCGATATAAAGAACAACCCAAAACTCCAACTAAGCAGAAAGTTATGGCCATTTTGGTTTTAGTCTGCAGTGCAGAAATTTCACACGGCCTGGACACGACACCTTGGAAGCTCTAGACTCCACTTAAGCTTTATTTCTGTTCCAAATTGCGTCCTGTCAACAAGAAAACACACAAAGAGCAGATCTCTGAACAAAAAAGTATTTATGTTGAATATATGCTAAGAGAGGTGAACATGCATAGAATATACGTGAATAAAGTAAGTGCATGTGCGTCAAAATATGTATAAATGATATTAAGATCTACGCACATTATCTCATAAGACTAATAAAGTTGAAATAATTTTCAAAATCTAAAAACTTTAATAGTTTTGATTATTGAAAAAACATCCAAAAATATTGAAATTGCTCAATGCCAAGAATTTTAAAAAATGTTGCAACAATTTGTAAGGCTTTCCAAAAATTTGTTCAAAGCAGTTTACCAAAAAAAAAATTAAATAATTGTCAAATTTATTTTTCAAAATTTTGAGAAATAATAGAGTTCTTTTATAATATATGATTTTTCAAAATAAATAAAAATATTTTTCAAAAGTGAATTTATGAAAAAGTATAAGTGCGATTTGAAAATAATTTTTAGCATATTTTGAAAATCAATTCTCTCCTGAACCTGATATTATTTTAAAATTATCTAATCAATTACAAATTGTTTTTAACTGTCTAACTGTTAGTTACTAACTATCAGAAGATAGCAGTGTTCACTTGGTTAATTAGGTTAAGTCTGTTTATCCAATTAGTGTTTGACTAAACTGGATTACTTAACCTGATCATTATAAAGTTGGTATTTAACGTCTATATTTATGTTGATGCACTGGTATAAGCATCTTAAGTTCCGGTAATCTATTTATTTATCTTACCCCTTTCTAAGTTTATCAATACACAAACAAGGTAGTCCTAATGTATTGGTGAGATACTCAAGTCTTAGATCTATAGGACATGCTTTCTATGAATGTACTAAAATTGATTTCGAAAATTTTAAAAATAAGAAAATTTTGAGAAAAATGTAAGTAAAAAATTTTATCCTAAAATTTATAAAATTTTGAAAATAATTTCGAAAAATAATGATCCTAGTCTATAAAATACATTTCTGTTTTTAACAAACCTAACTTAACTTACTTGTCATTCATCAAAATCTGAATTACACCGTTAGTGCAAACTGCACCAACAATGACTATCTCATTGAGTTTGGGATCATATCTCAACTCATTTCACCTGAAACACCACAATGGAATGGTGTATCAGAAAGGAGAAATCATATTTTATTATATATGGTACGGTCAATGATGAATCAAACAGATTTTCCTCCTTCTTTTTGGGGATTTACTCTAGAGACCGTTGCTTTCACACTTTTCATCTAAAGCTGTCATAAAGAAACCATATACGATATGGATTGGGAAGAGTTCCAAGATGTCTTTTATAAATATTTGGGGTTATGAGGCTTACGTTCGACGTCAAGTTTCAGAGAAACTAGGACTAAAATTTGATAATTGCTATTTTGTAGAATATTCAAGGAAACGAGGGATACTACTTTTATAATTTCATACAAGGTAAAATGCTTGTTGTTAAAAATGATATTTTTAAATAAAGAATTTATTTCTAGAAGAGCTAGTGGGAGTAGAGTCAATTTTAAAAAAATTCGAGATACACAAACTAGCACTGAATGCTTGGTGGAAATTGAACAGACATCACAAAATATTGTGGATCATGAATCTGTTACATCGCAAAAAGTTGTGGAGCAACAACCTATTCAAGTAGAACAAGCTCTACGCAGATATGATAGGATACATCGTCAACCTGTGAAATATTATTTTCTCTTGCCTGACCACAGGATGCATTGCTTGTTGATCCCCTACATCCTATCAAGAGGTTGTAATGGGCCTAGATTATGAGAAATGGCTAAAGACTGTGAAATTCGAAATGGAATCCATGCTAATCAAATATGGACTTTGGTTAATCCATCTGAAGGATCAAAGCCATTAGGTGTAAGTAGGTATTTAAGGGATCAAACTCAGGTAGAATTTCTTATAACTAACAAAGTTAACCAGATAATGTTAGGCTAAGGTCTTGAAATTTAACATACTCAAACTCTTGTACGAGCTAAGGGAGAGTGTTAAATTAAAGGGGAATGTTAACTTAAAGGGGAATATTAACTTAAAGGGAGAATTTTCTTTGACAACTTAAGAATGTCTTTAAAAATTATTTTGAAATTACATAACTTTAAAAGTTTTTGATAAATCGGATCTTTTTGAATAGTTAGAAAATTATTTTAAAAATATTTCTTTATTTATTTTTTTTAAAAAATCTTTAAAACTACTTTCGACGATCTTTCTTAGAAAAATGTTCTTCAAACTTATTTTGAAAATTTTGATAAATTTACTTATAAAATTTTGAAAAATCAAATCTTTTTGAAATTATGTACAAATTTTTTTGGGAAACGATTATCTAAAAATTTGTGATAATTTTTTTACTTCTTTTGAAAATCTTTATTAGAATAATTTTTTTTGAAAACTATTTACTTCGAAATTAATTTTTCAAATATTTATTTCAAAAAAAATTCATTTAAGTTTTTTTTTAAAAAAATTTGACTCCAAAATTTCTTTTAAAATAGATTCCTCAATAATTGTAAAGTAATTTTTTTTTTGAAGGTCTTTTCAATGTCTTGAAAAACAATTTTACTAAAAATTTTACTTGAAAAATCTTTACTTAAATAATTTTACTATTTACTTAGAAAAAATCTTTAAAAAGTATACTCAGAAATCTTTGACAAAAGCTTTTTTTTTAGTAATTTTTGAAAATTTTCCTTAAAATTTTTTTTGAAGATTTCTCAGACTTTACTTACAAATTTTTTATAAAAGTCTACTTGAATTTTTTCAATTTTTTTAGAATTTGACTTGGAACTTTTTTTTTAAACCTCTCCCTAAGTCTGAAATATACAAGGTCTCTACTTTTAGTTATTTTTTACTTTACTTGTATGTTCTTTACCTTAACTTTTTTTATGAATGCCAAAGGAGGGAGGAAAATGATAAATGTAGAAAAACAACAAACAAATTTGATCATGTAAAACAAATGCAAAACAAACTAAGATCATTTATTTACTTTTTTACATATTGTCTTAATATTATTTCTTTTTCTAACTTTAACCCAGGTTGTTCTTGCATCAAAAATGGAAGATTGTTGGTACAATTTGCACTAATGGTCTAACTCAGGTTTTGATGAATGACAAGAGTTTTAAAGTTAGAATGTTTTGTAGTCTAACCATTCTAACAAGTGTGTAGGAGTTGATTGGTCTGAAAGATCTGACACCAGACTGAAATCCAGCTAGGTCCGGGGGATCTGATAGCTGGTGGGAAGTTCAGATAGGTCCGCGGGGCTCGATATTTGGCGGGAAGTTCGGTTGATCCTGCGGGACCTAACAACCGGCTGAAGTCCAGTTGGGTCTGCGGACCTGACAACTGGCGGGAATATCTAGTGGGTCAAAGGCAAGTCAAGCGACTGCAGTTGGTAAGTGGAGGTAAAGAACTGGAGGAGAGATCCAGTGAGGACGCATTCCCCGTTGAGGGAATTGTAGGCATCGGTCCTGTTTAGGTCCATTTGAGAAACCTAAGCTGAGATATTGACTAGATCCTAGTCTCGGGGAGACAGAATTTAATTACTACTACAAATTTTATTATGTTGTGCTAACTCTATTTTGAAGGGTAAATATTTTATATTGCCTGAACTAATCCTTTTTCTGCAAGGAAGAAGCTGTTGAAGAAAAGGGGAGTTCGGGCACCCGGACCAGTTTGCCCGGGTGGGTGCCGCTGGCACCCGGGCTGTCTGGGTGCCCGGAGTCGGTCCAGACGCACGAATCCAAAAACTCATCTAGAAGTTGATGTGGAGTGTGTCGACTAGCCAAGCCATGTGGTCTAGGCGCCCGAAATGGGCCTATATAAAGGTCTTCGACCAGGAACTTCAAAATAACAACTGATACGACTTTCACTCTTATGCACTGCTCCGAAGAAGCTCGTACGAGGCTGTGAAGCTCCTCCAACAATCAGCAATCTAGATTTTCTTATTTTCTCTGTTGTTAGTAACTTTTTTATTCCCATTTTTTGTACTTAACATTTGTAATACTTTTGCAAACTGATAGTGATTGCCTAACGAAAGCAGTTGATGAGTGCGAGCCTTGGAGTAGGAGTCGTCGAAGGCTCCAAACTAAGTAAAACTTGACTTTGTTAGCATTGTTTTTTATTCTTTCGTTGTATACTTGTTTTAACTCTCGATTTTCTTAAAATATTATTCACCCCCCTAGCATCTTTACGGTCCTACAGTCTCCTTCCGCCCTTAGAACTTCTTCCTCATCATAAGGGATGAAGTGCCCTTTATATAGAAATGAGGCACGAGGTGGTCGTGCCCAAGGGCACGGCCCAAGCCAGTCTTTAGGGTCTGGTCATGCCATTTGGCATGGCCAGAGCCAAATTGGCTCTGGCCAGATATCTTGGTCGTGCCATTAGGCACGACCAAAGCTATCTTTAGCTTCTTGGTCGTGCCTTTTGGCACGGCCGGAGCAGAGGCTGCTCTGTTTCAAATGTTGTGTCGTGTTATTTGGCACGGTTAATTTTTTAAACCTGCATTGTTTGATATTAAGGAGGCATGACCGTGCCTCAGGGCACGACCAAGCCCATTCTTGCACTAGAAATTTGCATGGGTTGGCTCCTGGTCGTGCAATTTGGCACGACCAAGTTTTCACTTGTGCTGGTTCTCCTTCCTGGCCGTGCGATTTGGCACGACCAAGTCTTCACTTGTGCTGGTTCTCCTTCCTAGCCGTGTCATTTGGCACGACCAGTAACTTCATTGGTTCCTTGGCCGTGCCTTTTGGCACGGCTAGTTTCTGGAGCTTCTCTTGGCCATGCCTCAAGACATGGTTAGGTCCAATTTATCTCTGGAAGTGATTGTTGCCTGCAACCCTTGACTTGGGCACTCCAATCCTTTGCTTTTCTCACCACGAGGAAGATATGGCTAGATCGTAATTTTTTCAAGTTGTCTTCTTTTACATATTTTGAATCCTTTAACGCTCTAAACTGCTCTTGAAAATAAAAACAAGCACCGAATATATCTCTGGACGTAAAATAGTAATTATATTGAAATTAACATGATAAAGTATGCAAAAGTATAGATCATAGGAAATAAATACAGAAAGATGTGCGTTAAATAATACAAAATAACATGTATTATCTATGCACATCGATCATCTGAAGGAGTTCCTCTGAATTGTTTCTTTTGAATAATGGAAAAATACAAAATAACATGTATAATCTATGCACATCGATCATCTGAAGGAGTTCCTCTGAATTGTTTCTTTTGAATAATGGAAATTAATGTAGAATGGAGCTCAAAATTTTCAGAATCAATTGGAGGCCTCACGATGCTGGACTTCAATTTTCTAGCAGTGGGTGCGACAAAGTCTCCTGAGAGTTTGTCATTATTGTCAGCACCCATTGTATGTTGTAGTGAATTAGTAGGTATTAGAAAAAGAAAGAAAGAAAATTGACAGTAAAGAAAAATCTAGATTAACCAAATCGAAATCCAACTACTATCAGTTTTTACACAATCCCCAGAAACAACGCTAAAATTTTGATAAGGTAAAATTGCAAGTGCACTATTGTCATCAGGTAATAAAAAGATTGATCCCACAAGGACTATAAAACTAAGTAACAGAAAAAATCTAAAGAAAGTTATCTAGAAAATTATAAATTGTAAGAGTTGAGAAAGAAAGAAAATGAGTCAAGAACGTGCAAGAAGTCAAAGAAGAGATCCAAATTTGGGGGAATGATTCAAGGATTTTGGTTTCACCACGATGACTGTTGACACCTTAAATACTATTTACTTTCTTATCTCATTTTTTGTTTGAATGCAAGTGGTTTGTACCGAGATACCGATACACACTTTTGTAATGACACCGGCATGTCTACCCAAATGTGATGCCTACTTTCAAGGTAGCCTTACTAAAATGACCGCTTTCTAAGGAAGGCTCCTGTCACGATGCCCCATGGTTCTCTAGGTGATATTCTTTACTTGGTGTTGATGTAAGGTGCACAACATATAACCTATGATTTTAATATATGACTAAAGTTAAAATTAGTTTAGTTGTGATCTAATTAGTTGTGACAAGTTTGCAGGTGCATGATACTTAACAAGTGTTAAAGTCTTGGTTGTGAACCAGATAGTGATCAAGTCCTAGTGAACTAGGCATGGACTAAGTCTTGGTTGGGACCAAGTAGACAAATTTCTAACTATAGGTTAGGTGAATAAAGTCTAAGTGATTAATGTTTGGTAGACAAACTTCTAGTTGGAGGCTAGGTGAATCGAGTCCAAGTAATTAAGGCTTGACAGACAATTCCTAGCTGGAGGCTAGGTGACTCAAGTCTAAGTGTGTAGAATCAGTTGGAGGTTGATTGCTTGGCAAAAAGTCTAAGTGTGTGGAATCAGTTGAAGGTTGATTGCTTGGCACAAGTCTAAGTGTGAGTAACTTCACATTCTCTATCATATAGTACTCATTATGTGTAACAACTGCAACAAAAGCACGCTAGACAGTTCCAGGCAATAAATGAAGTTCGGAGGCTAATGACTAGTGATAACTCTTGACGAAGGGATTTCAGAAGGTCCAAGTGGTTGGGTATACGGACGATCGAGCAACTTTCAGGCAATTGTGAGACAACGTTATCAGCAACCCGAACATGGTGATCAAGATGAAGTTTGACCCATGCCTAGGTGACCGGGTGGTACATGGGCGACCAAGAAGTTTTGTTAATGTTATCTTATGAATATAAGTTGTAGCCATGTCAACACTTGTACAGGTGACTGAGAGAGTATTATATAAGGAGCTTCAAGACAGAGCTTTCAAATTATCCCTAGTTCAATCATCTAATTTTATTCTAGTCTCCTGAGTGCTCTTTCACTTTCTGTGCCTCCACACACGCTTTATTTTTTTTTATCGACGACGCCTAGAGTAACAATTCTTATTTGTTTAAGTGTTTGCCTTAATTTTTATTATGCTTAATTTTTAGATTCTATTTTTGTAAAGATTTCTTCACTTAGGAGAAATTGGAAATAAGAATCAATTTTTTAACTATTGCATGTTTATACTCCTTTTTAGTTAATCAACTTGCATGCTTAACCTGTTATTGTCTTTTCTTACTTGATTGGATTAATATAAGTTAACTTATTATTTCCGCTGTGCTAACTCTAATTAATCTAGTTTTTATCTTCTTATTATTTTTGTTATAAAAATTCTTAACACTATTCACCCCCCCCTTTAGCGTCGATTTCGATCCTACACTCCGCGACACCAAATCGGGGCAAACCCATTAAGCTCCATAATAACCAATTGTGCCCTTGTGAGGCTTTGGACTATTGTCGTGATCAACCTCTCACGTCTTGGTCTTTTTGAGTCAGATATTTAGGTTCACCTTTTGATCATTTCCCACATCCCATGAGATACAAAGATACGATCCACAGTTAGTGTCATAATCTTATATGCATAATAGAAATACGTCATTGAATAAACATATTATGTAATAGAAAAAGATAAAAAGACATATAAAATGAATGTCAATAATACAACGAGCTACTCCCTCGTCCGAGAATCTAAAGTACTACTCAATGGAGATGGAGTTATAACCGAAAGACAATGAAGAAGACATCCTACAACTTAAAATGAAGAGGAAAGAGAAGAAAGGGCTTAGTTGTGTTGATGTCAGTGTCTTTAGAAGGATCTCCAAGCTTCAAGTGTGGACGGAAACTTTGACGGCTCCTTGGAACTGTTGGGAATTTTACAAAAAATACATGTTGTTTTACAATAAAAACATGAAGCGAAAGTGAAAATGATTTTTTTAAATTATTACTCACATCCCAAAATAATAAGATCTAACATGTGAAAGACATGATCATAGATCAAAAATTAGTTTACAAGTAATATCTTTCTTATGATGTTTAAATGAATAGACATCAACTAGTAAACTTCACAAGACTTACCTCTATTAGCGTCCATGGCTAGTTATCTTCAAGATGACTTAGTAAATCATAAGTTGTCTCTCTGATTGGTACTAGCTAAATCAAGAAGATGACACGAGAGAAGAGAGGGGACACTGACAACACAAGATGAAGTTGGTGGAACCAAGAGAGATCCTACCCAAACCTTTTGGATGGGCAAGAGGGAAGGCTAGCCAACAAGTTGGGGCGGCAACAAAAAAAAATCCAATGGAAGCAAGCAAGGGGTGGTAAGGGCTTGGTGGGTGACAACACACAAGAGAAGAGGAGGAGAAATAAAACCCTTGATTACTTCTACTTTTTGTTCCTATGGAGAGTGATAAATGTGAAGTATATAGGATTTTCATTATGTTTTCACACTACATTCGACCTACTTTTACAAGTATGATTTGAGATTGTTGGATCGATTACGCACGTGAGATGAGAGGTGAATCACATGGTTTAAAAAGACTTGTTTTCTCATTTTAAAAATCATGAGTGCGAACGCAGCGAAAAGTAAATAAGAAATCGAAAATAAAAATCACAAGAAAACACAATTGGTTTTACTTAATTCGGAGCCTTCGGCGACTTCTACTCCAAGACCCAGGTCCCGCGGACCTATCGATGGATAATCCACTAAAAAGTCTCTTCCGGTACTTCCGAAAGAGAGAATTGAGTAAAAGAAGATCAGAACAAGTGCAACATACTGCACTTGTCCTTTTATAGAAATTAAGTATACAAAAATTCGTTACAGACACTTAAGGATCGAAATGGGAGCGTTCGTGTGTCATTGTTGATCTATCAACCACAATCGGAAGTCTTAGAAATAGTCGTCGGATGAAGTAGCTTTGTAGCAGAGTCGTAGCAGAAGTCTGGAGTAGTCGGAAGCTCAAACAGATACGCAGCAACTCGTATATCAGTGTTCTATCAAAGCCTTCTCGAGACTGCCTTATATAAGGCATGGAGGGCACCTTCCATAGGCGTGGAGGGTGCCTTCAACCTCAAAAACTTGATCCCGAATAGCCCGGCACTTATCCGCGACAAGGTCCAAATTTCATCCTGCGGAAGGCGCCTCCATAGTCATGGAAGACGCTTTCTATGAACAGTATGAAGGCGTCTTCCATCAAGCTTTGAGGCGCCTTTAGACACTGTTCATCCGAAGGGAATTTTTGCTCCTTTGTCCTGCAAAATAATGTTAATCCAAATAACCTGCAAAACAAGTATTAAGACAATAATAATTAATAATAAGGAGTAGTAATTAGTTCCTGTCCTCCCTGCACCAAGAACTAATCAAGGTCTCAGTTTAGGGATTCAAAATGGACCTGAACCGGACCGACATCTACTGTCCCCTCAACCGGGATGCGTCCTTACAAGGTCACTCTCCTCGAGTGACTACCTTAACTTACCAACTTGTCAGACATTCGATCAGCCCGTCGACCTGTCTGGACTTCGTACCAGCTATCTGGTTGGCCCGTTGACCTAGCTGGACTTCTCGCCAAATATCCGATCAGCCCGTCGACCTATCTAGACTTTTTATCAGCTATCCAATCGGCTCGTCGACCTAGATGTTTAATCTCTTGCACACTTGGTAAGGTGGTTAGATCACACAATACCTAACTTAACTCATTTGTCATTCATCAAAACCTGAGTTAGACCGTTAGTGTAAACTGCACCAACAATCTCTCTCTTTTTGATGTAATGACAATCTGCGTTAAGTTTGGACAAAAAAAATGTAAAATGATCATTAAAAAACATGAGTAAATTAGTCTTATTGTCTTTGATCATTTATAGGGCTTAAGTTATTCTGATTTTCTTTTGTTTGTTAACTTAATCCCTAACCCTCTCCCTTTGACATTAATCAAAAACTATGAGTAATAAAAAGAACTTGATGAATTTTTGAAAAAGTATTTAGAATAAGCCAAATTTGGTAAAAAAAAATCAGAGTCATTGGGGAGTTTAAAGAATTCCAACCATTCGAAAAACTAAATTTGCAAAACTCTTATTTTTCAAACCAAAGATTGTTAGAATGTTTTCCAAGGAAAGTTTTTGAAAGTTGATACTAGGTTTTGAAATTTAACCTAAAAGATGTTTACATAGCTGTTAAGAAACTTTCAAAATAATTTTCAAAGTCTACTAGTTTTTCAAAAATACTTTGGACGAGAAGGTTTAGAAAATATTAAATATGCTTTAAACATTAACGAAATTTTAAAATAAGTTCTGCAATAAAAATTTTCAATGATGAAATTTTTTCTAGAATGAAACTTTTGAAAAACACTGATTTTTGTAAAAAAAAATTTTAAGGAAAAATTTTTCAAGTTGGTTTAAAAGCAGTTTACACAACTTGAAGTAGTCAGTTTTCAAAACATGTGATTTTCATTTGAAAAAGAGTTTATGTTTTGGAAAGCATTTATTCAAAGTATGTGTAAACATACAAAAAATATTTTGAAAATCATTTTAAAATATACTCTCCCTGAACCTGATATTATTTAAAAAATAAACTAATTAAATTAGAAATAATTCTTAAATGTCTAACCGTTAGTTACTAGCTGACTATCAAAGGATAGCAGTGTTCACTTGGTTAGTTATGTTAAGTTATTGTATTCAGTTAGTGTTGATAAAAAATTGATTACTTAACCTGATCACTATGAATTTGATATTTTACGCCCAGACTTATGTTGATGCATTGATATAAGTATCTTAAGTCTAGGTAATCTACCTATGCATCTCACCCCTTTTTAAATTTGTCAACACACAAATAAAGGCCCTAATGTGTTGGTGAGATGCTCAAGTTCTAGATCTATAGGAACATGCTTTCTAAGGATTTCATCTAGACTAAGGGTAAAATTGATTTTGAAATGCTAAAAATAAGGGAATTTTAAAGGAAAAAAATAAAGAATTTTACCCAAGAATTTATAAATTATTTGAAAATAATTTTGAAAACAGTAGTCCTATTTTATTATACACATTCCTAATTGTCGACGTAAGTTGCTAAATTTACTTTTGGGAAAGGGTTTAGTGAATATGTCAGCTAAGTTTGACTTGTACTCAATGTAATTGAGTTCAATGTCACCTTTAGTGACATAATCTCTGATAAAGTGGTATCTAATTTCGATGTGTTTGGTTCTTGAATGATGCACAAGATTTTTTGTTAAATTAATTGAGCTAACATTGTCAATTCATACTTTTGTATTTGTAAAGTTTAAATTAAAATCTTTTAGAGTGTGCATCATCTATAACAATTGTGCAACACATTCTTCTATTGCTATATATTCTACCTCAGTAGTAGATAAGACAACACAATGTTGCTTTCTACTAAACTAGCTGACAAGTGATGGTTTAAGTAACTGACATCCACCACTTGTACTTTTACGGTCTAGTTTAAAACTGGTATAGTCTGAGTCAGAGTAACCTTATGAGCTCAAAGTTGAGTGTTCTAGGATACCAAATTCCTACATTTGATATTCCTTTTAGATATCTGGAAATTTTTTTTACGTTAGTTAATTGGGATTCTTTAGTACAGATTTAGTATTTAGCACACATACTAACTGCAAATAAAATATTAGGTCAGGTTGTAGTTAAGTATAGAAGACTACCTATCGTACTTCTATAGTATTTTAGGTCTACGGGCTTTTCATTTGGGTCATTATCTAAGGTTGTGTTAGTTACCATTGGTGTTTTTATTTTCTTGGTATTTTTCATTCTAAATTTTTTAAGTAATTCCTTGATATACTTTTGTTAGTAAACATAATTTCCTTCATTAGTTTGTTTAATTTGTAAATCTAAAAAATAAATTAGCTTACCTACTGATACGGGTTATGATAGGTGGATCCATTACAGTGAGGAGGAAAAGGGATAATATGGCAGAGAAGGCTAAAAAGAGTATGAGGGAGACAGAGTGACACACTCAGGAGGCAAGGCCCGACCAGAAATGATAGGTCGGTCGAGTATAAAGGGCTGACCGAGCTTAAAGGCACTTAGAGTTAGGCGGTCCAAAAGGCTGGAATACGACCGGTAGGTTAATATCGGTCGAGCATATATAACCGGCCAAGTATAAAGGGTCGACCGAGCATAAAGGCATTTAGCCTTGTGTGGGATAGGACATATTGCGCGCGGCAAGTATAACCGATCGAGCATAAAGAACCGATCGTGCATAAATGGCTGACTGAGCATAAAGGAGCCTACCCTTATGCAGTCCAGGGTGCCAGGATATGTCCGATAGGAGAATATCGGATGATCACGTATAATCGATCGAGCGAAAAGGGTCGACCGAGCTGAAAGGCGCCTACCCTTATGCGGTCCAGGGTGCCAGGATACGTACGGTAGGCTAATATCGGACGGGCAAGTATAACCGGTCGAGCATAAAGAACTGGTCGTGCGTAAAGGGCCGACCGAGCGTACGAGCACCTAACCTTATGCGGTCTAGGGTGTCGGGATATGCCCGGTAGGATAATATCAGACGAGCATGTATAACCGGTAGTGCATAAAGGGCCGATTGAGCGTAAGGGTGCCTACCATTATGCGGTCCAGGGTGTCGGGATATGTCCGGTAGGATAATATCGGACGAGCATGTATAACCTGCCGTGCATAAAGGGTCGACCGAGTGTAAAGGCGCCTACCCTTATGCGGTCCAGGGTACTAGGATACGTCCGGTAGGCTAATATCGGACAGGCAAGTATAACCGGTCGAGCATAAAGGGCCGACCGAGCATAAAGGGTCGACCGGGCGTAAAGGCACTTAGCCTTATGTTGTCCAAAGTGTTTGGATATGCCCAATAGGCTAAGACTGGTTTGGCATAAGGAACTGATCGAGAATAAAGATTAACTAAATATGAATAATCTGAGTAAGAACATTCATACACGCTCGACAGGCAAAGACCGGCCGAGTGGGAAAGACCGACCGAGTATGTATTATCGGACGAGTATGAATGATCAACCGAGTTCCCAGGCAATTGGTCTTACTCTTAGCATAGAGCCAATCGAAAGAAGACCGACCAAGTAGAGATGATCTAAGTAAATTCATATACGCTCGGCAGACAAAGACCGGCTAAGTGGAAAAGACTAAACGAGCATAATAAGCAGGTCGAGTACAAATCACCAGCTAAAAGTAATGTAACAGAAAGGTATTCTTAATTCATATACAGGGTAAGCTTTTAACCAAATGCAAGTGATATATGAGTAATATGAAAGTCATATGTGATTATATGACAACTGGACTTAGCTCGGCAGGAAATCATTTCTGGATATTTCTGTAGGTATGCTAAACGACAAAAAAGGTACATTTGGGGTATAAAAAAGATTCCTTAAACTATTTCTGCAGGTTGTACTTACGTCATCCCCTAATAAATTTTAACAAATCGAGGTCCACCTCATGATCACGAAGGTTATATGAGGTGGTATAAAAAGAGGAATCCTCTTCGTTGGCCAGGTATGCATACACACACATACACACATTACATCATAACTAAACCCAAATCCCTTTTCAGTTCCACTGTACTTCTTCTTCTTCACCGAGGGACTGACTTGAACGTTGGAGGGCCTAGCTAGGGATTCCCACCCCGGTCTTAGGTCACTAACGCTTTGTTGGTTGGTCTCGTGGTGCGCAGGGATCATCCATCGGAGTTCTAATCTAGGATCTTCTTGAGGGCATCTTCTTCAGCGGGACTTCTTCCGGATCTGCTTTGGCTTTCTTAGATCTGTAGCCATTCACCGTCGTCGTTCTCTGAGTCACCGCTCACCATTGCCCAACGCTTCATCCCGCAAGCTTTCAGACATGATTACTGGTAAGCTCTCTTAATAGATGTCACAAATAAACTCCCAAATTAATATTAAGATCGAAAACCCACAACTACACAAAGAATTGTTCTAGTATAAGGCCCGAGTCGAATTTTCGAGGATTATGCTAGAAACATGCTTGTCTTGGATTACGAACACTCTTTTTGGGTTTTCAAGTTATGAAATGGGGTTTTGTAGTAAAACTGGAATATTAGTCCAAGAAATAAATTGCAAACTCTACAATTATCCTACTGCAGAAATAATTCTGAATAATCCAAAAGAAACAAACTACAAATAAAACTTGTACTAAATGATACTCACCCTAATTGCAATTATTAAATCTTCCTAATTCTAAATTAAGAGAGGACAACTAGAAAACGACTCTTCAACTACCGAATTAAATGCAAAATTTCAATCTACTTAACCAACTCACTTCACCAACTGGAAATCAACAACACAGAATTCCAGCTTATTCATTTAAAACTGCAACTTAACCAAATTCTAGCATTACCTCTAAATATGCATACTAGAAATTAATTACTCAATCTACGAACTTATCTATCAAATAAGGAATGACTTAAACAAAAGCACAGTTGAGTCTATCGAACTAAGCGGAACACAAGAACAAACGAGGCTAACAAAATACGAAAACAGAACAAAAGGAAGAACAAATTTGTTTAGCAATTAAAACTACAAATAAATCTAATCTATAAACTTCCAGATTCAGAAACAAAGGTGGAGAAACAAGTAAACCTAAACTAGAAACAAACTGTAAAGAAAATCTAACATCCCTACACACAAATCTCGGACAAAACTTGTCTTCTCCTTGCCACCGCACAAAGAACCGCAGAGAACACTCCAACGGTATCAGTATGGAGTCTCCTAGCTACTGGCTAAGCTCAGGTTTCCTCAAGTGCTCACAGAAATCGTAAACGAGCTGAAACTCTGCAGCGCCGCCTAGAAAAGGAATCGCGAGGCTGGAATGGAAGCTACGGTTGATGGTTTGGTGTCGGGATTGGACCAGAGTCTCCGAAGGAACACCGCCTTTGACTCTGTGGAAGAACGGAACCCAAATCGGAGGACCACCGCCGACGAGGGATGAAAAATCGCGACTCTCTGCTACAGTGCTGCGGCTGAAAAATCAACTCGCCTGCGACGCCCTATGGTCGGAATCTGATCGCCGGAGGCTGAGGAACTCCACGCCGATGAGGACAAGCTGAATCTCGGATCTGGATGAAGGGAGGAGCTGCGACCGCGCCGTCAAGAAACTGGCACGATGAACATTAGCGCGAGCTCACTGTTCACCGTGCCAAAATGTTCTTTAAATACCTAGGGTTTTGGCTCATTGAACCCTAAGTTGGTGTAAGGCTCATGTGTAACTCGAGTCTGAGTTCACTTGGTCAATTAGGGTTTTGGAGTCCATTTGGTTGAGTGAACCAAGCCTCCACCTGAATCATGAGTCCACTTGAATTAGTGTATGCCATTTGGGCTTACCAATGCTCCAGCGGTGTTTATAGACTTGATGAACCGCATCTTTCTGGAGTATCTGGATCAGTTTGTTATCATTTTCATTGATTACATATTGGTCTACTCGCATTCCGAGGAGGAGCATGCATAGCATCTTCGCATAGTCTTGGAGATTCTTCAACGACATCAGCTGTACACGAAGTTCAGCAAGTGTGCGTTCTGGCTATCTTCAGTCGGTTTTCTGGGACACGTGGTTTCTAGCAGAGGTATTTCAGTTGATCCTCAGAAGATCGAGGCTGTCACCGGTTGGGAGCAGCCGAAGTCAGTTCAGGAGATCCGTAGTTTTCTGGGATTGGCCGGATATTACCGACGTTTTGTCGAGGGTTTCTCGCGTATTGCTATGCCGCTGACACGCCTTACCAGGAAGGGCGTGAAGTTTACGTGGACCGAGGATTGCGAGACCAGCTTTCAGGAGCTGAAGCGGAGATTAGTGTCGGCTCCAGTTGTGGTTTTACCTTCTGGAGAGGATGGATTTGTACTCTACACCGACGCTTCTCTTCAGGGTTTGGGTGCTGTTCTGATGCAGCACGGCAGAGTAGTCTCTTATGCTTCTCGTCAGCTGAAGGAGCATGAGAAGAACTACCCAGTTCATGACCTGGAGTTAGCCGCCATCATATATGCTTTGAAGATTTGACGGCATCATTTATACGGTATTACATTTGAGATTCTCACTGATCATAAGAGTCTCAAATACATTTTTACCCAGAAGGAGCTTAATCTCCGACAGAGGAGATGGATGGAGTTCCTGAAGGATTATGATTGTACCATTAGCTACCACCCGGGGAAAGCTAATGTGGTTGCCGATGCACTCAGCAGGAAGTCCAGAGGGACTTTGGCTTGCCACCGAGTTTCAGTCACAGACTTGGTTCAGGGTTTCTCCGAGTTAGACCTTGAGGAGCAGGGATCTACAGAGCAGGGTATTCTGGTTACCATGGTTGCTCAGTCATCGATCAGGACGAAGATCCGAGAGGCTCAGGCTGGTGATCAGCATTGTCAGTTCATTAGCAGTCAGATAGCTTCCGGGGCAGACCGAGTTTACACGAGACGAGGAGGGTATTATATACTTCCGAGGCAGATTATGCGTACCTCAGTCTCATCCGGTCTTACAAGAGCTACTTCAGGAGGCTCATCATTCTCGATTTGCGATCCATCCAGGCGGGACCCGTATGTATCGAGACTTGAGGCGTTCCTATTGGTGGAACGACATGAATAAAGACATCGCGGATTTCGTAGCTAGATGTTTTGTCTGTCAGCAGGTGAAGGCTAAGCACCAGAGACCTGCCGGATTACTTCAACGGATTCCTATTCCTGAGTGGAAGTGGGATCACATTACCATGGACTTTGTGGTAGGGTTGCTGAGGATACGACGAGGCCATGACGCGATTTGGGTAGTCGTTGATCGATTAACCAAATCCGCGCATTTCTTAGCGATCCGGAGGACTGATTCCCTGGATCGATTGGCAGATCTGTATTGCCGAGAGATCATCAGACTACATGGTGTTCCGTTGAGTATTATTTCGGATAGAGATCCACGGTTTACGTCTCGTTTCTGGCAGAGTCTGCAGTAAGCGTTGGGCACACAGCTCCGATTTAGTACAGCTTTCCATCCACAGACAGATGGACAGTCAGAGCAGACTATTCAGACTCTTGAGGACTTGCTGAGATCATGTGTTATGGATTTCGGAGGCAGTTGGGAGGACCATCTGTCGTTGGTAGAGTTTGCCTATAACAACAGCTTTCATTCGGCTATCCAGATGGCACCGTTTGAGGCGTTGTATTGTAGACCTTGTCGGACACCCGTCCTCTGGGATGAGGTTGGAGAGGCCCAGTTGTTGGGACCTCATAGAGTTCAGCACGATGCAGAGTTGGTCCGTACTATCAGACGGAGGATGTTAGAGGCGCAGGACCGCCAGAAGAGTTACGCTGATCGAAGACGCAGACCACTAGAGTTCTCTGTTGGTGACCATGTATTTCTACGAGTTTCACCCACGAAAGGGGTGAAAAGATTTGGCCTCAGAGGTAAGCTGGCTCCGCGGTATATTGGCCCTTTCGACATCTTGGAGAGGATTGGAGCGGTAGCTTACCGGTTAGCACTACCACCGTCCCTGTCAGACGTACACGATGTATTCCACGTATCGATGCTGAGGAGATACGTACATGACCCGACACATGTGCTGGCAGATATCCCAGTTCCAGTTCAGCCTGACATTACTTATGAGGAGGTTCCGGTACAGATTCTCGACCGGAAGGAGCGTCAGTTGCGGAACAAGACTATCCGGCTGGTTAAAGTCGGATGGCAGCATCATTCAGACGAGGAGGCTACTTGGGAGCTTGAGGATACGATCCGAGCTCGATACCCCCATCTTTTCACTTGAGGTATGTGATTTAATTTATCGTTCAGCATTTATACTCTATATCTGTTATTGGTACTTGTTGATGGTAGATAACGAAATTTGGGGACCAAATTTTTATTAGTGGGGGAGAATGTAAAATACCGAAAAATAAAGGAAATAACAAGGGGAATTTTTAGGAATTTTTGGTAATTTTTCGGGATTTTTTCGGAGCTCGTATGGACGAGTTAACGGGGATAAAAACGGGGTCCGGGAAAAACTTGTTTAGGCTACCCTGTTTTAATGAGGAAAAGATTTATTTTTCTTTTTCCTTTTTCTTTTTCTTTTCCTCTGTTTTTCTTCTTCGCCGAAACATTTTGCGCCCGACTCCTTCCCCGTGCCCTAACCGGCGCCGCACGAGTGGTTTCCTTCTTCCTCCTCTCCCGAGCCTCTTCTCTTCTCCTCTCACTCGGCGCTGATCTCTTCTTCTTCTCCATTTTTTTTGTTTTCCTCCCGAGCCGCACACCCGACGCCAGCGCGCACGCCTTCTCTTCTCCTCCGGCCCTGCCCAAGCGCCGGCGAGCGCAAGCCATTGCCGGCGATCCATCCTCTGCCCTAGACTCACTCCGCACCGCCGCCGACCCATCTCCTCTTTGCGCCAGCCGTGCCCTAGATCTACCGCCGGCCACAACTCACAGAGCCGACGCCGAGCAGTGCTGGCGGTCCATCTTCGTGCCGCCACCACCATAGAGATGCCCCATCCTCACTGTCGCACCTTCGACAGTCACTCTTCACCGCCGCGCACGGTCTGTTGGGCGCCATTGAGTCCTGCCGAAGCTGCTACCCTCACCGGACAGGAGCAGCGTTGTCGCATCTGCCCTAGCACAGTCGTGGGCCATCAGATTCGACCCAACGTCGTGGTCGATACCCTGGTTCACCCCTACACAGTGGGTTTCTTCCATCTCCGGTCAAGGGTAAGCTGCTAGCGTGAATTTGGGATCTGATTTTATACATTTTTTTGTTAGGTTTTTGATCACCTCAGTGGAGGGTTTATAGCAGCACCCCTTGTTCCAGAAATCAACAAGGCTGAGGAATAAGGTAAGGAGTTAAGCATTTTATACATGCTATGGATCATGGGTTGATTCAATTATGTTAGATAGTTGTTCATGTGTAGATGGATTTAGGTTTATGTGTTGATTAGGGTTTTCGCTCTAATTTAGGGTTGGAGAGTTTGTTTAACTAATTATAAGAATTTAGTTAAGTAAAAGTATGTCTATTGGTATTACAAGACTTTGACGCGAGACAAGCATCTCGACGTCGTAATTTGGACCAGATTGGACTATCCTATTGGAGGCGGGTACTTTGACTTATGTCTTTGATATGCATAATAATATGTTTAACATATAGCAGTGATTGTGTAATCATTTTGTTTCGGTTGGTCACTACATGATAGTTACATGGTTGCTTGTTTATTTATTCTGCACTGCATATTATTTACCTGATCATATATGCTTTAGGTAGTGACCCAATCACATGCTATGTTATCTTCTGGATCTAGGGTTTATTTGATGCCCTATCTGATTTGTGTACCTTCTATCTGATACATCTTCCAGTGGTACACACTTTGTATTATTTATATGGTCATTACTATGTTATTCATGAGATTGCCATGCTTAGTGTCATGCATCATGATTGCATGCTGTGCGATTGTCGGCTCCACTATGGTTGAGCCCATCGCCAGTTACATGTACTGCACACACCACCACCCATGGATTAGTGGTATATCAGGCAGGTGTGTGGCGGTTATGCTGTTTGTCTGTAGCCGGCAGTCAGTTCCGCTCTGTTTGGCTCCACTGGCATTTAGTGTAGCAGCGTGGTAGCCGGCAGATGGTGGACTCTGTTTGGCTCCGTTGGTCAGATGACTCAGCGTGGTAGCCGGCAGAGATATCCTCCCCGTCATCGTGTACCGGGAGATGAGAGCATTGAGCTCCCCCATTTATGATTTGGGGTCAGAGGACAGGAGTACTCCGACATCATCCCGTCCACTCGGTCGCTCATCAGGAGCAGTGATGTCAGAGTGCACGGTCACCATATGCATTTATTGCATTTATTGTTTGTGATTGCTGCATTTACTTGCTGCATTTATATTGATGCATATGATTGACATGCATATAGGATTATGACTTCCCCGGTCTGACGACCCTGTTACCTTTGTACTTTGATCCCGGTTAGTACAGTTATCTCCTGATTTCGTTTCAGTTGCATTTATCCTTCTCATATTCAGGAGACTGTATGCATGATTAGTGTTGTCTGTTATTTGTTTTATTATGCATATCAGTTGTACCTGCTGAGTGTTGGACTCACCCCGCCTCCATTGTTGATATATTTTCAGGTTGAGGCTGTCTGGAGCAGTTCCAGTCGCTGGTTCCCACAGCACGTAGTGCTAGTCCTCTGCTAGTTTTGAGTTGTTGTTTTATTTTAGCTTTTCTCTATCAGACTTTGTTTTAGTCTTGTTTTGGATTTTACATATGGATATTGTATGGAATCCTTCCGTTTGATGGACTTTTGGTATGATTTGGATTTTATTCTACTACATGCCTGCCTGGACGGCAGAAGAGGTGAGTTCGTCGGTTTTGAGCTTTACGAGTGTAGTGGAGTAGGGTGGATTTCGAGTCAGAGTACTAATGTTTTGTTTACTATTATATACTGCGTGGTTGTGACAGCCAGAGGCTGAATATCGATATTAACTGCGTGGTGATTGTGTTATTTTTTTTGTTATTATTCCAGCCGCATGTGGCTGAGGTATATAGTGATTGTAGAAAGTTTCAGATTGTCCGCCGTACAGAGGAGGTACTGCCGAAATTTCTTCGGACAGGGACTCCTCCGGGGCGTGACAGTAAGGCTCATGTGTAACTCGAGTCTGAGTTCACTTGGTCAATTAGGGTTTTGGAGTCCATTTGGTTGAGTGAACCAAGCCTCCACTTGAATCATGAGTCCATGTGTACCCTACAAGGCCAAATTCACATAATGAGAAATAAGCATGCATTTAAAAGGAAAAATAACATAAAGCTCCTAAAAGACCTTGTTTGAAGAATATGATTAAAATTGGAAATTAAAATGTGCAAATGTGTAAGGAACACCACAAATTAACTCAAAAGTAATGTATAAATTCCTAACTTGTCAAATTCCCCCACACTTATACTTGCACGCCTCGTGCAAGTGAGCCAACTAAAATAACAACTAAGATGGTACCTCCTTCTCCTAACTATTCTTGATCATATCTAAAAGAAAGTAAAAGGAAGTTACAAGTAAGTATCAAGTTTCATAGACTCACGCATTCATGACCTCTATTTTCACCTTGGTTCGATACTTAGTAAATTTCATCCATCATGAATAAAGTGAAATTGATAACATTTCTAATTCTCCCAAGGTAATTTGAGGTGACTCTCTACTAATCCCAAATCCTACAAGGGTGGAGGGCTCTCAAACTACTCATAACAAATCCATTACCATAAGCTTGCTTTTCATCTAATTCAACCTTCATCACAATATCAAGATGCATAATTATGAAAATTCACAACCATTGGAAAGAAAAGCAAATTAAAATGTAAAGGGAAGAATTAATTCTGATAGAGCAAATAAAAAGATAAAGTTTAACTCAAGGTGGAAGACATGGACTCAGAATGCTATGTGATGTTCAATTTCAGCCACGCATGAAGTTCTGCATTTCTTCATCCCATTGCTTCTTGTTACTGATTTGGTTTTGTAAGCACACCAATCTGCACTCTTCCTTTAACTTCGCTCCATTCCCAGTGCAGATTGTATCCTCAATTTCCAAAAACTGAACTTAGCAACTAACATTCTGTTCCTACAACTCCATTCATTTCCTAAGCTGCAGCTTCTTCGAAATCCCCAATTGAATCTGAAATTCTGCACTCTAGAATAGCAAGAAAACCTTGGAAGAAAATTAATAATTTAACTCCATTCGTTTCAGATTAAAATAGCAAGATAACTTGACACAATTCAGCAAATTGTCTTTGGCACAAAACTGGTCTGCCTTTACTCCGAGCTAAATCAAGATGCAGTTTCTTCTGCAAATGTTCACTTCTTTTCTATTAACACTCTCTTCTGCATTTGACAGGCAGTAAAGCTTACTTCTTTCCCTGCAATAGCATAAAAATTTCAGCTTGGATTTACTTTTTCTCACTGCAGTAACAGTCCAAATTTCAGGCTGCAATTATGGTTCAGTTTCCAGCTCCAGCTTTGTTCTCTGTTATGTATTAGATTTCTTGTCCAAAGTCTTGTAAACCCTGGAGAAGAAAGTTATCCATTTATCACCACTAAGTAACAGCTGGATTCCAGATTTTTCCATATTCCAGTAACCCTTGAACTCATTTTTGCACAGCCAATACTGATTTCAGTTTGTCTTCAATGCTGATTTTGTACCAACTTGCCCCTGTTAAGCCTTAAGAATTTCCAATATTTCTTCCTCTTACCTCTTCAGAACCTCTACAATGCATTACTGAAAAGATGACAGGTTTCAACATCACCAAATGGTTCGAATTCATTTCTCAATTTGGCACAAAGCTACCCTAATCTGCACAAACTACATTTGCTGAATTTTCTGTCCTATACTCATCCCTGTCATTCCAACTCCATTTCCTTTCGATTTTCCCTTGCTCTTCTTTGAATTAAGCTTCACTTCCCAATTTGAGAGCTGTCATTGTCTTCATTTACTCCTCTCATTCACCACAATTCAGCTTATAGAGGTTGAATTCATTGTCATTTCTAGCTGTCAGTGATTGATTTGCATTCTTGTAGAAGCTGTTTATGGTAACATCCATTTGTTACTCCTCATTTTAGCACTTCATTCTGAGCTTCTCTTCTCCTTGAGACCATTGCTGAATTCTTGACACTTCAACAACTCTCAACTTCTGATTTCAGTTTTTCACAACTTCCTTCACAATTCTCTGAATTTTCAGCTTATACTTACTATTCTCAACTGATGTTGCTGCTCGCACTCCAAGCTTCTTCAATGCACTGATCTTTACCGTCATCTACGTCAAAGGATAGCTTTATTTCCATTGAATTTCAGCTAACAACATCCTTAGAAGTGGCTGAAAATTCAGAATTTCAGTAAGTTACTACCACCAGAATTCTTCCAGCCTGTCTGTAGAGAATGCTATCAAGATTCAAGCATGTGCAGATTTCTGATCTTTACTCCTTGTTTTGCAGATGCCATAACAAATTGCATACCAGTTGTTTCAACATCTTCTCAAATTCCCACTAAGCTACCTCTCATTTAAATCTTGCATTCTAAGTTTTGATACAAACTGGTACAACATTTCAGCACTGTACTTGAATTCTGCAGAATTATGGTTCAGAATGCAAGATTTCAATGCACCAATGTCCAGAATTCAATCTGTTCAAAAAAAAAAAATTTTCTCTTCACAATCAAATGTATCACTCTTGGACAATGACACACAGCAAGTTTAAGAAACTGGGCTTCCTTATTTCTGCAGAATTCACTTCCTCCATCAAAACAAAATAGCTCAACACAAGAACTCAATCAAACTAAACACCTCCCCCACACTTACTCTTTTGTCCGTCCCGGCCAAAATTAAATCATCACATATCATCCAAGATAACCATATCCAAAGAAATAAAACATGAGAAAAGAATACAGATAGGATGATTCATGTTAAGAGAAATAGCAAAAATAGGTGAGGGCAATGTGATAATGGAGTAACCTTCATAAAAATGATTCAACACTGTTCTAATGGTATAAATCAGATTTGAAGCAAGTTCTAGAGTGAAATAAGCTACAAGTGCATCACTCAAATAGGCTCAAAACTCACTAGGTAAATAAAAGTTATCATATCATTCCATCAATCAAGAATCCATCACTAGTGTCAACCTCTTGCAATCCTAGAGTTCAATCATGCCATAAAGTCTTTAAACAAGATAACCAAATTTAACATCCCTTTTCAAATCCCTTAAAATGATACAAAGAAATGTCAAAAGAAGGAAGTACCATTTATTCCTAAAACAAAAACTATCGAACTCCAAGAAATGGCAACTATCATGAACATAAAACCTAAACTCCGAAACCATGCAAGAACAACACAACTAATTAGACTCAAGATTTATTAATGCAAGAAAATTCTAATGAAACCGAAACTTGTCCTAACATATAAGAAAAACTACTAAAATCTAAAATTTATTCATTTGCAAAGAAACAAAAGATAAAGTAAAACTCCCCTCTAGCTCGGGTAGATAGCATCAACATGTTCCATTTCCTCCACCACCAAGCCCTTCACTTCTTCATGAAACCTTTTAAGCCTGTGTCCATTAACTTTAAAAACCCGGCCAGTAGACATATCCTGGATCTCAACCACTCCATAAAAGAACACATTAGTAACACAATAAGGCCCTTCCCATCTAGATCTCAACTTACCTTTAATCAATTTGAGACGAGATCGATATAGAAGTACTTTGTCACCAATTTGGAAATCTTTCACCTCAATTTGTTTGTCATGAAATCTCTTGGTCTTTTCTTTATAAATCCGTGAGTTCTCAAAGGCTTCCAATCTAATCTCTTCAAGTTCTTGCAGTTGCAACTTTCTTTATTCTCCAACCGTGTCAATATCAAAATTGCATGCTTTAACCGCCCAATACGCCCTATGTTCAATCTCCACAGGCAAATGACATGCTTTTCCATACACAATCCTGTAAGGGGACATTCCAATAGGGGTTTTGAAAGTTGTCCTATACGCCCAAAGTGCATCTTCAAGTCTTTTGCTCCAATCTTTTCTATCCGGTCTCACAGTCTTTTCAAGAATTGATTTCACCTCCCTGTTAGATACTTCTGCTTGCCCATTTGTTTGCGGGTGATAGGATGTAGAAACTTTATGTGTAACCCCGTACTTATGTAGCAATGCCTTCATGTGTCTGTTACAAAAATGAGACCCTTGATCACTAATGATCGCCCTGGGTACTCCAAACCTGCAAAATATGTGAGACCTGACAAAACTAATAACAACAGAAGAGTCATCAGTCCGAGTGGGAATGGCCTCCACCCATTTGGAAACATAATCAACTGCCAATAAAATGTATGTAAATCCAAAAGAGGCAGGAAATGGACCCATAAAGTCAATACCACAAACATCAAAAATCTCACAAAATAATATGAATTGTTGAGGCATTTCATTTCTAAGTCCTATGTTCCCAGTTCGTTGACACCTATCACATGATCGATAAAAAGCATAAGCATCACGAAAAAGGGTAGGCAAATACAAACCACATTCTAATATTTTCCTAGCAGTTCTTTGTGGTCCAAAATGTCCTCCACACTCAAAAGAATGACAAAAAGTAAGTACAAACTGAAACTCAGAGTCAGGTATGCATCTCCTAATGATCTGATCACTACAAAACTTCCACAAATAAGGATCATCCCAAACATAGAATTTTGAATCACTTTTTAATTTATCTCTTTGAGCTTTCGAAAATTGTTTGGGATAAACATGTGCAACTAAGAAATTCACTAGATCCGCATACCATGGAGACTCACCCTGCAGCTGTAGAAGCTGCTCATCCCTGAAATCATCATCAATGGCCGAATGGTCCAAGTCTCCTTCAATCCTGCTCAAGTGATCTGCAACCAAGTTCTCCTTCCCGCTCCTATCACGTATCTCTACGTCGAATTCTTGAAGCAGAAGCATCCATCTGATTAATCTAGGCTTTGCATCAGGCTTCTTGAGGAGATACTTCAAAGCTGCATGATCAGAAAAAATAATCACATGAGAACAAAGAAGATATGATCTGAACTTATCTAAAGCAAAAACAATAGAAAGAAGCTCTTTTTCTGTTGTTGTGTAGTTTGCTTGAGCTGAGTCCAAAGTCTTGGAAGCATAACAAATAACATGTGGTGCTCCATCCACTCTCTATGCTAGTACAGCTCCCACTGCATAATCTGAAGCATCACACATCAACTCAAAAGGTAAGGACCAGTCTGGGGGTCTGATAATAGGTGCTGAAGTAAGAGCCTCCTTCAATCTGTTAAAAGCCTCTCTGCACCTCTGATCGAAGTCAAACAAAACATCCTTCTGAAGTAGCTGAGACAATGGTAGAGCAATCTTACTGAAGTCTCTAATAAATCTCCTGTAGACTCCTGCATGACCAAGAAAAGCTCGAACCTCCCGCACGTATGCAGGGTAAGATAAAGAAGATATAGCGCTAACTTTAGCAGGATCTACTTCAATGCCTTTCCTAGAGACTATATGACCTAAAACAATGCCATTCTCTATCATAAAGTGACACTTTTCAAAATTTAAAACCAAATCCGTGTCGATACATCTACTCAAAACTCGAGACAAGTTTTCCAAACATGCATCAAAAGAAGAGCCATAAACAGAAAAATCATCCATGAATACTTCCATGCAATGCTCTAATAAATCACCAAAAATACTCACCATGCATTGCTGAAAAGTACTTGGAGCGTTGCACAATCCAAATGGCATCCTACGATATGCGAATGTACCGAAAGGGCAGGTGAAGGTAGTCTTCTCCTGGTCCTCTGGGTCGATGCAAATCTGAAAATAACCAGTATACCCATCAAGAAAACAATAATGTGATTTACCTGCCAGTCTCTCCAACATCTGATCAATAAAAGGAAGTGGATAATGATCCTTTCGGCTTGCTTGGTTCAGCTTCCTATAGTCCACACATACTCTCCAGGAATTCTTCACTCTCGTGGGCACCAGTTCGTTCTCTTGATTAGCTACCACTGTCACCCCTGACTTCTTCGGAACCACATGGATGAGACTGACACATTTACTGTCAGAAATCGGATAAATGATGCCAGCCTGTAAGAGTCTAGTCACCTCCTTCTTTACAACATCCAAAATTAATGGGTTTAGTCGTCTCTGTGGCTGTCTCACTGGCCTCACATCCTCCTCTAAGTGAATCTTATGCATACAAATGGAAGGACTGATCCCAGGTATATCTGCCAGAGTCCATCCAATTGCCTTTTTATGCTGTCTCAGAATCTCTAACAATCGTTCCTCCTGATCCGGTTCCAAATTCTGAGCTATGATGACAGGTAGCTGCTGATTCTCTCCCAAATACGCATATTTCAAATGCTGAGGCAATGGCTTCAATTCCTCCTGTGTCTGGTCAACTGTAGGCGATCCTAGGGGTAGAGCTTCTCCTAAGCAATCCCCTACGCATAATTCTTCCTTTCTGGGTGATCCTTGGGGTAATGCTTCTCCTAAGCAATCCCCTACGCATTCACTTGAACTACCACTTTCTTCCACCTCTAAAATCTCCTCCAACAAAGAAACAATCTCATTCTCTTGACCAAAATCAGAAACCTCCAAATCTGAATCAATATCTGACAAGAAATCCATGTCATCCAACTCCTCTGAGATATCCACGCTAAGTATAGAATGATCCTCTCTAGGATGCTTCATAGCCTCAAAAATGCTGAATCTAACCACTGTGTCTCCTATCTCCATAGAAAGAGTTCCTGCATGCACATCGATCTTCGTTCTAGCAGTCTTCAAGAATGGACGTCCCAGAATAAGTGGAGCCCTGTTCGCAAGCACATCACCTTCCATGTCTAAGATGTAAAAATCTGCAGGAAAAATTAACTCCCTCACTTTTACCAATACATCTTCTATCACTCCAGCTGGGTGTGCTTGACTTCGGTTGGCCAATTGAATCACTACACCTGTAGGCTGCAAAGGTCCAATTCTTAATGACTGAAAAACTGATTTAGGCATCACATTAATAGAAGCTCCAAGATCTAACATCGCATCCTCAAAAATACAATCTCCTATAACACAAGGCACGGTGAAAACTCCTGGATCTTCACACTTCTGAGGAACTAGCTGAAGTAATGCTGAAACATTTTTCCCCATACTTATCAATTCATTCCCCTTCAATTTCTTTTTGTGCACACAAAGATCCTTGAGGAATTTGGCATATTTTGGAATTTGTTTGATCATGGTAAGCAAAGGCACATTCACTTCAACCTTGCTGAATAATTTCACCAATTCTTGATATTCCCTAGTCTTTTCTTCCTCCATTTCTTTTCTTGGCTATACACTTCTTTGAGGGAAAGGTAACAGAATGGAAAACTTAGCTCCTTGCTGGGTAATATTGCTGTCTAGATTCTGTGCAGAATTTTCCAGATTCTGTGCTGAATTTGGAGCTGAATTTGAAGCCGCTGGTGGAGTAAATTCTAAGCCGAAATCTGCTCCATCAGTTTGATCAGAATCTGAAACTTCTGGTTGATTGAAATGTTGCTAATCAAATCCAGTAATCCCATTCTGTGCAGAATTTGGCTGCTCTGAATTTGTTGGACAATTCTGGAAATTTTGTGAACTCGAAGCTGCAAATGGCCTGGAAATATTCTGATGTGCTCCTGCTGGAAAATTCGGATTTGGGTCTGAAATTGTTTTACCACTTCGAAGAGTTAATGCACTAACATTTCCTTTAGGATTTGGAGTCGGTTGTGAAGGTAATTGCCCAAATCCTTGGTTCTGCATCTGATTAATATTATTAGCTAGCTGCCCAATCTGCCTTTCAATGTTCTGCAGTGCTGTATCAGTTCTCTGCTGATGTTGCTGCTGTTGCATCATCTGCTGTTGTTGTTGAAGCACTTGCTGCATCAAATCCTCAATTTTTGAGCTGCTAAAATTCTGCTGAGGTTGCATTGATCGTGGGCTTGTAGAAGAAGGCAGTGCAAGCTGAGATTGGTGCTGATTTGTACTATTTGGCTGCTGGAAATTCTGTACAAGTTGCTGAACATGCTGGAGATGTGTGTGCTGATTCTGTGAATTCTGAAACTGTGGCTGATTTGGAACATTTGAATGCTGGAAATTCTGGAATGGTTGAAATTGCTTATTTTGGCTGAAGTTTTGCTGAAATTGAGGCTGCTGATATTGCTGAAATTGTTGAGAATGACTTGCTGGATGATTCTGGTAATGATGTTGATTCTGTGAATTCTGATAATATGGCTGATGAATCTGAGTTTGTGTTGGCTGCTGATAAAATGTGTTCCCATACCTCAAATTAAGGTGATCCCTCCATCCCGGATTATATGTTGAAGAATTGGGATCATATTTATGTTGCTGAAATTGAGGTCTTGAAATGGCTGCAACTGATTCATCTTGATGTAGATTAGGGCAATGATCCGAAGAATGATCTTGGCTTGAACAAATTCCACACAACTTCATCAATGGTAAAGGAAAATTTGAAACATGACTCGAATTTTGCAACGCCATTTGCTTTACTAGAGAAGTTAATTCTTGCAAATTGTTCCTAATTTCTTGTTGTTCAGTTGAAACCAAATGAGTTTCATTAACCACTCTAGTACCAAGAGCTCTACTCCCGAATTGCTGTGAGTTTTCCACCATATTTGAAATTAGCTCTCTTGCTTGATTTGGAGTCTTATTCACCAAGGCTCCTCCAGCTGCTGCATCTATCATGCTCCTATCCATGGGAAGTAAACCCTCATAAAAATATTGAACAAGGAGCTGGTCACTAATTTGATGTTGTGGACAACTCGAACACAGCTTCTTGAATCTCTCCCAATAATCATAAAGAGTCTCTCCCACTACTTGTTGAATACCACAAATGCTCTTCCTAATTGTTGCAGTCCTAGAAGCGGGGAAAAATTTCTCCAAAAATGCTCTCTTCATATCAATCCAACTTGTAATGTATCCAGCTGGAAGGCAATATAACCAGTCTTTAGCTTCTCCCGTCAAAGAGAATGGAAAAGCCCTCAACTTAATATCTTCTTCTGAAATCCCTTGTGGCTTCATGGTTGAACAAACCACATGGAATTCATGTAGATGGCGGTTGGGATCCTCTCCTGATAAGCCTTGAAATTTGGGAAGCAGATGAATAAGTCCTGATCTGAGTTCAAAATCTCCTGCCAAATCTGGATAAGTGATGCATGAGTACTTATAAGCCACATCTGGAGCTGCAAGCTCTTTCATAGTTCGATCCCCTTCTATTATCTGATTATCCATCTCTGAAATTCTGCTCTCACAAGTTGCTGCAGACCTAGCTTGTCTCCTTAAAGCCCAAAAGGTTCTCTCAATCTCCAGGTCAAGTTCAAGCAATGTTGCAAAGGAAGACCTAGTCATGCAAGCCAATAAACAATCAAAATTCAATAGATATTCAATAAAATCAGAAAAAATCAGTAAGCTAAAGCTGAGAAAATTATTCACAATCCAAAACAAACAAACAATTCTAGCAAAGTTTTAAAGTTCCCCGGCAACGGCGCCAAAATTTGGTAAGCTCTCTTAATAGATGTCACAAATAAACTCCCAAATTAATATTAAGATCGAAAACCCACAACTACACAAAGAATTGTTCTAGTATAAGGCCCGAGTCAAATTTTCGAGGATTATGCTAGAAACATGCTTGTCTTGGATTACGAACACTCTTTTGGGGTTTTCAAGTTATGAAATGGGGTTTTGTAGTAAAACTGGAATATTAGTCCAAGAAATAAATTGCAAACTCTACAATTATCCTACTGCAGAAATAATTCTGAATAATCCAAAAGAAACAAACTACAAATAAAACTTGCACTAAATGATACTCACCCTAATTGCAATTATTAAATCTTCCTAATTCTAAATTAAGAGAGGACAACTAGAAAACGGCTCTTCAACTACCGAATTAAATGCAAAATTTCAATCTACTTAACCAACTCACTTCACCAACTGGAAATCAACAACACAGAATTCCAGCTTATTCATTTAAAACTGCAACTTAACCAAATTCTAGCATTACCTCTAAATATGCATACTAGAAATTAATTACTCAATCTACGAACTTATCTATCAAATAAGGAATGACTTAAACAAAAGCATAGTTGAGCCTATCGAACTAAGCAGAACACAAGAACAAACGAGGCTAACAAAATACGAAAACAGAACAAAAGGAAGAACAGATTTGTTTAGCAATTAAAACTACAAATAAATCTAATCTATAAACTTCCAGATTCAGAAACAAAGGTGGAGAAACAAGTAAACCTAAACTAGAAACAAACTGTAAAGAAAATCTAACATCCCTACACACAAATCTCGGACAAAACTTGTCTTCTCCTTGCCACCCACAAAGAACCGCAGAGAACACTCCAACGGTATCAGTATGGAGTCTCCCAGCTACTGGCTAAGCTCAGGTTTCCTCAAGTGCTCACAGAAATCGTAAACGAGCTGAAACTCTGCAGCGCCGCCTGGAAAAGGAATCGCGAGGCTGGAATGGAAGCTACGGTTGATGGTTTGGTGTCGGGATTGGACCAGAGTCTCCAGAGGAACACCGCCTTTGACTCTGTGGATGAACGGAACCCAAATCGGAGGACCACCACCGACGAGGGATGAAAAATCGCGACTCTCTGCTACAGTGCTGCGGCTGAAAAATCAACTCGCCTGCGACGCCCTATGGTCGGAATCTGATCGCCGGAGGCTGAGGAACTCCACGCCGATGAGGACAAGCTGAATCTCGGATCTGGATGAAGGGAGGAGTTGCGACCGCGCCGTCAAGAAACTGGCACGATGAACAGTAGCGCGAGCTCACTGTTCACCGTGCCAAAATGTTCTTTAAATACCTAGGGTTTTGGCTCATTGGACCCTAAGTTGGTGTAAGGCTCATGTGTAACTCGAGTCTGAGTTCACTTGGTCAATTAGGGTTTTGGAGTCCATTTGGTTGAGTGAACCAAGCCTCCACTTGAATCATGAGTCCATGTGTACCCTACAAGACCAAATTCACATAATGAGAAATAAGCATGCATTTAAAAGGAAAAATAACATAAAGCTCCTAAAAGACCTTGTTTGAAGAATATGATTAAAATTGGAAATTAAAATGTGCAAATGTGTAAGGAACACCACAAATTAACTCAAAAGTAATGTATAAATTCCTAACTTGTCAATTACCTACTAAGCTCATTTCAAATTCTTGTTCCATTAAAGTTATAAATTTTTGAAGAAATTCAAAATTGGTTGAACCAAAAATTATGTCATTTACATATACTTGGGCTATAAAGATATCTTGGTTGATTGATTTTACAAATAAGGTTGGGTCAATTTGTCCTTGGTTGAATCCTTTGGAAATTAGATAGGAGGTCAACCTTTTATATCAGGCCCTAGGTGCTTGTTTAAGACCATACAAGGCTTTCTTAAGTTTAAAGACATGGTCGGGATGATTTAGACTCTCAAACCTAGGTGGTTGATCTACATAAACTTCTTCTTTTATTAGTTGATTTAAAAAGGTAGATTTAACATCCATTTGATAAAGCTTAAATCTTTTATAGGATGCATAGCTAAGTAGCATTCTAATAGATTCAAGTCTAGCTACTGGGACATATGTTTCATCATAGTCAAGTCCTTCTACTTTACTAAACCCTTTAGCCATTTATGTAATTTGTTTAGTTGTTAAACTTAATTTTAATTGTTCATTAAGTTTGTTATTTTCTTTTGTTAGATCAATATTTATGTAATTTTCAGAGTTAGTTTCTTATTTAAACATGAAATAATTCTAAAAAATCTTTTGTTTAAAGTAAAGTATACCCCATTGGAACTATCAGAAATGAGTGCAGACTCGTGGCTCGATTTGGGTTTGGACCCGTCTTCCAATTCGTTCTCCGATTCTGGTTCGTAAGCCATCAACGCGAGGTAGTTGGTGTGCTTCGATTCTTTGTCATCCGATTCATCTCTGAACGATTCGTCCCATGTCGCTTTGAGGACATTCTTTTTCTTTAGATTCGGGCAGTTGTTCTTGTAATATCTCTTTTTATCGCACTCGAAGCATGTGACGTTCATTTTGTTGCTATTTGATGTTGAGTTGATCTTCTGCAGGTCCCTTTTTGAGAAATTCTTCTTTTTCCTGGTGAACATTTTTGTTACGAAGTTCACCAGGTGTTCTTCATCATCTAAGTTTTGGTCAGACTCAACTTCTGATTCTGATTCGGTTCTGGTCTTCTCTTTTGATGTTCCTGGAATAAAAGCAATTCCTTTCTCAGATTTGACGTTAGTCTGTTCGTGTAGCTCTAATTCATAAAACAATTCATCTAACTTTAATTTAGACAAGTTCCTCGAAATCTTATAGGCATCTAGATGGATTCCCACAGTGCATTTCGAGGAAACGTGTTTAGAGCATACCTTATTAGATCACAGTTCTCCATCTGGTGACTGATGGTATGAAGTCCGTTGAGGATATCCTTTATCCTCATGTGTAGTTGACTGGCAGTCTCTCCTTCCTATATTTTTATGTTAAATAATTTATTTAGATATAAGTCTCTTTTCATTACCTTTAAGTCGTTGGTCCCATCGTGTAGTTCTATGAGTTTGTCCCATAACTCTTTGGCATTTTCGTGTGGGCCAACGCGGTTCAGCTCCTCTTTTATTAACCCGCACTGGATTGTGTTGAGGACTTTGAAGTCAATTTGTGTTTTTTTTTATTCATTTCCATATTATAATTTTCCAGGTCCATTAGAATTCTGGTGTTGTGCTCGACTGGAGCCTTGTACCCTTTGATGATGCTGAAATATTGGCCGTAGTCAGTTTTTAGGTACAACTCCATCCTTTTATTCCAGTACAGAAAATCATCCCCGTTGAAGAGTGGGGGACGTATGGTGTTGTACCCTACAAGTTGGGTCATTTAAATACTAAAAACGATAAACTAAAGAAGGTACCAGGACTTGGTCTTAGATTAGTAGAGTTTGAGATATATATAAAAAAAATCTAGAAGAACTTGAGAGGTGTTGCACCAACTTCAAGTTAAAATCAATCAAAAAAAATTATCTGAATAGGTAAAATTTTACCAATTCAAATAGAATGCGAAAAAGAAATCTGAAAATGATTCCCCTAACTTGATTGGTGGTTGCACCAATTCAGAGCAAAACCCGCTCTAATACCACTTGTGAATCGATTACGCACATGAAGAGGGGGTGAATCACGTGGTTTTAAAAAACTTGTTTTCTTGTTTTAATAATCGCGAGTGCGAACGTAGCAGAAAGTAAATAAGAAATCGACAATAAAAACCACAAGAAAACATAGTTGGTTTTACTTGATTTAGAGTCTTCGATGACTCCTACTCCAAGACTCAGGTCCCGCGGACCTATCGATGGGTAATCCACTAAAAAGTCTCTTTCGGTACCTCCGGAAGAGGGAATCAAGTACAAAGAAGATTAGAACAAGTGCAACACACTGCACTTGTCCTTTTGCAAAAATTAAGTATACAAAAATTCGTTATCGACACTTAAGGATCGAAATGGGAGTGTTCGTGTGGCCGCGATCGAAAGTCCTCAGAATAGTCGTCGGATGCAGTAGCTTTGCAGCAGAGTCGTAGCAGAAGCCTGGAGCTGTCGAAAACTCAAACGGATGCGCAGTAGCTCATATATCAGTGTTCTATCAAAGCCTTCTTGAGACTGCTTTATATAAGGCATGGAGGGTGCCTTCCATAGGCGTGGAAGGCGCCTTCAACCTCAAAAACTTGATCTCGAACAACCCAGCACTTATCCATGACAAGGTCCAAATTTCATCCTGTGGAAGACGCCTTCCATAGCCATGGAAGGCGCCTTCTATGAACAGTATGAAGGCGCCTTCCATCAAGCTTGGAGGCGCCTTCGGATTCGGATACTGTTCATCCGAAGGCAATTTTTGCTCCTTTGTCATGCAAAACAACGTTAATCCAAATAACCTACAAAACAAGTATTAGGACAATAACAATTAATAATAAAGAGTAGTAATTATTGGAATCCCGTGGTAGTTTTGATGTGATCAACCAAGTTAAAGTTAGGTCTTGTTGTGTTAGATCTGATGGTCGCTACTTGGAATTCCGTTCTGCTTCCCCTGTACAAAAATTTGTACAAGCACAGAACTTTCCTAACAACCTATGTGTTCCTCATGAGTTAAACTTGAATTGGAAACGAAACTTAACATTTTTACTTTAAGTTCAACTCATGTGTTCTTCAGTAGTTAAAACTTGGATTGCAAACGATACTTGACATTATTAATTCAAGTTCATCCCATGTTACAGAAGTTGATTAAATATCTATTTCAAGGATTGACTTCCAGGTTAAACATGGCGAGGCACTTGGCCTTCTTGGGTATGAGATCATCCACCACTTCCTAAACAAAGCCTTTCAAAGAAATTAGATATTTAAACTTCTTACAGTAACCCTAGGTTTAACTATAGAGACCTCAATAGAAGCACAAGATCAAAACACTAAATCGAAACACAAAAAATGAAACACGAAATCGCTAGCCTCTTGTGTTGATATTTCAGGATCCATATGAAGAAAACAAACTAGTTCGCACTGCGGAATAAAGAACTAGTTATTCCTCTCTTCATAGACAAATACCTCTTGATTTTCTGCTATATTCCTCTCCTTATCTTGGACGTCGTGTGGGCGACGATCTATCAAGATGAAATCCACCCGAACCATTACTTCTCCAAGAAATTCCGACCACTAAGGAATGTCAAAATAGGAAACTTTCTTCTCTTCTTCTTCCTCTCAAGCAACCGGCCACCAAGTGCTCCTTCTTTTCTTTCAAGTTTTGGCCACCAGGAAGAGATGGGTGTCGTCCTTAGAAAGAAAAAAGGGAGAGAAGAAACAAGGTGCCGCTGGCCTTAGGAAGAGGAAAGGGAGAGAGGCTGGCCACACAAGGAGAAGAGGAAGAGGTGCTGACCCTAAGGGAACAAGAGAATTATGGAGATGTATATCCCATAAGGCACCCTCTACCTCTCTTTTATAATCCTTATTCATGGCAAAAAAGGAAATTTTAATAACAATTAAAATCTTTCTCTTTTAAATTTCCTATTGTGATGGCTACAAAAGGAAAGTTTTAAAATTAATCTCTCTCTTTTAAACATTGTAGATGACTACAAAAAAGGAAAGATTAAAATTAAAACTTCTCTTTTAAATCATGGTTAGAAAAAAAGAAAAGTTTTATCAAAATTAAAATATCTCTTTTAAACATTATAGATAACTACAAAAAGGAAATATTTTAATAAAATTAAAATCTCTCTTTTAATCCTTTGTAGATAGTTATAAAATGAAAGATTTTAAAAATTTAAAACTCTCTTTTAAAACCATGTGAATGACTATAAAAGGAAAGATTTTAACAAATAAAATCTCTTTTTTTAACTCCATGTGGCCAACCCCTTGCTTGGGTACCAAGCTTGGCCGACCACCTATTGGGTTCCAAGCCAATGTTTGGCCGGCCCCCTTGCATGAAGCAAGGATGTGTCCGACCCATTACTTGGGTAAGAAGTGGACTTTGTGGATACAATGCTTTATAGAGGCTACAACAGGGACCGAGAGTAGGAATTGATTTTGGCCTCCTAATGTACTTGAGCTTCCTATGTTCAACCCGAACACCCAACTCAAGTTCATCAATAATAACTCATACCACTAAAGAGTTATTATTGAACTACCGCACCAATCTCATATTACATTATGGGCTCCTTATTATGAGTACGTTAATCTCCCTATATTTAAGATATCGAATGCCCATTAATCAAATGAGTTACTGACACTCAATTAACATCTAGCTCCAAGAGTAGTACCACTTAACTTCATTGTCATGCCGGACTAGGTCACCTGTAGGGTTTACATGACAATCCTTATGAGCTCCTCAAGGGGACATCATCAACCTAGATTACTAGGACACAGTTTCTTTCTATAATGAACAACATACCATATAAATAATATTACTTCCCAACTTATCGGGTCTATTAATCCAACTGAATAAATCTCACCCATTGATAAATTAAATAAATAAATACTAAGTATATGTGCTTGTTATTATATTGTGATTAAGAGCACACACTTCCATAATAACAGAGGTCCTGTTCTTTTATGCAGTCAGTATAAAAAGAACAACCTCAAATAGTCCTGCTCAATACACTCATAGTGTACTAGTGTACTTTTATAATCAAGATAAACTAATACCAAATTATACTACGACCGTTTCAATGGTTTGTCCCTATCCATCTTAGTCGTAAGCTACTATTTATAATTTATAAGGAACTAATAACATGATCTTCTGTGTGACACCACACACCATGCTATCTACAATATAAATTAAATGGACAACTACATTTAACATAAATGCAGACATTTAACCAATGTAATTCTTATTTCAAAATAAATATTTATACAAAAAGCTAGCCTTTTAGTATACATCCTAACAAGATCCTTGTGTCTAAGTGTGCAGGAGCTTAGGAACACAAGAAGTCAAGCGGAAGACGCAGCTAGCGAAAAAGATGACACGGGAAGGGAGCCGATAGGCTCGGTGCTACGGAAGAGTATACCGGTGAATGAAAAGGACGTGTGTAACGTTCCGAGGGACGAAAAGCCGGAGCGAAAGCTTGCTTGAGGAGAAGACCGAAAAATGGGTTCGTATGAGCCCTATTCCAGATGGCCGCAATCACCCAGGTGATCGGAACAGCAGAAGAGCAAAAGGTGGTTGTAATTGCTGCTGGAGGCGCCTTCAAAGGCAGTTGAAGGCGCCTCCGTGCTTTCTGTGGAAGGCGCCTTCTATGACTGGAAGGTGCCTTCGATGAATAGTATGAAGGCGCCTTCCAGCCCTATTGAAGGTGCCTTCGACCCGGCAAATATTGTCGTTGCTAAAAGATAAGGTTTTATCTTTTTATGTCTCGTTGGAGGCACCTTCCACCTTATTGAAAGTGTCATCCTGCCTTGAATAAGGTTTTCCATGAGCTATAAAAAGACCGCTAGACCTAGGAAATAGAATAATAACTCTTGTAATCTTGTCTTAGCAACTGTCTAAGTGTTCAACGATTGTAAGATGCTTCTTCGCATATACGAAGGAGATCTTTTAGTGCTTTCATTGTCCTTGGATTAACAACCACCTAGGTTGTAACCAAGCAAATCTTGAGCCTCATCTTTTTAGTTGTTAATCTGAGTTATTAGTATTGTTGCTTTTAATCTGAGTTGAAAGAATGAGAAATGTATTGTTATGTCTTTTTCAAGCAATTCACCTCCTCCTGTCGGCCCCGCTGTGCCAACAGTAATTAGTTCCTGTCATCTCTGGACCGGGAACTAATCAAGGTCTCAGTTTAAGGATCCAAAATGGACTTGAACTGGACTGACATCTACTGTCCCCTCAACCGGGATGCGTCCTCACAAGGTCATTCTCCTCCAGTGACTTACTTTAACTTACCAACTTGTCAGACATCAAGTCAGTCCGTTGACCTGTTTGAACTTCATATCAACTATCTAATCGACACGTTGACCTAGCTGAACTTCTTTCCTAATATTTGATCAGCCCATCGACCTATCTGGACTTCGTACCAGTAATCTGGTAGGCCTATCGACCTAGCTGTTTAATCTCTTGCACACTTGGTAAGATGGTTAAATCACACAACACCTAACTTAACTCATTTGTCATTTATCAAAACTTGAGTTAGACCATTAGTGAAAACTGTATCAACAGAGATAACTTGATTCTGTGGTTTATTTTCATGTTTTATTACTCCTAGATACTTCTCTCGTGTATTTTTGATGACAAAAGCGAAGATTGAAGCAAAATGAGGAGCGAATAGACCAAGCAAAAGAAGTCATGCTCCGCCACGAGCGGTTGTGCAAAGTGGCATCGCCCGTGGAAGGTTTGGGTGCCTCACCACGGGCAACCATGCTTAGTGGCACAGCCTGTGGAAGGTTTGGGTGCCTCACCACGAGCAGCCATGCTCAGTGGCACAACCCGTGCACGACTCTGCCCCCTGCCACGACCTACCCATGCCCAATGACATGGGTCGTGTCGCCTTGCCATGGGCACCCGTGCCCAGAGGCACAGGCCATAGCCAAATGGATTTAATGCTCCATGCTCCACATGGGCACAGCTCGTGTGGACACCTCAATTTCAAGCAAAAGTTAAAGGGAATTTCTCCATTAGACTAGGGATCTCGACCTGGGGTTATCCAATGACCCCAAGGAGGCTAGAGGAGGAGTTTTCGAAGCATTCTGGAGTCGTCTACGCATTGAGGAGCCATCGGGAGTGAATAGGAAGAAGATTCACGAACGATCCTAAGCTTTTCTTTCTCTTCTCTATTTTTTTGAATTCGAATCTATTTGTTTGAGATTGTTGAATATGTCTGTTAGTTGTAACCCCTTGTTTATAGGGTAATTTGTTGGATTCTAGGATTATGGAATAATCTCTATGTGATGTAAACACTATGTCATTGAGATATGCATGTTTTCTTACCTTAATTCTATAATGTATTAGATTGTGGTCCGAATCTATAGCATTAACACAATCTCAATGTCAAAAGCACAAGATTCATATTTCACGAGGGTTTGGGGATGAACTGAAAGGAGAACTCGACCCTCTGACCCATATATATTGAGACACAGAGAGTCGGATATGAAAGTGTAACCTAGTATGCCGCAAGGAACCCTAGGACGTTATAAAGTTTAATGGACCAAACTAAATTTGTCGCCACGTAGTACGAAATGATGGTAATTAGAGTGTGGGATCTAGTGACAGGGTCCCCTTTAGGATACTACCATTAGTTACGTTCCTTCCGAAAGTAGACAATGATTAAGGTTGATATGTCGTTATAGAGGTAAAAGTTTACATCAAATACCATAGGGTGATCTACCTACATAAGTCAATATTAAGGACAAGAACTAAGGAATAGATCAAGTGTTTTCTAGTATAGAGGTGAAACCAAAACCCTAGGATCATTTCCTATCATTCTTCTTTCTTATCTGCCTTCTCTGTCTCCTAGCCTCCGACTATTCTCTTTGATCATGTCGTCCTTTCTTTTGTGGTCACTTTGATTTCCTTCTCTCTCTCCCTCTTCATTCTCTTTTCGCATTTGAACTTTAGTTTTAGCACTCATAACACTCGAAATTTCTGATTTAGTCTAGACAGTTAAGTCTGATTTGTAAGTTAGTACTTAATCATCTGTCTCTGAGGATTCGATTTTATTATTACTTGACAACACTTCCATACACTTGCAGATTTTCAACACATTAAGTTTTTGATGTCGTTGTTTAGGAATTGAGTTAGATTGATATTAGTTGAATATCATATCGATTATATTAGATTGTTTCTTTTCTTGTTACTTGAATTATTTTTACTTTGTATTACATTTTGGTCTTCCTTATCCTTTTCATTTTATTCTTCTTTTCAGGAGCTTGGAGAACAATTAAGTGGAAGGTATGATGATAACCAATATCGTCAAGCCTCTAAAGGATTTCTTTTCGCCTGTATCCCAGGCTTCGAGGTCTTATATTGTTAGGCCATTAATTGAGGCTAGTGACTTTGAATTAAATCCCAAATTGATCCATATCATCCAGCAGCAACAGTTTGGGCGATCACTTCAAGAGGATCCTTAGCGGTACTTGGATCACTTTATGACTTGTTGTAATGCAGTAAAATGAGATGGATTTTCCAATGATGCAATAAGATTAATAAGGTTTAGTTTTTCTTTGACCAATAAGACAAGTGATTGATTATATTCACTTCCATCAGGAAACATTTTTACTTGGAAGCAGATGGAGAAACATTTTTTAGATAAATACTTTTCGTCAGCTAAGATAATAAAAATGAAAAGTCAAATCATGAATTTTTAATAGGCAGAAGGGGAGTCATTGGTTACAATTTGAGAAAGACTAAAAGGATTGTTATTACAGTGTCTTCACCATGGCCTAGAGGAATGATTTATACTTCATCTATTTTTCATAGGGATTTCTACAGAAACTAGGGCTTCAGTGGATTTGGCAGGCAGGGGCTCCTTGATGAAGAAGAATGTGCAAGAAACTTACTCACTTATAGAGGCAATGACATTGAGTATAAGCTTATGGGGAGGAAGAGGACATACAAGAGAAAGCCTCTCTCATGAAGTGAAAGGGATGTAGAGCAACGGATGACAAGGGTCAAGGATGTGGATCAAGGCACAAGACACTTATTGGATTCTTTAAACCATCACCAACCCCTATATAAAACGACGTCAGGCAAGGTAGATTGCTAAAAGGATGAAGTTCTAGAAGAAGGCAACCTCACAGCATGGGAAGCCGTTATTGCCCGACTATGCAAGGTTCCTCAAAAATGCATTAACTCCAAAAAGTAAACTGGACGGACGGAGTGTCATAACAATGTCTAAAGAAGGTAGCGCTCTTATATGGGATGGGGGACCCCTCAAGCTATAGGATCTTGGAAGATTTTCGATACCATACACTATTGGCATTTATGTTAAGAGGGTTGTTTGTGACTTGGGATCCGGAGTGAGTATCATTCTATATGCATTATTTAAAAGGATAGGACTAGAAGAATTAAAGCCTATAGATGTATCCTTACAGTTAGTGGATCGCTCGATCTGACATCCTTTGGGGAGAATAGATGACGTGCCGTCAAGATCGAAGGCTTCATGGTACCGACAGATTTCATGGTATTAGACATGGGAGAAGACCATAGACTCCACTTTTATTATGGAGGTTGTTTCTAGTCACCATCAGTGCAGTGGTTGATTTTAAAAATCATTAGCTCTCATTAATAATAAGTGGAGAGAAAGTTGAATTTGATCTATCAAAGGCTATCCGATAATCTTCTGAAATTGACACATGTTGTAGGGTGGAGTGTTACATGAAGTTGTTCGGGAGAGGTTGCATTATGAGCTACATGGGGAGGAAGAAGATCTCCACTTACCATAGGGAGTTGATAAAAACCTAGATCTATTCATGATATAAGAGGATTGCGGTGACTCTGGAACTAACAAAGATAGTGGAGAGAAGGTTAAAGCCCCTCACGTTGAGTTGAAACCACTTCCTTCAAGCCTCATATATGAATTCCTAAGACCGAGCTTTACTTACCTCGTGATTGTAAATGTTGATTTGATAGAGACTGAAACTCAGAAACTACTGAAGAAGCTCAGACGACAAAGAAAAGTCAGGATATATAATTGAAGACATAAAAAGGATAAATCCATCTTATTGTATGCACAAGATTTTGCTCAAGAATGATTATAAATCTTCAGTATAACACCAGCGGCGATTAAATCCAAATATGAAAGAAGTGGTCCAAAAGGAGGTGTTAAAATTATCAAATGCAGGGGTGATTTATCCCATTTCGGATAGTGAAGGAGTGAACCTGGTACGTGTAGTTCCAAAAAAAGGAGGAATGATAGTGGTTAAAAATAAGAATGATGAGCTAATCCCAATTAGGGCAGTTATAAGGTGGCATATGCGTATTGATTATCGGAAGCTGAATAAAAAAACAAGAAAAGATCATTTCCCCTTGTTGTTTATCGATCAAATGCTGGAGTGGTTGGTCAAACATTAACATTTCTGTTATTTGGATGGATATTCAAGATTCTTTCAAATTCTAATACACTCAAACGATCATGAGAAGACTACATTCATTTGCTCGTATGAGACCTTTGCCTACAGGAGGATGCCTTTTGGTATGTGTAATGCTCTAGTAACATTCCAGCGCTGCACGATGGCCATTTTTTCAGATCTTATTAAGGAAATAATGAAGTCTTCATGGATAATTTTTCTATATATGAGACCAGTTTTGATTCCTATTTGGTGAATCTTTCCAAGGCATTCTAGAGATGTGAGGATGTCAACTTGGTCTTAAATTAGGAGAAATGTCATTTTATTGTTCGAGAGAGGATAATTTTAGGACATCGAATTTCCAAGAAGGGTATCGAAGTTGATAAAGCCAAGGTGGAAGTGATAGAGAGATTGCCTCTCCTAATGAATGTGAAAGGGGTACGGAGTTTTCTTGGGCATGTTCATTTTTATCGACGTTTCATAAAAGATTTCTCTAAGATTTCAAAGTTGTTGATGAATCTACTTCAGAAAGATGCTGATTTTAATTTTGGTTGGGAATGTTTGGAGTGTTTCTATAAAATAAAGAGAGCATTGGTGACAACCCTAATGATGCAAGCCCCGATTAGAGTCTACAATTTGAAATTATGTGTGATGCTAGTGATTATGCAGTCGATACAGTGTTTGGCCAAAGGAAAGATAAATACACTATGCTAGAAAAATACTCGATGATGCATAAATTAACTATGCAACAAGTGAGAAAGCACTATTAGCATTAATATTTGCTTTTGACAAATTCAGATGTACTTAGTTGGATCAAAGGTGATAGTTTATATTGATCATACTGCAATTCGATACCTTCTCAATAAGAAAGATGCAAAACCATGTCTTATCCGATGGATATTATTGTTGCAAGAGTTTAAATTGGAAATCAAAAATAAAAAAGGAACAAACAAATCTGGTTGCGGACCATCTCTCTTGGTTGCACCAAGATTGGAGGGAAAGGAAAAGTGATGAATTACCCATCAATGACTCTTTCCCCGATGAACAACTTTTAGTGGTAAGAAACTCAGGACCTCCATGGTATGCAGACTTAGCCAATTTCCTAGCATGTGGGGTCCCGTTCCTAGGATACACGTATCAACAAAGGAAGAAGTTACATATAGATGCAAAGCATTTAATTTGGGATGAGCTATTTTTGCATAGAAGACGTGTGGATGGTATCTACAAAAAATGTGTGCTCGATGAGGAGATTTGAGACATTCTTTATTATTGTCATGCCTCATCTTACGAGGGGCATGCAGGAGCTATGAAGATCGTAGTAAAAGTTTTATAGGCTAATTTTTATTGACATAACATATTCAAAGATGCAAGAGCTTTTGTAATGACATGTGATTGCTGTTAAAGAATCAGAAATATTACCAGGAGACAAGAAATGCAATAAAATGCTATTCTAGAGATGGAGCTTTTGATATTGAGGAATAAACTTTATGGAACCTTTTCCCATTTCAGGGGTGAACAAATATATTTTGGTTGTTGTTGATTATGTCTCAAAATGGGTAGAGGTTGTGGCATCCCCATTATGTGATGCTAAGATGATCATCAACCTTTTTAAAAGAATTATCTTTCCCTGGTTTGGAATTCTGTGAGTTGTGATTAGTGATAGGGGAGTACATTTCATCGAAAAGTAATTTAGAAACCTAGTGAAGAAATATGAAATGAGACATAAGGTAGCTACTCCATACTATCCCCAAGCAAGTGGTTAAGTGGAGATATCAAATATGGAGATTAAAAGTATACTAGAAGAAACTATACTAGCATTTCTAAAGGATTGGTCCCTTAAATTAGATGATGCATTATGGGCATATAGGATTGCTTATAAGACTCTCATAGGAATGACTCCGTTTAGACTTGTTTATGGGAAGCTTTGTCACTTACCCATAGAACTTGAGCATAAAGCTTTTTGAGCTATTAGACAACTAAACTATGATTTGAAGGTAGTTGGTGAAAAAAGAAAGCTTCAACTAAGTGAGTTAGAAGAAATTGGGCAGGTTGCATAGGAGCATACCAAGGCCTACAAGGAAAGGACCAAAACATGACACAATAAGCATATCATGAGAAGAGAGTTCCGTGAGGGAGACTGGGTATTATTAATTAACTCAAGGCTTAAACTTTTTTCTTAGAAAATTAAAATCACGTTGACCAATCCCTTTTCAAGTGCAGAAGGTATATTCGTTTGGAGTTGTGGACATTTGGGATAGAATAACGGGGACATTTAAAGTTAATGGGAAGTGACCAATCTTGAATAATGGTGAGTTCTCTTTGTTCATATTGCTTGGTGGTACCTACAATTAGGAATTTTACTTTTTCATTTTGTAGCATGTTCATGTTTTTAGTTATTGAGTAAGCATTGCTTAGGTTTCTATTCTTTAAAATGATCTTGAAGCATAAAAAGCATAAGGTGTCCTTTAAAACATGATTTATGTGATGGAATTTTGTTGGTCCCATGTGAACTTATTCTTTTATTTTTGGTGATTTATGTTTTCTTATATCTTGGTAGAACCTTGATAAAGCGTGTTGAGTTAGTTTGTTTTCACTATAGCCTACTTGATAGTTTGATATTTCACTACACTTATAGTTTGTTTCCTTAGGGTGAATTAGTACAAACTAGTCATGATTCCTTTAGTTAGACTAGCACCAAGATGATCATAGGTGATTTTTTTTCCCAACACTATAGTTATTGTACTATGCTCGGTGTATGTAAGCTCATTTGAAAAAAATTAAAATCTCATGCGAGAAAAAAAATATGTGAAAAGAGAAAAGAAATCAAAGAAAAATACCCATGGCAAAAATAAGATGCAAAATGAGAGGAAATAAGAAATAAAAATAGTTATCGTAGATGAAAATGATAGAATGCCCCTTTAAGATCGAGTTAGATCACTAAGAAAACATCTATCTATTTCTTTCATCACCAAGCATGTCTTTGAGACTTTGTGTTGGGAAGAGGGGACGAACCTCGCGTATGACAGGTAAGTATTTAACACCAAAAATTTTAGAAACACAATTGAATGATGACTTGACTAGGAAGGAATTCAAACCTTAGGGAACAAATCGTGCACTATGCACTTAACTAGCTTGTAGACTTGGTGAAACTAATTGAGTACTTGAGCTTTAAGACGATACCATTTGATAGGACTAGATGAGTTCACGAAAATTGGGGATACTGTTCATATATTTTGTTTAGATTCATATTTACTTGGGAACAAGCAAAGGTTTGGTCTTTAGGAATTTGATAAGTGTGAAGTATATAAGGGTTTTCATTATGTTTTTGTTAGAATTTGAGAGATGACCTAAGGTAATCGCCTTATAATTTTATTATTTATTGAATAAATATAATTCACTATTTGAGTGCATATTATTTGTTTGAAGGTCTTAAAGTCATTTATTAAATGTCCACAATATAATTCATAACACGAGAGAAGTTATGATTGAATCACAACTAGTGATTATTGTTGGGATATGTCCGATGCGGTGTGTGCAAAAACACGTTCCGTAAACATGTGTAGTGGATAATAAAATAATAATAATTTTTAAATTATTACATCACACACATCACATGCATACAAGGATACAATATGTCAAATATTATCACATAATTAAATTTTTACGGAAAGTAAATTTACGCTAGGTGTACCTTACGGATGACCTGTAACGAGAAGGGCATCAACCGTAGCGACATTGTCGAACCTCGTCTCTATTCATATCCACGCCGAGCTCCTCAAGACAACTCCTTGAGTACAAGCCTCTTCTTCATAAGTTACTAGCCACGAGTGAAGAAGAGGGATCAAAAGAAAGAGGAAGAGAAGCACACAAGGGGGAGTTTTCTCCCTTGTGGTGGTCACGACAACAAGGAGAAAACTTCTCCTTGTTGTTGTGTGGTCGGCGGCAAAGAGAAGGGAGAGAGAGAGGAGGATTGAGTTTCCAAAACCTAATCAACCAAATAATAAAACTTGTGTTAACTTTTCTCTCAAACATATCAATATATATCCCTCATTAATGAGTTGGATTAGAAAGCTCAAATCCAATCCATTATCCCTTAACTAAAAATTAACCCATTAACCCCTTTAGTTTGGTTCACAACTAAACTAAGTTAATTCATGACTAATCTAATTTGGTCTAACTCTTCTATTAGTGATGTGGTTCATCCACGCTTCCATTTCGATAAATATTTCCATATTTGTCTTATGCATGATACAACTAAACATTTATCTCTTGATCTAAGAATTATATTCTTTAACTTGTTTTACATCTTTTAGAGACTCATTGTGCGTGTGACCCAATAGGTTTCTGGCTTATCTTGACCATCCATAAATAACTACATAATTATGAATTATCATGAGTGACACCTAGTAGTACATTGATATGGGTTAGGTTTAGTAGGTCCCCGGTGAAAAGGGGAAAGGAAATAGCAAAATTAAGAAAATATAGGTCAATATCGGTTGGGGTAATATGTTTAAGAAAATATAGGCCAGTATCGACCGGGGTAACATGTGTAAGAAAATATAGGTCAATATCGGCCGGGATAACATGCTTAAGGAAATATGCCAATATCGGTCGGGGTAACATGTTTAAGAAAATATAGGTCAATATTGGCTGGGGTAACATGTGTAAGAAAATATAGGCCAGTATCGGTCGGGGTAACATGCTTAAGAAAATATATGCCAATATCGGCCAGTATAAGACCTTAAGAAAGATAGGTCGAGTATCGACCGGGTTTACACGTTTAAGATAAATAAATTAAGATTGTTTGAACTAGTATATCCGGATGTATATTGGCATTGGGCGGACTTATATGAGCACCTGGATGTGAAAAGATACAAGGCCTTACCAGACCTATAGTAGATTATCAGATGATTAGAACGTATGTTGAACAATAGTAGTAACATGCCCAGACATAACTTAGGTTCAAGTCCGTCCGATACAAATCATAGTATAAGATTGGACTACCTGTAACATAATAAAAACAGGGTAAGTAAGTATGAACGATAAATATATCTCCATATAGCTTATAAGACAGGGCGAGAACAAATATTTCAAGAATATTTATAAATAGCATAATGAAGATATTTGTAGTATTTGATTGTATAACAGGTTTGCTAATTTGGCGGGAAGAATGTTTCCAGACTCTTCTACAGGCACTAGGTGACAAAGAAGGTACATCTAGGGTATAAAAAAGATTCCTTAAAAGTTATTTTCTATAAGTACATGGCTTACATCATCTCATAACAAACTCTAATAAATCGGGGTCCACTTCATGACTACGGAGGTTATATGAAGTGGTATAAAAAGGGGGATCCTCTCCGTTGGCTAGGTATGCTCACGCTCACAACACACATTGCAAACCCTAGTTTCAGTTACTGTTCATCTTCTTCTTCTTTCTCCCACACTAAGAGAGATCACTGACTTGAGCGTCAGAGGGCTTAGCCAGGGATTCTCACCCCGGTCTTAGGTCACTGATAATAGCGTTGGTTGGTCTCTTGTGAGCAGGAAGCCGTGGAAGCTCGAGATCTCGATATTCTTCATCGAATCCTGCCTTTCGTCTTTGGATCTTTGTACAAGGAGGGGGTTCTGTGACTTTATTATCCCAGATCCACTTTGGTTTTCTCGGATCGGTATTTCACAGGTATTATTCTTCATCAGCAGTAGGTTTTCTCCCAGCTTTCCATTTTGTTAAGCTTCTCAGACAGGATCATACATCATGATCCCCAATTAGTCGGAAAATCATAGTTGATTTCAGAATCACTTCTAAATCCTTTAGCAGCTACAGTGAGTTGTGCCTCTTTCCTTTCACTCGTCTTATACTCACTTGGTTTAGGACACGATCTATGTGTCTGTCCCCACCAAACTGACTATGTCACACCTAGCCCAAGTAATACTTCCTCGTTCTGTAGATTTAAATTACTTGTACATGTGTTCAAGAGTCTCACACTCTTTACATGTGATGCTTTGGCCAAAGACTTTGAGTAATAATCTAACGAGTGACAATAGGGTATACATCTACTCGCAAGGAGTGGTGAATCCTCTGTGAGCTATCCAAACACCTTCGGACACTTCAATTTATACCCAATCATCTCGGGTCCACACCACGATAAGATGCTTGCTTAAGATGTCAAAGTATAAGTCTTCATGACCAAGATGACTTGTATACCTCAAGTTGAAGGAAACTTGCACTCGAGCTGCAGTAAGAATTTCACAGACATGTCTATATATATAGATAACCATATGAAGTCACAAACATACCTAAATTGTGAGGAAATACTAAATTTAGAAAGATTTAAAAAATCATTAAAAAATTCAGATTTGAATTATTCTATAATAAATTAAGAAATATTAATTATTTATTTCCTAAATAGTTAGGAAATTATTTTAGAAATTTACTTCTAAAATAATTAAAGATTCTTGATTGATAGAAAGATTCTAGATGAGATATGTTAATTAAATTTAAAAATTGATTTCCTAATTTGATTAGATAAATCTTGATTTATTAAATTTAAATTTATAACATATTTTTATTTCCAAAATAGAATTATAACATATATAAAGTTATGTCATGAACATATCATATTGTATGTCATGTAGATGCATTAATTATGATATGATTAGATTTTGCCATGTGTGTGATGTGTCATACTATGCCATGCGTGCGATGTGTCATGTCATCATTTATGTTGTACATGTAATGTCATGTAGATAGAATATTTGCATGATGTAGATGAGACTGAAATCCCTTATACAATATTAAAACCTATACCTTCCGTTAATATAGTATGAACCAGAGTTTTAACTTCTTGTTTGATTTATTGGCCAAAGTCAAGCTCAACTTGCAATTAAATATGTTCAAACCATTGAGATGCAATCTCATGATTAACGGGTCAGTTTTAAACTTGAAGCATTGATTTGTTGTGTCAACGTCATGATTAATGTGAATAGAGCTGAAGTTGGATGATATGCATTCAATGTATACTTGTTAATGTGTTAATAACCCGATGTTTATGCGAAGATCAATTAGTTACTAGCATAATGTGATAATTGCATATAAGTGATATGCAATCAGTAAACATGTTACCTACCGCTATAGCTAAGAATGACTTGTTGGCCAAAGTCAATGTCGTTCTTATCTATGGTGGATATGAATCCGCTTGCAGAAAACCTACCATCTCCCAAATTCAAAATAAGGGTGTTTGAATTTGATAAATAAGCGGGCTTTTATTACATGTAAAATGTTTATATAAATAAAATCATGTCTTTTATACATTTTCATTTTTATATTTTTAGGTTAATCATTTAATTATGACTTCCGTTAATCTACGTTCGATTTTGAACTCGAATAAACTGACTGGGCCAAACTTCTTGGACTGGTTTCGAAATTTGAGAATTGTTCTCAAAGCCGAGAAGCTAGCTTATATCCTTGATGCCTCTTCCCACAAATCTTTATGCCGATGCAACTGCGGACTAATTGTTGGCCCTTCAGAAATATAAGGATGATTCTATACTTGCAAGTTGTATCATGCTAGCAGTTATGACTCCTGAATTACAGAAACAACATGAGCATTTGAATGTTTATGATATTTTTTATCATCCTCGTGAGCTATTTGATGAGCAAGCTAGATCCGAAAGGTTTGAGGTCTCCAAGATTTTCTTTTGCTCAAAGATGCAAGAGGGTTCGTCTGTAGTACAATACATATTAAAGATAAGCGGCTACATAGAGCGTTTAGCATCACTCGATTTTACGATAAATCATGAGTTAAGTATTGACTTATTTCTACATACTTTATCGAAAAATCATTCACAATTTGTGATGAACTATCGGATGAACAATTTGGAGTCGACCATCCCCGAGATGATTAATATGCTTAAGACTGTGGAGCCTTCTGTTAAAGGTGAACAAAAAACTATGATGTTAGTAAACTCCTCCAAGAAAAGTTCTAAGAGGAAGCCAAAACATCAAGCTAAAGGAAAGAGCAAAAAGGCCAAGACAGTAGAACCGGCACAAAAGGGCCCATGCCATCATTGTGGCAAGATGGGACACTGGCGAAAAAACTATAAGATTTATCTTGAGTCCGTGAAGAAGAATAAGACATCTGATGCCCCATCCTCTTCAAGTATTTTCGTTATTGATTGTCATGCTATTTCCTCAAACACTTGGACATTGGATACTGGGTGTGGCTCACATATATGTAATGACATACAGGGGCTAAGGAATAGCAGAAGACTCGTCAAGGGAGAAATAAGTCTGCGAGTTGGGAATGGAGCTAAGGTTGTTGCAGTCGTCATCGGAACATACTTGTTAAACCTTCCTCATGAACTTGCCTTCGAACTAGATAATTGTTATTTTGTTCTTGTGTTAATAAAGAATATTATTTCTATTTCTTGCTTAAATTGAAAAGGTTTCCATTTAACCTTTAGTAACAATTGTTGTTATATAGCTTTAAATGGCGTTCTTTATGGCACTGGAACTTTATGCAATGGTATTTACGCGTTAGATATATCTAGTGGCGTACTCAATATCAAAACGAGCAATAAACACGCTTGATTAGATAATCAATTAACTTCTTACTCATGACATTGTCGTCTTGGCCATATAAGCAAGAAACGCATGTCCGAATTACAAAAGATTACAGTTCTCGAATCATTTGAATTAGATACACTTGATACATGCGATTCATGTTTAAAAGGAAAGATGACAAAGTTATCTTTTTCTCGAAAAGGTGAATAGGTTGATGAGTTACTTGGCCTCGTACATACCGATGTATGTGGACCAATGTTAACACATGCACTAGGAGGTTATAGCTACTTCATTACTTTCATTGATGATCACTCTCGTTATGGGTATGTGTATCTAATGAAACATAAATCTGAAGCCTTTGAAAAGTTTAAAGAATTTAGAAATGAAGTAGAGAAACAACTTGGTGACAATATTAAAATACTTTGATCTGATCGAGGTAGTGAGTATTTAAGCCAAGAGTTTCAAGATTATCTAAGGAATAATGATATATTGTCACAATGGACTCCGCTTTATACGTCATAACATAATGGTGTATCAGAAAGGTGTAATAGAACCTTATTAGATATGATTAGATCAATGATGGATCGTGCAAATCTTCCCAAAATCTTTTGGGGTTATGCACTTATGGCTGCTGTTTACTTGCTAAATAGAGTCTCGACGAAGACAATCTCAACTATTCCATATTAGGTATGGACTAGAAGAAACCCCTCATATCTTATTTGAAGATATGGGGATGTCTTGCTTATGTGAAGAGGACTGTCTCAGACAAGTTGGATGCTAAGTCTGATAAGTGTTTATTTATTGGATATCCTAAGGAAACTAAGGGTTACCAATTATATTACCCTTTGGAACAAAAGGTGTTTGTTTCAAGGCATGCTACTTTTCTAGAGAAAGAATTTCTCTTACAAGAAACAAGTGCTAGTATAGTTGAACTTGATGAAGTTCATGAGACTCCAATAAACACTAATGAGATGCCTAGTCTATAACCACAACCGATTATGACACAACTTCCTCGTAGATCAGGTAGGATATGTAATATTCTTGAGAGATATGGATCTCTTGTAAGAGAATCGAATGACGTATTATTTATTGAAGATGAGGAACCTACTAATTACGAAGAGACTCTAAATAGTTCAGAGAAGGACAAGTGGCTTATAGCCATGAAATCGGAAATGGATTCCATATACGAAAACCAAGTTTGGAATTTGGTGGACCCATTTGAAGGCATTATACCTATAGGGTACAAGTGGATTTTCAAGAAGAAAACAGACATGGATGATAATGTAATTACCTACAAAGCTATGTTGGTGGCGAAAGGCTATTGTCAAAGGTAAGACATTGACTATGACGAAACTTTCTCACTTGTAACCATGCTTAAATCCATTCAGATACTCTTGGCCATATCAACTCATCATGATATGAGATATGACAAATGGATGTGACAACAACTTTCCTTAATGGAAATCTGCTTGAGGACGTGTATATGACGCAGCCCAAAGGTTTCATATCTGTTAACAAAAATAAAGTATGTAAGCTTCAACGATCCATTTATGGACTAAAGCAAGCATCCAGGAGTTGGAATGCCCATTTTGATGAGGTAATCAAACAGTTTGGTTTCTCACAAAATCCAGATGAACCTTGTGTGTATCAAAAGGTTAGTGGAAGTGTGGTCGTATTCCTAATATTATATGTTGATGACATATTACTTATAGGAAATGATGTGCAAATTTTTCAGTCAGTTAAAGTTTGGTTGTCCACGACGTTCTCCATGAAAGACATGGGAGAAGCAAGTTACATCCTCAGGATGAAGATCTATAGAGATAGATAGAGAAGCTTGTTTGGTCTTTCATAGTCGACATATATAAACAGAGTGCTAAAACGATTTAGCATGTCGGAATCCAAGAAATGTTTCATACCTATAAGGCATGAAATTCATCTTTCAAAGTCTATGTGCCCACGCATAGAAGATGAGAGGATTTGCATGGATAAGATACATTATGCGTCCACAATAGGATCTATCATGTATGTTATGTTTGTACTAAACCCGATGCATCACATGCTCTAAGTGTTACGAGTAGATACTAGTTTGATGCAGGAATGGATTATTGGGCGACTGTCAAGATGATCCTTAAGTACTTAAGAAGAACTAAGGATATATTCTTGGTATATTGAGATGGTGATATGATCATACATGGATATAGGATACTAGTTTCTAGACAGATAAGGATGATTCTAAGTCACAGTCTAGATTCATATTCATATTAAATGGAGGTGCAGTTAGTTGGAAAAGTTCCAAGCAAGACACTGTTGTAGATTCTACCTGTGAGGTGGAATACATTACAGCTTCGGAAGCAGCAAAAAAAATAGTTTGGATCAAGAAGTTCGTTACCAAACTTAGTGTGGTTCCATCCATTGTTGAAGCAATACCTGTTTACTGTGATAACATTGGAGACATTGGCAAGAAAACGAACCAAGTCTCATCAGTGATTAAAACACATGCTTCGCCACTATCATCTGATCAGGGAGATCATTAGTAGGAAAGAATTATAACTCGAGAAAACTCTCACCGAAAGGAACTTAGCAGATCCTTTGACAAAGGCTCTACCACAAAACAAGTTTGATAGTCACGTCTGTGCTTACGGTTTAGGACACTGTGGCGATTGGCTTTAGGCCAAGTGGGAGTGCTAGAATTTGAGAAATGTAATAAGTCAATCGCCTTACAATTTTACTATTTATTGGATAAATATAGATTCACTATTTTAGTGCATATTATATGTTTGAAGGTCTTAAACTCATTTACTGAATGTCCGCAATACAATTCATAGCATGAGAGAAGTTATGATTGGATCACAACTAGTGATTATCTCTACATGTGCAATTATAAATGTATTGGAATTTCCCTAGCCGTCGAATTGATGCATTCAGACATTATCAATTCTGTAAGTCTAGCACGACTTATAATCCTTGATTCGGCCAAGCAGCCGACCACACAACAATTAATGAGATCATTAATTGGCTTGTAAGGTTTTTGGAAAACCTTAACCTAATTTCTCTCCTCCTCTCCCTCTCCCCTTCTCTTTGCCGCCGGCCACACAACAACAAGGAGAAGTTTTCTCCTTGTTGTCGTGACCACCACAAGGGAGAAAACTCTCCCTTGTGTGCTTCTCTTCCTCTTCCTCTTGATCCCTCTTCTTTGTTCGTGGCTAGTAACTTCCGATGGAGAGACTTGTACTCAAGGAGTTATCTTGAGGAGCTCGGGGTGGATACGAATAGAGGCGAGGTTCGACAATGTCGCTACAGTCGATTCCCTTCTCGTTACAGGTCATCCGTAAGGACCTAACATAAATTTACTTTCCGTAAAAAATTTAATTATGTGATCATGTTTGACATATTATATCCTTATATGCGTGTGGTGTTTGTGATGTAATAATTTAGGAATTATTATTATTTTATTTTTTGCTGCACATGTTTACGAAACGTATTTTTACACACATCGCATCAGGCATATCCCAATAGTTTTCACAGTACATTCGACCTACTTTTGCATGCATGATTTGAGATAACTTGATTTTATGCTTCATTTTCATATTTTATTATTTCTAGATACCGCTCTCATGTGTTTTGAATGACAGGAGCGAAGATTGGAGTGAAACGAGGAGTGATGAGACCAAGCTAAAGATGCCTAGCTCTACCACGGGCAACCGTGCCCAGTGGCACGACTCGTGGCAGGTTTGGGTGCCTCGCCACAAACAATCGCGCCTAGTGCCACTATCCGTGGCAAGTTTAGGTGCCTTGCCACAGGAGGTCATATCTATTGGTGTTTTTGACACCAATGATTAAAATTGAGTTTTGATGAATAACAAATGGATTAAAGTTAGATTTATTGTTGATCTAACCTTGTTATCAAGTGTGCAGGGTTGATTAACTTGACAGGTCAAGAGGACCTGACATCAGACAAGAAGTCCAGTCAGGATGTGTGATTCCTGATTGGCAAAGTCCAAATGGGAGATTCTGATAGGAGGAAGTTCGGATGTGCGATTCTGGCAGGAGATCAGGATGTTTGATTCCCGATTGGTGAAGTCCAGATATACGATTCTAGCAGGAAAACCTGGTGGGTCAGATTGGACGTTGAGAAGGTAACTCGATATCTTCACTAAAGGAGAGTGACTAAGTGAGGAAGCGTTCTAATTGAGGGGACAACAGGAGTCGGTCCAATATAGGTCTACTTCGGAAATCTAAATTGAGACCCTAACTAGATCTGGTCTAGAGGATAGAGTTTAAGTCATAAATTATTTATTATTGTGCTAACATTATCTTATAGGTCATTATTTATTATGTTGGATTAATACATTTTGTAAGGCAAAAGGAGCAAAAATTTCCTTAGGTGAACAGTACCCGAGGCGCCTTCCATGGGATGGAAGAAGCCTTCAGTACTATTCATGGAAGGTGCCTTCGGTGCTATGGAAGACACCTTCCTTCGGATAAAATTTGACTTCGTCAATGATAAGGATCAACACTTTTTGGAGATCAAATATTGCACATTGGAGGCGACTTCAATGCTATGGAAGGTGCCTTCCACACCTTATAAAAGTGTTGCTTGACCAAACATTTAAATCCATCTCTCATACAAGTTTCTATGCATTTGATTAGCATTCCAACTGCTCCGGCTTCCTACTACTGCCCTGCTATGACTCTGCTATGCCGACAACTGCTGAGAAGTCATCCACCACCGAGCGCGATCCGATTATCTTCAAAAGTGTTGAGTAACAAGTTTTAGTATTGTACTTAATTATTGTAAAAGAAAAAGTGTAGCGTGTTACATTTTGTCCTATTCTTTTTTGTACTCAATCTCCTCTTCCGACAGTTCCGGAAGAGGTTGTTAGTGGATTATCCATCGATAGGTCCGCGAGACCTAGGTCTTGGAGTAGGAGTCGTCGAAGGCTCCAAACCAAGTAAAACCACTTAAGTTCTTATCCTTTTGTTTCTATTTTTATTTCCTTCGCACTTACCTACTCTAACTTTAAAAGAAAAGAAAAAGTTTTTCAAAACCATGTGATTCACTCCTCCTCCCCCCTCACATGTGTCTTGATCTAACAAATGGTATTAGAGCAGGTTTTGCTCTGAATTGGTGTAACCACCAATCAAGTCAGGGGAACCATTTTTTTTCGAATTTTAGTTTTTCGTATCTTATTTGAATTGATAAAATTTACCTCTTAAGATAATTATTTCTTTTTTGATTTTTACTCGAAGTTGGTGCAACACCACTCGAGCCTTCGACGTTTTTTTCCTCAAGCATTACTAATCTAAGACTAAGTCTTGGTACTTCTTTCTAGTTTTCTGTTTTAGTAATCAATGACCCAACTTGAGGGATTCAGCACCGCTCGTCCTCTTCTCTTCAACAGAAATGACTTTCCATATTGGAAGAAGAGAATAGAGTTTTACTTGAAGATGGACATCGAGCAATGATTTTCCATTCGATGAGGGTACCGAGCAGTTATAGACAAAGTAACTAAAGTACCACACGATTCAGAAAGATGGAGTCCTGAAGATAAGAAAAAAGCCCAGATCGACTCAAAAGCCTTGAACACAATCCAATGCGGACTCACAAAAGAAGAACTCAACCGAGTCAGCCCGCACGAGAACACAAAGGAGCTATGGGTTAAGCTCATCGAGTTACATGAAGGAACTAACAATGCCAAGGTAACTAAACAAGACCTACTTCTAAATTTATTATTTAATATTAAAATGTAGGGCAGAGAAATTGCAAGCTAGTTACACGTGAGGATCAAGGATATCCTCAACATCCTGCACATGATTGGACATCAACTCGAGAACTGTGATGTTATCAGGTACGGTCTGAACTCGTTCCCTCTAACCTCACTATGAGTATCAATCGTAGATGCCTATAAGGTTTCTCGGAACCTTTCAAAATTAAAATTAGATAAATTATTTTGTGAATTAGAGTTGCACGAACAAACTAACACCACAAAGGTTGAGAAAGGAATTGCATTTCTTGCAGGTGCCTCAAAGGGAGCTAAACTCGAGGTGGAAACTGAGTCCAACTTAGAATCAGATGAAGAAGAACAACTAGTGAACATGGTAAGGAAGATGTTTACTAGATGCAAGAAAAACTTTACCAAATGCAACATAAAGAAGATGTTCAAGTCTGCATTCAGCAACTCAAAGGCGAACATCACATGCTACGACTGCGACAAGAAGGGGCACTTCAAACATGAATGCCCGAACGAAGAGAAGATCAAGAAGACAAAGCAAAAGAAAACACTAAATGCGACTTGGGACGAGTATTCCTTGGACTCAGAAGCTGATGAGCCAAAGCAAACTGGCTACCTCGCGTTGATGGCAATAAGAGGTGAAACGGATAAAGAAGAAGAATCCGAATATGAGTCAAGCAACGGATCTGCATCTGGTTTAGACGAACCAACTAGGGTAATATTTAATTATACCATAAAATTTTTAAGAATTATTTCCTACTTAAATAAGAAATTAATAAAAATTGAGGAATATTCTAAATTCTTCCTTAAGGAAAATAACATCCTTAAAAGGTAGATCTGCTACCTTAACTGCTCCCTAGTGGAAAATAACATCCTTAAGGAACAATTGAGCATGGCCTCCTTAACTAACCAAGTTAAAATTAGAAATTCAACTTAAGTTACAAATCTTGAGGAAGAAAATTTTGTTTTAAAAAATCAAGTTAAAGAGTTCAAAGAACAGTTGAAAAAGTTTATCTCAGGATCCAAGTATTTAAACATGATACTTGAATCCCAAGGAGCTGTGTATAATAAATTCGGACTTGGATACAAGTCTAACTCAACCTTTAAATTATTCTTAACCCTAACACAAAATAAAAAACTAACTAAAGCTTGGGTTCCGAATGTGTGCCTAACAACACAAGTAGAACTCAATCAATACTATATACCAAAAAATAAAATTTACTACCTAAATCAAAATAAACCAAATAACTCACTCTTAATTTTAAAAATTAAACCTTAAAACTAAATTCAAACCTAGAGAATAAAATTAAATCAAATAAATCAAAAATTAAACATAAATTAAATAAAAATAAAATTAATCTAAACTCAAACTATAACCAAATCTATTATAATTATAAAGCAAATCGACACAAACCCAAAACCTAAATCCAAAGTTTAATAATTCAGGGGGAGACTCTAAATTAGTTGTCACCTCCAAAATAATAATTTACTCAGCTGAGTAATTAGGACTTGGATAAATAGGGACAAAAGTTTAACTTGATAAACGGTACTAGAGAAGTTTCGGATGATAGTAGGTTAGGGAAGCTCGGTCTATGCATGTCTAAAAAGATATGACTTCGACCTGATACATTTGGCTTAGTAGAACTAATTGAATTTACCCCTTACTAATCTTAACTAGTTGGACCAAAGTTCTGTATTAAGTTCAGTGAATATGACTATTTGAAAAATTTTGAAGGCGTAGTTACTCTAATGATGTCCAGGTGACTCACCACAGCTTAGACATTTATCCAAAAAATGCATGTTTATTGAACCCAAAGCTAAATTTGAATCTAACAAAAGTTAAACCAAACCCTGAAATTCAACTAACTCATCTCACAAAATTATAAGATTCCTTAATTGAAAATATAGATCGGGTGAGATGAATAAGGATTAAATTAAAAAATTAAATTAAATTCAAAATTAATTAACCTCAAATTAATTAACTAAAAAGTAAATTCAAATTAATTAAAATTAAATCTTAACCTATTTTAAAACTTAAAATCACATTTATACTTAACGTAAATTAGAATCAAATTAAATTATTTTTTTTTAAAAAAATAAAGGGTCGGCACCGAAAGCACCTCCGATACAATCGGAGGCGCCCTATGAAGGGTGGAAAAATTCACCCCCAACCGACTGAAGGCGCCTTCCGTCAGTTTAAGGTGCCCTCCATAACACATGGAAGGCACTTTCCATCGGGCTGAACGCGCCTTCAACCCGATTTTTTTATAGCGAATAGAGGCTTGCTCTGTTCACATTTGCGTTCACATCAAGGCACCTTCTAACCCACTTTTCCACCATTTTCTTCCCCTTTCTCTCCAAAACTCTAAGAATGCCTCCTCAGTAAACTCTAACTCCATATATCTAGTTGTTTTTGCCTATTTTTATTTTTTATGAATGTTTGCATGTATACACTACTTTAGGAAACGATGAAATGTTATTCCATCCCAGCCTAGTTCAAGCAGTATCCCCTCTGTCGATGCTAGATTTCCCACTGAGTAACTGAGGCTAGAATTTTTAGAGCATTCATATATTGCACTTAAATTTAGGTTTCTGAGTAGGTCATTCTTCACTCGATACTGTACCTCTATTATAGAGGTTATTGACTATTATCAGTTAGATAGGCTAGTTTACTATAGTCATTCAGTAAACTTAGACTTGTGTGCCTAATTCTATAACAACCTAGTTAAGATTGATGATCTGACATACTCCACTAGAGTCGGTGGGAAGGACTTTAGGTTCTCACCCACTCTATTGTATGATACCTTAAGATTTAGGAGATCTGCATGCCCCTTTCTGTGTTGCCCTAGTAGGGATTTACCCATATTACATTGGATACTATCCATATGTATTTTTTAGGGAAGGAGAGACTACTTACTGTGGCAGACTTCAGGTCTCTCTCTTAGGGTTCAAGACTATATCCTATATTGAGTTCTGACCACTTGTATTTTGTCGATTATATCGCGATGTTGCAATGATGCGTCCTTCCCACTCCTTTTTCTTGTATGCACTATGCCAGCGCCTAGACATCGACATTGCATTACACATGTTTCAAAATGTCATTCATGCATCCAGTCTCGTTACTAGGCAACATGTTCATATACCCTACTGTCACATTTTGACTTATATATTTTCAACCATAGGGCTAGATATGACCCAAGGTATGTCCACTTCCCTTAGCGTATATGATGAGGTTAGTTAGCGTCAGCTTGCATTAGTGCATATAGATGTCACTACTTAGGGGGGACTATCTTAGAGAGTAGGACTGCAACCAAATATTCTAGATAAGGCCGAGGAGGATATGTCACCTATTATTCCGGCCGAGGGAGAGGAGATGCCAACATTTACGATAAAGGATCTCGTTGGACCTCTTCCGACCTTGACCCATCCCTCGACCTTGATTCAACCCTCGACTTCACTTTTTATAGAGGGCCGACTTGCCAGACTTTAGGAGTCTTTCGCATAGATCCGACAGTCAATTTGAGAGGGGTTCACCTCATTTCAGGGGGATATGACCACCATATTTACCTCTTTCCGGGAGGAGATGACCACCGGACTTTAGCAGCTCAATATACATATGCAGTTGATCCTTCGGGCTTTATAAGTGCCAGAGCAGCTCCCACCTCCACCTACAGATGATGATGACTAGACCTAATTATATTCAGTGCACTGCTATATGTTATTGTATCTATTTGACTTGATCTATATAGTCAGTGTCTTTCACCTTATCTGAATAATCTAGGAAATTCCTTTGTAGAGTAGGATGTCTTTCCTTAAAATGATTTTCAAATGGTTTGCAAATTTTAGAAAAAAATTTTACTTATGTTTTCTAAAAATTCTTATTTCCTTAGTATTTCAAAATTAATTTTGGCCTTACACTAGATCAAATCTATAGAAAGCATGTTCCCATAAATCTAGGTATTGAGCATCTCACAAACACACTAGGTCTACCTTAATTGTGTATTCAAAAACTTAGAACAGCATGAGATGCATATGCCTACTGTCTGGACTTAAGATGCTTATATTAGTGTATCAACATAAGTCTGGGCAAAAAATACAAAAATTACAATGATCAGATTAAGTAATCTATTTTAGTCAAACACTAACTGGATATATTTACTTAACTTGAAAAATCAAGTGAACATTGCTATCTTTTGATAGTTAGCGAGTAACTGACGGTTAGACATTTATGATCGAATTTTTAGATGAATATTATTTTAAAAATATATCAGGTTCAGGGGAGGATATTTGAAAATGACTTTCAAAATAAATTATTTCCTTTGCTACTACTTGTTATAAAAAATCACTTTCAAAATATTTTGTAAAATATGTTCAAAAATACCTTTCAAGTACTTGCTTTTCAAAAATTCTTATTCTTTTTTCAAATAAGTATTTTCTTCTTTAAAAAATCTGAAAATTCTTATTCTTTTTTCAAATAAGTATTTTTCTTCTTTAAAAAAATCTATATTTGAAAATACTTCCAAAACTATTTTACTTAGACAAATTCTTTACAAATTTTTTAAAAGGAGCTTTGAACAATTAAAATTTAAAAAATACTTTTCTATATTTTTAACAAGTATTTTGAAGTCTGTATTTCTTGTAAAATTTATTTTTACAAAATCATTTGTTTTGCAAAGTCTATTTTTAAAATGTTGAAAACCTTTTGAAAAATCAGAAAATTTTGTTGAAATACTTTGAAAAATACTTTAAAAGATGGTTTTCAAACACTTTGAAAAGTTTTTAAAAATTGTTAGAAAGCTCTTGCACAAATATATTTTACTTAGTAAAATTTATTTGAAAATACTTTAAATTATTTTACAATATTCATGCAACATTTTTTTAAAGTATTTTATATCATACAAAACGATTTCTAAACTTCTTTCATAGTTAAAGCTTTGCAAAATGATTTACTTTAGCAAATTAATATTTTCAACATTTTGAAACTATTTTGAAAAGGTTGAGAATTTCTTTAAAACTTATATTAAATCCTCCCTCTAATAAAACCTACAGATTTTTTTAAACTCTATACTTACTAAAGTTTTATTACAATCTGCTATGTTTATCTATATTATTTTTAATGAATGTCAAAGAGGAGGTAAGATTAAGTAAGAAAAATATAAGAAAAAGACAAACTAACTAAATCTTGAAATTCTTAATCCTAAAGTGATCAAGGAAATTGTAATGCCCGAAAATTCTCAAAACTATTTTAGAAATATAGTATGATTTTTCTGGAATTTTTAGATATTTTTCCGGAATTTATAGAGTAGCGGAAGTAACAAAAATAAATATAAGCGTAAAACGGCCTAAGCGGGGATTGAACCCGAGACCTATGGTTTACGGATAATTCTAGTAACCAGTTGAACCCAGCAGGGCCGTGCTGAAAGAAAGGGGAATCAATTATATTTATGTTTAAGTTGGGCCGAGTTACCCACTTAATATAAATAGAAAATTTAAGTGGGGTTTGGTTTATTTTTGTGTTGGTTCGGCAACTTCTCCTCCTCTCCAAACCCTCACGCCGCACCTCTCCCTTTTCTTCCTTCTCTCGGCGCCAACACCCAAGCAAGCTTAGGGTTTCATCCCTAGGGCCATAGGAGTGCCTTCCGGTGACATCTCGGACACGAGGACGCTCCCCTCCACGAGAGGAACACGTAGACGCGAGAAGATCGACGAAGGGACCTTCTCCACCGGAAAACTAGCGCTTAGATTTGTAAGAAATCTAGCACACGAGGTAAGAAACCCCTCACCTGCAGTATAAGTAGCTTCCGTGTGAATTCTATGTCTTAGTTTAGTGATATGTAGACTATCGACACAAAGGATGCGAATTAGCGCATACTAAGTGTTCGATTAAATTATTTAGCACAGAAAAATGCAACTTAGGCATTTTAATAGCTCAATAAATGCAATAGAAGCATTTAAATAGTTTAGTTAGCCTTGCCACAACATATATGGGACTACGGTCCAATGGGTGGGCACCCACAGTCGCCTCTAGGTTCAGATAACCTAGTAGAAGCAAGGTAAATTAGCTAGCTATGATTCAGTATTTTATTTTCAGTAGTGGCATTGTACAGGATTAGATATCCATTAGGCTGGGCTCCCATAGTCGGTCCCTAGGTTTAGATAACCTAGTAAACCTTGCTAAATTCGGGATTTACAACCCCGGGTTTAGTTGAGGATGCGCGCATAGCATGTACAGTTGCCGGGCCCATTAGCAGTATGATTATGTATTTTAATCTATTATATTATAGTTTTTCAAAACTCACAAAGATCAGTTATGTTAGTTGAGTTTGAATTCAGTTTCCAGACTAGTTTAATTCATGTTCAGCTCAGTTTTCTTTATTGTTACACATGATAGTTATGGTTAGCTTAGTATGCCATGCTTTAGTGTTCATGTTCAGCTTTTATTACACATGTTTAGATGATAGTATGCCATGACTAGCTTTGATTTCTATGTATGATAACATGCCATGTTTCAGTCTAATCAGTGCACTTTCAAACAGCATGTTTTAAAAACATATTGCATCGAATGCATGTTTTAGTGGGGTAGATGGTTTCTTACTAAGCGAAAGCTTATAGATACTTTCTTTTCCTTATACTGCAGATAAAGGTAAAGGAAAGATGGACTAGCGGAGGCCGGAGGACAATGCTACGAAGATGTGTGTGGGCAGGAACTTGGAAAGAAGATCTTAGGAAACTTTAGCAAGTTGTTTAAACATTTGAACTTTTCAGTGTTTTAGTATTTTGCACTTCAGTATGTTAATTGCCATGAATTAGTTAACCATGCACCTGATCATGCTTAGAACACTTCTTTTATGATGTTAGAATGTTATTTGTTAGTGTTAGAGTGTTTCCTAGCCATCTTAGAACCCTTAGATGAGATTTTGGCATGAACTAGTGCTGAAATCAGGGTTCTGATTCGAAATCAGAACCCAGATCGGTCTAGGGACCGATCAGAGTTTGGGTTGTGCCGCTGGATCGATCAGCTGACCGATCCAGTCGCGAACAGAGAGTTGGCGCTTGTTATGGATCGGTCAGCCGACCGATAATCGGTCAGCCGACCGATCAGTGAGCCACTGGATCGGTCTGCCGACCGATCAGTGTACTCCTGGATCGGTCGGTAGACCGATCCAGCCGCATACAGAAGCGAGATGGTTTATGGATCGGTCAGCCGACCGATCCAGGGTCCTTCTTCTGTGCCAGTATCAAGCTGGATCGATCACGGGATCGATCCGACAGCCCAATCGACCCATGGATCGATTGAAATGCCCGATTACAGCTAGCAGGTCATCCGAGAGGCATAGATTATTTTCCCTAGCATGTGTACAACTCCTAGGTACACCTAGAATATTAAGTTCAGAGTTTCCAGTAATCAATTTAGCAAAATTTTAATTAATCCAGATTTTCGCAATAGTAATTTAGCACAGCATTACGTAACGATCGGCCTTACAGCTTAGTTAGTAGAAGGCGGGACGTTACAGAAATAAAATGAAAATGAAAATTATTTAATTTTATTTCTTTTAAATCATGTCATTTCTATTTCCTTTTATTGTATATTTTTCTAACTTTAACTCAGGTTGTCATTGCATCAAAAAGGGAAAGATTGTTGGTGCATTTGACACAAATGATCAAACCTGAATTTTAATGAATGACAAATGGATTAAAGTTAGATTTGTTGTTGATCTAACTTTGTTATCAAGTGTGCATGGCTGACTAACTTGATGGGTCAAGAGGCCTTGACATCAGGCAGGAAGTCCAATCGGAATGTATGATTCTTGATTGGCGAAGTTCGGATGTGAGATTCTTGTAGGAGGAAGTCTGGATGTGCGATTCCGGCAGGAGATCGGTGTTGAGACACTTCAAAGCTAGAGGGGGGTTAATAACTCGTCGCGCTCGTTTGTTTGCTTCATAAATGATGTGCAGCGGAATAGAACTCAAAGCAAACTCTCCAATGCTAACACGTAGATTTACTTGGTATCCACCTCAAGAAGAGGTGACTACTCCAAGGGTCCACACACATGAGCACTCTCCACTAAGAAAAACACTCCTTCTCGGAACAATCCGGAGGTGGAGAAATCTCATACAAACTCACACAAGCATACAACTTGAAATAAGAAGTAAATGTAAACAACACAATGAATAACCTCTCTTGTTTGATCTCGTGTAGCTTGTAGACGCTTCTTGACTCTTGGAAGTGTAACAACACTTGTCCCCAAGAAGCTCCAAGAACTGGAGGAAGAATCGTGAGCTCGGTGGACAAGATCTGAAGTAGTCTGTGCATGTGAAACCTTTTATCGCGCGCACAACGACTAGTTTTTCAAGCTTAATCGGCTAGCCTAATCGATTAAGCATTTCTAATCGATTAGCCCAATCGATTAGGAAGCTTTCTATTCGTGCAAGAACAAGCTGTAAGCGATTAAGCTTCCCTTCTTAATCGCTTACCAAACTCTCTGTGCATTTGTGAAATCCAAGCTTAATCGATTGTCGTAATTGATTAAGCTCCGATAATCGATTAACCTAATCGATTACGGACCTCTCTGTGCATTCACGAACTTTGCTTAATCGATTGCCCTAATCGATTAAGCTTTAACAATCGACTAACCTAAACAATTACCAAACCCTAACTTCCAAACCGAAGTCAAAGGTTCCCTTACCCAACATCCGGTTAACCTTGAACTATTGGGACTCCATATTGCCTAGCATCTGGTCAGCCTTGACCTGCTGGGACTTCTTCACCATGTGTCCGGTCAATCCTTTGACCCACTTGGACTTTCCTTCTCATGCCAAGTGTCCGGTCAACCTTGCACTTGGACTTCCCATCTCGTGCCAAGTATCCGATCAACCTTGCACTTGGACTTCCCATCTCATCCCAAGTGTCCGGTCAACCTTGACCCACTTGGACTTCCCAATACCAGATGTCAAGTCAACCTTAACCCACCTGGACCTCCACATGCCTAGTTTCATTCATCAGGACTTTCCTTCTGCCTAGCTTCACTCACTAGGACTTTCTTTCTGTCTAGCTTCACTCACTAGGGCTTTTACCTGGCTTCACTCATCAGGATTTTCCATCTGTCTAGCTTTACTCACTAGGACTTTTCTTCTGCCTAACTTCACTCACTAGAGCTTTCACCTAGCTTCACTCACTAGGGCTTTCACCTGGCTTCACTCACCAAGATTTTCTATCTACCTAACTTCACTCACTAGGACTTTCCATCTGTCTGGCTTCACTCACCAGGACTTTCCATCTGCTTGGCTTTACTTACCAGGACTTTCAACACCAAGTGTCTGATCAATATTGACCCACCTAAATTTTTGTCTTCTGCCAACCTTCCCGTTGGACTTGTCCTTGCTTAACCTCCAGTTAGGACTTTTCAATCAAGTATCCGGTCAACCTTGACCTACTTGACCAATCTCCACACACGGACAATTGCAACTACAATCTTCATATATTGTCAAATATCGAAACTCAAACATCAAGACTCAAACTTGAGTCAACTCAAGCTTAGCTAACCTGGTCAACCTTGACCCAAGGGATATTACATCAATAAACGAGGTGTTCGATTCCCAGTTGGTGAAGTCCGGATGTGTGATTCTGGCAAGAAGACTTGGTGGGTCAGATTGAATGTCAAAAAGGTAACTCGACATTCGGTAAGTGAAGGTAAGTCACTGGAGGAAAGTGATTAAGTGAGGACGTGTCCTGATTGAGGGACAGTAGGCGTCAGTCTAATTTAGGTTTATTTCAGAAATCTAAATTGAGACTCTGACTAGATCCTGATATGGAGGACAGGGTCTAAGTCATAAATTATTCATTATTGTGCTAACCTTATATTATAGGTCATTATTTATTATGTTGGATTAATACATTTTATAAGGTAAAGGAGCAAATATTATCTCGGGTGAATAGTACTCGAGGCACCTTCCATGGGACGGAAGGCACCTTCAATACTATTCATGGAAGGTGTCTTCCATCAGATAAAATTTGACTTCGTCGGCAATAAGGACCAACACTTTTTAGGATCAAATTTTGCATATTGGAGGCTGCTTCAATGCTATGGAAGGTCCCTTCCACACCTTATAAAAGTGCTGCTCAACTAAGCATTCGAATCCATCTCTCGTACAAGCTTTTACGCACCCGATTGACATTCTGACTATTCCGGCTTCCTGTTGTTGCCCTGCTACGACTTTGCTATGTCCGACAATCGCTGAGAAGTTGTCCAACACCAAGCATAATCCAGTCATCTTCGAAAGTGTTGGGTAACAAGTTTCAATATTGTACTTAATTATTGTAAAAGGAAAAGTGTAGCATGTTACACTGGTCCTTTTTTTTGTATTCGATCCCCTATTCTGGAGATTCTAAAATAGGTTATTAATGGATTACCCATTGTAGATTCGCGAGACCTGGGTCATAGAGTAGGAGTCGCCAAAGGCTCTGAACCAAGTAAAACTGCTTACGTTCTTGTCCTTTTTTGTTTCTGTTTGTATTTCTGCTTCACTTACTCTAACTTTAATAGAAAAGAAAAAGCTTTTCTAAACCACATGATTTACTCATCCTTTCACGTGCGTCTCAATCCAACAATATCCAGTGGCACGGCCCATGCCAGTCTCTGCTCCCTGCCACGACCTACCCGTGCCCCGCTCGGCAGCCTTGCCATGGGCGCCCATGCCCAACGGCATGGGCCATGGCCCACCACTACAGATCCAATGCTCCATGCTCCACATGGGCGACTGTGCCAAGGGGCACGACCTGTGTGGACACCTCAATTTCCAGCACTATTTAAAGGGGGCTTCTCCATTGGACTAGAGATCTTGACCTGGGGTTGTCCAAGGACCCCAAGGAGGTTAGAGGAGGAGTCTTCGAGGCATTCCAGAGCCATCTATGTATTGAGGAGCCATCAAGAGTGACTAGGAAGAAGATTCATAAGCGATCTTAAGCTTTTCTTTCTCTTCTCTATTTTTCTGAATTCGAATCTATTTGTTTAAGATTATTGAACATGTTTGTTGGTTGTAACCTCTTATTCATGGGGTAATTTGCTAGATTCTAGGATTTGAGAGTAACCTCTATGCGATGTAGACACTATTTCTGTAAAATACCGAAAAAGGGTGAATAACTATAAGGAAATTTTCATAAATTTTAAGAAATTTTCTGGAAATTTTTTGGAGCTCGTATGACAAGTTTAAGGGGATCAAATGCGGGGCCACAGGAAAGTCGATTTATACTACCCCATTTAAACGAGAAAAAAATTAAATCTTCCTTTTTCTTTTTCTTTCTTTTCCTTCTTCTCCTCTCACGCCCGATCCTTTTCATCTCTGCCCTAACCACTCCTTTTCCTACCTGGCGCCGCATGCAACGGTTTCTTCTTCCTCGCGATTAAAGTCGTGGCCGAGGATTTTACATCTTCTTCTTTCCCCTCTTCTTCCTCGACAACCGCTTCTTCCCGACACAACCCCTCTGCCCTCTGCGACGTCGCCGCCGCTGCAACCCACTTATCTCCTTCTCCTTGTTAGAGTGTATACTAAAAGCCTAACTTTTATAAATATTTATTTTTGAAATAAAAGAATCACATTGGTCAAATATCTATATTTATTTATTAAGTGTAGTTGTTCAATTAATTTATATTATAGATAACATGGTGTGTGGTGTCACACACAGAAGATCATGTTATCAATTCTTTATAAATTATAAACAGTTGCTCGCGGCTAAGATGGAAAGAAACAAACCAATGGAATAGTCGTAGTGTAATTAAGTATTAGTTTATCTTGACTAATAAATTACACTAATACACTCTGAGTGTATTGAGTAGGAACATTTTAGGTAAGTTCTTTTTATACTTACTTAATAAAAGAACAGCACCTTAATTATTATGGAAGTATGTGCTCTTAATCCTAATATAATAATGAGCACATATATTTAGTATTTATTTCTTTAACTTATCAAAGAGTGAGATTTAGCTCGATAAATCAATAGGCCCGATAAGTTGGAAAATGATATTACTTATAGTGTGTGTTGTTGATTAGAGAAAGAAACTGTGTCCTATTTATCTAGGTTGAGAATGTCCCCAAGAGGAGCTCATAAGGATTGTCATGTTAAATCCTGCAGGTGGACTTAGTCCAACATGACAATGAAGTTGAGTGATACTACTCTTGGAGGTAGATATTAATTAAGTGAGTTGTCAGTAACTTACTTAATTAGTGGGCATTCATTATCTTAAACACAGGTAGACTAACACACTTATGATAAGAAGGAGCCCATAATGTAATTTGGGATTGGTGTGGTAGTGCAATAATAACTCTCTAGTAGAATGAGTTATTATTGATGAACTTGAGTTGTGTGTTCGGGGCGAACACGGGATACTCAAGCTTATCGGAAGGCCAAAACCAATTTCTCCTCTAGGTCCCTATTGTAGCCTCATAAAAGTCTCAAGTCCATCCAAATGAAAGCCTTTCTTGGTGTCCAAGAGGGGTCTGGCTCATGGCTTGGTGACCAAGCCAAAGGGGCCAGCCAATCTCCTTCACAAAGGGGCCAGCCCTTTGCTTGGTGTCTAAGAAAAGAGGGGTCGACCATAATATGTCAAATTAGGAGTGGTGTTTTGAATTTTTAAAATCTTCTCTTTGTAAAAAACTACAAGTTTTAAAAGAGAGATTTTAAAATATAAAACTTTCCTTATTTGAATTAAGCCACATGGTTTAAAAGAAAATTTAAAAAGTTTTAAAATTTTTCTTTTTTAACCATCCTTATGGTTTTTAGAAAAAAGGAAGAGAAGTTTTAAAATTGAAATTTTCTATTTTTGTAACCATGTTAAAAAAAGGAAATTTTAGAAGAGAAGTTTTAAATTTTAAAACTTGGTTTTAATTTTTAAAACTTTCATTTTTTAACATCCACAATAAGAAAGAGAGCTTGTAAAATTTTATAAGAGGATTTCTTCTTTTATAAAATTTTATAAAAATTATTTTTCTCCTTGATGATGTGGTCGGCCACCCTTGCTTGGTGCCCAAGCAAGGGGTCGGCCAATCAATCCATGATTGATGATTGATTCAGTCAAGAGGAAAGAAAAGGAAAAATAAAAGGGGAAAAGGAAAAACAAGAGGAAGATTTTAATTTTTGTAAAAAATATTTCCTTATTTGCTTTATGCAAGTAATATAAAAGAAGGGGAGGGGAGGCCTCATGACACAACAATTCTTATTCCCTTGGCAGAGCTCTTCATTGTGGTCGGCCCTTTCTCCCTCTCTTTTCCCCTTGCTCTCTTTTGCTCCTTGGTGGTGGTGGTGGCCGAAACTTAGAGAAGGAGGAGAAGCTCTTCGGGTGGTGTTCATCTTGGAGGATCGTCGCCCACACGACGTCCAAGAGGAGGCGAGGAATATGGCAGAAGATCTCGAGGTTATTAGCATGCAAAGAAAAGGTATAATTAGTAATTTTCTTCTGCATCATGCTAGTTATTTTTCTTTGTAAGAATTCCAAACACAAGAGGCATTAGATTCTAGTTTTTCAAATTTGTTATTCGAGTTTGTGTTTTTTTTTATTTTTCGAATTTGTGATTCGATTGTTCCTTTTGGTTAAACCTAGAGTTATATAAGGAAATTAAATATTAGCTTTCCTTAAAAAGCTTTGTTTAGGCGGTGGTGGATGCTCCCATACCCAAGAAGGTCATGTGTCTCACCATGCAGTCCTGGAAGCCAAAATTAGAATTAATATTTAATTGAATTTATAACATAAGTTGATTTGGATCAATAGTGTTATGTTCCGCTTGTAATCCAAATCTAAACCATTAAGAACAGATAAGTTAAATTTGAAATCAATAATGTTAAGTTCCATTTACGATTCCTAATTTAACTTCTAAAGAACACAATAGGTTATTTAGGAAAGGCTTGACACTTGTACAAAATTTTTGTACAGTGGAACCGGTACGATCTTCCTAGGACCAACCAACAATTGGTATCAAAGCTAGGGTTTGCCTCTGTGTGTTCAGAATTCAGATAGATTATGCACATGTCATACATAATTTAGGCAGGATAATAGTAGGATGTGCTAACTCTTTAGTTGCAGGCTTCAACTATTATGACTTATAGATGTTGTGTGTGATTGGACCCTTGGACATGTCAAGAACATTATTTTGTGTGTGTATAATTGTATGTAACTAATACAGCAGGAGCTGTATTAGCCCTAGGATTTTAGAATTTTATTTTTGATCTAGATTACATGTACATTCCTTCGTGAAATATAGGATCGATATATGTAAAATTCTATTTTTGTCGCAAATCAGATGCTTACGAGGCGTGGTACTTTTGGAGCACCAGAGGCGCAGCAGAATAAGAAGCAAGATAGATGCAACGACTAGACCTGATGGCGGTGGCTAAAGATGGCAATAGCTAGGGTTGGAGCACACGGAGAACAGTAACGGAAAAGACCATAATAGTTGGAAAATTAATTTCCATATTTATTGCTTTTATTTACTATGATGTGTGTGTGTGTGCATGTGATGTATGCTAGCATAGGTTAAAATCCTCATCTTTAAAAAACTAAGTGGGAGAGGGATTAGTAAATAAATCTCACGGTCTCCATTACTGGCTTGTAAATGATGCAACAAGCTTGCGTGTTGGCTTTAAGTGCTTCCCTCCACAACGGATGGGTTTGTTGCGGATCACTAGATCAAACTTCCTTTATGGATGATTATAAGAAATTATTTAGGAGCGTGTGATCTTCTCCAACTGAAGGGGCACAATCCTATTTAATGGACTAAGTATCAAGTAATGGTATACACTTAGATGCATTCAATAGTATCCTCCCCAACGGAGTCACTACTACTATTTTATGTGACCAAAGGAATACCAACTATTAATTTATCAGGTTGACAAGATAATAAAATTAATGGGTAAAACCCCTTTTACAAATGTTGAGATTTTGTATACGTCCACACTATCGTGGCATACAAAATTTACGGTGTTTGAGGTAATTTTATTTGTCAGGTTAACAAGATAATAAAATTAATGGGTAAAACCCCTCTTACAAATATTTGAATTTGTATACGTCCACACTATCGTGGTATACAATATTCATGGTATTTGAGATAATTTTATTTGTCATAAAGATAGGTTGACAAGGTTATTAATGGGTATAACTCTCCTCTTACAAATGTTCAATTTTGTATACGTCCACACTATCGTGGCATGCAAAATTCACGGTGTTTGAGGTGTTAGTGAATTTAAATAATATTATTTTGAGGAATCAATATTATTTCAAATTCAAAGTTTTGACCAAATATTTGATCAAAGATAGACCAACTATTAATTTTATTTGTCATAAAGTTAGGTTGACGAGATAATAAAATTAATGGATAAAATCTCCTCTTTGATTTTGTATACGTCCACACTATCGTGACATACAAAATTCACGGGGATTTTAAAGGTGTTAGTCTTGATCAAATATTTTTGTGATTCTTAGGATTCCAAATGTTTGTCAACCCCTAGCTGTTATACTATAGAATAGACTTAGTAGTCCCAATTAAAATTGGAAATAAAACTTGGACTCTAAGATGGACTGTCCTTTCAGAACCAAGAACAATATAGGTGTATTTTATTCATTAGTTGTTGAAACATGTTTAGTGGTATTATCTACCAGTACCTGGTGTGTAGATATGGGAGCCACTGATCATGTCTGCAAATCAGTGCAGGGGTTCCAGGAAATTCGACAACTATATGAAGAGAAAATCACCATGGGCACTGCTACGAAAGTAGCAGCTGTTGCAGTGGGAGATGTTTATCCTTCGTTAGGAATAAAACATGGATTTTTGAGAAATTATCTTTACGTACCAAGTTTAGAAAGAACTAGTTTTTAGTTCCTAAACTATTCAAAGAACTTGATATTCTGCCTCTTTTAATAACAAAGTTGTTATCAAGGAAAAGAGGAAAGTTATCTGTTCTGGTACGTTGGTTGACAATTTAAAAATCCAATAACTCCCACGATGCAACAAATAGAAATCTTCTAACTCTAATAAGATAAAGCAACCTTCGAAAATGAACCAATTATATCTTTGGCATCTAAGGCTAAGTTATATTAACTTGAGTAGGATTTAAAGGAAAATAGCCAATGAACTTTTTGGGTTCATTGGTAGTGGAAACCTTTCCAACCTATGAGTCTTACTCGGAAGGAAAAATAACCAAGAAGTTTTTTAAGTCTAAGGGGTATAGAACCAAAGATGTGTTAGAATTAGTTCATTTTGATTTGTGTGGATCTATGACTATCCAAGCGAGAGGTGGTTTTGAATATTTTGTGTAAAATACCGAAAATAGGCGAATATTAATAAGGGAATTTTTCAGAATTTTTGAAAATTTTCCGAGAATTTTTCGAAGCTCGTACGGACGAGTTAACGGGGATAAAAATGGGGTCCGGGAAAGCCTGTTTAGGCTACCACATTTTAATGAGGAAAAGTTGAATTATTATTATTATTTTTCTTTTATTTTCTTTCTTTTTCTCCTTTTCCTCTCTTCCCATCGCCGTTTCTTTCCTCCCGTGGTCGTGCCCTAATCTACTCGAGCTCCTTCTCTTCTCACCCGGCGGTTTCTCCCCTTTGCCTCTTCCTCCTAGCCTCTGCCCTAGCGCCGACGCCGTCGTTCTCTTCTCCTCTCCGCGTCGACACCAACACAGTGTGCTCTAATTCTTGGTCTCTGGCTTCCCGCTCGGAGCAGCGCCGCGCCACCCGATTCATCTTCGTCGCCGGCGCAAATCCATCACCACCTACTACGGGAAGCCACCCTCGGATTGATGGGGGCTGACGCTAGAGTATTGGTGTTGCCCTAGCCTCTTCACTATTGCACACCGCCGGCCAAGACCCGAGCAGTGCCGATAAGCCGACTCTCCTTTCCTCTGCCCTAGCGACGGCAGACGACCGTCCCTCTGCTGACCATCGCTGGAGACTACCGTTTTTTTTTCCCGATTAGCCGTGAGCCACAGTGTAGAGCCACTTCTCGCAACAAGCAGCCAAGATTGTTGTTGTGCCCCGGGTTTCCTCTTGTTGCCGGATCCAAACCAAGGCTGTAGTGATACAGCAAGTGGTGATTTTTGGGTATTTTGATTAGGGATCAGTGATCAGCAGCTGAGGGAAAATGATTGGCACCAGTGTAGATACGGCAGATTTGGGTGTGTACGGTTCGTATCATATTTCATGCTTGTTTGATCATTTTAGCTTCGGACAACACTGATTTCGGGTGATTTTCAGTTCCGATGATCTAGCTTCGACGGTGAAGCCTTGGGTCGTATTCCACCATCGGTCACTTGGTTGTGAATGGAGGTAAGGAGTAGGTAATTGGTTTTGGATGTAGATCATAATGAATTTGGATTATTTGATTAGTTGATATATGTGTCGAATTAGGACTAAATCGGGTAAGATGTTATGATTAACCATATTTATTGCAAGTCCTAATTCGAATGGATTAGAAACGATTGAGGAGATAAATGATTCAATTAGGGTCTATAATTGGATCTGGATTTATGTTAGTTTCTTGAGGATTTGATTTAGCTAATTTATTCATATGTACTTAGTGGAATCTGTATATCATGTATTACAGGACTTTGATTTGAGACGGTGTCTCGACGAGGATTTATTCGGATACGATCTTTTTATTGGAGGCGGGTACCTCTTGACTTATCTTTTATGATATTGTCATTGGATATGCATAGTATTTTATAACTACATGCAATGAACATGTTTGCCGTTGGTATGTCACTGTTTGATATCCTTAGCATGTTAGGTTTGTCACCTGTGATGTATCAGTGCTTATATCTCGTGATTTGTTGTCATGATTATCTTGTTACCATGAGTATCTTTGTTTCTAGAGTGACATACCATGCTTACTGAGGTTAGGACTAGGATTTGGATAGTTGTTTCTGGCCTATATATCTAGATTATCTGATACTTAGGTTTTTGTGTCATATCAGATTTGTGTACCTCTATTTGTATATCATATATGATTCGGGTGTTTAGACCCTGATTCTTTGATTTGTGTATATTGTTGGTACATATGCTATAGAAGAGGGATATGATTTGGGTCTAGGTTGTTATACCTTAGAGGATTTGTATACCCTAGATCCGTGGATTTGGCTTACTGATACTGTGGTACCCATATTATGTATATATGGATTTTTCTATGCTGATCAGGATATTCCATACTTATTATGTTCAGGACATAGGTTTTTGATATTTTATCTGACCTGTGTACTTTAGATTTTGGTATGTGACCATCACTTTTACAGTACCCATTTTGTATATATGGATATGGTTATATTGATCAGTTTTTGCTATACATAGTGACATGCATCATGATTTCATGCTGTGCGATTGTCGGCTCCACTATGGTTGAGCCCATCGACATGTCGCACACCCCCACTCATGGTTTAGTGGTATATCGAGCGGTGTGTGGCGGTTCTGCTTGTTTAGCTCCGTTGGTGCGAGGACTCGGTGGTAGCCGGATCGATTCGCTCTGTTTGGCTCACTGGCATTTAGTGTAGCGGTAGTAGCCGTGACGGTGGACTCTGTTTGCTCCGTTGGTCGGTGACTCGGCGTGGTAGGCCGTGAGATACCTCCCGTCATCGTGTCTGGGAGATGAGAGCATTGAACTCCCCATTTATGATTTGGGGTCACGGGACAGGAGTCCGACAGCATCCGTCCACTCGGTCACTCATCGGGAGTAGTGACGACAGTGCGGTTGTCACAACCCTACCCACTCGGTCTCACCATTTGTGTGTGTGATGACTGGCGTCAGGGTTGACCCGGCCGCATCATTAGCATCATATGCATTGATGCATTTATATTCTTATGATTTTGTTTGCTGCATTTGGTTGTTGCATTTTGGTTGGATGCATACTTTTGACCTGCATACAGGATTATTGACACTTTCGGTTTGACGACCCTTTTGTCTGGATAGGAGTTCCTGGTGAGTACAGCTTCCTCAGTTACCTTTTAGTTTTGCGTATTCCCTATTTATGATTAGGAAGCTGTATTCCATGTTAGTTGCTGTTAGATATATCTTACTACTCATGTTCATTGGTATTCGCTGAGTTGTTGAACTCACCCCCGTTGATACTATCTTTTTCAGGTACCAGGTTGGTTTTGGGTGTCGCTTGGAGTATCCTGTCTGCTGGTCCCCACGTCACATCAGAAGACTTATCGGTTTCACATATGTTTTGTTTGTTTTATGTATCAGTTTGTTTAGCTATGTACTCTGGTTTTATTTTTGGGGAGTTGATGTTGTTATGTGGTGTTTTGTATTTGTTATTGGTTGTGTAAGTCTAGCCGGCTAGCAGTTATGTGTTTTGGTTTTGGTACAGCCGAGTAGGCTGCTTTATTTTTAACTGCGTGGTTGTGTCAGCCAGAGGCTGAATTTGATATTAACTGCGTGGTGTTTGTTTTCTTTTATTGTTATTATTCCAGCCGCATGTGGCTGAGGTATATAGTGCTTGTAGAAAAGTTTCAGATTGTCCGCCGTACAGGGGAGATGCTGCCGAAATTTCTTCGGACAGATACTCCTCCGGGGCATGACAATTTAGTGGTATCAGAGCAAGTTATACGATACTTGCTATGTATTCTGGATTTTCGAGATTTGTCTGATATCAATTTATTTTGGTATCAGAGATCGACTTACGTGTCTTATTTTTCCGGTGTTTCGGATTTTGTGTTTTGGTCTTCTCGATGTGACTTTTTGGATTTTTGGACCTGGCAGCAGCAGGACATCTCCAAGCTATAGGAGGTATGTTGGTATACTGTTATCCTTCTATTTAGTTAGAGTATGCATTGTTGACTGTGAGAGTTATGACACTTTGTATCTGGTATCTGTCTGATGTTGTAGCCATATTATATGTGAGGGATTACAGTTTCTGGTGATTTATTATATCATACACCAGTAGTATTTAGCTTCTGTTATTACTAGTTGTTTAGCAGATTGAGGCACATACCAGCCTTTGCTTTTATTAGCTGGGTAGTGGATAGAATCTATATCATTATGTTGACCTAGCCAGTAGTATAACATGTTATCTTAATTAATTTCATCCGTAGATAATGGATTTATTCTTGTTAGATCGGTCAGTAGAAGATAGATTGATGTATGTTGACTTAGGTAGTCGTGATCGATTTACCTTAGATGCTTGTAGAGGCTTTATTTATTCTTGATTGGTTAGTAGATGACCGATTAGTTTTGTTGACCCGAACAGTAGGGGATTGACCTACTTTAATTCTAGATGTTTGAATCTTGAGTTATTCGTGGTTAGTTGGATATCTTGAGCATATCGAGTATCTAGTTTATCCTGACGTGGGAAAGGATTGGATTAGCCATATACTATTGATGATTTGGTCAGTCGATAGAGGATCGAAGTATCCTATTCCATGGGTACTGTAATTTTCGACTGTTTGTACCTAATTGGATAACTTCGAAGATGACATAGGGTTGGTGTGATAGATTGTATTAAATATGTTGATTATGCATATATATGAAGTGTACATATGATTGTTATGAGTTGAAGGAGTTCTAGGATGAATAGTTCATTTGCAGATAGTGTGGGTATTCCCATCTGGATATGATTATTGTAGGTTCCTTGTGGATTATAACTATTTAGTTAGTTATACGTGCCTGATGGACATATTGGAGGAATCTTATCGATTTAAATCTTTGTCGTGGTATGTGCACATGGGTGTGAGTGTCATGTTGGAAGTATCTTGTCGACTACATCGGTGTTGTGGTATGTACATATGTGTTTGGTGTGGTATTTGAGGTATCTTGTTGATTTTGTGTGATTTGTGAATGCACCTGGGTTTAGTATGCCTTATTGGAAGTATACGTTGATTATACTCTTGGCATATGTGTATATATGTCAGGTGAGTATTATTTGAGGTGTATTGCCGATTATACCTACGTTGATTTTTGCACACGTGTTCGGTATGTATTGTTGGAGGTATCATACTGAATATACCTGAGTTGTGTGTGTGTTTGATGTATAATAATTGAAGAATTATGTTGATCATACCTATGTTGTGTGTGCACGTGTGTCAGGTCTATGATTGGTAGCATCACGATGATTCTACCTATGTTGAATGTAGAATGTTGAGTGTCTACATTATGTTATTGGTTGTATTATCCTGTCAACTAATTCTCCTATTGGTGGGTGACCGACTCACTAGGATGATGATAGAGTTGACTATGGATTTGATTTGGTTACCGGGTGGTTATACCCTAGGCTATCCATAGTGATCTGTGGTAGAGAGATCTCGTGCAATCTCTAGTGTGATAGTTAGGTGCCTTGGACATTTATGTATTGTTTGTGGTAGAGCGTAGCTCCCACATATTTTAGATAGTTGTGGTGGAGCGTAGCTCCCACATATTCCGAATTATTTGTGGTAGAGCGTTGCTCCTACATTTGTGATATTTCGTGTGATGGAGCGTTGCTCTCACACTAGAGGATCTTTTCCTTGGTGATTTATGTTGTTGGTGATTAGATTTCCGACTTATTATCAGAGATCTTATGGATAGGGATGTCTGTGATACGGATGTCATGTGTCTTGGTTTTTGCTATATAGGCTTACAGTGCCTTAGATGTTTTCAGGGACTCAATGATTCTGGTAGTTCGAGGATGTTTGGATCGGTTTCCATTGTCTTTGTTGACGATGTTGTGATCTATTTCGGATCCGCGGTGAGTCACGCACGTCATTTTGCATAGTTCTGGAGATGTTTCGACGAGAACATCTATATGCGAAGTTTAGTAGTGCGTTTTGAGATTGTTTTCTGTGAGATTTTTTGGACACATGATGACCAGTAGGAGTATACTGTGGTTCCACAGGAGATCGAGATTGTTACCGTTGGGAGTAAACGGAGTCTAAAGAAGAGGCTCGCAACTTCCTTTGTTTGGCTCGATATTTCCGGAGATACGTTGAGGGTTTCTCACGGTTAGCTATGTCACTGACACGCCTGACCAGGAAAGGCGTGAAGTTCATGTGGTCCGAGGACTACGAGACCAGCTTCCAAGAGCTGAAGCGGAGATTAGTATCGGCTTCAGTTTTTGGTTTATCTTTCTGGAGAGGACAGATATGTCCTCTACACCGACGCACCTATTCAGGATTTGAGCAGTGTTCTGATGCAGCACGATAGAGTAGTCTCCTATGCTTCTCGACAGTTGTAGGAGCATGAGTAGAACTACCCAGTACATGACTTGTGGCTGACCGTCATTATTTGTGCCTTGAAGATTTGGCAGCCTTATCTATACGGTGTTACATTTGAGATTCTCACGGACCATAAGAATCTCAAATATTTGTTCACTTAGAAAGGAATCTAATCTCTGACAGGGAAGATGGATGGAATTCCTGAAGGATTTTGATTGTACCATTAGCTATCACCCAGGAAAAGCTAATGTGGTTGTTGACGCACTTAGCCTGAAGTCTAGAGTGACTTTGGCTTGCCACCGAGTTGTGGCTACAGATAGAGCAGGGTATTCTTGTTACCATGGTTGCTTAATCGTCGATCAGGACGAGGATCCGAGAGGCCCAGGCTGGTGATCAGTATTTACAGTTCATTGGCAACCAGCTAGGTTCTGGGCAGCAAACAGAGTTCACCCGCGTTGATGTGGGTATTATATATTACCAAGGCCGATTATGAGTGCCTCCAGTTCACCGGTCAGGGAGGAGTTACTTGAGGAGGCTCATCGCTCCCGACTGGCTATCCACCCAGGCGGTACCCATATGTACCGAGATTTGAGGTGTTCCTGTTGATGGAATGGTATGAAGGAAGACATCGCGGAATTTGTAGCTAGATGTCTTGTTTGTTAGCAGGTGAAGGTTGAGCACTAAATACCTGTCGGATTGTTTCAGCGGGTTCTTGTTCCTGAGTGGAGATGGGAACACATTACCATGGACTTTGTGGTAGGATTGTCGAGGACACGACGAGGCCATGACGCGATTTGGGTAATCGTTGATCGATTAATCAAATCTGCGCACTCGTTAGTGATCCGGAAGACTGATTTTTCTGGATCGATTGGTAGATCTGTTTTGCCTGGAGATCAGCAGATCACGTGATGTCGCGTTGACTATTATTTCGGATAGAGACCCCCGGTTTACGTCTCATTTTTGATAGAGTCTGCAGCAGGCCTTGGGCACGCGGCTCTATTTCGGTGATAGTCAGAGCGGACCATTTAGACTCTAGAGGATTTGTTGAGGTCATGTGTATTGGATTTTGGAAGCAGTTGGGAGGACCATATGCATTCGGTAGAGCTCGTCGACAACAACAGCTTTCATTCGGTTATCCAGATGGCACCGTTTGAAGCGTTGTATGGTAGACCTTGTCGGACACCCACCCTCTGGTATGAGGTTGGGGAGGCCCAGTTGTTGGAACCTCGTAGAGCTCAGCGTGAGGCAGAGTTGGTCCATGCTATTAGATGGAGAGTGTCAGAGGCACAGGACTGCCGAAAGAGTTATGCTGACCGGAGTCAGAGACTCTTAGAGTTCTCTATTTGCGACCAGGTATTTCTGCGAGTTTCACCCACGAAAGGGGTGAAGAGATTTGGTCTCCGAGGTAAGCCAGCTCCGTGATACATTGGATCTTTCCAGATCTTGGAGAGGATTGGAGCGGTAGCTTACTGGCTAGCACTACCACCCTCCTTGGTAGGCGTGTACTATGTATTCCACGTATCTATGCTGAGAAGATACGTACTTGACCCGATGCATTGTGCTGACAGATATATCAGTTCCCGTTCAGTCTGACGTCACTTATGAGGAGGTTCCGGTACGGATTCTAGACCGGGAAGAGCGTCAGTTGCGGAACAAGACTATCCGACTGGTTAAAGTCGGATGACAGTATTATTTGGACGAGGAGGTTACTTGGGAGCTCGAGGATACTATCCGAGCTCGATACCCCATTTTTCATTTGGAATGTGTGATTTTATTTACCGTTCAGCATTTATACTCGTTACTTGTTGTTAGTATTTGCTGATGGTAGATAACGAAATTTGGGGACCAAATTTTTATTAGTGGGGGAGAATGTAAAATACCGAAAATAGGCGAATATTAATAAGGGAATTTTTCGGAATTTTTGAAAATTTTCCGAGAATTTTTCGAAGCTCGTACGGACGAGTTAACGGGGATAAAAATGGGGTCCGGGAAAGCCTGTTTAGGCTACCACATTTTAATGAGGAAAAGTTGAATTATTATTATTATTTTTCTTTTATTTTCTTTCTTTTTCTCCTTTTCCTCTCTTCCCATCGCCGTTTCTTTCCTCCCGTGGTCGTGCCCTAATCTACTCGAGCTCCTTCTCTTCTCACCCGGCGGTTTCTCCCCTTTGCCTCTTCCTCCTAGCCTCTGCCCTAGCGCCGACGCCGTCGTTCTCTTCTCCTCTCCGCGTCGACACCAACACAGTGTGCTCTAATTCTTGGTCTCTGGCTTCCCGCTCGGAGCAGCGCCGCGCCACCCGATTCATCTTCGTCGCCGGCGCAAATCCATCACCACCTACTACGGGAAGCCACCCTCGGATTGATGGGGGCTGACGTTAGAGTATTGGTGTTGCCCTAGCCTCTTCACTATTGCACACCGCCGGCCAAGACCCGAGCAGTGCCGATAAGCCGACTCTCCTTTCCTCTGCCCTAGGGACGGCAGACGACCGTCCCTCTGCTGACCATCGCTGGAGACTACCGTTTTTTTTTTCCCGATTAGCCATGAGCCACAGTGTAGAGCCACTTCTCGCAACAAGCAGCCAAGATTGTTGTTGTGCCCCGGGTTTCCTCTTGTTGCCGGATCCAAACCAAGGCTGTAGTGATACAGCAAGTGGTGATTTTTGGGTATTTTGATTAGGGATCAGTGATCAGCAGCTGAGGGAAAATGATTGGCACCATTGTAGATACGGCAGATTTGGGTGTGTACGGTTCGTATCATATTTCATGCTTGTTTGATCATTTTAGCTTCGGACAACACTGATTTCGGGTGATTTTCAGTTCCGATGATCTAGCTTCGACGGTGAAGCCTCGGGTCGTATTCCACCATCGGTCACTTGGTTGTGAATGGAGGTAAGGAGTAGGTAATTGGTTTTGGATGTAGATCATAATGAATTTGGATTATTTGATTAGTTGATATATGTGTCGAATTAGGACTAAATCGGGTAAGATGTTATGATTAACCATATTTATTGCAAGTCCTAATTCGAATGGATTAGAAACGATTGAGGAGATAAATGATTCAATTAGGGTCTATAATTGGATCTGGATTTATGTTAGTTTCTTGAGGATTTGATTTAGCTAATTTATTCATATGTACTTAGTGGAATCTGTATATCATGTATTACAGGACTTTGATTTGAGACGGTGTCTCGACGAGGATTTATTCGGATACGATCTTTTTATTGGAGGCGGGTACCTCTTGACTTATCTTTTATGATATTGTCATTGGATATGCATAGTATTTTATAACTACATGCAATGAACATGTTTGCCGTTGGTATGTCACTGTTTGATATCCTTAGCATGTTAGGTTTGTCACCTGTGATGTATCAGTGCTTATATCTCGTGATTTGTTGTCATGATTATCTTGTTACCATGAGTATCTTTGTTTCTAGAGTGACATACCATGCTTACTGAGGTTAGGACTAGGATTTGGATAGTTGTTTCTGGCCTATATATCTAGATTATCTGATACTTAGGTTTTTGTGCCATATCAGATTTGTGTACCTCTATTTGTATATCATATATGATTCGGGTGTTTAGACCCTGATTCTTTGATCTGTGTATATTGTTGGTACATATGCTATAGAAGAGGGATATGATTTGGGTCTAGGTTGTTATACCTTAGAGGATTTGTATACCCTAGATCCGTGGATTTGGCTTACTGATACTGTGGTACCCATATTATGTATATATGGATTTTTCTATGCTGATCAGGATATTCCATACTTATTATGTTCAGGACATAGGTTTTTGATATTTTATCTGACCTGTGTACTTTAGATTTTGGTATGTGACCATCACTTTTACAGTACCCATTTTGTATATATGGATATGGTTATATTGATCAGTTTTTGCTATACATAGTGACATGCATCATGATTTCATGCTGTGCGATTGTCGGCTCCACTATGGTTGAGCCCATCGCCAGTTACATGTACTGCACACACCCCCACTCATGGTTTAGTGGTATATCAGGCAGGTGTGTGGCGGTTCTGCTGTTTGGCTCCGTTGGTCTGAGGACTCAGCGTGGTAGCCGGCAGTCAGTTCCGCTCTGTTTGGCTCCGCTGGCATTTAGTGTAGCAGCGTAGTAGCCGGCAGACGGTGGACTCTGTTTGGCTCCGTTGGTCAGGTGACTCAGCGTGGTAGCCGGCAGAGATACCTCCCCGTCATCGTGTACCGGGAGATGAGAGCATTGAGCTCCCCCATTTATGATTTGGGGTCACAGGACAGGAGTACTCCGACAGCATCCCGTCCACTCGGTCACTCATCAGGAGTAGTGACGACAGAGTGCACGGTTGTCACAGCCCTACCCACTCGGTCTCACCATTTGTGTGTGTGAGCTGACTGACTGGCGTCAGGGGTGACCAGGACGCATCATTAGCATCATATGCATTGATGCATTTATATTCTTATGATTTTGTTTGCTGCATTTGGTTGTTGCATTTTGGTTGGATGCATACTTTTGACCTGCATACAGGATTATTGACACTTTCGGTTTGACGACCCTTTTGTCTGGATAGGAGTTCCTGGTGAGTACAGCTTCCTCAGCTACCTTTTAGTTTTGCGTATTCCCTATTTATGATTAAGAAGCTGTATTCCATGTTAGTTGCTGTTAGATATATCTTACTACTCATGTTCATTGGTATTCGCTGAGTTGTTGAACTCACCCCCGTTGATACTATCTTTTTCAGGTACCAGGTTGGTTTTGGGTGTCGCTTGGAGTATCCTGTCTGCTGGTCCCCACGTCACATCAGAAGACTTATCGGTTTCACGTATGTTTTGTTTGTTTTATGTATCAGTTTGTTTAGCTATGTACTCTGGTTTTATTTTTGGGGAGTTGATGTTGTTATGTGGTGTTTTGTATTTGTTATTGGTTGTGTAAGTCTAGCCGGCTAGCAGTTATGTGTTTTGGTTTTGGTACAGCCGAGTAGGCTGCTTTATTTTTAACTGTGTGGTTGTGTCAGCCAGAGGCTGAATTTGATATTAACTGCGTGGTGTTTGTTTTCTTTTATTGTTATTATTCCAGCCGCATGTGGCTGAGGTATACAGTGCTTGTAGAAAAGTTTCAGATTGTCCGCCGTACAGGGGAGATGCTGCCGAAATTTCTTCGGACAGAGACTCCTCTGGGGCGTGACATTTTGTCTATTTTATAGACGAGTATTCGAGATAAGGATACATTTACTTGATGCGTCGTAAGTCTAAGTATTTTGATTAGTTCAAAGAGTACGAGGCTGATGTGGAGAAATGTCAAAGTAAAAGTATCAAGACACTATGGTAAGATCATAGTGACGAGTACCTCTTAGGATAGTTTAGGAGTCACTTATCAGAAGTCGGGATTCAATCCCAACTAACTGCACCTGGTACACCCCAACAGAATGTTGTGGAAGAAAGAAGGTATAGGACTTTTATGGAAATGAGTAGATCGATGATAAGTTATTCAGAAAATTACCAAATTCGTTTTAAGGATATATTTGTTAGAGTGTATACTAAAAGTCTAGCTTTTGTAAACATTTATTTTGAAATAAAAAATTATTTTTGGTCAAAAATATCTACATTTATGTTAATTGTAGTTGTTCAATTAATTTATATCGTAGATAACATGGTGTGTGGTGTCATACACAGAAGATCATGTTATCAGTTTTTTATAAATTATAAACAGTTGCTCACAACTAAGATGGAAAGGAACAAACCATTAGAATAGTCGTAGTGTAATTAAGTATTAATTTAGCTTGACTAATAAATTACACTGATACACTCTAAGTGTATTGAGTAGGACCATTTTAGGTAAGTTCTTTTTATACTGACTTAATAAAAGAGCAACACCTTAGTTATTATGGAAGTGTGTGCTCTTAATTCTAATATAATAACAAGCACATATATTTAGTATTTATTTCTTTAACTTATCAAAGAGTGAGATTTAGCTCGATAAATCAATAAGCCCGATAAGTTGGAAAATGATATTACTTATAGTGTGTGTTGTTGATTAGAGAAAGAAACTGTGTCCTATTTATCTAGGTTGAGAATGTCCCCAAGAGGAGCTCATAAGGATTGTCATGTTAAATCCTGCAGGTGGACTTAGTCCAACATGACAATGAAGTTGAGTGATACTACTCTTGGAGGTAGATATTAATTAAGTGAGTTGTCAGTAACTTACTTAATTAGTGGGCATTCATTATCTTAAACACAGGTAGACTAACACACTTATGATAAGAAGGAGCCCATAATGTAATTTGGGATTGGTGTGGTAGTGCAATAATAACTCTCTAGTAGAATGAGTTATTATTGATAACTTGAGTTGTGTGTTCGGGGCGAACACGGGATACTCAAGCTCATCGGAAGGCCAAAACCAATTTCTCATCTAGGCCCCTGTCGTAGCCTCATTAAAGCCTCAAGTCCATCCAATGAAAGTCCATCTTGGTGTCCAAGAAGGGCCGGCCCAAGGCTTGGTGACCAAGCCAAGGGTCGGCCATAAAATCCTTCAAGGTGGCCGACCTTTGCTTTGTGCAAAGGGGCCGGCCACAATAATTCAAAGATGAGGGGGTATTTTAAATTTTTTAAATCTTCTCTTTATAGATATCTATAAGTTTTAAAAGAGAGATTTTAAATTTAAAAACTTTCCTTATTTGAATTAGGTCACATGGTTTAATAGAGAGTTTTAAAAATTTTAAAACTGTCCTTTTTTAACCATCCTCATGGTTTTTTAGGAAAAAGGAAGAGAAGTTTTAAAATTAAAATTTTCTATTTTTATAACCATATTAAAAAAGGAAATTTTAGAAGAGAAGTTTTAAATTTTAAAACATGGTTTTAATTTTTAAAACTTTCCTTTTTTAACATCCACTCTAGGAAAGAGAGCTTGTAAAATTTTATAAGAAGATTTCTTCTTTTATAAAATTTTATAAAAATTATTTCTTCTCCTTGATGATGTGGTCGGCCACCCTTGCTTGGTGCCCAAGCAAGGGGTCGGCCAAATTAAATCATCAATCAATCCATGATTAATGATTGATTCAATCAAGAGGAAAGAAAAAGAAAAAATTAAAAGGGAAAAAGAAAAACAAGAGGAAGATTTTAATTTTTGTAAAAAGTTTTTCCTTATTTGCCTTGGGCAAATAATATAAAAGAAAGGGAGGGGAGGCCTCATGAGATAACAATTCTTATTTCATGTTGGAGCTCTTCTTGTGGTCGGCCCCTCTCTCTTCTCTTTTCCCCTTGCTCTCTTTTCCTTGGTGGTGGTGGTGGCCGGTTCTTAGAGAAGGAGAAAAAGACTTTGGGTGGTGTTCATCTTGGAAGATCGTCGCCCACACGACGTCCAAGGCGAGGTGAGGAATACGGCAGAAGATCTCGAGGTCATTAGCATACAAAGAGAAGGTATAACTAGTAATTTTCTTCCGCATCATACTAGTTGTTTTTCTTTATATGAATTCCAAACACAAGAGGCATTAGATTCTAGTTTTCGGATTTGTTTCGAAATTATGTTTTTTTTGTTTTACGAATTTGTGATTCGATTGTTATTTTTGGTTAAATCTAGAGTTATATAAGGAAATTAAATATTAGCTTTCCTTAAAAGGCTTTGTCTAGGCGGTGGTGGATGCTCCCATACCCAAGAAAGTCATGTGCCTCGCCATGTAGTCCTGGAAGCCAATTTTGGAAATTAATATTTAATGGAATTTATAACGTAGGTGGATTTGGATCAATAGTGTTAAGTTCCGCTTGCGATCCAAATCTAAACCATTAAGAACAGATAAGTTAAATTTGGAATCAATGATGTTAAGTTCCATCTGCGATTCCTAATTTAACTTCTAAAGAACACAATAGGTTGTTTAGGAAAAGTTTGACACTTGTACAAAATTTTTGTACAGTGGAACCGGTACGATCTTTCTAGGACCAACCAACAATATTTTGGAAACAGAAGTGAACATAGTACCTCCTAAGTCAGAACTCTCTACTCTCATAGAATTACAAAATAGACGTAAGCCTAATATGAAGCATATTCGGATTCGGGATAGTTCAGCACATGTGCTGAAGGGAGACACTGATAAGTTGGACAGGAGTTAACTTGTTTGTGGGTTATCCTAGAGAAACGAAAGGAGATTTATAGTCCTAAAAAAATCAGAAGGTCATTGTAAGCACCAATGCCCGATTTTTAAAAGAGGACTATGAAATGAACCACAAGCCCATAAGTAAAATTTGTTCTTAAAGAAATAATAAAGGACATGTCTAATCTAGTACCAACTGTACAAGATGAAATATCACAAGAAACTACAACACGTATCACAAATGATACACAAATACAGACAGTGTCTCGTCATAGTAGGAGGGTTGTGAGGCAACCTTAAAGATTCATGTTTTGGGAGAGTCTTTGGACCTGATCCCTAGTGAACATAAACCTGATTCCCCGGACATATGACGAAGCACTCCAAGATAAAGATGCAGCATCTTTGCAAAGAGCAATGAATATAGAATTAGAATATATGTATTCTAATAGAGTCTGGGAGCTTGTAGAACCACCAGATGGTGTAAAAGCCATTCGGTGTAAATAGGTCTACAATAGGAAAAGAGGGATAGACTGGAAAGGTGGAAACTTTCAAAGCAAGGCTTGTTGAAAAAGGAAACTTTTTCACTAGTAGCCATGCCCAAGTCTATCCAGATTCTTTTATCTATTACTGCTCATATGGATTATGAGAATTGGTAAGTGGATGTCAAGACAGCTTTCCTTAATGGAAGTCTTGAAGAAAGCATCCATATAAAGCAACCAGAGGGGTTCATTGCAAAGGGCAAAGTGCATCTAGTATGTAAGCTCAATCGGTTTATTTATGGACTGAAGCAAAGCTTCAAGGTCTTGGTTCATCCAGTTTAAATGAAGTAATCCAGACCTATGGATTTATTCAGTGTCCGGATGAGTCTTGTGTATACAAGAAGTGTGATGGAAGCGTGGTGGTATTTCTTGTACTATACGTAGATAACATTTTTGATAGTTGGAAACAATATCAAAGTGTTGTTGGAAGTAAGGGTATGGTTGTCCAAGTAATTCGATATGAAGGACTTGGGAGAATGCGCACACATTCTCGGGATCAAAGGGATCACAAGAAAAGAATATTGTGCTTAGCACAAGCTTCATATAACGAGCTCGTTTTAGCATGTAAGATTCCAAGAAAGATTTTATACCTTTTAGACATGGAGTAGCTTTATCTAAAGAGATGTCTTCGAAGATATCAAAGGAGATAAAGGACATGAAGGCAGTTCCTTATGCTTCGGCTGTCGGAAGCCTAATGTATACTATGAACGAGACCGGATATCTGTTTTGCCGTGGGCATGGTTAGCAGATATCGAAGTAACCGAGGACCGGGACACTAGACTGCCGTAAAGCATATATTAAAGTACCTTAAAGGCACTAGAGATTATATGCTAGGCAGACGATTTGATCCCTGTGGATTACACAGATTTTTGACTTCCAATCAGATAGGGGCAATAGTAAGTCGACCTCAGGGTTTTGTGTTTACTTTAGGAAGTGAAGCCATAACAATGGAGGAGTGTTAAACATAGTTGTTTTTCGGACTCCACCATAGAAGCTAAGTATGTGGCAGCCTCTGAGGTAGCTATAGAAGTTATATGGCTCAGTAACTTCATAATGGACTTAGATGTGATTCCTGGTTTGCCCAAAATCATCACAATTTATTGTGATAATAGCGGTGCAATTGCAAACTCGAATGAACAACGAGCCCATAAGGCGAGTAAACACATAGAGCGCAAGTACCACCTGATACGAGACATCGTCAAGCGAGGAGAAGTTGTCGTCGCCAAGATTGCATCAGCAGATAACCTGGCAGATCCTTTCACTAAGGCCCTTCCAGTGAAAGCTTTTGATCGGCATGTGGAGGGGATGAGAATCAGATGTATGACAGCAGATATGACAGCTTAGTCTTTTAGTATAAGTGGGAGATTGTTAGAGTGTATACTAAAAGCCTAGCTTTTGTAAACATTTATTTTTGAAATAAAAGAATCACATTGGTCAAATATCTATATTTATTTGTTAAGTGTAGTTGTTCAATTAATTTATATTGTAGATAACATGGTGTGTGGTGTCACACACAGAAGATCATGTTATCGGTTCTTTATAAATTATAAACAGTTGCTCGCAACTAAGATGGAAAGGAACAAACCGTTGGAAAAGTCGTAGTGTAATTAAGTATTAGTTTATCTTGACTAATAAATTACACTAATACACTCTGAGTGTATTGAGTAGGACCATTTAAGGTAAGTTCTTTTTATACTGACTTAATAAAAGAACAACACCTTAGTTATTATGAAAGTGTGTGCTCTTAATTCTAATATAATAACGAGCACATATATTTAATATTTATTTCTTTAACTTATCAAAGGGTGAGATTTAGCTCGATAAATCAATAGGCCCGATAAGTTGGGAAATTAAATATTAACTTTCCTTAAAAGGCTTTGTCTAGGCGGTGGTAGATGCTCCCATACCCAAGAAGGTCATGTGCCTCACCATGCAGTCCTGGAAGCTAATTTTAGAAATTAATATTTAATTGAATTTATAACATAGGTTGATTTCGATCAATAGTGTTAAGTTCCGCTTGCGATCCAAATCTAAACCATTAAGAACAGATAAGTTAAATTTGGAATCAATAATGTTAAGTTCTATTTGCGATTCCTAATTTAACTTCTAAAGAACACAATAAGTTGTTTAGGAAAGGTTCGACACTTGTACAAAATTTTTGTACAGCGGAACCGGTACGATCTTCCTAGGACCAACCAACACTCCTCCGCCGAGCCACCGCCACCCGATTCGGCCGATTTACTGAGCCTTAGGTTGCATTCACAACCGACCGACTTCCTCCTCCCTGGGGGCGCGACACCGCCGTCCTTCTCTAACCCCTAGCTTCTGATCGCAACACCAGCTGTGCGCTCTCTTCATCGCCGCCTCACTCTTCTTCGATCTTCGTTGTGAACGTCCTACCGCTGGGCACAACCGTCGCTGGAAGGGGGAAACATCAGGGGAGGGCTGAAGGCAGAGCATTGCTGCCACTTGAAGAGTTCTCCCATGGATTTCACCAGTGGAGAGGAAGAGGTAAGATGAATATATTTGGTTGGAATTAGGTTATGGTTGGACTAGTGATTTTCATTCCTAGATCTGATCCATGATCTCTACTTTTAATCTCATGATTGATTTTTGACTAGTAAGGAAGAATCCAGCAAGGTGGTTTTCACTCTGAGGTGTTCTTATCCAGTAGCTGCTTACTTTGAATTTGCAGCAGCCAGCAACCCCTCATTCCAGCAGCAAACGACCCTTCATCAGCAGCAATCAGCGGCTGTGATTTAAGGTAAAGTGTAGGATCGTGATACATTTTGTAATGAATTTGGATTTACATGGTTAGATGTTATTCATCTTGTTCGTTAGGTTTAACCCGAATGATGGAATAATTAACCCTAGTTGAACGTTGGGATATATTTAATTAGGGTTTAAATGTCAAGTCTAATCTAAGCTGCGGTTAGATCCGAATTATTAGTTAACTGAGAATAAATGAACGAATTAGGGTTTTGGTAAATAAGAAATTACTTTAGCTATGTGAAATATATGTAGCTAAATTAAATGTGGCTATTACAGGACATTGATTTAGGACGAGCACTTCAACGCAGAGGTTATCTAGCTCGATCTCCATTTTTGAGGCGGGTACTTTGACTTATCTTTTAAGATATTGTCGTTTGATATGCATAGTAATATTTAACGAGTAGTAATATTTATGTTCATTTCTGCATTGGTATGTCATTATCTATTACCTGAGCATGCTATATTTATTTCCTGCTGTTGCATTCATATTCCTTTGATTATATATGACCTTAAGGTAATGACATACCATGCCTTATAATGTTCATGACCTAAGTTTTTATACAATATCTGACTTATGTACTTAGACCATTGATTTGATCTATTTGTCCTATGGTACAAATTATGTAGAGATGGATAGGATCAGGATATTTCCATGGTTAGTGTCATACACCATCTCGCATAATTGCATGTTGTGTGATAGTCGACTCTATTATTGTTGAGCACATCGCCAGTTACATGGATCTGCACACACAACCACTCATGGGTTAATGGTTTTTATCAAGCATGGTGTATTGCAGCAGGTTGTTCTATCAAGGGATCCGCTGGTCCACTCATGGGTAGTGTAATATAGCGTAGTAGTAGGACAGAGATTCCTCCTCTGGATTGTTTCAAGGAGATGAGAGCATTGAGCTCCCCTACTTATGATTTGGGGTAGGAGGATAGGAGAACTCTGACAGCATCTCGTCCACTCGATCGCTCAAGAGCAGTGATGGCAGAGTGCACGGTTGTCACAACCCTACCCACTCGGTCTCACCATCATGTGTGAGACGACTGATTGGCGTCAGGGGTGACCAGGACATGTTGCATCATATGCACTGACTGCATTTATTACTTGTGTTTGTTGCACTTTATATGCTGCATATTTGGTGGATGCATATGTTTGACATGCATATAGGATTTATGATACTCTGGGTCTGACGGCCTTGTTATCCCTATACCCAGGTCCTGGTTAGTATAGATACTCCTTTCCCTTACAGTTTTACATTTTCCATATGATATATCCAGGAGACTGTGCACATATCTATTATTAGTTGTTATTTCTTAATATGCATGTCAGTAGTTATCCGCTGAGGACTTGTCTCACCCCATTGATATTACTATTTTCAGGTTAAGGCTGTCCAGAGGATTTCCAGTCGCTAGTTCCCCCCTCTAGGTTGCGAGGATTTCTGTTTTGAATCTTTGCCTTGGTTTTTCTTATTATGTTATCGTCTATGTTTTCAGACTTGTACCTTTTTGGCACTTTGAATCTTGTATGATCCTTTACTATCGATGAGTTTTTATTTGGTATATTTTCCTACATGCTTGCTTGGATGACAGAAGAGGTAGGTTTGGAAGTATGCTGGTGATTTGAGTTTTATGAGTGCAGTTGAGTAGGATATTTGAGATGATTTCTTTATCGTTGCTTAGGTTTGGTTTTTACTATTAAACTACGTGGGTGCTTATATATATGTTCCGGCTGTGTTGGTCGAGGTTTATGTGGCCCAGAGGACTTGTAGGTACATCTCAGATTGTTACCCATACAGGGGAGATGCTATCAAAATTTCTTCTGGCAGGGACTCCCTCGCACCACATCTGTAACGCCCCGACCCGGGTGGGCCCCACCCTCGGACCGAACCAGGAACGCCTCCAGAATTGCCCATCGGATTGACGACTAGCTCCACAGACCACCGGAGGTCCTTGTAGCGTGCTTTATCCTCACTTGCACGCACCCTGGAAAACTTCTCAGGAGGTCACCCATCCTCAGATTTCTCTAAGCCAAGCACGCTTAACTTTGGAATTCTTAAGTTTGAGCTTCCGAAAAGAAAGGTGCACCTTGGTGATATGGATAGTACCATCTAACCTTTTAAGTCATACTTAACCAGAATCTCAGAACCGGGGTATTACAATCACCCCACTTAAAGACAACGTCCTCGTTGTGTAACCATGAATCACACCACAGATAAATCCTAGAATCTCCCTCACTAGGTGGTGCCCTGGGTGCTCCTGCCATAGGCGCACTCACGGTTGCAACCTGGCTCTGATGCCATCTGTAACGCCTCAGCCCGAGCGAGCCCCACTCCCGGACCGAACCAGGAACGCCACCAGAATTGCCCATCTGGTTGACAACTAACTCCACAGACCACCGGAGGTTCTTTCAACATGCTTTGTCCTCACTCGCACGCACCCTGGAAAACTTCCCAAGAGGTCACTCATCCTTAGATTTCTCCGAGCCAAGCACGCTTAACTTTGGAGTTCTTAAATTTGGGCTTCCGAAAAGAAAAGTGCACCTTGGTGATATGGATAGTACCATCTAACCTTTTAAGTCATACTTAACCAGAATCTCAGAACTGGGGTATTGTAATTTCATTGATCTATGCACATTTTCTTAACTTGTTTTCAAGATGTATTAGATTATGGTCTGAATCTACAGCGTTGACACAATCCCGATACCAAAAGCACGAGATTCATATCCCACGAGGGTTTGGGGATGAAATGAAAAAAGAACCCGATCTTCCGACTCATAGAAAATTGAGACGTAGAGAGTCAGATACGAAAGTGTAACCTGGTATGCCGTGAGCAACCCTAAGTCATCATAGAGTTTAATAGATCAAACCTAATTTGTCGCCACACAGTAGGAAACAATGGTAATTAGAGTGTGAGATCTAGTTGATAGGGTCCCCCTTAGGTTACAACCATTAGTTACATTCCTTTCGAAAGTAGACAATGATCAGGGTTGATACGCAGTTGTAGAAGCAAAAGTTCATATCAAATACCAAAGGATGATCTACCTACATAAGTTAGTATTGAGGACAAGAACTGAGACATAAATCAAGTTTTTGCTAGTATAGAGGTGAAACCAAAACTCTAGAATCATTTTCTCTGTTTGTCTTTCTTCTGCATTATCTGTCTCCTAGCCTCCGACTATTCTCTTTGATCATGCACCTTTCTTTCGTGGTCACTCTGATTTCCTTCTCTCTCTCTCTCCCTCTCCGTTATCTTTTCTCATATGGACTATTGTTTTAGCACTCATAACACTCGACATTTCTGATTTGGTCTAGACAGTTAAGTCTAATTTATAAGTTAGTAATCAATCATTAGTCCCTGTGGATTCGATTTTGTTATTACTTGACGACGCTTCCATGCACTTGCTAATTTACCACATATCAAAGAGGTATTTATATACCTCTTCATTAAGGCTTGAGGAACAAGCAAAGGTCCAAGCCCATATCACACATGTAAACCTGAATCACCTACAAGTGGTGTGAACAAAATCCAAACCCATGTCATATGATTAGACCCACCCCGCCTACAAGAGGCGTAGCCTATAAGTGCTTTCGACACGACAAATACTTTCTATATTTGCCCTTCGCCTAATCCAACCAGACTTAATCTCTTTGTCTATTTGAGGATTTTATTCTCTAACTTATTTTTAGGTTTTTAAAATGCACTCGTAGTATGTGCGACCCAATATATTTACGATTATGTTAGTCATCCATAATTAATCATTAATTATGAATCGATCATAAGTAATAACTAATAGTACATTATGACGCCAATTGATCGAAAAATCGCAGTTGATTATTTAAATTTAGATTAATTAAAGTAGGATTAATTGATTAATAAATTTTGGATTAGTTAGTTGTAAGGATTAAATTTTTGTTTTAATATTAACATAAATTTTACTTTTAAATTTAAGTTTTAATTTAATTTATGTTAAGTTTTGATTTAAGTTATGTTTTAATTTTAATTTAAGTTTTATTTTTAACGTTTTTTTATTTTAGTGATTTTAATTTTAATTTCAGTTTTTAATTTTAACATATTTAATTTTAATGATTTTTTAACATTTTTCTAAAAATTTAATTTATGTTCAAGTTACATTATACATCTCATTCGGTCTAAACTTTTTAACTCATATAATCGTATAATTTTTGTGGGACGAGTTAAGTTACTTTTTAGTGGTTATTCACTGGTGTTAGATGTTAGGTTTAAGTGTACTTTTGTATCCACCAAGCAAGCAAGCTGAAAATATTTTTCAAAAAGTTTATAGATTTTTTTTTTAAAATTAATAGTCAAAGATTTTTTAAGGATATGAACCATTGTTATAATAATTTTCCAAGCTTCAATGTATTTTTTAAAATTTGTAAAGATATTTTTAAAATATTTTTAACATATTTTCCAATGATTTTTTAAAATAGTTTTCAAAATAAATAAACTAATTTAAAATTGGTAGGAGAGCTAGACAAGATTTAGATTTAACTATTTTCATAGTTAAAAAAAATATTTTTAACATTTTTTTAAAAGTTGATAGCTTTTTAATGAACACTTTTTCCAAGATTTATTTAAAAATCAAATATATTTTTTCAAAGATTTCCCACATAATTTATTTTCAACTTCAACACTCCCCTTAATCGGACACAATTTGATTAATTTTGTTAACCATAAGGATAATCTATCTATGTGTCTTAAGGATCTAGAAATTTAATGTTGACCTAAAGATTTTGTGTTTAAGTATCAGCCAACTAATTTTTAAAGATATATAAATTTTAAAAAAAAACTATTTATACATATATTTAATCAAGCATAATTGTTAAATCATTATTTTGAAGATAATTGTTTAAAAAATCTATGCATTTTGAAAACTTTTAAAAAAATATTTTTAATTGAAAAGTCTTTATCATCTTTTCCATTTTAAATGTCTCAATACAATTTTTAATTTAATTTTATCAGTTTTATTAAATTGAAACTAAACTGAATATAAAAAAAATATTAACTAATTCATACGAAAATATTTAAAAATTATTTTTCTATTTCAATTATATATAGGGCAGCCCAAATTATCAATGGGCCGGTGCCTGATCTTTATGTAGCCCTCTCGCGCGCCGATGTAAAAGAGAGAGAGGGAACTCAACGCAACTAACTCCAGCAGCAGCGTCGTCGTCGTCGTCATCCGCGTGCGTCAGCGTCAGCGATAACGGGTGCGTAGTCCTTACGCTTTCCCCTTCTTATCTATCAGACTAGGTTAGGAAGCAGCACCTGTATCCTCTTTGACGGCGCCGGCAGCGATGGACACGTACGCGATCTTTAAGGATTACCGTCTCCTCTTTGACGTTTTCGGCAGGGCGTTCGCCGAGCACTATTACCGGACGTTCGAGAGCAACCCGCAGGCGCTCGTAGGGCTCTACCTGGATTACTCCATGCTCACCTTTGAGGGCGAGAAGATCCAGGGTGCGGCTGCGATTGTCTCTAAACTCACTTCTCACCCCTTCCAGCAGTGCGCCCATGCCATCTCCACCGTCGATTGCCAACCCTCAGGATTTTCTGGTGGTGTTCTTGTCGTCGTTAACGGATTCCTCCTGCTTGGTGGCGAGCAACATCCTCGCATGTTCAGCCAGGTATCTCTCTCTCTCTCTCTCTTTTTTTAAACCTGTTTGTACATTCTAGGGTTTGTTTCTATTTCGATGGTTCCATCACCATCTATGTTTGATTAAGAAAATATAATCAAACATGTCATAGATAATTGATTGCATTTTTCGATGACTTATTTGTAAGAGTTCTTATGATTCCAGGTGCGGTTGGTATTATTCAGTCAACTTTCAAACCCAATTTTTTATGCTTTTTAAATTTCACTTTTTTAGATTACGTTCTACTGATGGCTTAAATTGAGTCCTTGGTACATCATTTTCACAAATATTGACATATGTTACCGATCATTGTTTTATGAGAACTCTCTTGCCATTTGTGATTGTTTGATATGCTAGTAAACATTCGTCAATTCCTTATAAGATTAAAATCTCATCGAAAAGGGTTTAAGATGTGTGGAGATCAGATGAATCTAGTTGGATTTGAAAGCTTTGGAGTTCATGATTTAGATGTTAGATTACTTGTATCTTTATATGATCATATTCCAGTTTTATGGTTCATTTACATAATCATCATTCTTCTTAAGATGTGTTTATCTCAACTATTTAGGAATTAGGATGCCCAGATGAATTATATCCCCCAACTATTTAGGATGGCTAGATGAATTTAATCCCCCATTTGAACATCGTTCAAGGTAACATCACAAGTAATATTTAAATCAATTAATTCATTTTTACATTGACCGATGGTTTTCTGTCTCCATTAATCGTTTTTGAATAAAGTTATATCAACTCAATTTATTTTCTCTTATTTTATCACCTAATTGAGCCACACCTAATTACTTCTAACTACTAGAATTTCTTATTTTGTCCTTTTATAGCAACTCGATATCTATTTTAGCATTTTCATCTCTATTAGATTAAATTTTGTTACAAGTTCCCTAACATCCTGAAACTTTGATCCACGAAGTATTGGCGATCAAACCAATTGTCTTATTAAATTTCCTTTTACTGGGGCATTTGACTTTCACACAGGATCTCTTGTTTATGCTATTACATTATGTCTTTATCAATATCCCCTAGTTGACTAGAGATTCTGGGAAACTATTATAGTATTCATGTCCATCCATCTTAATCATAGTTGTCAAAAGCGCAAGACGCAAAAAAGCGCCCCAATGTCTTGGGCGCAAAGCACAAGGCGAAGCGTGGGTTTTATGGAAAAAAGTGTAATAAACAAAAGAACTATTATATCTATTAAAAGTCTTTGAAAATGTCTTTAAAAATCTAAATAGCCATAAACAAAATATTCTTTGATAAAGCTGTAGATTATTCAAAAAACTAAAAATAAATCAAAAGTCTTTGAAAATGTGATAGATGAAATATTAAATATCAAAATGATCATCTTCTTCATCTTCATTGTCCAAATCTTCGTCAACATCAGCTCCATCGCTTGATTTGTATTCATCGGTATCTTCTTCTTCAGTTTCATCATTAAGGTTAATCTCTTCTTCATCTACAAGAGTAGTTTGTGCTGAAAAATTGCTTTCTTTTTTTGCTGAAGTAGATGATGATGCTCCTTTTGAAGAAGACGCGTTTCGAGATTGAAAGTCATATGCATTTTCAACAACCCAGATGCTTGTGCTACATCACTCCAACGTAAATCTTCACCTTCATAGGCAAAATCATTATCATTGTCTTTATCGTTGTAATCCAATTTTCTTAACAACCATTCATTACTATCATCTATCTCTGACAAAGTAACAGGATCAATTTTATCTCGCATGTCATATTTTCGCCTCAAACCTCTGTTGTATTTGATATATACTAAATCATTCAATTGTTGTTGAGACAACCTATTTCTTTTCTTGAAATGTATCTTAAAAAAAATTTAAAAGTAAAAGATTAATTCCATGATATAAATTTTAATATGTATTAAAAAAACTCCAACTTACATGTTTAAAAATACTCTAATTACGTTCACAGTCTGAAGAAGAGCATGTGAGGTTTAAAATCTTCATTGCAAATAATTTTAATTCAGGTATTGATGCACCATAAGAAGACCACCAATCAACTTGAAATACAAAAACATTAAATTATAAGATTAACTTTATTACCATCTAATATTGATATTGCACAATATATTATTTACAAATTTACCTGAGATTTTGATGTTTTTTGTCGGATAGCCATTGACAAACCAAAAAGTCCTTTTGCTTTTTTGTATTTTTCCAATTGATTTGTGATCTTATCTTGTAAATCCTCACCTCTCACCAATCTAGATATGCACTTGTACAAACCCTCCATCACTTCTGTATCATTTTCTATGTTAGGGCTTAAGTAAAAATACTCGGGATTCAAGAAATATTCAGCTGCGTGCAAAGGTCGATAGAGTTGAACGTTCCATCTTCTGTCAATGAATTAAAAAACGCTACGATATTTCTCTTCATTATTGTTAAATGACGCAACGATAGTTTCTTTGGCCCTATCCATTGACTCATAATATAACCCATAGGAGCCTTTTTTTCATTGTCTGCCAGCCGCAATACTTTTACCAATGGGCTACCAATTTTTAATGCAAAAATCATATTTTTCCAAAATGAAGACATCAATATCACTACTCTACACGTTTTCTAACCAACTCTTTAGAAAATCGACTATTTGCCCACTTTTCAAATGCAAACATCTTTCTTAGATTTGCTTGTTGTACATGAAACCGCTTTAAAGTCAAAAAAGCAGTTGTGAAACGTGCCTTTTCAATTCTTACCATGTCTTGCTGTTCAAACTCTCTTATCATGCTCAATATTGGTGGTCTGTTGTAAATATAACCATTCATCATCAATGGCCGTTCATGTAATTTTCTGAGATGAGGAATTTTGAATATATCCTCAAGCAACAAATCTAAACAATGAGTTGCACAGGTCCAGTACAAGTGTGGAAATCGGTTTTCTAAAAGACGTCCTGAAAAAAATAAATTTAGACAAAAAGAATTAAAATATGATCCAATTATTAATTGGAAGTAACTAAAATTTAAAATATTACCTGTACTAACATTGCAGCTTGTATTATCTGTTACAATCTGAACCACATTTTTTTCTCCAATGCAATACACAAATTTAGAAAGTAATTCAAATGTCTTGTCAGCTGTGTGCGAATATCCTGAAGTATTAACTGATTCAACAAATACACTTTCTTTGGGACCATTCATTAAAAAATTTATAAGAGTCCTTTTTTTATTTGTCCATTCATTTGCCATGATTGTGCACCCAAACTTAGCATGATCTTCTTCATGTGATTTGAGAAGCAAGTTCGTATTTGTCAACTCCTTTAAATACTTAACTCTCACTTCTTGATATGATGGAGGTTTCATCCCTATTCTAAATTGTCTAATAGTTTCAATACAATGCTCAAAAGAATCATATTTAACAGCATTGAAAGGAATTCCAGCATCCTACATCCATCTTGCAAATTTCTCAATTGCATTATCTCTTAGCTTCTTTTTATTTTCATCAAATTGTCCTTTGTTTTTTTTACACGCCTTTGTTTGACAATTTCATCATCATCTTTCATAATATAAAGATTAATAGGTCCAGCCTGTTTACACTTTTTACCTTGGACTGTAGGTTGGATGCTTGGATCAGATATTGGTCGTTTCCCTTTCACTTTAATTTGATGATCATCTTCATATTCTTCCAAATCTTTCAGATCATCAATATAATCAGAATGAGGAATATCATCTATTTGATTATTCAAATTACTCTTTTTTTTTTTTGCACGAATTCTCTAATTTCTTCTTTATCATATTCGGGACATTTGGAATAAACTTTCATATTTCTATTACCCCCAACTATATGTAGTTCGTGTCGATAAATTTCTCCATTTGTTATTTTACCGTAAAAAATACAACCAACAATATTTGGATTTTTAGGATCCGAACATGTTACATAATTCCAAACAATATCTTTTTTAGTGGATGAAATTGTTATATTTGACATAGTTAAGGATTAAGAGTCAAGACCGTTGCAATTAATAATAAACAATCAATAAGTAAAAAAAATATAAAGCAATAAAAAATAAATTATCGAAATATAAATATGATTTATAGGAATTAATTAAATTAATTACTTGGAATTTTTTAATTTTAAATATATATTTTTATATATTTAAATTTGATTTATATGTATTAATAAAATTTATTAGATTTTTTACTTTAAATATATTTTTTATATATATAAATTTGATTTGTATGTATTAAAAAAATTTATTAGATTTTTTTTATTTTAAATATATTTTTTAAATCTGATTTAGAATTAATAAAATTTAATAAAATTTATTAGATTTTTTAAAATATTTTTTTTATATATTTAAAATTTAAATATTTAAATCTGATTTATAATTAATAAAATTTATTAGATTGTTTTTTAAAAATAATTTTTATATATTTAAATCTGATTTATATAAATTGATAAAATTTATTTGATTTTTTAATTTTCAATTTTTTTTATCTTTAAATTAAATATATATGAATTAATAAAATCTATCAATTTTTTATATTTTTATGTTTTATATATTAAATTTGATTTTTGTGTTTTAATAAAATCTATTAAAAAATTTATTTTTATTATATTTAATTTTGATTTTCTTGAATTAATATATTTATTAGATTTTTTTATTTTAAATATGTTTTTATATATTTTATTGGGATAAATTAATTAGGTTTTCTGTAAGACTGTTTGAACTATCCATTTAAATTGGGAGTGGATCTAATTAATTAAATGTAAAGTTCGAAAATAAAAAAAATTGTGATTCTGCAGCTCACGACTACGAATCCAAAGGCGTCTTGTGACGCCTCCTTGTGCCGCGGAGGCTTCCTGCGACGTCTCTGGTGCCGCTAGAAGCGATCGCTAGACGCCTCCGACGGTGCAAGAATCCCAGGATACCTCGAACTTAAGGAATTAATAGAAAATAGAAACTTACCTCGAAACGAAGAGGTGGGCGATCAAAGAAGCAACAATGGCAGACGCAAAAAAAGCAGACGAAGAGACGAAGGTTTAAAGAAATTTAATTAGGGCTTTAAATAAAATAACAAACAAAAAGGAATTTTTCTGCAAAGCGAGCGATGCTCGCTTCATTGCCTTCTGCGCGAATTGCAACAAAGTGCTCGCTTCCTAATCCTCTTGCGCGTCCGAGTTCTCGGAAGCACAAGGGCCGCGCCTCGCTTTGCGCTTAAGCGAGCAAAGCGAGTGCTTTTAACAGCTATGATCTTAATTATTCCGTATTTTTTCTTGTCACTCAACTTAAACCTTTTCCTTTCTAAATTTTTTTGTCTATAATTGAAGCTTCAAATTAAATCTAATTATGCATAAGTGACCACCTAACTTCGCCCATGATGAATCAGTCATGGCCGGTCCCAAGCTCGGATAAATGAGGGTTGCGTTAGGATGTCAACCTGCGTTAAAACTATGATAAATGTTCAATGAATGGATTCATTAAACTATTGTGCTAATGTTAGATTGTTCCCCGGAAGAAACGCGTTGCAGGGTCCGACTGTAACATCTCGGCAAAGATCACTACATCTCCAGAACTCAGGTGTAGTGCTAAATATGCAAGAGTTCGCGTTGCAGGATTCGACTGTAACGTATTGGCAAGGACCATTATATCTTCATGAGAACTTGGGTGTAGTGTTAAATAGACAAGAGTTCTCACACCATAGATTGGATAAGAACAAATATGATAGGAAAACTAATAGTCTAAGACATAAACATAAAACATTCAAACCCTTACTGGTAAATCAATAGAGGTAGTAGATACGATTATTAGGAGAAAACTTAATATTTTATGTTTATAAGAGACAAAATAGGTATGCAAGAAGACAAAGATGATAGAGAACTCAGGTTTTAAGTTATGCTACACAGGAAAGTGTAAAGCAAGAAATGGAGTTGATATTGTTGTACATAGTTAGTTAAAGGATGGAGTTGTAGGAGTAGTTAGAAAAGGAGATAGAATTGTAGCCCTTAAGATAATAGCGACAAAAGAAATTATGAACATAATTAGCATTTATGTACTGCAAGTAGAATTATATGAAGGTACTAAATCAAGGTTTTGAGACGACTTAGATAAAGTATTACAAAACATTCTATTAAATGAAATGATTTTAATATAAGGTGATCTAAATGGACATGTCGGAGTAAAAAAAATGAGGAATATAAAAAGGTACATAGGGGTATGGGTTTGGAAAAGAAATGAAGAAGGGAAATTATATTAGATTTTGTGATAACATATGATCTTATATTAACTAATACGTTTTTCAAAAAAAAGAGAAAAACACTTAGTCACGTTCAAAAGTAGGAATAATAAATCGCAAATTGACTTTCTTATGGTTAGGAAGACGGATAGAAAGGTTTGTAAAGATTGTAAAGGCATCTTTGGAGAAAACTTAACTACTCAGCATAGGTTAGTAGTGTTGGATATACGCCTCAAGTATAGTATTAATAGAAAAAAAATATATACGACTCCTAGAATTAAGTGGTGGAAGTTAAAGGATGGGAAGCAAAATATATTTAAAGAGAAGGTAGGAATATGAGCATTAGGTGAAATATATAGTGACTGGTGAGTCAAAGAGACATGCACCATTAAGTAAGGAATCTTGATGGAGGATTGAGAAAGTACAAGAGAAGGTGAGGGAAAAATGAACAGCTTATAAGAATATATATTTGTAAGAACGAGAACATTTTTTAAAAATATACAATAGCTAAGAAGGGGCTAAAAGAATAGTGAATGAAGCAAAAAATGAAACTTTTGAACCGTTATATTAAAAATTGGATACAAAAGAAGGGGAAAGAGATATTTATAGAATAGAAGACAAGAGATCTTATCCAAATGAAATGTATTAAAGATGAATGTAATAGAGTACTAGTAACGATGGAGAAATAAAAGTGCGGTGGAAGATATATTTTCATAAACTTTTTAATGAATGTTTAGGTGATTAATTTAACTTAGGTAATTTAAATAGGTTAAATGAGTATAAAATTTTAATTTTTATTGTAAAATTCAAACTCCAAAAGTAGAACAACCTTTAAATGAGATGCATAATGGAAAAGTCGTTGGATCAGATGATATTCCGATAGAGATATGGAAGTGCCTAGAGAAATAAGATATTGAATAACTTAAAAAATTATTTAACATGATATTGAAAATGAAAAATATATCTGATTAATGGAGGGCAAGTATTCTAGTTCCCTTATATAAGAATAAGTAGTAATTTCAATAGCAGCAAATAGCGCGCTATGTAGCATGCTATGGTGCGCTATGATTAGCAAATGCTACGCGGCGTTCGCTGATTAACAATTGTCCTGAATAGCCAACACTATTCGGGACAATAATGTCGATAGTGCACGATAGCGTGCGTTATCTTGACTTAGTAGCCCATAGCGTGCGATACTTGGGCTATCCTGATTTAGTTAATTACAAAATCAACTAAGCAAGAATCCAATTTTAACAAAGCAGAATCCTGATAAACATTCGAGTAGCTAGGGCAAAGGTAGAGGCGAGTAAGAAAGACAGGTCCGAATACAATCGACGAAGGGCGGCGAGGGGTGAAGACTAGAGGTGAGGTTTTTTCCTTTTTGTTTTTCTTCGATTGGTTTGTTTCTGACTTTCAGTCGATTGTTTGTAATTTTCAATTGATTTTTCTTCTAATATAATCAACAGTGAAATTAGAGAAGGAATTAATTAATTATTTGTTCAAACAGTGAAATGTTTTTGTTTATTTGGATTGTCTTTTCTCCTTCATTCATAGATAATCGAATAGTGTTAAGAAATTATTTATTTATTTATTTATTCTGATTTTTTCCTTTTGTTTTTCTAGGATTTTGATTGTATATTTGAATTTGCAATGTCTACAAATTTATAAAAAAAAAAGATAAAAAAGATATTGGTTAGAAGTATTGTTATCAAAAGGAGGGGGAAAAATCTATTCGGTGCAAATTTTGTCACCATATATCGAATGGAGGGATTACTCGCTTAAAAGAACATTTAGCTCTAACTCATAAAGGGGTTGCACCTTGTGTTAGTGTTCCGGTTAATATTAAGCAAGAAATTAGAGAATCGCTTGACAAAATTAGAACATCTAAAAGCAAACAAATCAAATTGTTACGAGAGATTGGTGAGGGTCTCAGAGTATGAGTACACAATCATCAAAATTGGACTTGGAAGTGAAGGGGGAAATTCAATTGGATTTTCTTGTAGTGGTGAATCAAAAAGTAAAGGTACTCTTCATGGATTTGTTAGTTCGAAACCTAGACAAATAATCCTTAATTTGGCATTCAAAAAAGATTTGCTTATTAATGTGAAGCGTAGAGTTGGTCGTTTTATTTACTCAACCGCAATTCCGTTTAATGTTGTGAATGATCCTTATTGGTTTCCTATGGTTGAGGGTATTGCGGAATATGGAAGAGGGTTTGAGCTTCCTTTAATGCATGAGTTAAGAACTTGGATACATAAGATTGAAGTATGACATCAACCTAATATATGAGGAGCATAAAAAAACATGGAAAAAATATTGATGCACTATTATGTCCGATGGTTGGACGGATGGAAAGTGTGGAAGTTTGATCAATTTTTTGGTGAATATCGGCACTTTCTTTTTTAAAATCTGTTGATGCATCAACTTCTATTGAAAATGAGGAATTGATCTTTAAGTATCTTGATGATGTTGTTGATGAGGTGGGAGAGGAAAATGTGATTCAAATTGTCATGGATAATGTTTTGAATTGCATTAAGACGGGGAAAAAATTATGAAGATTAGACATAGAATTTGGTGGGCACCTTATGCGGCGCATTGCATTGATCTAATGTTGGAGGATATTGCAAAGTTTAAGATTTTTTCTAACACAATTGAGCATGCTAAGATGGTTGCGAAGTTCCTTAATGGTGATTATACTTTCTTTGATGAGAAAGTATATAAACGGTAAAGAAATTCTCTGTCCGGCTATTACTCGCTTTACTATTTCATTTATGACTCTTCAGCACATGTATAAGGTTAAAAAACCACTTGAACAAACGTTTGCTTCCGACGATTGGGTTAATTCACCACTATCTTAAACAACTCAGGGGAAAGTCGTGAAAAGAATTGTTGTTAATGATCCCAACTTTTGGCCACATGTTGCATTTTGTGTTAAGGGAAGTTGATTCGAAGGAGTGATCGACCATGGGATTTATTTATGAACTTATGGATAAAGGTAAAAGAGACAATAAAATTTAATTGTGGGGAAGTTAACAGAAAATACAAACCCATTTGGAAAAAAATGATTCACGATGGACTTTGTAACTTCATCATCCTCTATACGCGGTCGGGTATTATTTGAAACCGCAATTGCGTTATGAAGAAAGGTTTTCTAATTGTGATGAAGTTAGATGGATTGTATGCTTGCATGGATAAGATGTTGTCTTCTGATGATCGTTTTAAAGTAGACATCCAATTGGACTTGTATAACAAAGCTGAAGGAGAATTTGGAACTCCAATAGCAAAACGAACAAGAATGTTGCGAACTCCGGATAAAATTATTTACTTCTTTATATTCTCATATCAGTTTTTAACCTTTTATACTAGCATTTGTATTTTAAAATTATATAAACATTCTTGTAATTTTCATTTTCTTTATGTTATTAGCCTCGTGGTGGAAACGTTTTGAAAGTAAGATACCTGAGCTTACTATGTTTGCAATTCGAGTGCTTGGTCTCACTTGTAGTTCTTCGGGATATGAAAGAAATTGGAGCACTTTTGAATCGGTGAATATTCTAACTCTACTTGAATTTTAATTATTTATAATTTTCATATCATTGTTTAATTTTTTATATATGATTTCTTCTTTACAATATTAGATTCATACAAAAACAGAGAAATAGACTTGAACACGCGAAGTTGAATTTCATATCATTGTTTAATTTTTTATATATGATTCTTATTTACAATATTAGATTCATACAAAAACAGAGAAATAGACTTGAACATGCGAAGTTGAATTTCATATTTTAATTTTTTATATATGATTCTTATTTACAATATTAGATTCATACAAAAACAGAGAAATAGACTTGAACATGCGAAGTTGAATGCGTTGGTGGTTGTGAAATATAATTTCAAGCTTAGGGAGAGAAGCATTAGGAGGAGAGATAAGATTGATCCTATTGTAGTTGATGAAATTGATTCGGATGATGAATAGATAACTGAGAAAGAAGGTCCTGTCCTCACCGTAACTACTAATGGCTTGAAGATGATGAATTATTTGAAAGTTATCCTATTGTGAGTGTGTTGTCCGCTATCTTTGAAAGTCTTTTCGACTCAGATAAATGAGTCAAATATGTTGAAATTATAGTTGAAGTTCTTCTACGAATTCAAAAAAAAAAGTTGTTGAAAATTCAAAGTAAACATATGCAAATTAGTTACTTATATCTACTTCACCTATAATTGATTCTTAAATGTCGTGTCTCTTATATAATAGGTGGAAGCAAAGGTAAACAAGCAAGGTTGAGTCTGGTTGATGAGGAAGATAATCATCTTGATGTTGAAAATTATGGTGGATAATTCTAACAACTTTCGATAGTGGAAAATTTTCAACCATAGACACTATTGATGATGATAGTGATATAGAGTTGGATGATACAAAATATTTTTAAATTGTTTTAATCATAAGACTTTTTAAATTGTTGTTTTGGTTATGTTATTTTAATTATAAGACTTTTTAAATTGTTGTTTTGGTTATGTTATTTTAATTATAAGACTTTTTAAATTATTATTCTAGGATATTTTGGCATGTAATGAATTATTATGATTAATTATAGGTTATGCTATTTTTATTTTACTTATATAAGTATATTTTACTTTTTAAATTTAAAATTTGATGTGCACGAAAAGCTTACGCTATACGCTTCGCTATTTACGCTACACGATGATAAGACAAAAACGTTATGAACCAACACTATGCTATTTAAAACTTTGAGAACAAGGGAAAATGTATAAAATTGTTCAAATAGATATTTAACTAATGAGAGAGATGTTACCTAATTATGGACGAATTCACTATACATTCAAGACACAGATCCGTGATGCATGTTGTTTGCAGATATTGTTTTGGTAGACGAACACGTGAAGGAGTAAATGTTAAATTAGAATCTTGGTAGGAAACATTAGAAGGAAAATGTTTTAAATTTAATAGAATAAAAATATAATATATGAAATTTAAGTTTACAAATATTAGACGTAATGAGACAATTGTTAAGTAGGAGATGACGAGTTATTCGGAATCGAGAGGTTTAAATATTTAGGATTATGTTTACAAAACGATGGAGGGATTGAGAGATGTTACATACAATAAAAGTATGATGGTTGAAATAAAAGAGAGTACCGGGTGTTTTACGTGATTGTAAAGTACCTCTAAAACTTAAAAGAAAGTTTTATAAAATCGCAATTAGACCTGCTATGTTATATGGAGTTGAATATTGAGCTATAATTCAAGTACATGAGCAGAAGATGAGAGTTACAGAGATTAGGATATTAAGGTGGATGTGCGGACATATGAGAATATTAAAGAGAATCAGAGTTGCATTTATTGAGGGAAAACTTCGAGAGATAAGTCTAAGATAGTATGAGCATATAATTAGATGATTAATAAATGCTCTAGTTAGGCGATGTGAAACAATGACAAATACGTATATCAAATGAGGAAGAGGAAGATCGAAAAAAATTTAGTTAGCAACAATAAAACAAGATAAAATGTATTTAAGAATAGACGATGATATAATAGGAGATAAAATTTAATGGCGTAAAAGAATTCATATAATTGATCCCACCTAGTAGGATAAGGCTTGACTGTTATTGTTATATGTATAAGTGACCACCTAAAATAATTCCGAAGGCGGCTACAAAGCGACCTTATTTGACATATATAATTTATATGAGTATTGCTTCATTAAATTAATTTAAGTTAAAACAAATTCACTTAGTACCTTCAACTACCTTATTTAGTAGCGTGCAATGCTTAATTGTTAAATTAAACACTTGTTTGATAAGTAATAAATATCGTAGATATCAATAAAAATGTCTTCTAGTATGTAATATTAACTACATATTGTTAGGACCTTGCGAGCGGTGTCTCTTTTGTGTGCTCATCGTTTAAATGCGTTGTAGAAAACTTATATTAAACTCTACGCCAAGGCACGACGCATTGCCTTTAAGGAGGACCTCTCACTCAAAGCATGCTCCACTTCATTGATTTGCATCAATAATGTTTTGGAGTTTTTAAACTTTAAAGGAAATTCAAAATATAGGTTATGAGGTGTAACATTCAACCTTGAATCTAAACCTCCCCTCAATTTCATATTCTTCTCTTTTTAACTTCATTTTCTTATTTTCATCGAAAAAATCATTTTTGAATTTTTATTGAAGCATATTAAAGAGCTAAAAATAGTTAAGATACCTAATAGTGAGCTTAACCGACTAAATTTGCTTTATTTCAGCATAAACTCAAGGTAGCAATTGATAGTTGTTCACTAACAGTTGATTGCCACATACAACAATCAATTGCTAACTAATAGTAGTCGATTGCGGTGTCTAAAAATAACAATTCAATTTTAGACTCAACTCCAGAAATGCACAAGTAATTTTTTATTTTCCGACAAATCATAAAATTTCAGACAGACATTATTTATGTTAAATACTATTAGAGAAAAATATATCTTTTTTTAAAAAGATAAAAAAATGAAAATCATTGAA